>NC_057813.1:259573026-260173026 GCF_018294505.1 Triticum aestivum | reverse complement strand
CCAAAAACAACAGTAGCATGAGGGGAGGGGAGGGGCCAAGAGCACCTTGACCAGCAGCAGCAATGCTAGGGTTAGGGTTAGGGTTGGAGTAGGAGGGAGGGCGGCGTCTCGAGGAGTCCATGGTGTGAGCACACTCGGAAGCCGGGGTCAGACGACGGCGTCGGCGGATCTGCGAGCGCCTTGGCCGCCGACGAACCTGCTCGCGCTCCGTCTTCTCTTCCCTTCCATTCTGATGATGGGAGGGGGGAGGTTGCGGGCGGCGTGGCACGAGGGAGACGAGGAGAGAGGTCCACTGTGGCGTGGTCTGAGGGGCGGGGCGGCGGTGATGCGGGCGGGGCGGCGAGGACTGAGGGAGGAAGAGGGAGAGGAGAGGGAGAGGAGAGGGCGGGGCGATGCGGGCGGGGCAGCGAGGACGAGGGAGGGGGCGCGAGTGCGGGCTGGGGAGCGGCTAGGTCATCTCCACGCGGGTGGTCAAATTTTATACACCTATAGGCGAAATGACAAAAATGCCCTCGGTGGGGCAACGGATTTACACACGGTGGCATGAACGAGAGGTAACTATTCATTCCTATAGTCGCACGGGTTCGATCCTACGGCCTGCGTCCTCTAGAGGCTCGATCCGACGGCCTGATCTCATCAAGCAAACGAGATGGACGGTCAGATGTTTCAAATCGCTGAGGAGGCTTGTAGGAACATTCATCTCTTACTAGCTAAGTGTCCGTGCGTTGTCACGGACTAACAAATATATATATACAAAGAGAAAATTCATGTGACATGAGAGTCAAAGGCCATTTTTATGGGATGATATCTCATGGTCATGATCTAGTAGGTACATACATCTCGTCATTGTCTTTCTTCCACACTCCATGTCTGAGCTACCACGCGACACTCGACTTCCTTCTCCCACCATGCATGCTTTTATCTCCTATTTCTCCTACCTCTACCTTGCACGACAATACCAAGTTTCTTGTCCAACTATCATAATCTTCTCCGGTAGGGCACCCCCTTAGATTATTACTGACTTGTACATGTTGCAAATAAGATCAACGAAAATGGATACTAAATTTCTGATGAGAAATGAGAATTCAGGGCAATATCTTCCCAAGAAAATAATAATTCCAAGACAATCTTTTTATACCTTCTGTCAACATTGGGACACACATTCCACGCAATAAGCATGCAATGATGTTGATACTTGATTAATTGTCAATATATGTCTATAGTAAAGATAACTTTACTCAAAACATGTTTTTCTAAGAAGGAAGGATAATTCGTATTAGAAAAAAAATAAAGGTTTGGGTTCATCCCACCAATGTTTCTCAAGAATTTCAAATTATGTGCTATCCAATACGTACTTGTTGCCGATGGAACGACCACATGAATAGCTCCTACAATCTTCATGCAGGTTGCACAAAATTACGCCATAGGAGGTTTCAAACCTTCAATGGGCCACCCTTGGCCATCCAGCCGGTGGTTTTCCATCCTTCCTTACGCCTGACGTCTTGTGGAACCAGGCGCATCCCAGATCCACCGCCTTCCATTCAGGTCGCCACACAGAGGGGGAAAATAGAGTAGGCGGTGGCGCGGAGGAGGAGGCGGTGGTTTTCTATGTCACTGGTGTTTGTGTAGTTGTGCGTTGGAACTTCACAACGTGGGAAGGACGAGGAAATGGGAGAACAGATTGTCGATGGTGGCATGGGAAAAAGAACGCGGTCTGGGGAGGGGGTCGGTGGCTAGAACTTTGGAAAGGAAGGAAACCTGATTGTGTTTCCCTTTATTTTGTATATGGAAGTTATCGTATGGTTCATGTATGGCAACAAGTCCTATAAAAGAGAACCAAGGATTGATTGATGATTGTGTTTTATTTCATATGGAAACCGATCTGTCGGGGCTACATGTAAGTGCATTGTGACTAAGGAAAGATCAATAGATTGAATTAGATTAGAAAAAAACCAGCAGGAGGGTGGAGTTATTAATTAAGAAAAAAGTCAGTAGTGGGAGGTGGGATGAAATAAAACCGGACGAAAAAAAGTCAGTAGTGGGAGGTGGTAGTCTCCGCCGGCCAATTTTCGTCCCACCTCCACTGGTTTTTTTTTGTCCTAAAAAAATCTATGAAATTTCGTAGGTTAACCAGGGACAACTCCCACCTCCCAGGTTTTTTTCCGTCTCACCTTCCATGATATTTTTTGTACCTCGCCCCACCTCACACTGAGCCGCCAAGAACCGCAAAAACCGCCTACCTTAGCCAAATCAACAAATCTCTCTCATTAATGCAATTTTCTTTAGGAAACAAATAATAGATTATTTCCTACCTTAGCCAAATCAACAGATCTCTTTCATTAATGCAATTTCCTTTAGCAAACAAATAATAGATTCTTTCCTACCTTAGCCAAATCAACGGATCTCTCCCATTAATGCAATTTGCTTTAGCAAACAAATAATAGCTTCTTTTCTACCATAGCCAAATCAACGGATCTCTCCCATTAATGCAATTTGCTTTAGAAAACAAATAATATATTCTTTCCTACCTTAGCCAAATCAACGGATCTCTCTCATTAATGCAATTTTTCTTTAGGAAACAAAGAATAGATTCTTTCCTACCTTAGCCAAATCAACGGATCTCTCCCATTAATGCAATTTGCTTTAGGAAACAAATAATATATTCTTTCCTACCTTAGCCAAATCAACGGATCTCTCTCATTAATGCAATTTTTCTTTAGGAAACAAAGAATAGATTCTTTCCTACCTTAGCCAAATCAACGGATCTCTTCCATTAATGTAATTTGCTTTAGCAAACAAATAATAGATTCTTTCCTACCTTAGCCAAATCAACGGATCTCTCCCCGGTTCGCTGGGCGCGTTTCGGTGGGTGGGCGTGGGGTGGGGGTAATTTGTTGGAAAAAAACCGGTTGAAAATAAACCGGTTGAAAATAAACCGGTTGAAAGTGGGGGGGACTATTCAACCAATTCGTCCATTAGGAGTAGAGATTTCTGGATGCTGAAAGAAAGTGTTAACTTCATTACTTCACTTTTCACTTAAAGGGGACCTATATATTCTAACCTATCTGTATCAACCATCAAGTATTTTGTAGTCGACAAGCTAACTTCTTAAACCGGTGGCAAGAGGATGCTCCGGCGCCGTGCGCCACACTACATGGTGCCACAATCCATGAGGTACAACACTTGAACTCGTTTCTCAATGCCACTTCTATCGGAACATTCAGATCCGTGAATAGTTTGCCTTTTAGGAATAGACATGTCTCCTTGGCGTAAACTGTAGTATCGTTCAGATTATTCTCTTCATTTTAACCTGACAAGAATCTCCACACATTGGTTTTCAATCAACAAAACTAGGCTCGTCTCATGTGCTTAGATCTGGTTTTGTTCCCTTTCATACATTAGTTGCTCTTCTAGATGCATTACACAGTCGTATCTGCTCGCTGTAGATTTTGCGTTAGTTTTGCTTACTTTGTGATTTACATATTTGGCTTTAGTATTACTCTATGATTACTCAAAAGTATTTCTATATTACTTTATTTTGGTCATTGCTTTAGGCTTTGGCTTCAGGATTAATTACATGAATGCTTAGTTGTAACCATCATGCATGTCATAGTTGTGGTTTTTATATATTTGATTGATGCCTGTCGGACAAAGGGGGTGAGACGGGTTCTGGATGGTCTTCTGTTTTTGAAAATTGTCTACCTGAATTCATCACATGGTGCATTGGTTTCGTTGGAAATATACTGAAAGATGTGTGTATATTGTGGATGTTGTCCTGTGAATCGTAAGAGCTTCTCAAAAGATGAATTTGCTTGTGTTTCATTGGGATGGATCTGTTTCTTTTCACATACTTGGTCCAGACTATCAGAAATCCGAATACATGGATAAATGCAATGTTTGCTTGCTTTAATTCATCTATTATAATTTACGCATCTAATTTTAATGTTTATTTTGTTTCCATTCACTTACTAAAGTTTTTACAAAGCTAAAAATGATCGTTTTAGTGGACATTTATGCATATCTCTATGCTTTCTGATCATATAGACATGTCCATTATCAAACAGACATGTCCATTACCAGATTCACCAGGCAACACTTGACATACAGTCATGTCCATTACCAAACAGTGAAACGCACACAAAGACTACAAGTGCCTGATCATTGCTTAGACTGTTCTGATTTACAATTCTATTTCTTCTACGAGTTTCACCATCAATCAAACCCGCTATTTATTCAGAATTTTCTAACTTATAGTCATATGCTCATCATTCTCATTCGTTTTTTCTTTCATCTATGTTTGCCAATAGAGATGGTTTCACCGTCAGGCGCCAGCACAACATTCAGTCAGAAATTTGTGAACACAATCCTTCCATCAATACATTTTTAGGCTTGTTTCATTGTATCCCCATATGGATAACGCTTATGCTACTTCTCTATTTCGGTTTAAACTGCTCACATAATTTCAAGTAAATTCACTGTTCATATAATTCCAAGTAAATTTAGATGTGTTCTTTTTAACTGAGGCTCTCCTTTATTTGTTTCCATCTTAGCCTACTTACAATCATCACATTTCTTACTCACAATAACAACATGTCAAAGATGAGCCCTGGAACTACATCATTCGTGGTAAGCACATACATGAGTCCTTTCTAAAACAACCCCTCGCCTTTGTTGGCATTGCATCTAACATAAAGCACAACAAATGCAGGCATGCCTGACGGTGTAAAGTACTTTGGCGAGCTGGAGGTTCACCATTTCCGGGGCAATGAAGTGAAACTCTATGAACACCACGTGGATGAGCACTTCACAATCTTTTGGCACAAGAAGCCAAAGATCAAGTACTATGTGTTCACCATCAACAAAACATTTACCAACCGAGGACATAGGATGGTACGTTCAAACGTACAACATGTTCTTCATCACGACATCATTTTGTGTTTTCCCATGTCCTCACTATGTTTCTTTGTCCTCACAGTACTTTCAGATGGAGTACACAGAGGAGAACCTCCAGAAATACATTCACGAAGATGATGATACTCTCCCACTCAAGCTCGAAGAGGGAACAGTAGCTTCATGCTTGGAACCGACAAGAGAGCCACAATCATGACGAACTGGTCATGGTTTCGCAACCATGCAAACATTTAGGAAGGTGACATCTGCACCTTCCATTTCAAGCGCAAGGCAAGGTGCCGCTTATCCCTCAATGTCCATCGCCCTTACCGTCCATCATCTCTAGATGCAATGTCGTTATCATATGCCTGCTTCTCTTTTAGATGTCGATTACCTTTTGAAAGTTCTTCACCCTTTTTTTCACATGTTGGACGTCTCTGTGCTCACTGATCCGCCTTGTGAGAATGTTACATATCTGTTAATATAGACTTACTCCTATGCTTTTGTGTCACCGCTCAGCTCCATGTATTCTTTTGTTAACGATCGGTGAGCATTTGGATTGTACAAACACGTCAACAAATCCAACAGCTGGATTGATGCGCAAAGGACCGCAGAGGAAGCGCGCCAAGGGCACGTCCCTACCACTAGTTATTCATTTACCTACGCAAACATAACACTACCTTGTCCTTCCCGTCGCATACCCCACGAAAAAGAGACAATCAAGACGCTCACACGTTGGCAAGTCTAATTATTATCTTAAAGTTGTTTCTATCAACTGCTATAATGCTTCAAGCCGTCTATAATCGTGGACATGGTTTTTCAAAACATTATTATCGACCCATCATGAGTATTCGTGTTTGCTCTTCCCAATTAGATGCTAACTAACACATGCGCCCATTTGATGGACTAGAACGAGAAGTTTCAAAACGACTCGACCACTAACTATACATAAACAAGTCCAGGAGGCAACCGATGAGTCGACATCCTACTCGAGAGCTAGCCATATCTCTAAGTCGAACCCAACGGAATGGTACATTAGGTTGACTAGCCTTTTTTTTAAGAGAGCCGCGCAATCTATGCCGCTAAGTTCTTGAGCCACTGCTACGTGAGTCATACAATATTTTAATACATTTTTTTTCTAATCAACCTGGGGTTGGATGGTTAGAAGAACAATGATATCTCAGTCCGCCAAAGTTCAATTCCTAGACGTGACATCGTGGCAACTTCGTCAATCTCAAGATAATGTGTCAGCTCAGTCTCTTGTAGGTACTCATAAAAATAGTTAGGATGGGTGTATAAGCGTATTGATACAAACTTTTTAATATATGCAGGAAAATAATTTGGAGGAGGAAATTTGGAACGAACTCGTCCATCGTCCCATGTATAGCTGGCCAAACGGGCCGGCCTGGCCCGGCACGGCACGGACCCATCCTAATCGTGCCTGGCACGGCCCGGCCCGCCTAGGCACGATTATTATACGGGCCGTGCCGTGCCAGCCCGCGTGCTGCAGCCTGCAGCCCAGGCACAGCCCGTATGCTAATCGGGCCGGCCCACCGGCACGCCAGGCCCACTAATCTATCTCCTTTTTTGCGCACTGGGCGTTTTTAGCCTATTTTTACCTGTTGGCCCATATTAGGATACATAAAAAATATAAAAAAGTTAATCGGGCCGTGCCGTGCCGGCCCGCGTGCTCGCCCTTCAGGCCCAGGCATGGCCCATGGCGTGCCGCGTGCCGGGCCTGGCCCGTTTAGCACGTGCCGTGCCGTGCCAGCCGTGCTACCGGGCCGGCCCAACTATCCCGGCCCGTTTGGCCAGCTATAGTCCCGTGCCTCTGTGGTTCGTAGGGGGAACCCCTATATGCCGCTCTTTGCGGCAAACAGCCGCAGGTTCGCATAGGCGGGAGTCTACCTGGGCCGGCCCATGAAGAAAACAACAGCGTGCACGTATTGTAGTAGCTAAAAAAAGTAGGCGCCCTCGCTTGGGATCGAACACAGGATCTCATGGTCGAGTCCACGCACCTCAACCAGTTGTTATTGAACAAAAGACAGCGCAAAGCATTAAAAACAAACATCCAGCACAGATCCGACATGTTTTTAGAATTTCAGAACAAAACTTTTTGAGAAACAACCCTGAGTGTTTTATGAAACACAAACACCTTTAAACTTCGTAATTTTTTGTAAAAGAAAATGAAACATTTTTAAAAAGAACATTGTCTGAATTTCTGAACAACTTTGGAAAACAGGAACATTTTCTGAAATTCCTGAACATATTCTAATTTGTGGAAAAAATTAGTAACATTAAATTGTGTTTTTTTGAATTTGTGAACAAATTTGGAAAACAGGAACAATTTTTTAAAATTCGCAAACATTTTTCAAAAGATGTTTTTATAAAAAAAGGCGAACACTTGAAATTTCAGAAGGAATAAAAATCTTGAACATTTTTTGAATATGTGAATATTTTTTTCTGATAAACTGAACATTTTTTTTGAAAATCAAGAACATTTTTTAATATATGAACAAATTTTTGTTAAAGGGAACACTTTTTGAAACTCTGAACAACACTTTGGAAACGCAAATATTTTTAAATTCCGTGAACAGTTTTTGAACCAAGAACATTTTTTCAATCTAAGAACACAATATGGAAATGAAAACATTTTTCATTTTTTGTACCTTTATCGAAAAACATGAACATTTTTTTATGAAATGAAGAACATTTTTTAAAACTGTGAAATATTCTTAAATAACGAAAAAGGAACAGGAGAAAATAAGAAGAAAAACGAAAAAAGAAGATGAACATTTTTTCAAATTCCAAAACAAATTTTGGATACGTGAACATTTTTTTAAAAATTGAAACAAAGATTAAATCTCCTGAACAAAATTCGGAAATGTAATCATTTTGAAAAATTCGCGAACATTTTTTGAAACTCCCAAACAAAATTAGAAAGCGACACTTTTTTGAAGTTTGCAAACAAATTTCGAAACTACTAAACAAAATTGTAAAATATAAAAAATTTCTTAAAATTGCGAATGAAATTTGAAAGAGGAACATTTTTTGAAACTCCTGAACAAAATTTGAAAACGTGAACATTTTGTTAAAAATGGAGAATATTTGAAAGGTGAACTTTTTTTCTAAATATGCGAACATTTTTATAAAAAATGGAGAATTGGTTTTTGAATTTGCGAATAAAAGATAATAACATGAACATTTTTTAACTTCTGAACATCTTTTTGAATTATTTTTTTTGAAATTCTCAAGAACAATAAGGAGAATAAAAAGGAATTACAACAAAAAAGAAAAAAGGAGTAAAGAAACAGAAATACGGGAAAAGAAAAGGTATTTTTAAAAACCTAAACATTTTCTGAAACTATGGAAGAAATTTGAAAACATGAACAATTTTTGTAAAGACAAATATTTTTTAAAAACGAGAATTTTTTGGAACTCCCAAATTTTTGTAGATGCAAACTTTTTATAAATATGTGAAGAATTTTAAGAAACATGGATATTTTTGAAAGTAAAAATGAAAAAGAATAAAAGAAGAAGAAACAGAAAAAGGAGAGAAATAAAAAAAGAAACAGAAAAAAAGGAAATTAAGACAGTAAAAAACCGGTTTAGGAACCTTCTAGAAAATTCCCAAAACCGAAGAAAACCGGTTCAGGAACCTCCTGGAAGATTCCCAAAACCGGATGACAGAAGTGGTGGGCGGGCCGGCCCAAATCCTCCCTCGCTGGCAAACGTCTGTGCGAAAGCCGGACAACTTGACGCAACGTGCGTCAAGTAGGATTTTCCGTTCGTAGGTTGCCTCACGCCACCGCACACAAACACAAACCGTGCGTTGCATAGAGACCGCGCCGTCACGAATGCGAGACGGTCGCCTCCCCCGACAAGCCAACGCCAAACCAAAGCCCACGCGAACGCAACACCGCTCTCTCTCTCTCTCTCTCTCTCTCTCTCTGTCCCCCTCTCTCTCCTCTCGCGCGCGCGACGACAACGAGAAGCCGCGGCGCTGTCGGGTACCCCGCCGCTTCCGCTCGCCGGAGATGGAGGCCTCTGGGAGCTGGGACGCCATCGACTGGAACCAAATCGAGGTACGGTAGCCCCAGCCCCCGTCTCCACACCTTCCTCGGCCCCGCGGTCCCTCAACTTGTACCACCTCGGCCGCGCGCCCGACGCCTCGGCGGGAGTTGGGGCTTCCGATTCGCACGCGGCCCGCTTCGGGGCCACCGCACGCTGCGAGCGCGCATCGGTCCATTCCTGGAACCGATAAGCACGCGCATGTGCCTGCACCCCACCGGCGCGAGTGCGTAGGGTTAGGTTGCTGCTGTGGCTGTGGTCTGATGTTCTAATGCGGTTCTGTGCTTTTTTTCTTTCTCGCTTCAAGGATCCGAGGTCGCGGAGGTCTTCGCAGGGAATGGAGGAGTTCCTGCTCGAGGACGAGGAGGTTTATGCCCAGGTTCGACTCCATCCCCCAAGTTTAAATTCCTCACCAGTTCGATGGATTTCATTTTCTGTGAGATTGGTGAATTCCGCTTCGCAACCTATTGATATGTTTTGGTAACCATATGCAATCTTATGGTATACGGCGAGCCCGGTGGCGTGGATTGTCATTAACTCTGATATGTATTGGTTGTGGCGGTTCTAGATTAGCCCAGTGGCATTGCACATACCTCAAAATCTATATAACAAATGGGCTAGTATATCGGTTGCAATATTGCTATACTATATGATTTGTTGCGGCGGGGTAGTAGATAATGTGTGTTTCCCTTTATTTTCTAGCCTCAACAGGTTCCACTTCTACACAGTTAACATATATATGTAATAATGTGCCTAAGTTGGATGTAAATTTTCACAGGAAAAACTAGTGTTTAACACAAACGAAATTTATCACAATAAGCAGTATCATACAACATTATCATGAATGCTTCCTTCAATAATAAAGTATTATGTACACAAACAATTGATCTGCAATAAAAATCGAGTACAGTTGGGCATGTCATTGTCCTAAATGGAACTAAATTGCTATTTCCATTGTTTATATGTACAACCTAACCAAATAAGTTCGTGTGAGCAAATTCATAAAAAACAACTTGATATTAATTTTGTTGAATATACCATTCATTAGGTGGAACCTGTTAGTTGACCGAACAATAAAGTCTGAGTAAAGGCCAGCGTGGCAGGTCCTGCAGGAGAGATGTGGAAGTCTCCTGCCACCGGCGAGCCGGCTATCAACTATTGGAATTCAGAAGGACAGAATGTGTGCAGTGGGGAGATGAGAGGACTTGACGAGTTGAGGAGTTATGGGGATGTACGGCGGCTCTATTAGGTGTTTTCATGTCGAACGAAGGGTTTTCCATATCCAAAACGTATCGCAGCAGTATCCTACACGTATCAAACATTAGTTTCTTTAAAAAAATCAATAAATCAAAGGACACGTACAAGATACGTATCGGGCCGTATCGGGGCAGTATCCGAGTATCCGGGCAGTATCTGGCCAGATACGCGTGCTTTCTGAACTCTGAAGTATCCGCGCAATGTAGGGCTGTGCTTCCAGCATTCATGTGCTAGATACTGGAGTTAGATCGCAATTAGTGCATTCCAAAAGATTTGGAGGTTGTGTAACAGCATATAGCAGGTCCAATGTAGTAATGTACATAGTTGGCTATTTAGTGTCTGAACTGGAAATTCATATGGTCGGAGTGCATGCATGGCACGCGTTAGTCAATTTGTGAGCTAATATGATCAGTAAACAGGAAATAATTATGGAATGCCTCTAAAAATCACGGAATAAATGTGAAAGGCAGACAAATGAAGTGTACTGAAATTATAAACTGGTTTTTACTGCCATGCATATTCACTTGCCAGACAGAGAACTAGACAATAGCCCCACCGTGGTCAACTCAACAGAGAACAAGGATAACCCAAGGAGAATTTGTGTTGGGTGAGATAATTCAAGGTTCAGTGGACTAGTCTGTGACTAGTTCCTCCCTTTCTGCTATATTTGCTCCCCATACCATGAAATTTCTGCTAACAAGGGAAATAAATGTCTAACTGCCTATCATTGTCAATTTTCCACCTGACATATTCTTAAATTGAAGTACTTATTAATCTGTGTGGGGCCAAATCAATTTAGTACTCAAGGTTATTTAGTGACTTGTTTTTCCCCTAGTGTTCTTAATTTACTAATAATAAGGAAAACCACGAGTTGTAAATGATAATGCATTTCCAGTCATAAACCAGAAACCTTCACTGAATGAATTTCATTCCCATGTTTGACTTCACATTTGTCCATCTCGAATTTGATCATCCTTACCTCTCCTTACTTAGGGCCATGGTGTTGTTCTACTAAACACAGATGAGGCCGGCATTGTTTCAGTGACAAATTTCCGTCTTCTCTTTGTGGTAAGCAATCATATTATTATTCTGTTGGAACCGTGAAAACTAATATTACACGGTGTGATGCGTCTTGCACTGAAATACAAATTCCTTCTGCCATGTGATTCTTCTTTTAATATTGTTCACTTTCTACATTGTGCTCTCAGTTTCATTCCATCGAATTGGAATCTAGAAAATTTATTGATTTGTTTTTGGAATAAGAACTTTGTATATTCTGTCTTACATTTTCTTTTCTTTTTTCAGAGCCAGGCAACAAAAAGCATAATAGAGTTAGGTACCATACCCCTTAGTACAATTGAGAAGTTAAATGATGTAAGTCTCCAGGTTACTATCAGTGGACACTTTATTGGTTTAAGTTTGGTTTATCTTCTTTGGTGCATGACCACTGTTTGTTTGCTCTAATGCTTGCAAGCAATTCTTATGGATTATTGATCAGACTGGTTTTTCTGCAGGATGTAAAGCTTCAATCCGTACCACGCCAGTATGATAAGAAGCAGCCTCGTGAACTTCTTCAAGTCATTGGTGAGTTTCTACTTCGTAGGGTTGCCCTGAGCACCAACAGCTACTTAATCATGAAATTTGAGTAAGTCTGGGTGGAAGAATGATGATACTATTGATGTGAGGAATCTCTTTTACATATCATCCTGTAACTGCATCCACCATTTCTTCTATTCTTTTACCCCGACGACTCAGATTTGTGATTTTTACCGTGATAGTTGAAATGTCTTTGTTCTGTTGCTGCTTCATTTTTTTTATGGATGTGCAGTCTATTTCTAGTGATTTTGTTGGCCATTTGAAAAGTTCAGAAAATACATTTTAATTACCTCACCTTTTACTTGGTTACTTTTCTGTTCAGGTAAAGACATGAGAGTTATTGTGTTCGCTTTTCGTCCTAGAACCAAGCAGGTAGATATTCTTTTCCATTCTAGCCAAAAACTATTGCATATGTTTATCGATTACTTTTTTTTAGCTAATTCTGGAAATAAGCGCGGCATTTTCTTTAGGTTGAGCAATATCCAGTTTTAACTTTACATGCACTTGTATTTTGTTATACCAGATTACTAGATTAGCCATTTATCTTCAGAGATCTACTTCTGATACTTACCTTTCCAGAAAAATGAAGTGTTTGACGCTTTGAGAAGATATGCTAAACCTTCTCAGCTGTGGGAGCTATATGCATTTTCTTGTGACCCATCCACTGTTGATAAGAAATCCGATCCAAAGATGCGTCTCATGAAGGAATACCATCGTCTTCTTAGCGAAGGCAGTGAGTTTGAAGTTGAAAAATATTATTTCCGTAACAATTGGAGACTAACCACAGTTAATTCGAGCTATTCATTGTGTTCAACATACCCCTCTCAGTTGATTGTTCCTAAGAGCATAAGGTATTCTTTTGCCTTTGGCAACATCATGTGATAATTTCTGTTCTTTTAGATGCATCCTCAACAAGTCACACATGCAAATATTTTTCTTTTAGTGATGAAGATTTGTGGCAAGCTTCTACTTTCCGAGCCGGCAGACGCTTGCCTATTATTTCGTGGTGTAACCCTGGTATGTCCACTCATTTTTCATTCCTTGCAAACATTTTTTACCTTCCCCTGTAATTTCTTACTCACTATATTTGGAAATTGTTTTATGCATGAAATAACCTCAGCATTTTCTTCTGTAAAATATTGTTGGTTCATAGATGGTCAGTTATCTCCTTTACTACCGGCTAAAAGCCTGGCACCACCACAACTCTTGTTAGTATTCTTGCAAGTATATCCAAATTAGTCAATTATACTTGTAATGCTACTAGGTTTGGGTATGAACCTTCTATTTGGTCTACCAACCAGTTCTATGTCTGTTTGTTAAAATGTCAAATAAAATCCCAAGAGTAGCTACTGTGAAATGGGAACTTCCTGGTTCTCTGATCTCCTTATTTCTTTCTAGTTCGATCATGTCATGTGAAATCAGTTTTATATGTATTTTCTTGAGTAACTTTGAAATTTGAGTGGTTCAATCATGTTGCTGAACACCAAGTCTCTACACCCGCCGTGCTTGAAAAGAGGGCACATAAATTTTGTTTGAAGTCAAATGGTGCAAAGTTTGACCAAGTTTGTAGGAAAACTATCAACAATTACAATACTAAATCATGTGCCTTCTTTTTGGAGTTGGAGGTATTTTATATCCATATTGATCGGGCAAACTACACATGTTTTGGTGATTAAAAGCATGGTTATAGCGGTGATAAAAAGAACCGTGAAGGAGGCATCAGCTAGCATTTTGGTTTTAGTTTTTTTGAATAATATGCAGTAAACAAGTGCAGTAAGAAGTGAACTTGTTTGAAGGGGAGCCTTGGCGCAGTGGTAAAGCTGCTGCCTTGTGACCATGAGGTCATGGGTTCAAGTCCTGGAAACAGCCTCTTACAGAAATGTAGGGAAAGGCTGCGTACTATAGACCCAAAGTGGTCGGACCCTTCCCTGGACCCTGCGCAAGCGGGAGCTACATGCACCAGGTTGCCCTTTTTTTTTAAGAAGTGAACTTGTTTGCATTGCAGTTTCTGGAGCTGTCTTGGCAAGGTCGTCTCAGCCGCTGGTGGGATTAATGATGAACTTTAGAAAGTGAGCTTACATCCATCTAAATAAATAGCCTTGACATGTGTGCTGACCTCTGAGTGCTGCTGGTCTAATCATACGGTAATTTCTGCAGCAATGCTGATGAGAAGCTTGTTTCTGCTCTCTGCATCCAAAATGTTGATGCGAATTTGCCTCCAAGGTAATCAAAGCATGTTTTACATTTCTATGTTGGTTGGGCTCTCTGATATCATTTAAGTATCGTCTCTTATAATGTGTCCTTGACTCTTGCAACTTAATTCTTACATGTGCTTTTCTTTCTCTATTTCTATCTCTACTAAAAATGAACGAAAGGTTCCCGTTTCACTCTTTCCTTTGTCCGACCCTCTTCCTACTCCCCGTTTTGATTTCCCCCCATCCCACCTCTGTTTTTTTGTCCCATTGGATTTCCTGAAAACTGTCTCAACTTCCCCACATCTTGTTGACTTACCAAACAAAATCTTGTTTTCATTGTTGGTAAGCCAATAAGGCCTCATTTGGTAGAGGTGGTTTTCCAGCCCCAAAGGGGTTGGGATTGGAGGGGATTTGGTGGCTCCTCTTCTTCACCCAATCCTCTCAAATGCTCACCAATCCAACCTTCACATCCCTTAATCCCCTTTCTACTATTTGGTACACACAGTTTTGAACAAGCTGGTGCAGAATGGCAACACTACAATTAAAGTGCAATCTTTACAACTCAACTCATAAAATAACTTTACATGCAACGAACGTACAACCACATTATGCAAAGCAACAAATAAGCTCTTATAATCAGTTATAAGTATCATGATTCCAGAAATAAGGAAAATGATTATTGTATAAACATGGCACATGCCACGGTCCAGATGAAAAATACAAGATGTTTGATCAGCGAATATCAGCGGTTCATCATCACAACACAAACACATGTTCCATTCGTGGATGCTCTTAATCAATTGCGAGCATGCTGACCGCGTAGATGATGTCAAGCTGTAGTTGATGATTGTGAGCAGCAAGCAGATGAAGAACTCCATCTATTCAAGACAGAAGGGACATAATTAGTGGTTACACTTGAACTACTACCATTTGATTGAACACATCCAGAGGACTACATTATAAACATCTGGTCTACAGTTTAAAAACTGGAATGTGTTCAATATCAGACCAGGGAAATAAAAATTTGCAAGCACATTATAAACATCCAGAGGACCACACTTGAACACTTCTTAGTGTAGAAGATAACAAGCATTAGATAGGCTAAGCCAGTTTTCCATATGGCTTAAATCACCCAATATTGTGTTGACAACAAGATAGTACTCCATCAAGACAAATTTTAATGCACCAATTTAACATTGATGGATGTGCACTTGCGGGCTAAGCTACTAGAATATTTATGCCTCCGTTGCAACGCATGGGCAGTTATCTAGTTGGAAAAACAGATGTACGCAGGCAAACGGTGTTGCGCTGTTGCTAATGCTATCGACTGTCTTATTGTCTATCCTCACATACAGAGCTGAGAACCCATAGCTGATGTCATGTCATATTAAATTTTACCTACTTTTGTGTTTAACATGAGCAAATTCTAGTTAGTATAAGCCACTACCTTTTATGCCCTCTATTCCATATTTTTTAGCACATATTGACTCTCTGATACGGTGATACCTAACCGCTATGAACAGTTTCAATGCTTTTAATGTTGCAAATTTCCCGCTTCCAATGTAAACAGGAAATTATACATAGTTGATGCCCGGCCAAGAGCAAATGCTTTAGCAAATGGGGCAAAGGGTGGTGGCTCAGAGTCATCTTCTAATTATCCAAAATCTGAGGTAAGAGTATATGCACAGATCGGCTTGTATGGGTATTCTATAGAACTGCTTTATACTTTGTTTTATTTCTTTAATTCATTGGATTTGGAACCAGGTTCTTTTCTTAGGAATACAAAACATCCACACAATGAGAGATAGTCTTTCTCGCCTTAGGGATTATGTGGATGCCCATGGGTCAATATCATCAAACGGTTCCTCTTCAGCTGTATCCCTCGTCGGAGACCGGGCAAGCATTTGATTTTTTCACACTGTAATGTCTGCATGTTCGCTGAGAAGCAAACACAAGAATAATATAATATTTTCTCTTTCAGAGAAATCGTGGATCAACCTGGGGTGGAGGCAGTCTTAATAGCATGACACAGTTTTCTTCGATGTTAGGGGAATGGCTAAATCATATCCAGAACATCCTGGTTGGTGCTTCATGGATTGCTGCACAAATTGCCCAGGAATCAGCTTCAGTTCTTGTCCATTGCAGGTTTTTTTGTACTTACCTCAGTATCGATAAGATGTGCTAATTGAACTAATTTGCTGGTTGTTGTAAATGGAGAACATTGATGGTTCTGTTTTCTGTGATCATGCTTCTTGATTTTGCATTTAGTTCGGACATGTCATGCATGCAAGTGTCTGCAGGGAAGATTTGCTATTCTCTGTTCATCATATTTGTGCTTATCAATTCAGATAACAAAAGACCTGTTGCAAATGATTATGAAATATTTGTGTGATCAGTAGGAAAAGAAAACCATTTGAACCCTCAACTACGGCAAGAGTCTGCTCATGTGATTTGCATAAATTCATTTATACATTGCATGGAAGGATGGACACTGTTTGCTGTTAAGGTTTTACTGTTTTAGTAGCTGAACCCGTTTGTTAAAATAATAATAATAATGATACATATCCCAAGTTTCTACCACTTGTTGAACTTGCATAATCAGAACCTGAAAATTTGCTCTTTTTACTCTTGTGACCCCTAGGATGTGAAATAATGGTGAAACCACCTTGAGAGGTTATTGAACTACCATTTGGAGGTGGTGAAGCCAGCCTTATTTTCACCCTTTTGCTGCCGTAGCTCCTTTAACCATTTGTTGTAGCTGGGATTACATGCCAATGCCACTGGAGTGGTTGAACTATACCATGTAGGTTACCTTATATAATGATCTGGTGTTAAAGCAGGCCTTAAGAATCAAATGCCGGTTGGTAGGTCTTTGTTCATTTTGAGTTTGGAACATGGCTTGTGACCCAAGATTTAATCATGGACAGGGATGTGTGAAAGTTAGCTATCCATGTGCCAGAACGGTTTCAATATCTTATGGGTTTCAACTCTAGCCTATCCCAACTTGTTTGGGACTGAAAGGATTTGTTGTTGTTTACTGGTTCTACTAGGAATCAGAGGGACTCCAAATCCTGGCTGTCTTGCTCACCTCTCATGCATTTAACAATGATCCTTTGGATGTAATCTTGGGCTGCATGATTGCTACAGCTTTGTTGCTCCGGTCAAATTTTAATTTCTGATTTTTGTTTCTCTTTTGCAGTGATGGTTGGGACCGCACAACCCAGTTGATTGCACTTGCTTGTTTGTTGCTTGACCCCTATTATAGAACGTTCGATGGGTTCCAGGTACAGACTCGCAGAGACCACAAAGTTTGCAATGTGCTCCTGTGGCAAGATAATTTTGTTTCCACTTCTCCTCCATTCCTGTCATGAAACTCTTCAATGGAATATTTATAATTATATTTGATGTTTGATTGTTTTTGTTGTTAAAATGGAAATGTAATGTAATGACATGCCATTTCCTCGGACTAGTTGTTGCACATGCCTCTTCACATGATATATGGCCTTCTGAACTTTTAAGACTAAAAAACTGCAGTTCATATTCACATTAAGTTCCTGTGCCCTGCAATTAATCAACATTACGTTGTCTAATGTATAATAGTTCCTGATTGCTGATTTGTTTCAATCGTGTCACTTCAATAGTATGAAAGACTTGGTTTTGGAACTTGGATATATAACACTCTTTTACCAAACTGTTTTTAGGCCCTTGTGGAAAAGGATTGGCTAGCTTTTGGTCACCCGTTTGCAGAGCGATTGGGAATTCCAACAGTGTCCGAGAATGGGGGATCACAGTATGAGCTACTAAGGCAACCATCTGTTGGGAATTTAACCAGTTCGCCGAGCAGAGGTTCTTTAGGAACACCAGGGTCATCCTCTAATACATCAGTTCAATCCCAGACATCAAACAACAGTTCACCCATACTGTTACAGGTAGCCTACAAGTGCTACTTTTCTTTTCCTTTTGTCTGGCAGATTGTATCAATAAATAATAGGAGTTGCCTTGGTCTCAGCAACTACCAACTGGTGGCTTTGATGAATAAATGATAGGCTGTTTCTTTTATATGTTAATATTCAAATTACTTGTTCTATTTAATAGATTATGGACTTTACCTATTTGGGGGGCTAAAGGCTGCTCACCGTTTAGTTAGGCTGTGCAGCAGGCCCTTCACAAATCATGTCTCTCAGAAGCGTTAAATTTCTAGTGGAGTGACATCAGTTAACAGCATGGTGTGCTTTAATGATTATCAATGTGTTCGAGCATTTGAGAACAAAACTGCATGGCTCCTTTTTAATATTATAGGGGCGACCTATCATACAGTTTGGATGTTTCTGTTGTCTTGTTCATGCATTTGTATTTGCTTTGGAGGTATTTGATGTACATTTCGTTTAATTACTTGAGCTTGTTCTCTTCTAATACCGCATCTTTTGTTTCAGTGGCTTGATTGTATTGCTCAGTTGTTACGTCTATACCCAGCTGCATTTCAGTTTTCATCTGTAAGTCTTCTTTTTCTTCTGCAGCTGTATGGTCATGCTAACACTAGGTCTCTTCATGGATATGCATAACCTGGACTATTCTTGTTGCAGAAATTCCTAGTTGACTTTATGGATTGTGTGCTATCATGTCGCTTTGGGAACTTCCTATGCAATAGGTATTTAATCTAGAGACCGTCTTGGCAATTTTTTGTTCGTATGTCGTTTGTGTGTGTGTGCTCATGCGCACGTGGCGGTGGGGGGAGGGAGGGGGGAGACAAAGGCATGTTCATCACACCCTTTCCATTTTATGTGTGAATCATCAATAAAAGTGAAGCATATGAAAAACGCGAAATTTGAAATGCAGATGTTGTGTCGATATATTTATTAGTAGGACATCATGTAAGAATTGAACTTCTTTTAAGTTCAGATCAATTTTCAGTTAAAATTTGTATGTATGTATCGAATAAAAGGAACCTCTGTAAGGAGACATGCCCTCATTCTTTTAAGGTTTTCCATATGCTTTTTGATGTTTAAGAAGTATCCCCTCATGGAAAAAAAAACTAGCAGGATTATTTATGAAGGATTGCAGTTGAATTAAGTCTATAGGGTGCACTGAGCAATTCTGAAGTTTATCTTAGGTATCTATTAGTACACATCTGGTGCTCAAATCAATTCAAAGTGTCAGCGGCTGCATGTGTATTATCTAGTAATTAGTTGACCCAGTAATCATGCCACATACGTGCCAAAAATGTGCTTGCCCAGACCATGATAGTCTGTGGTTAAGAAGATAATGTTTGATTCTTTCTGCACTGTTCGGTTTATCTTAATTGTGAAGTATTCTGCATGGCTAATTTTTATTCCAAATGCAAGCGAGCGGGAAAGAGAGCAATCTGGGGTTACAAGCTCTTGCCATTGCATGTGGACGTACTTGGCTGATCTCCGGGCTTCTGGTGGTAGCTTCCATGAGCACATTAATCCATTTTATGACCGAGAGAGGTATTGGCTCCCCCTTGTACCCCCTGCTGCAGCACTTGCTCCAACTCTATGGCCTCAGTTTTATTTGAGATGGACATGTCCCCCTGAATCACAAGGTGGCGGTCTTGAATCCCATGGGCATTCCATGCGTAAAAAATACGAGGCCTCAGTCAAGGTACTTTTCTATAGCCTTTTATTATTTATTATGCAGGCTCATCTCTATTTTTTTAGTACTTATAATACATAAGTTAGCAGACAAAAATTCATGGCTGAAGATAGGTTTCATGTATTCCTTTGTTTTCTCATGCAATGGGCAGTCAAAGGAGATGGCTGAATCAAGATCAAGGGATATTAAAATGAAGATGGAGTCTATGCTGACAGACTTGCAGAGGGAGAGGCGTGCAAGTAGTTCAGCCTTAGCCATGGCTCAAAGGGCTCGAAGGGAGAACGTCGCCATTAAAAGGGCAATCCAAACTATAGGGTGCACTGTTAATTTCTCGACGAACGAAAACCAAGTGGACAAGCCCGAGGAGATGTCATATTCATTTCGAAGAGAAGCTGACACTGTATCCCAGCAAGATGATAATGCTGACATGTCTGTATCCATCTCTGCGATTGAGGACAGTTTGGTATCAGAGACACCAAGCAACCAAGTTTGCGAATCGCTCTGCCCCTTCCGCAGCAGAGAGGGGTGCAGATGGCCGCATGCTGCTTGCGCACAGCTAGGAAGCCAGTTTGTTGGTTTAAAGGCAAATTTTGATGCTTTTGACCGGCTATCTGTAAAAGATTGCTATTTTCCTAAAGAATAGGCGAGACCATGAGCTCAAGGCAGTTCTAGGTGCACTTTGACAGCTGCCGGTAGATTTTTTCCCCCGCGGTGGCGCCTCTCAGTTTGCATTGACAGCAGAAGATATGCGCTGGGAGCAAATGAAGATTTAATTATTTTGAGTTGAAGCTCACGTCTGACTCACAAGTTCCTCACAAGATATGCGCTGGGCAGTTGGTATTCTAGATTAGGGGTTAGCGATTCGTTAAGACCCACTGGGGACTGAAAAGGCAGTCCTTTGTGTTGTATATAGTTTAAAGCAAAGTAATGCCAGATGTGAGAGGTGGTTCCTTTTAACCTGTTGTTTTGGTTAAAAAACATCATCTGGTTGCTTGGGAATAAGAGCTAATGTACGTCCTGCTCTGGTGAATAAAATGCCATCTGTCAAAAACATGTACATGTGGGGTTATCACATTCTTTTTGTTGTCACTGTAGCTTTGTGTTGTGAAAATAAAATCATGCTTTGTTTCCAGCGCCAAGGTTTAAGCAATGTCTTGAATTTGATCAGCTAGAAGAACTAATATGTGCAACGAATTCTGCTCACATCCACTTAAAATCAACAACAGTGCTATGCCTTTTCTTCTGTATGAATACCGAATCAAACCATAAACAAGGCTTTATGAACAGCTGAAACACCAAATTGACACAGAATATTATTAGAGCCTGCTGTTTGCATTTGCAGCAAAAACAATCTGAAGAGCGATCACACCATTTGCACTAAAGGAAGAAAAATCTTCACTTTTTTTTTGCAGGAAATCTTCCATTTTCCAATCTTAGTTCATAAACTGATTAATCAATTCCTGAGGAGGTAGAATCCGAACAATCTCTGGATGAGCTAGCAAAGTAACAATAACTGAAGACAAGCCCACCCTCAGCCCCTGAAGTGCCAATGCCAATCAATTAAAAGAAAAGCGCTACTGTGAATTGTATTGAACCATCATGTTGCTCGCTACTTCCTCCGTTTCTAAGTATAAGTCGATTCCAACAAGTGACTACATACGGAGCAAAGTGAGCGAATCTACTCCCTCTGTAAACTAATATAAGAGCGTCTAGATAACTATTTTAGTGATCTAAACGCTCTTATATTAGTTTACGGAGGAAGTACACTCTAAAGTATGTCTACATACATCCGCATGTTGTAGTCCATTTAAAATGTCTAAAAAGACTTATACTCACTCCGGCCCATAATATAGGACGGTTTTTTACACTAATATAGTGTCACAAAACGTCTTACATTATTGGACGGAGGGAGTATTTAGGGGAGGGAGTATTTAGGAACGGAGGGAGTACAAGATATGCAGACATGCACAAACATCATGTTTCATGATTGAATCAAGCGTTTATTATCGCTTAATATCTCAAACATGCACAAACTTGATGACCAAGGTAGTTTATCAAACTCATGCTTTTAGAACAAGTCATGGAGGTGGGAGGGTGCAATGTTTAGGTAATTATTGCCTTGCTCATAGCCGAACATGGAAGCGCTTGCAACAAACAAAAGCATAAGAAAAAAATTGAAAAGGGATGCTAGTGGTGAGCTGCAACAGCAGGAGCTCCTTCGGCTTCCTCCTTGGCCTTGCGAGCAGCAGCTCTTATCTGACGTTGCTCCTCCTTGTAGATCCTGTTCCTGCGTTGGAACTGCAGTAGAAGAAATAACAAATGTTAAGTTTACGATTTCACTATCAGCTTACCATGATTCATAAATCACCCCGCACAATGAAATGGAAGTGCAGAATAATATGAGTTCAGACTGTCATCTTATCTAGCACCCGAAAATACTTCAATAACAATGAATGGAACGAAGCTGGTTCTAAGGTATTCCTTTTGCCAGGAAAATGGTTCTAAGGAATCGGTGTATTATCCCTTTGAAATAAAAAATTCTTATATGATCCTATCACACATGGCAGGATGTAACAGATACTCCCTTTGTAAAGAAATATAAGACCTATTAGTGATCTAAACGATCTTATATTCTTTACAAATGGAGTACTTGAGTATAATTACCTTTTTTTTTTACTAGTCACATCCTAGAATCAGCAATTGTCCTAATAAGTTTATCCCATCACCAGAAGCAGGAAGCTATCCGGAGAGCAAAATCTAGATAACAAATGTAAGTAGTTGGCTATCTGAGCCACAATTTCAGCGACTATCCTAAGAGATGATTGCACAAAAGACTCCGATACACGATCCTTTACAATACGCTTATCAAGGTTGACTGCAACACGCAATGAAATGGAGCATGTAAGAAGTCCGACCTAATTTGTCAAGCCTACAATGGGTTAAAGGATCCCTGCGCAATCCTACTTTGCCCGAACACGGCTACATCGAATCGATTCAGAAGGTCGATGGTTCATAACTAGGCTACATTGACGACGGAATATAACAAATGAACACATGACAATATCTACATGAACCCTCCAAGTTCGAGAACACATCGGGAACAATCGTTTTCTCTCTGTATATCGATACTGCCACGAAAGACCGGAAATGCCTGAAATTCCGGAGCGGCTCGCCTAGGTACGAATTACACGAGGCCCCGGCGACAGATCTAGGTAGCCGCCGGCTAGCGATGCGGCGGCAGATCAGACGAGGAAGGATAGATCTCTATCCATCTAGGCGTGGGGAGGAAGGGGGGAAGAAGGATGGGTACCTCCTTGGAGTGGTGGAGGCACTCGAGGTAGTCCTCGCGGAGGAGGCCGCAGTCGGAGGGCTGGCGGCAGCGGCTCATGCACGAGCTGAAGTCCAGCCAGAAGTCGTAGCACCGCCCCTTGTTCCCGTTGATGCCCCACCCGGACGCCATCGCCTCTTCTTCTCCGCCGTCGACCTTGGCAGCCTCTTCTTCTTCTCTCTCTCCGGTGGTCACTCAGGATGTCCCTACACTGCTCTCTCTCTCTCCACCTTCCTTCCCCTCACCAGACAATGTTGGCCCACGTACCATTCCCCTCATGGAGGAGTCACCATGTCTCTACCGGGCCTCGCGTTCGGCTCTGGGCCTCCAGTACCCGGGTATCCCCCCAATTCCTTCTTTCTCTACAGTCACCCGGCATCCCGTCAAGATTTCTCAAAAAAAAGGGGCATCCCCTCAACCCCTAATAACAAAACCCAGCATCCGCTCAAAAAAAAAGCAACCCCTGAAAAAAAAACGTCACCCAGCAATGGATTTTCTACCGTCATCATGTTGGGTGTCTTCAGAGATTGTTAAAAAAAAAGGTGTCTTGAGTTGTGGTCCGGGCTTTCGAGACTTGAAGATCTTTAATTTGGCTTTGCTTTCCAGGTAATCCTTAAGTTGCTACACGGACCAACTTTCCTTGGTGCAAAAATTCTCAAGTCGATATACTATCCAGCATGCTCTGTTTTGGAAGCTGAACTAGGGCCTCATCCATCACAGATTTGGCGCACTATTCTTGATGGACATGATATTATGGTTCAGAGAATTATTAGGAAGATTGGCACAGGAGAGAGCAAATATATTTGGCTCATAATTGGACCCGCGGAGCAGCTACAAAAGGCCGGTTACTGCACTCGTTCAAAACCCACCAGAGTTTGTGGCCAAGCTCACACTCTCTCCGTTTCTAAATATAAGTCTTTGTAGAGAATCCATTATAAACTATATACGAAGCAAAATGAGTGAATCTACACTCTAAAATATATCTACATACATTCGTATGTGATCCATAGTGAAATCTCTACAAAGACTTATATTTAAGAACGGAGGGAGTAGATCCCACCTCTTCTTTTTTGGCGTGAGGAGCCGGTGTGCAGGGTGTTCATTCCCTTTGATGCTAATGAGATATTGAAGACCCCCGTGTGCACCGAAAGAGTTGATGACTTTTAGGGAGTGGGGTGAAGAGAGCCGGGTTTTTTCTCTCCATGCGGTCCACTTACATAATGGTTGTTTAAACAAAAATTAGCAGGGAGGATTGGTTGGAGCATAATGGTGGATCCTCTGGCACTGAGGCGCAAGGTAAAAATTGGACCTTATTTCAGAAAATCAGTGCCTCACCAAAGCTAAAAGTGTTCGTGTGGCGGTTAGCACAACAATCCGTCCCTACGTGCGAGCTTCTCCACCACCCAAATATGGCCAATACCCCCGTGTGCATCCAGTGTGGACAAGACAACACTCGGCGTCATGCTTTGTGTTAGAATAAATCCGAGACATACCGTCGATCATCCGAGGACCAAGCAATCACATGAGCACGACACCGAGATTTGTTAACGAGGTTCACCGATATAACTACATCCCCGGGGCCTGACTATGGGCGCTCCTCCCCATGACACTGTCACAATACCGCACACCGGCCACCCGGGCACCGGCACACGCCGCTGGCTCCCCCCTTGCGCGCGTGTGCTATTATGTTGGCATAGGTTACATCGTGTGTCCAACTAGGATACGAGAGGCCTAGGATACAAGTGTCCAACTAGGACACAACACCGTATCCTATCTAAACACAATACTACTCAGAGTCCAACTGTAACCTACCTTATACACAATATTCGACACAACTCCAACAAACTCCACCTTGGTGAATATTCTCCACCACCTTGAATTTGTCCATGCGTCAAACTTTCATGTACATTGGACTTTTTATCCCATAAGTACCGCTCCTACTCCAAAGACTCCATATGACCCCACCTGCAACTTGTAGTCATCCCGAGTCAAATTTGCAGTTGTCTCACCACATGTATGACGACCAGAGCCTTGGCCCGTCATGTCCCGCGCGTACCGCACGCCTCGCCGCTTTTACCGCGTCGAGCCTCCTTTGTCCCAGTCGAGTCTCAAGGGTCGCGAAACCACACCACTCAACCCTTACTACAGAATACCACCGATCATCACCGACCGATGACGAGTTTCACGCTTCCATCAGACCACTGGGCTCCAGTCCGAATTACGTGTCACTCGCTTTTTTCCTCGCTGAATAGGCTTCGATTCTCTGGATCCTTACACCGTAGCCCCTCAATCCAGCTCCACCTTCAACATGACTCCATGGTAGATGATCAGTCCACCCTCGCGCCCCATCGACTTCAAGCTCTCATGTGCACCGTCTTGAATCAACCCCGCGTCATAGTCTTGTCTAAGCCACACAAGTCCTCAAACCTGCGCCACGTGTTTCCACGCCCAGAAGTCGGTCACCATCAGCATCACGCTCCTATGCCGTCGTCGCCGATCTCACCACCATCTTCTGTATCAACCGACTTGCGTCGATCCGTTAGACTGTCCAAATCTGACCGAGCCGAACTCGTTCGACTGTACGACACGCTCAAGGCTCCCAAATCGTCAACCCTGACTGCCATCCATACACAAATTGTGTACCAAACAAAAGAAGACCAAAATAAAATCCCTTGTAGCCTTCCCGTGTGCACGTACCAAAAGAGATCAATAACAAGCTAGCTAGTCAAACTACAATCCGTCACATATAGCTTCTAAACTTGTATTTCTTTCCTCTTTTTAGATAGCATCACGCCTGATCCTTGGTCCTTGCGCCAATAATTTTTGTCCAAACAAATCTCGTGTACGTTGCCCCGATTGCTTCTCCGATGGTGGTTTCACCCGTCCCTGCTTGCGCCGCCACAACAGCCCAAACGCCCGCACGCTGCTCGTGCCATGGGCCGCTGTCTCCTGCGATCCACAGCCCTTTAGCCAGCCCCACGCCCGGGCCTTAGACCGCTGCTGCTGACTGCGCTCGTGCGAAGCTGCACGTGCATGGTTCAATGATACGTTACTGGTTTTAATTCCCAAGGTAACAAATCCCGTCTTACTTTCACAGTTTCGCCTCATAAGTTTATGCAATGTCTTCTACAAGATTGCCTCTAAGGTGTTAGCGAATCGTCTGAAGGCCGTGTTGCCTGATATTATATCCGAAGAGCAGTCTGAATTTGTGCCTGCTAGACATGATGAAGGCTTATGACAGAGTGGAGTGGCCCTATCTCAATACTATTATGGAGAAACTTGGTTTCGCGCCACAATGGGTTAAAGTTATCATGACTATGATTAGTTCAGTATCTTTTTCAGTAATGTTCAATGGTGTCAAATCAGAGGTGTTCAAGCCTACACGTGGTATTCGACAGGGAGACCCGATCTCATCGTATCTTTTTTTGTTGGCAGCAGAGGGCCTTTCGTGCCTCCTAAAGTCTCAGAACCAGTCATCCCAGCTCAGCGGCATTAAGGTGGCACCATCGGCTCCGCCGGTGAACCATCTTTTATTCGCGGATGATAGCCTACTGTTTTTCAGGGCAAGTGTTGACGGAGCAGAATCGGTTTCAAACCTATTGGATACATACTGCAATGCATCGGGACAGAGAGTTAACAGGGATAAGTCATCCATCCTTTTTAGTAGGGGATGCCCAGAAATAGTACGGACTGCTGTGAAGGGTTTTTTGTAAGTTCCAAATGAATCACTCAATGACAAATATCTGGGAATGCCATCTGATGTGGGGCACTCCAAGAAAGGGACGTTCAAATACCTGAGTGACCGAGTCTGGAATAAGGTAAAAGGATGGATGAGCAAGTGCTTGTCGGCAGGAGGAAAGGAGGTGCTAATAAAATCGGTAGCTCAAGCTATCCCGGTTTTTTCCATGTCGTGTTTTAAGTTGCCAAGAGGTCTTTATGATCACATAAAGACTATCATCAGAAAGTTTTGGTGGGGATGTAAACAAGGAGAGCGCAAATCAGCATGGGTTTCATGGGACGTGATGACGAGGCCAAAATATTTGGGGGGTAGGATTCAGAGATATGGAATTGTTCAATCTCGCGCTGCTGGCCAGACAAGCCTGGAGGATACTGCATGAACCGACCACTTTAAGTGCAAGATTATTGAAGGCATCTTATTTCCCTAACTCATCTATTCTTGAGGCCGAGCTGGGTTCACGTCCATCTCAAATATGGCGTGCAATTCTAGAGGGGCGAGATGTGTTGCAACATGGAATAATCAGAAGGATTGGCAATGGCTTATCTACACGCATCTGGGAGGACAACTGGATTCCCAAAGAAACAACTCCAAAACCAATTGCATCATTAGTGGCGACACCTCCCAGGAGGGTATCCGATCTGCTGTCTCCGGCCACCGCCTCATGGAATGAAACCTTAGTGCGTACGATTTTCTTACCCTTCGATGCTGAAGCGATCCTAAAGATCCCAGTGTGCACACGAAATACGGAGGACTTTTGGGCTTGGAACCCGGACAGGAAGGGCAGGTTTACAGTCAGTTCGGCATACAAGCTCCTAGTATCAACAAAACTTCAAAGAGAAGCTTGGCTAGAAGGACGGGGTGATTCATCATCAACTGCTAGAGAAGAGGAAGCTTGGGGCCGTCTATGGCAGCTGAAAGTCCCATCAAAGATCAGAGTTTTTCTGTGGCGTCTCGCTCATCACTCCATACCAACTACGGATGTCCTACATAGACGGAATATGGCAACGCAAAGTGCGTGTCCGCTGTGTGGATGCCAAGACTCGTGGAGACATGCTCTATTGTCATGCACTATGTCGAGGTGCATCTGGGCCTTGTCGGATGAAACCCTTGTGTCGTGGATGACAGGGAACGAGGAACCTCATGCGAAGAACTGGTTGTTTGAACTTCATGAGACATTAGACCACGTGAGCTTCACGAGAATGGTCGTTACTTTGTGGGTTGTTTGGTACGCGAGGTGGAAGGCAATTTATGAATATTTGTTCCAAAACCCACACTAGACAGTATCTTTTGTAGACTCTTATCTTCAGGAGCTACAACAAATCCCAGCTGCTAAACAAAAAGTGCAAGTACTTGGAGTTTCAGGGCAGCAACGCCGTTGGAACCCATCTCCTGCTGGGGTTGGTAAAATCAATGTGGATGGTGCAGTAGCAAGGCACAGACGAGTGGGAGTGGCTGTTGCAGTCTGCCGAGACTCTAACGGTAATTTTCTGGGCTCATCAGCAGTTGTCTTTAAAGGAATTAGAGACCCTCTTATATTGGAAACATACGTTTGCCGAGAAGCCCTATCTTTGGCGGAGGATCTCTACGAGCAGAATATCATGGTAGCCTCAGACTGCCAAGGTGTGGTGCAAGATATCAATGAAGGCACAGGGGGTGTCAATGCGGCTGTTATACATGAAATCATAGACCGTAGAGCGAGTTTCTCTTCTTGCTCGTTTGTTTTTGAGCGAAGAAACAATAACTTCGAGGCTCATAATCTCGCTAAATTCGCTTATAATTAAGATATAGGAAGGCATATTTGGTTGGGCACTCCTCATGACCCAAACCGTGTACCTATGAACATTGTTTTGAATCAATAAAGCGAGCGAGATTTCTCAAAAAAAAACATGCACAGTTCCAACACCAATCTGATCTCGACGAGTCTTCGTCCAGAACGCCCACGCCGCTAGCTTCGACTGTTACGTCGCCTTCCGTCACTGCTTCCGGTGCAAATTACATAATCGCGATCGTCAACACCACCAACGAAATCAACCAGCCAACGAGCTATCCTCTTAATCAACCTTCCATGACCTCCGAACAACCTAGCTTATGATACCACTTGTTAGAATAAATCCGAGGCATACCGTCGATCATCCGAGGATTAAGCAATCACATGAGCTCGACACTGAGATTTGTTAACGAGGTTCATCGATATGGCTACATCCCCGAAGGCTGACTATGTGCGCTCCTCCCCATGACACCGTCACAATACCGCACACCGGCCACCCGGGCGCCGGCTCCCCCTTGCGCGCCTGTGCTATTATGTTGGCATAGATTATATCGTGTGTCTAGCCCCGCTATATATGAGAGGCCTAGGATACAAGTGTCCAACTAGGACACGGCATCATATCCTATCTAAACACAATACTACTCAGAGTCCAACTGTAACCTACCTTATACACACTATTCGACACAATCCAACACTTTGCTCGATTGTTTTGTTTCATGGCTAGGAGAGTTTGGGCGCTCTCATCAGAGGAACTACTAGAAAGACAATTTAATACAAGAAACTGTCAATTTAAAAATGAAGGCAACTTCATTACGCAGAGTGGACTAGCACCACTTAGCCCACTTTTGCTCTAAACGTTCGTTCTTTGACAAGAAATTGATGAAACGAAACACAATTCATTGAGAAAAATAATGTTTACACAACAGTTTTTCATTTACATTGTCTATATATTATGCTACTCTGCAGGCCACAGTTTTCCTTGCTGTGGCGCTTATTCAGCAGTAGCAACACAAAATCTCACTTATTGTCTTTATTCACAAGGGAAGCGGATCGCCCCCCCCCCCCCCCCCTCCTCTCTCTCTCTGTGTTAGCATGTGTCTTCCGTACGCGGGGACGCTCTTAATTCGATTAGGAAAACTAGGACACACTGGTAAGTACAGTGTCACATATCCACGGTACATGGCAACACTTTCACTCTCAATTCAGAATTTTGTGCAGATCCCTTCCTTCTTTTGTGGTAGTACAAAATAAGGTAGCCTTAGCCGGGTTCTTTTGTTCCGCGCCATCTGGGTATCAGAGAAACTAGACCAAACATCTGCATTCAGAAGGAACCCAATGTCAATCCAAATGTTCGGGAATTTCATATTAGCATGGATTTTCTTTTAGGAGCAATGCAGATCAAAGCATGCAGGTGACCTTATTTGTCCCATGTAGTTAGTTGTCAATCTTGAAGGAGGTAGTCAAGCCAGCGTCACCTTCTTGCCTTTCGACTCTCTAGCCTGCATAACATTCTTTCAGTAATTGTGCAAGAAATACCACACTAAAAAGATAGTATGGGGATAATTCAAATGTTCAATCCGGAAATATGGGGATAATTCAAATGTTCAATCCGGAAATATGTAGTATGGACACTGTGAAATTGGGTAACAACTAGCACCTTCGTGGAAAGGGACTTCCTGGACGACACAAATTCGCCAAACTCCTTATCGTACCCCGACTTATCATCAGCTGGTGTAGAAGGTCTAGCCTTCATAGCAACAGACACGAGAAGTTCTTTGCTGATACACGGTTCTCTTTCCGGGATACCGTCCTGCCTGCTGTCCAGAACTTCATGAACCGCTGCCAACCCAGCATCTGTTAGAATAGCTGCGAGATCAGCACCAGTAAATCCTTCAGTCAAGGAAGCAACGTCTTCCAAACTGGCATCACTTGCCAGTGAAACCTGAGACCAACAGAAGACATAAGAACGAAGCCAAAATTAAGAAGAATGTAGATGCGGAGAAAATAAACTGTCATGAATTCACATATATTCCTGATCATATAAGTGAACGTAGTATTCTCTGCTGAAATTGCTCATAAAACGAGAGAAACTACATAACTGACCAAATACTGAAATAGAAAGTCCTCCCTCCGTTCACAAATATAAGATGTTCTAACTTTTTTTCTGAATTGGATGCATATAGACACGTTTTAGTATGTTTATTCACTCATTTCAATCCGTATGTAGTCCATATTGAAATATTCAAAACATCTCATATTTGTGAACGGGGGAGTAATTATGAGGTATATTTTTAGGGGTTCAAGATTTACATAGAGAAACTGAGGGTACATCCACTCTAGTCTATTGAGAAATGTTTTTTCTAATCTAGGAGCAAAAACAAACTCATGAACAGTACACCTGGAAAACTAGATAGAAAATTGCTGATGTTCCAATAACTGGTGAATAACCAATATGACACTCCCTCAGATCCAAATTAATTGTCGCAGCTTTAGTACAACATTGTACTCCACTAAAGTTGCACTAAAGCTGCGACAATTAATATGGATCGGAGGGAGTGCTAAATTTCACCGTAAAATATCATACAGAAAAGGACAACATGACAGAACAAACGACAAAACTAACAATGCATTTTATATGAAATCTCACCGTCCTAGAGTGCACTTTCAGAATTTCTACACGCTCATCCCATCGAGGAAAATCACAAAAGACAAGACGATCGAATCTTCCAGGGCGCAAGAGTGCCGCATCAATTAATTGTGGTTTGCAGCACATAACAAAATTAGCAACCCATCAGAAAACGGAATGCAATAAAGTAAGCATTTGAATAAACAAAATCCTCATTGGTAAAAACCACAGCATTTCATCCTATGCTCACTGAAATTATGAAGACTCAACCACAGAAAGAAACATAGGACAAAAGGATAGACTGACAGAGATTACAATCCAAAAGTAGAGACTGCAACCTGTTTTGCTTTGAGCGTTTGAGAACTAACCTTGTAGCAGCAAATACAAATACTCCAGTCAAGGTTTCGACACCATCTAGTTCAGTTAAGAACTGCACAAATACAATTAGAACAACACAGATCACAGCAAGAAAATAACTAGATAATGTTCTGCCTTTTTTGTTACTGAAGACCCACCTACTGAAGTTGAGTAGCAGCAAAGGCAGTTACTTACCTGATTGACAACACGATCAGAAACTCCTGCACTATGTGTTCCTCGTTGGGGTGCAATGGAGTCAAATTCATCAAAAAATAGTAAGCATGGTGCTGCCGCAGCAGCCTTTGCAAAAAAGTCGCGAACCTGGAATCAACTCATTAATATCAGAACATGGTGATCTCAGTGGTCTTTTGCAACACAAAGAGTAACTATATTCAACAGTAAGACAGGTTTGGGCAATACAAGGCGCAGCGAAATATCATGCTTTCGCGGCACTTTCTTCTAATACAAAAAGATGTGCTTTTAGAAGCGTATTCTAGAAGAAAAATAAGGGAAAAAAAATCCCAAGTATTCTTTATATATGTGCATGAAACTAGAAAAGGGCAAAGACCAGAATCAGATCACAGTACTCCCTCCGTTTTTGTTTACTCTGCATATTAGGTTTGACTAAAGTCAAACCTCCTAAAGTTTGACCAAGTTTTTTTAAATATATAAACATTTACCATAACAAATCTATTTGATGTGAAAGTACATTTAAAAATAAATCTAATGGTATTGCTTTGTTACTGTATATGTTAATATTTTTGTTTATAAACTTTGTCAAAGTTTACAAAGCTTGACTTTGACCAAAGCTAATATGCGGACTAAATAAAAACGGTGGGAGTATTAAAAAAGAGAAGTTCCTTACAGATTGCTCGGAAGAACCAATGTACTTATTCAACAGCTCTGGACCCTTGACTGAAATGAACCGCAGAGAGCAAGCTGCAGCTGCAACCCTCACAATATGTGTTTTACCGCATCCAGGTGGCCCATAGAGGAGGATGCTCGACCGCATCCGTACGGGTGCCTTAGTAAAGACGTTTGGGTATTTTGATGGCAATTCAAGAGTCTAATAAGGAGAAAAATAAATATAAGTAGGACCATCTTATTATACAGGTAACAAAATGAAGGAGTGTAGAAGATAGTTAGTTGACCATGAGCATATAACTTACAAACCAATGTCAATGTTCATTAAAAAATTGTTCTAAACTGGCTTATTAATGTCTTGCACAATCCCTTTGAATACAACAACAATGTTCACTGTAATGTATCTAACAGTCAGTACACTTCAACGTCCCCAGAAGTCAGAAGAAAAGGCTATTACCGCTAAGGTCCTCAACAGTTTAGTTTCAGACCTTGGCGCACGGATAATTTGTATGTTCCGTTAGCTATTGGTATTCATCCCCTGAACAATGGCCATTGATACCCTAATGGAATTAGTACCAGTCAACATATCTTAAAGCTCAGGTTACAATATACTCCCTCCGTCCCAAAATAAGTGTCTCAACCTTAGTACAATTTTGTACTAAAGCTAGTACAAAGTTGAGATACTTATTTTGGGATGGAGGGAGTAGAAATTAGTAAAACTTTTACAGCCAAGAAGATTCGGTGTTGTGAGCTCCTCAGAGTGGCATCATGTTTAACATAAGCTGATGGAAATAATTTGAAGAAGTCAAGAAATGTGCACCTCTTTAATAATAGTTACTGCTTCGTTAAGCCCTCCAACATCTTCCCAACCACCATTATTACCATCAGGAGCATATTTCCTAAGATCACGCATGGCAACAAGAAGGAAGTCATGCAGCGCTTTCAAGAAGTCGTCCTTCACCAGCGTTGGGTTTACAGAGTTCAAACAGGCAGAAGGAAGGACAAAGCGAGAGGCAGCAGCGTGCACAGCCCTATCAACCAGAATTCCCTGCAATACAGTGGTATATATATATGCATAAGCCGCAGATTGTTCACAAAACACATCACATACATCACAATTTACCTGCTAGACCTACTCCTATCCAAATAAAATTTATGTCCCCCAAAATTGCAGCAATATTACAAATAATAATATGATAAGGTGCTCTATGACAAGCAGGTTACATGATTGAGCTACAAGTATGCTCTGATTATAAGAGAAATTACAAATACTACTTTTGGACATGCTTGTCAATACCAGATAGTCAATAAAGAGCAGTTGCATGATAAAAGGAAACATTACCAAGTCATATGCATCATAGCCATCACATTTCGACGCTATCTCTGAAATAATTTCCTCAGAACACTGTAACTTATGCTCCTCAACTTGATGTTTCAATAGTGCTTCACGCTCAGGGATGGCAAGAGCACGGAGTTCAACGTGGAAATCAAATCTCCCTGTGGAATTTCTTATTAGTTCGTCAGAAGTTGTTGATGCAACTCCAGACTAGAAGAAAAATGCGGAAGAAAATAACCAGATGATGTCAGCTCTTGAGGAAGACTCTGAAGTGATTGAACTGAAGCCATCAGTGCAATAGGTCCATATCCACATGCATTACGACTTTTATCCTACCGAGAATACAGGGTAAAGCTAAGCAAGTAAGGCATACAAGTACTCTTGTAAAACAAGAGCAGCCTACCATATCAAGATGGCCGTTAATACAACTTAATTTTTACATATCATAACAACGTAAATAAGGAAAAATATGATAACACCTGCTTACCTTGTACTCGTCCAGGATGTCAGTCAAGTATCTTACTAGCGAATCAGAAGAACTGGACGATTGGGATACTTGAGGATCTGAAGAGATTGAAATTACATTGTCTAGATCATCAAATATGATGATAGAAGGTGAATGAAGCAAAGCTTCAGAAATGCTCTCTTCAATTGTTTGCCTTGTCTCCTTAGCCTTGCCAATTGCAAGTTTGGAACAATCCATATATATTCTGCTCTTGACAACAAAATCCACCTTTCATTGATATATTTTTAGGTGCAATGATCATTATTTTAAAAGAAAAAACTCAGTTTCTTGTAAAGAATGGCTTACATGTGTGCTAGTATCTCTTGATGGTCTTCGAAGTATTTTGCAGCAGCCCGTGTCAAAGCAGTTTTCCCAGAACCCTGAAACAGAACGTGGAGTTAAACAAATTGGAAAAGGAAAAAAAACATAACCCCGAGCTCAAATTAATTTCGCAATCACAGACAAGTTATGTCAATAGAGATGTAAAATTTCACAAGAGAAACTGGGTATCATTACATACTCGAGGCCCATGGACAAGAACATGTCCAGGAAAGGGAAGCTTTAGCCTGTTAAATAACCTCAGAGCAGTTGAAGACACGAGCACAGATAGTCCTACAAAGAGGAAAGCATTCAAATCATGAAGTAAAGAACAATATTAGCGATATTTCTAAGTATCTAAAAAATAAAATTCAAAAAAGTAAACATTTGCACGTTCAGTGGAGAAAGAAAATACTTTTTGTCACATCCGACATTGCATTCTCCATCCAACCTAACGAAGATCGAGTCAGCTTAAAATCATTGTCGAAGCCATCGTCCACAACAGAATCAAATGATAAAGCTTCACCCAGCTCCAACCTCCCGAAATTCAATTCCAAGTTTTCAAAATCATCAGTTGGGGCTTTCCAAGTAATCTCAACATTGCCTTGTGAATTGTTGTAAGCAGGGTTTTCAAAAGTAATTGTTAACAGGTAGAGAAAATCATCTCCTTTTCTTAGTTTCCCATCTACCACTTCAAAATGGATCAAAACTTTGGCTGGTAAAACTACTGAACTTATCTCAGAATTTTCAGCATGAAAGGCCAATTCTTTAAGTTGCCCAATAAGCCAATGCTTAATAAGTACCTTCTGTTCTGACATGGATTCAGAAATACTATCAGCATCTGCACTCAGAAGATGCTCATTGCTAGGAGCTTTCTGGAAGAAATTGCCATTTTCTAAAGGAACACTGGTGTTCCTCCAAGTGTCCTTTTCATAACCGCCTAAATCGCTGTTATCATGCACATATTTTTCGTGCATACTGAAATGTAACGGACACATTTTCATTATAGGCTCATCCTTCTTGACATTAGCAGTGTATTTCTTCACATAAACCACTGGAACAGACAAACACCATTTCAGATAATTGCAAAGTAAGCAGCAGAGAAGATGCAACAATAGACTGGCAAAATGGCTATTGAGAAATGCTTCAATTTATAACCATAATTCATAGATTAAAACTGGATAACTCTTGGTATACGGAAGAAAAATCTGGTCTGTGAACTCACATGAATGTGTGTCTGCACTTATAAAGTGACGAATAGAGTAGGGAAGCATAACATGTCCTTTAGCAACAGAGTCTGAGAATAAGATATAGATGTTATGAAGTGAGCCTATATTCCATCGGGCCAACAGGCCAGCACATATACATGAAGGGAAATAAGCAAAGAAGCCCCTATACAATATGATAACTACACACACAGCACAACCCTGTTCTAACACCCCCCCTCAAACTCAAGGGGGATCTTGGACACCGAGTTTGGACAGGAAAAAGCTGTGTTGGGACCGTGTCTGAGCTTTCGTCAGAAAATCAGCAAGCTGAAGCTCCGAGGGCACATACTGAGGGGCCACAATTCTGTCTTGCACCTGAGAACGAGTGTAGGAGGCATCAACACCGATGTGCTTGGTGAGCTCATGCTTAACAGGATCACGGGCAATGCTGAGTGCCCCAGTGCTGTCGGAGAGCAGAGGGGTCGGTGTAGCAGTGGAAACACCAAAATCCTGAAGAAGCCATCGTAGCCAAGTAATTTCTGCAGTCACGGACGCCATAGCTCGCAGCTCAGCCTCAGCACTGGAGCGAGATACAGCATTCTGCTTCTTGGTCTTCCAGGCAATCAGGGAGGAGCCAAGAAAAACACAATAGGCAGAGAGAGAGCGGCGATCAGTGGGATCGCTGGCCCAGGTAGCATCACAGTAGGCCTGAAGCTGAAGAGAGCTGGAGCGAGGGAAGAATAAGCGACGAGTCACGGTACCACGAAGGTAACGAAGAACACGAAGAAGGTGACTGTAGTGAAGTTGAGTGGGAGCAGAGACAAACTGACTTAGAATGTGCACAGCATAAGAAATGTCAGGACGAGTGATGCCTAGATAGACAAGGCTCCCAACAAGATGGCGGTAGCGTGTGGGATCTGCAAGGGGTTCACCCTCACCAGGACGAAGATGGAGACCAAACTCCATAGGAGTGTCAACCGTGCGCTGATCAGTGAGGCAGGCACGAGTGAGAAGATCTTGGATGTACTTCTCTTGAGAGAGATAAATACCCTCAGGGGAAGAAATGATCTCAAGTCCAAGAAAGTAGCGAAGAGAACCCAAATCAGTCATCAAGAATTGCTCATGTAGACGTTTCTTCACAAAATCAATGAATTGGTGGTCAGCCCCTGTGATAATCATGTCATCAACATAGAGTAGTAAAAGGGTGCGACCGCGAGGAGAAGTGTGAATAAACAGAGCAGGATCATGAACACTAGCAGAGAACCCGATCCTTGTGATGACGGCGGAGAAACGCTCAAACCAGGTACGAGGAGCTTGTTTCAGCCCGTAAAGAGCGCGCCGAAGGCGACAGACAGTGCCATCAGAGACAGTATAGCCAGGAGGCGGCTGCATATAGACCACTTCCCGCAGCTCACCATTCAAGAAGGCATTCTTGACATCTAATTGAGAGATGGACCACTGCCGAACAGCAGCAACAGCCAAAAGAGTGCGAACAGTGGTCATGTGAGCAACAGGAGCAAAAGTCTCATCATAGTCACGACCATACTCCTGCTGGAAGCCACGCGCAACAAGACGAGCTTTGTAGCGCACGAGAGAACCATCTGAATGTGTCTTAACCTTGTAGACCCATTTGCAAGTGATGGGTCTAACGCCTGTAGGCAGGGGTACAAGGTCCCAAGTGCCTGTGCGCTCAAGAGCATGAATTTCCTCTGCCATAGCATGCTGCCATTCAGAATGAGCAGCAGCCTCACGATATGTAGACGGCTCAACAAGAGTGGTAGCAGCAGCAACATAGTACGCAGGAGGCTGGAGAGTGTGGCGATCACGCAGATTATACCGAGGAGCAGGAGGGGTAGGTGGTTCTGAAGGAATGGGACCCAACAGGGAAGGAGTGGAAGTGGAAGTGGGCGCATCCGAGGGAGAAGGGTGCCGAGCACGACGGGAGTAGACAAAAGGAAGCGGAGAGAGAGGGGAAGTGGAAGGTGGCGCATCAGAGGGAGAAGGGTGTTGAGCACGACGGGAGTAGGTAAAAGGAAAAGGAGAGAGAGTGGATGGCTCAACCCGAGTAGGAGAGTCAGGAATAGAAACCTCATCCTGTGTAAGCTGAAGCTCATGAGCAGACACAGGTGAAAGGCTAGGAGTGGACCTACCAGGTGACGATAAAGGTGAAGAATCAGGTAGAGTCAAAAAAGAGAGAGGCTCGACTAACGACTCGGTTGTGGCAGTAGAAGAATGACGAGGGTAGAAGGAGCGAGACTCATCAAAAGTGACATCTTTGGAGATTCTCAGTCTTCGAGCAATAGGGTCCCAGCAACGGTAACCTTTGTGCTCCAAACTGTAGCCAAGGAAAACACATTCAACAGATTGAGCAGTCAATTTGGTGCGTTCATGAGGGTGGAGAAGAACAAAACAGGCACAACCAAACAGGCGTAGACCACTATAATCAGCTGGACCATCACCTAGATGATCAACTGGTATCCCTCCCTGAAGAGCAACAGAAGGCTGAATATTAATGAGATAAACAGCGGTAGAGACAGCCTCAGCCCAAAAGTGCGGGGGAACAGCAGAAGATAAAAGAAGAGCCCGAGCAGTCTCAAGGACGTGACGATGTTTGCGTTCAGCCACCCCATTTTGAGCGTGTGCACCAGGACAGGAATACTGAGGAAGGGTACCCTGTTCAGCAAGGAAACCACGAAGCGCACGAGATAAGTACTCGCCAGCCGAATCAGCACGAAAAACTCGAACAGAGGAATCATACTGAGTGCGAACCATGGTAGCAAACGACTTGTAAATTTGAAGCACTTGACTACGAGATGACATAAAGTAGATCCAAGTGTGGCGAGAAAAATCATCAATGAAAATTATATAATATTTGTGACCCCCTTTCGAAACAAAGGGGGCAGGACCCCATACATCAGAGTGAACAAGTTCAAAAGGTCGTTGAGAAACAGAATTACTAGAGGGATATGGAAGTTGTATCTGCTTGCCAAGCTTACAACCCATACAAGTTAGTGAACTATCACCAGATACAGACCCTAGAACACCACTCCTAACCAAAGAAGACAAGCGGGAGCCACAAATGTGACCCAATCGATGATGCCACTGAGCGAAGGATGTGGTGGAGGTGGCAGCTGAAGCAAAAGGGGTGGTGATGTCCGACTGGCTAGAGGACGCAGCGGAAGGAAGGCGCAGCCAATCGAGCTCCCAAAGGCGCTGAGAGTCATGGCGCCGAGGACCGATCCCAACCAGAGTCCCCGTACGACGATCCTGAACACAACAAGAGTCAGAATCCAGAATAACACGACAACCCAAGTCAGTAAGTTGACCAGCAGATAGAAGTTGCATAGTCAGCTTAGGAACATGAGAAACGGCAGGGACATGAAAAGAAGACGTGGAAAGAGTCCCTCTTGCGGCAACAGAAAGAGAAGTGCCATCTGCAGTCTGAACTGTAAGAGGAGAAGGCACGGAATTGACAGCACAAAGATGATCTCTGTGTGGTGTCATGTGGAAGGAGGCCCCAGAATCAAGAATCCAGGGCAAAGATGTACCTGACGAAGAGTGCGGTGGTGGACCAGACGTCTGACCAGCAGAACCAGCAGAACCTGAGGATGGTGCAGAAGCAGTAAGGCGGCGCAGCAAGGTGAGCATCTCCTGGTGAACCTTCTCAAGGGAGCCCTCACGAAAATTAGAGGAGCCTCCCGAGTCCTTTTGAGGACGGCCACCACGGCGACCCTGTTTCCTCCTCTTGATGCACTCCGTGATCATGTGACCATCCTGCTTGCAGTAGTTGCAGAAAGCACTAGTGGAGGTTGCTGCCACCTGTGTAGAAGAGGGCACACCAGGCAGCGGTGGTGGAACGCGGGCAGCCAGGACTGCTGAAGAGGATGGCAATAAGCCCGTGCTCCGTAGGCGCACCTCCTCAGATCGCACCTCAGCAAGGGCCTCCAGAGTAGAGAGCCGAGGATGGCGTGCCAATAGCTGAGCACGACTCTGCTCGAACTCCGGCCGGAGGCGAGTGAGGAAGTCGTAGAGGCGACGAACCTCCAGCTTAGCTTGTTGCCGCACACAACACTGACATCTGCGACAAACATCAGCTCCCAGAGAGTCCAATTGGCGCCACACCGCCGACATCTCCTTGTAGAAATCATCCACAGTAGCATCTCCCTGTTGTAGTTGTTGCTCTTGACGAACAACAGAGAGATACATGGCATCCCCTGTAGACTCATAGCGATGGCGAAGGTGCTCCCACATCTGATATGCAGTGGTAAGGGCCACCACATCCATGGTGAGATCAACATCCATGCTGTTCACCAAGATAGAAGAGGCTCGAGCATCATCATTTGTCCATTGCTTGTATAAGTGGAGTTGATTCTGATACTCTTCAGTGGCCTCTTCAAAAGCATCTAGCATCTCACGTTGCTTGGTTTCATCGGCATCAACAGGGAAGGCCAACTCAGCTGGAGGAGTGGGCAGCAGGGGACAAGGCAGAGCACCAGAGAGGTGCTCCCAGACCAGCTGGCCCCTCATGTGCAGCTTCATGTGCTGCACCCAGTCCCTGTAGTTCTGTCCGTTGAAGATAACAGGACATCGTGGGACTGGGACAGCACCGGTGGTGGTGGAGGGCGCCATTGCAGCAGAGCAGCAACAGCAGCTCGTTGAAGACCAGCAGCAGCAGGAGGCACAGCTTGATGGCAGCAGCAGACCAGGAGGAGAAGAGCAGCAGCAGCCGCACTTTGAAGAGCAGCAGCAGCAGCTCGTTGAAGAAGAGCAGCAGCAGCAGCTCGTTGAAGAAGAGCAGCAGCAGCAGCAGAGAAGAGGAGCAGCAGCAGCAGCAGCTCGTTGAAGAGCAGCAGCAGCACGTTGAGGCGGCGGCGCCGGCCGGGAAGGACGGCGGCAGCAGCGGCCTGGAACGGCGGCGGCCTGGACCAGCAGGCGGCAGCAGCTACCAGGAAGAAGAGGGGAGAGGCTCGATGAAGAGAGGAGCGGCGGCCGGCGGCGGCGGCGGCGACCAGAGGCGGCGGCGGCGGCTGGGGAACCTAACCCTAGCTCTTATACCATGTTATGAAGTGAGCCTATATTCCATCGGGCCAACAGGCCAGCACATATACATGAAGGGAAATAAGCAAAGAAGCCCCTATACAATATGATAACTACACACACAGCACAACCCTGTTCTAACAATAGACAACTACTTCTCGGGTCCTTTTGGGTACTGCAACACCCTTCTTTTGCCCAGCTTCTTTGCCTTGTTCAGTAAGCCCCTTAGGCGATGATTTAGATGAAATAGTGACCAACTGGAGATTACCAAATGAAGTCCTTGCAGCTGTATCTGGATGTATCAGCACAGCATAGCTCAGAACCACTCCCAGTTCGATGCCTTTAGATTTAAATTTATGTGTATACTTTCTATCTGCTGCTTGAACACGCAAGAGTGCCTTTGTTTCGACCTGTTCCTTCAATGAACCTTGCTTTTGCACGTCTTGATATTTCTCTTTACGTTTTTTGGGTGCCACGGCAACTTCAGTTCCCGGCACAAGTTGAACTGAAAAATGGGCACAATAGATAACTTGAAATAAGAAGTAACAGTAATTACAGTATATAGTACAGTGCAGCAAAGAAACTTCAAGCCATATGATGCCCTAGAGGCTAGAACTATATATAGGATCTCTTGAGAGGATATTACATTAGCTACAGTCATGTGCAGTACTAGTGCACTAGAGAAGCTATAAAGCGTTGTCTGTAGAAAAAAGATACTTGCAATAGTTTACCTAGTTGTAGACACTAAATTTGAACACAATAAGAGTGCTCAGAAATTATACATCATACCCTGCTTATTCTGATACCATTTTAATGAGGGCATTGCTATCTCGCGCACGAGCGTCCACACACTCAGTTTCCGACAGGACACCTTCTCCCAAAATGGAAAGTGTGCAGTGCATTCTTGATTGCCTTAGGATTAGTTGAAGGATTATTTAGAATGCCCACCCCCTTGAAATTCAGAGGGGGTGGGGGGACGATTAAATGTAGATTAGGTGGGCCTGCTTACCATAATAACCTACACGTTGACCGCGGCATGCGCGGAGCGCTTGCGTATGTAGTACTTGGTGTAGGCTGCTCCCATGCAAAAGGAAGTGGATCCTGCGCATTTAATGCTACTACTTGTTGGAAAGCTGACAATGGCCTGTGGATTGGTTCGAGCGTTGGCACGCGCGGCCGCAAAAGAGTCATTTCATTTTAATGAACTAGCGTAATACATTTTGTTTATAAGAGATGAGATGATAATTGGAATGTTTTGATATTTCACTGAAGTATACATAATCTTGACACTGTGCTACTCCCTCCGTTCCAAAATAGATAACTTAAAGTTAGTACAAAGTTGAGTCATCTATTTTGGAACGGAGGGAGTAGTTTGCAAACCTTTTAAGGCCATGCCCAACAGGGGAGACTTAGCCTGGGCCCCAGGTTCAGATTCCTGCCAGATTAGTAGTTGCCCAGTTAAATCCCGGTGTCAGATCATGCATCGGCACAAAACTATGCACCAGTCGCTTGGTCCTTTTTCCTCCCGCACCAAGCGCCTAGGTTGTTTAGTTAGCACATGTAATAAGCATCCAACATGAAAGCTGGAGTGCTTAGATGCTATATTAATTTATGATTTTTTTTCTCTATAAGCATCTATACAAGCATCTAGCATTGTAGATGCTCTAAGGAGCATCAAAATACTGCAATAAGATTTTGTGCAATTTAAGTTTTGGGCTAATGCTTGGTTCCAGATAACATGAAACCACACAAACCATTAACATACTTGGGGATGGACAGAAGATACTGACATGCGCAATTTACTTTCTTCAAGAACACACTTGATACAAGAAAAATCATGAAAACAAGATCCTTTCAGTGTAAAGTAATTTATAAGAAGTGACTACTTTCTTACCAAGTGCACACAAGCCTCCCTAAAAATGTACATTATATGACTTAATATAGAAAAAAAATAGGAAGCTGAAATTACAACATATGATTTTACATGGGCATTGAAAGCCGCATATGTTCAAAGGATGTAACAGTATCGTGCAAGTGAACGGAAGGGGGGGGGGGGGGGGGAGCATACCAACTGACTTCTTGGGACTAGATGAAACCACAACAAACTTTACAATATTATGGCCATCCAACCACAGCGGAAATTTCATGCCCTCATAAACAATACCGACCTAGTTTGAAGAACAAAATTGAAATTTTACGGATTAGAACTGGAAATGGATTTGTAAATAAGTAATACAGAAACACCGAAGTGCATTGTACAGATGATTTAATTCATTGTAAGACCTGAATTAACAGTTGGTGTAGCATGTGATTAAGAGAAACAATTTGCTGCAGAACTTATAACTTCACTAGGTTTTAATGGCAGATGAAATCAGCAAGCACAGCAAACAAACCAACTACTAAAGAAGACATATAATACCTGCTGCAAAATCGTTTCTTCAGCCAAATCAGCACGGCTCTCTAGTATCTCCCAATCATCCTCACTAAAGGGCTCTATACTGACCGAGTCAGCTCTGGTCAGAGAGTGAGCTACACTGAGTTGAGCTATTGTTCCATCAGGCAATGAAATGCACTCGGCCAACTCCTGTGCAACCTGCAAGGCTCCACCATTTGATGTCATACTGCAAATATCTGGAGCATTTTTTTTCTTTTCTATAATGTATAGAAACTTGTTTAAGGTAAATAAATCGGCAAATCATCTCTTTCAAAAAAAAGAAAATCGGCAAACCATAGATGATCGTTACAATTCTGCACAAGGGATCACCAATTTACAACAAGTACTGGATTAGATTGACAACAAGTAGATAAATCTCGATGATTCTGATTCCATGCAACCCCAACAGCGACCCATCAAACAGTTAAGTAAAATTCCATAATTCTCTCCACGCAGGGATCTTGATTTCATGACTTTTCTTGTTCTTAGTATACAGACATACTAAGACGGAGACCTCAGATCCACGAGGAACAGAATTTGCAATATTAAGGAAACTGAAACGACTTAACGGAATCTCGATAAATTTGATCCCCAAAACCTCCGAAGCAAGCATCAGTTCAGTGAAAAGTAGCAGTAAATTCCGACTCCTAGAGGCTCTATCTAACCAACCAGATGCCATGGCTATCAATTCATACTAGGGATGAAGGAGTCACTCGCCTCGATGGCGCGGGATCGGGACGCGGCGCCGGACCAGGCGAGGGACCACCGTGCGCCGGCGGCCGCGCGGAGGTCGAGCGCGAGGACGGGCGGGAGGTCACCTGAAGCGGAGGTGCGTGAGAGGGCCTCGATGAGGTGGAGCGGGAGCGCGACGAAGCAGCTCCGGGCACCGCCCACGACGCGCACCTCCACCTCCATCCCACCACCACTCGCCATGGCTCGCCTTTGCCCTTCTTTTGGACCTCGACTCTTCTTCTGTTCGGATGGTCAAACAAAAGTCAACCGTTCTCTTATTATTTCCGAGGAGGGAACTACTCCTAGTTTGGAACACATAAATTTCAGCAGGTGCCAAAATAATACTATTTCTCGAGTAACCGGCAGAAAAAAATATTTTTCAATTAAGAGAAGTAGATTTTCATATGCACGCGTAAAAAGCGACGTATCAACTTCCCGCGCAAGATAAGGATGCACATGCATGCACCCAGGCCAATATCTACCTAACTTTTTCTGCGGCCTAACAATGTGTTTATCCACCACATAACTAGACGAGGTGGCCGCTCCTTGGCGTTTGATGGAGTCGCAAGAAAAGCCTATTGACTTTGTCTTCTATAAGTTCGTCTGCAAAAGCGACATCGCCGAAAGCAGAGACGCATGAAAGGGCACCTTATGCCCTATTGTGTTTTGGTAATTGATGGTAAGGAAATTAAGATGACTAATGTTTTCAAATCTATTTAAGGAAAATGGTCCTCGTTGATAAGTGGAAACATCATTGGTGATCCTTCATTTTTTCTAGTACCAAGTGGTTGTCTTCTTCAAGCTCATAGCATGTAGGACTTTGGTGAATCCAAGATTGACAATGAGTTTAAGGGTGACCATCTTATCAAAGAGGGCCACAAGCAACTAGCATTGAACTCCAAGTCAAGATCCTCAACTAAAATCCCCGAGTTTTCGACTTTTGCCACTCAATCCTCCATTTTTCCTATCCTCGATAATTATGGTTATTTTTTGTTCGGCAATACCGACCCTACCGAAAAAGGCTTTCATCCTGTTTTTGAAAGTGCAACTAATCCGCCGGTGGTTTTGGTAATTAATAACAACATATAAGTCATTGATCTAATGCTCATTGATAATAGATTTCACAGAAGACTAATGATTGGCATGGCAAGGACTAGTGATTGTGGACCCCTCAAAATGCTAAGGACATGCAATTGGCAAAGCTCCAAGACTTTTCATTTTTGGTTAAGTGATCCAAGATCAGATTAAGTCATATAGGAAAGCCAATACTATTAAAAAGGGATTAGGTGCTGATGATGGGTTTGTTACTCAAGTGCTTAGTGATATTGCTCCAAAACCCTCTCAACCACATTCTCCATATCATATCTGTCCAAAACCTAAAGTGTCATCTCGGTCCCACCAAAATTCTCTATCCTGAACTCAATCTGATCTTGGCGGTTGGGGTATCAAACGACCTCCAAATGCGATGGAATTTGGCAGGCGGTCTACCTACAATATAAAAAGACCACATGTCAACTTTCAACCCATTCCGAGAAACTTGTGTTCCCATTTGGAAAATAATTATTTACAGATGTCGCGGCCGTGTGCAAGTGTGTGCTTGGTCTCGGAACGGCCAACGACGAGAACAGGAAGAACCAGCAACTACGAACGGATGCAAGTTTTAAAAAATGACGACAACACATTGGAAGCTAGGTGAGTATGGGCGATAGGGGGTTCCTTCCCACACGACCCAGAAACCGTCGGGGATTGGGATCCAAGATGCATATACAGTACTCCTACTTGTTTGTGCTCGCATTGCCATCGCAGTCGATATTCTGTGGTGCTACGTTTATGATGCGCGGCCCATCACAAACGGTTCACTATTATAGAACGTGTATGACAAGCATACAATCACACACATTCGCTTTTCCCAAACCGTATGCGATAACTAATTAAGATGATTAGCTAATCGTCGTACGAGTGTCGGACGGGATTATGAAACATTGGACTGTCGTAACATCGTCGTACACGACAACTATCGCACACGCTATTCTATAGTGCAACGTTTACGATGCATACTTCATCAGATACAGTTCATGGTTACGAATCGTGTACGATAAGGCAACTATCACAAACGTTTAGTTTACCCGCACCATTTGTGATATTGTCTAACAACGCACACGCTTTGCAAACGGCAACCGTGTGCATGCTTGCACACGTTTCTCTCTGTGAACCATGTCGGAGTATGGTGTATATCACAAACATTTGTGTTTTATCAACTGTGTGTGCCGTAACGACCTGGAGAGCGTTATTTCACCGTAATTTAATTGCTGCTATTTCAGTTGTACCGGATTTAAATTTGAATTTGAATGTATGCTATAGCTTTATTCATATTCATTAGGTTCAAACAACCAATGCATTATTCGATTCATAGGTACATATGTTTAAGAATTAAAGAAGAATGAACCAAACTTGTATACTTGTACTATTAAAGACGATAAGGAAAGAGGCGAAATACATTCTGGTTGTTGAACAAGGTGAAGCGGAATGCCCATATTGTGCCCTCCTCCATGTAGAAGGCACGCACGACTCTAGTCCAACCCCTTGTGATGGCCGACCGCCCATCCTTCACGGTCTTAATGAAAACATCTAGATAATCATCGTGTTCTGGTAGAAATACTTTAACCTTTGCATGCCCACCAATCATGTTGTTTGAGAGGTAATCTTGAGTAAACTACTTTGGGAACCGCTGCAAAGGAAAAAGATTCAGACATTGTCATCTAACACAACTCATTATGGGCAGTAAAAAGAAAGCTGTATAGTTCTTACTTACCATCCTGTAGTTCACTATTGTCTTGGATAAAGTGTAAACAAATAGTTTAATTGCCATCTTTTGACCCATTTTACTAACAATCTTTATCAGCTTTCTCACTTTGATGCTAGTTCATCGATATCTCATTTCCCCATACACAAAAAGGGTCAAAGCGCAGATCTTTACCAATGACATATGTACCTAAATGCATCAAGTTAATATTAGAAGCTAAACAGCAATTGCACAATGATGTAGTACAACACACTTTTATAATATCTTATAACATCCAATATACTCACATATTAGATGAATTAACATCTTATATTATGGGCCGAAAGGAGTTTATTGCATTCTTACCAATTATCGGCTGATTAACTGATACATTATCCATGGGTTAGAGTTAGTTTGAGCTAGTTCAGGCTCAAATAGCCCGAAAGTATATCCAAACATGAGGGCTAGTTTGAGCTAGTTGCATCTAACACACCCAAAAAACCATCCAACCCAAGAGGTGCTAATTGGAGCTAGTTCTCCTAGTGCATTTATTGTCAATCTAACATTGTCACCTAAACACCTCTTTGGATGGAGTTAGTTCAGGATTAGTCATGAGCTAGAAACTAACTTTAACCTCTAGCTAAGTTGAGTATCCAAACAAGGTTGTGTTGTTGTTATTGTTGCTGCTGCTCTTCTACGTATATCTAGACATCATCAGAACATTAAGGTAATACTCTTCCTTGTTGCTATGTAGACTAGGATTGCATATTTAGATATTAAGTACAGTGCATGTTGCTATGTAGCATCAGATATATTACATATGGCCCTAGTTAACCTAATGATAAATGGGTTACAGGTATATTCAGTTAAAAGTCCGATTCATCGATTAGTCCCTTATCAGCCCCCGGCCTATATGGTACCAGCTATCGATATCCTGAATAGTGAGTATATATAAGCCATGGGATGAAACTAACCTCGATGGATAACAGCAGTCGTTCCCAAAATTGTCTTGTGTAGGTACATCTAGAGGCATGTTAAGAACAACAGGCTAAACATCAACCAAAATTAACCATGACAGACAAAATGATCTCCAAAAGAAAGCTTCAGTGTGCAGGTTTAAGCATGCTAGTAAAGCAAAATAAATGGAAAGGTGTGTTAACTGCAACATGCCTAACATTTAACAACAAGCATGTATAGTCATTCAAACTAGTATTGTGTCGGTCTAAGTACACTGGTTATTGTTAAATAAAAATGGAAAGGCGTGTTAACTACAAGATGCAACAACCAAATGTAGTCATTCATAGTGGTATTGTTAAAACTATTACTGATGAAATTGAACTGCACAGTTCATACTTGCACATATAGAACATCACGTTGTGAATAACTGGAATAAACAAGACATACTACGAACAACCAAAGATAGTATTTGAAACTGGACATATGCTAACTACAAACAACCAAAAAAATAAAAAACTTCAAAAGAGCCATATGCTAGCTATAACAGGCTTAACAACAAGAAAATATATGCATTCCTATCGGTATGTTTAAAACTGGATTGATGAAATGTACTGCATAGTAAATAATTGCACATATAGAGCATCACATTTATGAACAACTGAAATAAACAAGGCATGCTGCAAACAACCAAATATAACAATTAAAACTGGACATATTTTCGCTACACCACAAAAGGGACTCGACAAAACAAATAATGGGTTTCCCCCTGTGAAGAGGCACGGCAAAACAAATCATGGGTTTCCTCACTTGTCACAGATGAGCTCGTTCCCGTGGGAAGAGCACGGACCCTGGATGCGCTCCATGTTGTCGCAGATGGGCTCCTTCCCCATGGAAGAGCACGGCTGTAGGGTACCCTCCCTGATGTCGTAGACGGGCTCTTTCCCCTTGGAAGAGCCAGAAAGGGTGCCCTCCTCGTGGTCGTCGTCGATGAGGTCTGATTTGGAAGCTGTGGATCCCAAGCCAGCGTCGCAGAATGTGTCCTTCAGAAATGACAAAAGGGGCTCAATGGCGATGTAGGATGGCAAATTCTTGACAGCGAGCTAGAGGAGATCAGCGGTGGGGCCATGGATGAGATCGGCGGTGGTTGAACCCGAGGGGTCGGGGATGGGCCACTTAACCTATGACATAGCCCGCCTCAGTCCGTCGTTGTCAACAACCTCGATGTCGTACCCGGCGTCCGTGACATACCCGCATATTCTAGCCCGCTGATTGAGTGCTCGCAGCCAGTAATGGTCGCCAGCTTCCTCGGCGACGTCAGGCGAAGAGACCGCGATACACCTCTTTTGGGCCAGTCGCTCCTCGAGCTCCATGAGAAGCGTAGCCGGGCTTAGGCTGCGACGCTCTGGAGTGGGGGATGGGGATCTGTGGGAAAGGGGGCGTTTGGCAGGCGTCATCTAAGAAACTCAGGGCGGCCTGGGTATGGAGATCGGTGGGTAAGATGCACGAGCAAACCGGTAGATGTTGACAATGGAGGCCTTGCGGCGGCGGCGGGGACCTTGCTAGGGTTTCGAGCAAGGGAGGGTGTGTGTGTGTGCGCACCCGAGGAGGTTTTGGTGTGTGTTTGTGTGGAGGGGGCGGGGGGTGTTTGAGGAAATGACGTGTGTACTGAAAATTTTATTACGCGGGAGTCAAACACGAGAGTGAAATGCCAGGGCTATTGAAAATTTTGATGATGGTGCATCGCACACGGTCCGGAGATAACAACCATGTGTTATGAAACAGAAAAACCCTCGAGGCGGGCAGATATTTTCGAGGGATGCAGGCGGGATTGGGAACAAGAAACATCACACATGGTCGAAACACAATAACTTGGTGTTACCAAACAAAAAAAAGCTGCAGGTGATATGTCTCCAATGAATCTACTTTTCCTCACACTTTTCCTCTTGTTTTGGACTCTAGTATGCATTATTTGGATGAAAACTAACCTGGACCGACGCTGTTTTCAGAAGAACTACCATGATGTTCTTGTTTTTTGCAGAAATAAAAGTTCTCGGAACGGAACAAAACTTTGCAAGGATTTTTTACATAATAAAAGAGAATTTCTGGAGCCAAGAACCATCAGAGGGGGGGGCACCTGGGTGGGCACAACCCAGCAGGGCGCCCCCTCCAGGCGCGCCCAGGTGGGTTGTCCCAACCTGGTGGCCTCGCAGACGCTGAAACCGACGCTATAAAATCACATATTTCCAGAAAAAATCATGGAGAAAGAATTATCGCATTCCACGAGACGGAGCCGCCATCACCTCCTATTCTTCATCGGGAGGCTAGATCTGGAGTTCGTTTGGGATCCAGGGAGGGGGATCTTCAATCGTCGTCATCACCAACCCTTCTCCATCGCCAATTCCATGATGCTCCCCACCAGGAGTGAGTAATTCCTTCGTAGGCTCGCTGCTTGGTGAAGAGTTGGATGAGATTCATCATGTAATCTAGTTAGTTTTGTTAGAGCTTCATCCCTAGTATCCACTATGTTCTGAGATTGATGTTGCTATGACTTTGCCATGCTTAATGCTTGTCACTTTGGGCCCGGGTGCCATGATTTCATATATGAACCGTTTATGTTATCACAATTATATCCATGTTCTAGATCCGATCTTGCAAGTTATAGTCACCTACGACGTGTTATGATCCAGCAACCCCGGAGTGACAATAGTCGGGACCACTCCTGGTGATGACCGTAGTTTGAGGAGTTCATGTATTCACCGTGTGTTAATGCTTTGTTTTGGTTCTCTATTAAAAGGAGGCCTTAATATCCCTTAGTTTCCAATAGGACCCTGCTGCCACGGGAGGGTATAGGACAAAAGATGTCATGCAAGTTCTTTCCATAAGCATGTATGACTATTTACGGAATACATGCCTACATTATATTTATGAACTGGAGCTAGTGTCGTATCGCCCTAGGTTATGACTGACACATGATGAATATCATCCAACAAATTACCGATTTAGTGCCTACGAATTTCTCTTATATTGTTCTTGCCAAGTTACCACTGTTATCGTTATTGTTGCACTTGCTACAAAACTACTGCTATCACTGTTACCGTTACTATTACTATCGCTACTATTATCAAAACTATCATACTACTTTGCTACTGATCACTTTGCTGCAGATAATTAATCTCCAGGTGTGGTTGAATTGACAACTCAGCTGCTAATACTTGCAAGTATTCTTTGCCTCCCCCTGTGTCGAATCTATAAATTTGGGTTGAATACTCTACCCTCAAAAACTGTTGCGATCCCATATACTTGTGGGTTATCAAGACCTTTTTCTGGCACCGTTGCCAGGGAGCATAGCTATATTTGTTGAGTCACTTGGGATTATTATAAAATTATCACTATGAAGAATCTGAAGGATGCTAAGACTAATATTTATCCCTCTAAGATGAGGGGAGGTAAGGAACTGCCATCTAGCTCTGCTTTAGATTCACCATCAATTATAAGTAAACTTGCAACACCACCACATGCTATTAATTCTGATATGTCGCAAGTTATTGATGATGCTACTTCTGCTATGAATGAAACTTATGATGATGCTAGTACCTTGCTAGATGATGATGATGTGCCACTATGTGAATTTCTTGATGAACAAATTGCTAGAGTAAGACAACATGATATTGTTGAAACTGATGATGAACTTGAAACTGAAAATCATGAAACACCTACTGGAACTAGCCCTCCTAGATATGAATTGCCAAAGGTACAGGAAGGTTATGTTATGAATGAGGAGACAACTAGAGATATTCTTGCTTGTAAGGATAGAGATGATCTAGAGAAACTATTATGCAAGTACAAAGAAAAATCCTTGAATGCTAGAATGCAATGTGATCCTAAGTTTGCTACTTCACCCATCTTTATTGATGATAAGGATTATGAATTCTCTGTCGACCCAGAGTTAATTACTTTGGTTGAATCTGATCCTTTTCATGGTTATGAAACTGAAACTGTTGTGGCACATCTTACTAAGTTGAATAACATAGCCACCATTGTTACTCATGATGAGAAAACTCGCTATTACTATATTCTCAAATTATTTCCGTTCTCATTAAAGGGTGATGCTAAAGCTTGGTACAATACTCTTGCTCCTGGTTGTGTGCGTAGTCCCCAGGATATGATTTATTACTTCTCTAAAAAATATTTCCCTGCTCATAAGAAACAAGCTACCTTACAGGAAATATTTAACTTTGTGCAAATTGAAGAAGAGAGTCTCCCACAAGCTTGGGGGAGGCTTCTCCAATTGCTTAATGCTTTGCCTGATCATCCTCTTAAGAAAAATGAAATACTTGATATCTTCTATAATGGACTAACCGATGCTTCTAGGGATTTCCTAGATAGTTGTGCTGGTTGTGTTTTCAGGGAATGAACTATTGGGCAGTTGAAGAATTATTGAATAACATATTGAAAAATTATGATGATTGGACTCTTCTTGAACCACCGCTTAAACCCACTCCAAAGAAGAGGGGTATCTTATATCTCAGTCCCGAAGATATGCAAGAGGCAAAGAAGTCTATGAGAGAAAAAGGTAATAAAATTGAGGATGTAAAAAATTTACCTCCTATTGAAGAAATACATGGGCTTGATACACCACCACCACCTGAGGTGGCAGAGGTAAATTCTCTAATGAAATTCAATGATAATGACAACCTCACAATATGCACCCTAGCCAATGCCTTTATGAGTTTGAAAATTATATTAGAAAACAAGATCACTTTAATGCAAATGTTATGAAACAATTGAAATACAATTCTGATATGATTGCTCGCTTGACTGACTTCTATGGTTCAAACCTAGTTAGAACAAGTTGCTAAATCTCAAAGAGAGTTGCTAGATGAAATGAATAATAGTATCAATGATCATGTCATTAGAGTAATGACTAGGGGAGGTAAAATGACTCAGGAACCACTTTATCCTGAGGGACACCCAAAAAGAATTGAACAAGACTCTCAAAGAGTTAACATCGATGCATGTAGTCCTTCTAAAAAGAAAAAGAGGAAAAAAATGATAGGACTTTGCATGCCTCTGGTGAACCTGAAGTAGAAAAACCTCCTGATAATGATAATGAAGTTTCTATCTCTAATGCTGAAACTCAATCTGGTAGTGAACACTCACCTTCTGATAATGAGAAAGATAATGATGAGGTTCATGAAGACACTCAAACAAATAATAAAGAACCAGACAATGATGTTGAGATAGAACCTACAGTTGATCTTGATAACCCACAACCCAAGAATACAAAATATGATAAAAGAGACTTTGTTGCTAGAAAACACGGTAATGAAAGAGAACCATGGGTTCAAAAACGTATGCCCTTTACACCTAAGTCAACTAAAAAGAAAGATGATGAAGAATTTAAACGCTTTGCTGAAATGCTGAGGCCAGTCTTTTGCGTACTCGCTTGACTGATATATTAAAACGCCTCCTTATGCAAAGTACATAAAAGACATCATCATCAATAAGAGAAAAATACCGGAAGATGAAATATCTACTATGCTTGCTAATTATACTTTTAAAGATGGAGTATCTAAAAAACTTGGAGATCCGGGAATACCAACTATATCTTGCTCCATCAAAAGAAACTATGTGAAAACTGCTTTATGTGATTTGGGAGTTGGCGTTAGTGTTATGCCTTTCCCTTTATATAAAAGACTTGATTTGAATAAACTCACACCTACTAAAATATCTTTGCAAATGGCTAACAAATCAACTGCCATACCTATCAGTATTTGTGAGGATGTGCCCGTTGTTGTTGCTAATGTTACTATTTTGACTGACTTTGTTATACTTCACATGCCCGAGGACGACAACATGTCGATTATCCTTGGTAGACCCTTCTTGAATAATGCAGGGGCTGTTATTGCTTGCAATAAAAGCAAGGTCACTTTTCATATCAATGGTAATGAGCATACGATGCACTTTCTGAAGAAACAATTCCAAGTGAATGGTATTAATGTTATGGAAAAATCTCCGACAATCACTATTGGAAGTTTTCAACTACCTCTACCTACTGTTAAAAAGAAATATGAAATGCTTATTATTGGGGACATTCATATCCCCGTTGAGGTAACTTAGTGATTTACCGAAGTTGTTCGATTTCATGTTAATCGAAAATGGTTGTTAATAAGACTTGATCAACCTTATTAATGGATCATTTTTGAGAGGTATGAAGTTGATGAATTTAGTAAGCACTACCTTCTGTCCCTACCTTTTGTTCCTTTGTTTTTATTAGTTAAATAAAATAAAATGACATGTTTTGTCTGTTTTCTGAATTTCCCGTGCAATAAAAAAATGACCCAAAAATAAAAGTTCTCAGAATGCTCTGAAATTTTAATACGATTTCTTTCTGAATATTTAAGATTTTTTGGTGCAAATAATATCAGAGGGGAGTGCACCAAGTGGGCACAACCCACTTGGGCGCGCCAGGACCCCCAAGCGCGCCCTGGTGGGTTGTGGTCCCCACGTGGCCCCCCTCACTTATCTCTTCATCCCACATCACCACCTACCTCTGGAAAAATTTCACCATTGCTCTCTCTCTCTCATGTTCTTGCTCTCAAACCCGCAGATTTCGATCTCTTTGCTCGAAGCTCCATTTCCGAAACTGTTTTGGGGGATTGTTGCTTGGTATGTGACTCCTTCGTTTGTCCAATTAGTTTTTGCTTTAGTGGTTTATATTTTGAATAATTAGCTACTCTTGGTGCTGCTATAGATGAGCTTGCATGTTGAATTCTTAGAGTTTTAAGTAGTTTGAATGCTTGATATGGCCTCTAGGCATCCCTATGAGTAGTTCCTATCAATCTTGTAAAGTTTTGTATATAAATTTTTTCACCCCAAAATTTTCAGAAAATTATACACGAATATGATGAACCTCTTTGGAAGGAGGTCTTCGAAGAGGAGATACTCGGAGGCATCTTCTAGTGACAGCTCTGTTCGTTGGTATTATGTTGAACCGAGTGAAAGTTCCATACGTGATGCCGCCACCAAAACATGCCTATGGCCATGCGACGATTATATGGTGAGTGTGGGCATTAAGGAGGAATTTGAGCAATATGTTCACAATGCCGGTCTCGGTCCCTACATTTCAGATAAGTGCAACCAACACCACACTCTCACTGAATCATTTGTCAAAGGATTTAAATTCCATCTCCGTGAGTCTAGGGTGTCATTTAAATTGTATGAAAACTCATTTACCATATCATTAGAGAGTTTTGCTCACCACTGCAAAATCCCATTCTGGGGTTCGCTTGACGAACCACCAAGAGCTGAGTTCCAGACATTTTTGACCAGCCTTTGCTATTGTGAGATGAGGGGAGTGACGCAAGGTAGAATAAAGAGCATTCATTTTTCTGCAATTCAGTACTTTGCATTATTTAATGGAAAATGTATAGTAGGCAAACAAGACTGTAGTAGACTTTGTGCTCCAGACTTGAGCCTCATATGCGCCGCTCTCACCGGTGACAGAAGTTATAATCTTGGAGCGATTGTTGCACGCAGGTTGCAACATAACACTAATAATGGTTATTTCAATGGTGGAATTTATGCCACACGCTTAGCAAGAGAGCTGGGTGTTTCACCTTTGCCCTATGACCCTATTTTACCCACGCAGTATTTAGACTTTGATGCTATGAAACGTCATAAGATCCTTAGAGGTGATCCCCATAATTTCACCTATAAATTGATGTTTAATCAAGAACCATGGTGTACACATATTTTCCTGCGCCTGCTCTCTTTGATTATCACAACAAGGGAATATATTTTGTTCTTGAGAGTGAGGCCCGACCTCATAACGCGGCGGTTGTGGCCGCACGGCAGGCTGAGGCATCCGCACTGAGAGCCTCCGTGAGCTATCACCCTGACTACTATGTAGGCTACTGACTGATCACCAACTAGGCCAAAAGCCTAAGCTTGGGGGAGTACGTATTTCCACCAACATTACATTCATGTTCACACATTTCATTTCAGTTGTCAGTGTTCGCACTTTTTCATTGTATTATCCATGTTAAATTTATTTTCTCGCTTTCTTCTTGTGTGTTTGAAAAACTTTGAGAAAATACAAAAATATTTCCTGCTTCTTTTTGATTTTTCTTTCTAGAGTAGTTAGTTGTAGCACTAAAAAAGAAAACCCTAAAAGATTTCCTTGTTCTTCTTTTAATTGTTGGGAGTTTCCCGTGTAAATAGTTTTTCTCGTTCTTGCTTTTCCCTTTTATTTGCTTTTCAAGAAAACCAAAAACTCCAAAAATATTTCAATGTGTTTCTCTGAATTTATTTTCTTTTATTTGAGTCATACCAAGGAGAAGACCACGATGAAAATGTTGAGTGGCTCTCATTTGCATAATTGTTGATCTAACAAAGAGCCCATTTTACCTTGTCTTCTCGTGTTGAATAAAATGTTTGCAGATTCCAGCCTAGTCCACGACACTCTTGCACTATTATTATTTTCATATCGTTCGGTCGTGCAAGTGAAAAGCAATAATGACGATATATGATGAACTGGCCATGGCAGAGAGAAACAGATATGAACTCGACTTGTTCTGTTTTTGTAAATATGTTTAATCTAGCATCCATGATTCAACCCATTATGATTAAACATGTTTGCAATGAAAATTAGAGATTATAGTTTATCATGCCATCCATAAGTAGCTAGGAGTGGATAATGATTTATCTTGGATGTCAACATTGCATTAAAATAATTGTGATGTAGTATGATGATATGGTATCCTCCTCTGAATGTTCGAGTGGCTTGACTTGGCACATGTTCATGCATGTAGTTGAATCAAACCTAGCATAGCCTCTATGATATTTATGTTCATGGTGTTCATATCCTACTCATGCTAGTGTCCAATGTTACTTATGCATAATACATGTTCATGACCGTTGTTGCTCTCTAGCTGGCCGCTTCTCAACCTATTTGCTAGCCTTCGCCTGTACTAAGTGGGAATTCTGCTTGTACATCAAAAACCTTGAACCCAAGTTATTCCAGATGAGTCCACCATACCTACCTATATGCGGTATTACCCTGCTGTCCTAAGTAAATTTGCATGTGCCATCTCTAAAAAACTTCAAATAAATATCCTTTTTGTGTGCCTGGATCGTTCATGGAACGACAAAAGGTAGTCGGTATCTTCCATGCTAAGCGGGTTATTCTCAGGATGAGTGTTTATTCACTCACCATCACACGAGAAAAGGGCGGTAATAGGGATGCCCAGTCCCAAACTGCAAAAATAATTAATCTCTCAAATAATCAAAAAAACTCCTACGGAGTCATAACCTTTACCTTATTGCTTGGGAACCGCCACTAGCGTGCTTAGCATGGAAGATATTGATAACTGATGGTCGCAAAGTAAAAAAGAAGGGTGCATTTCTCAAAATATCATTTACCTCTGTTTTAAAAACATGAGCTCTGGCACCGCTGCAAATCACTGCTTCCCTCTACGAAGAGACTTTCTATTTACTTTTATGTTGTGTTATCACCTTCTAAAATAAGCACCAGAACCTGAGAGCACTATTGTCATGCTTATGCATTGTGTGTAGCTAACGTTGGGTGCATCATGCCTGGATCTTTTCTACCATGAATTACAATGTTTAGTCACTGCTTGAACTTTGGAGGTGCTCTGGATTTATGTTTTGCGGTCTCAGAAAGGGCTAGCGAGATACCACTATTGTCATATTATATCATGGTTGTTTTGATAACGTGTTGCTGTTTGAGATATCTTATTATTGCTCGCTAGCTGATTATGTTATTGATATGAGTTAAAATAAATTTTAAGAGTTATTGTCGGCATAGTTAGTTATAATATTGGCTGAAAACCAGGGTGTTGTTTAAGCTTATTTATGCAAACAAGAGCAAAAGAATTCGTCAAAGTTTTTCTTTTTCACTTTCGGTTTATCAACTGAATTGCTTGAGGACAAGCAAAGGTTTAAGCTTGAGGGTTGATACGTCTCCAAGGTATCTATTTTTCCTAACGCTTTTCCTCTTGTTTTGGACTCTAATTTGCATGATTTGAATGAAAACTAACCCGGACTGCCGTTGTTTTCAGCAAAACTACCATGGTGTTGTTTTTGTGCACAAATAGAAGTTCTGGAATGGAATGAAACTTTGCGAGGTTTTTTTACATAATAAAAGAGAATTTCTAGAGCCAAGAACCATCGAAGGGGGGCACCTTGGTGGGCACAACCCACCAGGGCGCGCCCCCCTCCAGGCGCGCCCAGGTGGGTTGTCCCCACCTGGTGGCCCGTAGATGTTGAAACCGACGCTATAAAATCACATATTTCCAGAAAAAAAATCAGGGAGAAAGAATTATCGCGTTCCACGAGACGGAGCCGCCGTCACCTCGTGTTCTTCATCGGGAGGCCAGATCTAAAGTCCTTTGGGCTCCGGAGAGGGGGATCTTCGATCTTCGTCATCACCAACCCTTATCCATCGCCAATTCCATGATGCTCCCCACCGGGAGTGAGTAATCCCTTCGTAGGCTTGCTGGTCGGTGAGGAGTTGGATGAGATTCATCATGTAATCTAGTTAGTTTTGTTAGGGCTTGATCCCCAGTATTCACTATGTTCTGAGATTGATGTTGCTATGACTTTGCCATGCTTAATGCTTGTCACTTTGGGCCCGGGTGCCATGATTTCAGATCTGAACTGTTTATGTTATCACAATTATATCCATGTTTAGATCCAATCTTGCAAGTTATAGTCACCTACTACGTGTTATGATCCGGCAACCCTGGAGTGACAATAGTCGGGACCACTCCTGGTGATGACCGCAGTTTGAGGAGTTCATGTATTCACTGTGTGTTAATGCTTTGTTCCAATTCTCTATTAAAAGGAGGCCTTAATATCCCTTAGTTTCCAATAGGACCCCGCTGCCACGGGAGGGTAGGACAAAAGATGTCATGCAAGTTCTTTCCATAACCACGTATGACTATTTACGGAGTACATGCCTACATTATATTTATGAACTGGAGCTAGTGCCGTATCGCCCTAGGTTATGTCTGTCACATGATGAATATCATCCAACAAATTACCGATCCAATGCCTACGAATTTATCTTATATTGTTCTTGCCAAGTTACCACCATTATCATTACTGTTGCACTTGCTAGAAAACTACTGCTATCACTGTTACCGTTAATATTGATGTCGCTATATTATCAAAACTATCATAATACTTTGCTATTGATCACTTTGCTATAGATAATTAATCTCCATGTGTGGTTGAATTGACAACTCATTTGCTAATACTTGCAAGTATTCTTTGGCTCCTCTTTGTGTAGAATCTATAAATTTGGGTTGAATAATCTACCCTTGAAAACTGTTGTGATCCCATATACTTGTGGGATATCAGCAGGCGGGTAGATATTTTTGAGAGGGGAAGCCTCATGGAGCCCAATGTACTGTGTGGATGTGTGCGTGACAGGGGCACCGACGTGGCACACGGTTAGTTTGAGTGAACCATGTCTGTTGCGTCATCCGACTTGTCTAATGTTCATAAATTTGGCGAAAAATGATGCGGGAGAGGGTCAGAACACGAACACGCTTGCATGTGGACCAAATTTATGTATGAAAAGGGTGGTTTGATGTTCAAATACCAAATGCAACTTCGATGCGGCACCTATCTCGCAAAGCGCACGTTATTGCTTGCGCCCCGTCGTGTCGGCAAGAAGGGAATCCTAAGCTATGAATGCATGTCCCCCCCCCCCCAACTGAGGTTCACCTAGTAGCTAGCAGCCCCCCTCGTGTCGGCACGAAGGGAGTCCTAAGCTATGAATGCATGGCCTCCCAACCGTGATTCACCTAGCAAAGTGCAAAGTGGCACCCCCCCACACTTTTAGTCGGTGGGCCAGAGAGGCATCTCACCAAGATGCATCGTAAAACGGACCAAGAAAAATCCACCTTGGTCGTACAACCTCTCTCTTGTTGTTGGTCAAAGTGATGGCCGTCCATGCGACCCCGGAGATGGGCTAGCTCGCCAATAACCACGCAAGTAGCTAGTCCCCGAAGACAACTACTGCATGCATGTTGCCCAAACATATGTATGGAGAGGTGTGTTTTTGAATACACAATGGAACAACTTTGATGTGGCACCGTGTTTTCGAACTAGAAATCCCCACACTAAGTGAGGGTTAGGTTGACGATGCATATGTATGTTACACCACACTTCAAGCCAACGACAGGGATTCATGCATGTATGCATGCATAGTATATGCGCTCAAACTTAATTAGGTCTGAATCTCACCATGACCTATACTACGATAACACGAACCAAAGGAAGAATCTGCCATGGTAACCTATCTTGTTGTCGGTCAAGGAGATCATGGATGTCCACACGGGCCCACGAATATATAGGCTTGTCGCCGATAACCACGTGCGGGAGTGTACTGTTCGATGACAACCACTACATGCAGATGTATGGAGATGATGCGTGCATGCATGTTTGAATACCATTTCACAACATTAATGTGGCGCGTGCGTCAAAAATCGTACAGTCCCCACATAGAGCGAGATCGGTTCATGACGTGTCATTGTACTAGCCACTTCAACTCGTTGGGAGGGATTCATGCGTACACATGCATGCGTGTGTGCTCAAACTATATCATGTCATCCCAGAGCATGACATATATATATACCGTATTACAAGCAAAAAAAATAATCCCCTCCTAAGTCAAATTAACCTCTCTCGTTGTCAGGCAAAAAGTAGTGATGGACCAAGTGGGCCCACAGATGGAAAGCATCAATATCGCTGATAACTGCTTAAGTGGGTGCGAGAGGACAACCACCATCGCTTGGCATGTGGGCCAAACATACATTGAATACCCAAAATGCACAACTTTGATGTGCCACATGCATCAAAAACCGTAAACCCCCCACACAGAGCAAGGTTCATGAAGCATACTACATATGATGGTCCCCTTCCCCCTCTTCGATGCATACTATATGCTCCTACAGTAATACAACCCAAAAATAATCCTCCTCGATGGTAAAATTAATCAACCTCTCTCGATGTAGGTCAAAGTGATGCATGCATCGATGATGGCCTCGTGGGCCCACAGATGGAAGCGTCACATGGGGTGTCCCAGCTAGGATAACCACCGCCTGCATGCATGTGGCCCAAAGAGGTGTTGTGTGATGTTTGCATAGCCAATTTCACAACTTTGATGTGGCACGTGCCTCGGAAACCGAAAAGTCCCGACACTGAGTGTGGTGTACTTGTTCACAGACGCGTACGTATAGTATATATGCTAGTCCCCTCCCACCTCTTTGACGTGTACTATATACCACCATAACACAAACAAAAAAGATTCTACCTTGCTGGTCAAATTAACCTCACTGCCGGCTGTTCATCAAAGTGATGGACGACGACCTCCCGGGCCCACAAAAAGTGTCACACGCGAGTATCGAGTGTCGTGTAGGACAACCATTGCTGCATGTGGCCAAAACATGTATGTATGAAAGGGTTGTGTAATGTTTTAAATAACAAATTCACGACTCTGATGTGGCACCTGCCTAACAAAATGGCCAACCCACATGGTGGCTCACAACTCGTAGTGTACTGCGAGCCACCCGCCACCCCCCAGACGCACACACCCACACACACACCGCGAATCCACCACAGTCGGCATTCTGGGAACCAGGGTACCCAGACTTGCTTGCCTGCGGCCCACGGTGTGGCTCCATCAACGGCCTGGTACGACCCATCTTCAGCATCGACAAAGCAAGACCCTTGCGGGGGGCCAAGCCTTGCGAGGGGGATGACACCAAGACCTCCAGAGGGAGCGACCTCCCTAGGTCAGCTCCTGAGGAGCGGAGATTCCTATGCGGGTGCTCACCCCATGAATTTGAGGTGATGTAAGCCATGGCGATCAAGGATAGACGGGCGCCAGCAGGCACAATACAACAGGTTCCCTCTTTGGTGCTAAGGAGGCAAGCGCAGACGTGGTGTCCTGAGGAATCAACCAAAGGTTTCCATTTCTGTGCTACAAGACCAAGACCACCAGGACGACAGGACGGAGGTCATCGCCGAGCCCACCATGGCGTCACGACCAGAAGCTTTACACGTGAAGACCACCTTTCATTAGGATAAGATGTACTACTTGTCTCCCTTCAAACTTGGCCATTGTGGAATCCCTTCCGCCTATATTTTGGGGAAGAGGACCGAAGCCACTATATATATAGCCTAGCCACCATCGTAGGGGAGGGGGATCCAAACCCTCACCGGCTCATACCAACACAAGAACAGACCTCCTGAGGTAGTTCTTCCTCTGTACTAGTTCATCCTCAGCCCCTCGCGAGGCCAATCCACCCCAAAGCAGGAGTAGGGTCTTACACCACAAGGTGGCCTAAACCTGGGTAAACCACCGTGTCCCTTTCCTTTGACATTCATTGAGCTACGTTGTGAGAGCGTAGAGTTGGTAGGCTGGGGAGATCGAGTTCTTCGCATGCACCCTAGAGTTCAAATCTTTCTTGGGTCTGCAGGGCCCTGAATCCGACATTTGGTGCGCCGGGTAGGGTGTGCGTCGAAGATTCACCTCCTCATCTGATGTACCCCTCCCTTGTTGTTCGGCTCTCATGGCGGGCGACGCTCCAATGGCCGGGCCGCTGGGCATGTTTGGAGGCACTGCGGGCCACCAGGCTTTCACCCCCACCTTGCGGCAAGTGCAATGGCCGCCAAAGTTCAGGCTAGAGCTGGCGCCTCGATATGTCGGCATGGTGGATCCAGCAGGGTTTCTCCAGGCATATGTAGAGGCTGTTTGGGCAGCCAGCGGTGACGACAAGGTCATGGAAAATTGGCTCCCCATGGCCCTTACGAGTGTGCCCGCGCCTGGCTCCTAGGCTTGCTAGAGTCTTTAGTGGCCTCCTGGGAAGAGCTACGCGGCCTCTTCATCGCGCGCTTCATGGCCCCAGCGCCCCACGCCGTCGCGGCCATCCTTGGCGGCTCGCAGGCGCCGGCCTCGGACCACCACGTCATGTAATTTTTCCACCCGGCGGGTGCCGCCCACGCATAGCAGGGAGCCCCTCCAGGCTGGGTGGCGCCTAAGGCCGACCTCACCTTCGACTCAAGGGACCACGCCGAGACCACAGTCGATGTCGGCGCACTCCCTATGCTCTGCACCCCCACCATCTGCAACGTGGCAGTCACCAGGACCCTCATCGACAGCGGCGCTGGCCTCAACGTCCTCTCCGTGGAAGCATTCGCCCTGCTTCATGTACCTTAAGGCCTGCTGCTCCCCACCAAGCCTTTCTCTGGGCTTGTTGATGGCTCCACCTGCCCTCTAGGGCAGATCCGCCCCCGTCACCTTTGGCACACGTGATAACTACCGCATCAAGCTCATTAACTCGACATCGCCTGCATCAGCCTCCCGTACAACGCCATTCTTGGGTATCCAGCCCTGGCCAAGTTCATGGCGGCGACTCATCCTGGCTACAACCTCATGAAGATGCCGAGAAGCAGCGGCGTCCTTACCGTGGCGGGGGATACCAAGGATGCGCTCTCGGCCCTCAAGCTCGCCTTCAAGGACGCGGAGGCCGTGCGGCCAAACAGGGAGGGGGCTCCGGAAGGCCCGGGGGCTGCGCCAGCAAAGAAGAAGCAATTGTTTTCTCAAGACCAGGCTGATACGAAGCAGGTGCCGATCGACGAAGATGGGGGATCAGGCTCTACCTTCACCATAAGCCCAGCCTCCCCCCAGACCAGGAAGAGGTGGTGGTCAGCTTCCTCCGCGTGAACAAGGATGTGTTTGCATGGGAAGTGGCGGACCTGGTCGGGGTTTCGCGTGGGGTAATCGAGCACCACCTGATGGTGTGTCCCAACGCACGCCCGATAAAATAGAAGGCGCGGCGGCAAGCCCCGGAGAAGCAGTTGTCCATCGTCCAAGAGACCCGCAAGCTGCAAGAGGCCGGTGTCATTCGGGAAGTATGACATCCAAATTGGTTGGCGAACCCGGTTATCATCCCCAAGAAGGGCAGGAAGGAGCGCATGTGCATCGATTTCACCAACCTCAACAAGGCTTGTCTTCAAGACCCTTTCCCTCTCCCACACATCGATCAGATCGTCAACTCCACTGCCGAGTGCGATTTAATGTGCTTCCTGGACGCCTTCTCGGGCTATCACCAAATTAAGATGGCGGTGCAGGATGTTGAGAAGACGACTTTCCTGACCCCGTGCAGGGTGTGCTGGTACACCTGCATGTTGTTCGGGCTGCGCAATACCGGAGCAACCTTCCAGTGGCTGATGCGCATCACCCTGGGTTAGCAACTCGGGAGGAACACCGAGGCATACGTCGATGACATAGTGGTGAAACCTTGGGAGGCAAGAACCCTTATCGAAGATCTGGAGGACACATTTTGCCAATCTACACAAAGTGAACCTGCAACTCAACCCTAAAAAAATGTGTGTTTGGCATCCCGTCTGGCAAGCTGCTGGGTTTCCTGGTGTTGCACGGAGGGATCGAGGCCAACCCAGAGAAGGTCAAGGCCATAGAAAGGATAAGTCTGCTGCAAACCCTCAAGGAGATACAGAAGCTGGCAGGCTGCGTAACCTCGCTCGGGCATTTCATCTCCAAGCTAGGGGAGTGCGCCCTCCCCTTCTTCAAGCTGATGAAAAAGAAGGGCCTGCTCGAGTGGACTCCGGAGGCTGACGCGGCCTTCCAAGACCTCAAGAGGTACCTCACAAGCCCACCGGTGATGGTAGCACCATGTCCCCTTGAACCCTTGGTGCTCTACCTGGCCGCAACACCTCACTCTGCCAGCGCAGCGCTCGTGGCGGTCCGCGAGGAGTGTCCGGTTAAGGGCACACAACGCAGCGCCCCGCACCCGGCCGAGGCGCCTCAGGACGGTGCTCCTGAGGCCTCGACCACCCCTCCGATCAGCAGGACTCCTGAGGATGGCGCTCCTGAGGCCACGGTTACCTCGTGAGATGAAAAAACTCATGAGGTTCCCTAGCCTCAGGAGCCACGGGACCCCGCCAATGCCTCCACCCTCGTCGAGCACCTAGTGTACTTTGTCAACATGGTGCTGCGTGATGCGCGAGCGCGCTACCCCATGCCACAAAATCTTTTGCTCACACTCCTCGTTGCCTCTAGGAAACTGTGTCACTACTTCCAAGGCCACCACATCAAGGTTGTCTCAACTTACCCCTTAGAGAGGATACTCCAGAGCCCGAACACCGCAGGAAGGGTCGCCGAATAGAACATTGAACTGTAGGCATTCCAGTTGGAGTTCAGCACCACCAAGATCATCAAAGGTGCGTCCCTCGCTGACTTTGTGGTAGAATGGACTGACGCCTCTGACTGAGAAGTGGGCAAGGATCATTCTCTCACGCCTGGAAGCGAAGCACCGGATGGTTGGGTCATGTACTTCAACGGAGCATTCGCGTGTCAGGGCGCGGGGGCTGGAGCCGTGCTCATCTCGCCCACCTAAGACAAGCTCTACTATGCCATGCAACTCTTCTTCCAGCATGGCAAGAAGGTCTCCAACAACATCGCAGAATATGAGGGCCTAATCGCTGGCCCCAAGGCTGCGATGGCTATGGGGTGAGGGTTTCTCACCATCAGGGGCGACTCCCAGCTCCTCGTCAACTTATCCAACAAGGCGTACAAGCTGAAGGACGAGCACATGGAGGCATACCTTGAGGAGGTACGCAAAATTGAGAAACGATTCTTAGGCTTGGAATTGCAGCACGTGTCGTGCGACATGAACAAGGAGGCGGACGACATCACCAAGAGGGTGTCCTGGCGTCACCCTCAGGAACCTGGCATCTTTGAGGAGCGGCTCCTCAAGCCATCAGCAGCTCCCCCCACCGCGGGACCAGCATCGCCTCAAGAGGAGCTCCCCCTGGCGCCCCCTCGGGCGCCCCAGCTTGTGGCCCAACCTCAGGAGCCCGCCTGCTCCTTGCGCTCGAGCCTCAGGAGGGGTGCTGGTCCGAGGAGTTCAAGGCATACCTGCTTCGGGGCGCCTTGCCGGAGAAGGAGGAGGACGCGAAGCATGTGGCCTGCCAGGCCATTGCATACTGCATCCCGGACGGTGAGCTCTAACGAAGGCGCCTGAACGACGTTTCTCTATGATGCATCTCCAAGGAGCAGGGATGCGAGCTATTGGCCGACATACATGGTGGGGACTATGGGCATCACTCCTCATCACGCACCCTCGTGGGCAAGGCGTTCCGCAGCAGATTCTACCGGCCCACGACACTCAATGATGACACTGAGTTGGTAAGATCTTGTGAGGCTTGCCAGTTCCTTGCTAAGCAGGTCCACCAGCCCCCGCTCAGGGCCTCCAGACCATCCTACTCTCGTGGCCATTCACGCTCTGGGGGTTGGACATCCTGGGCCCGTTCCCTCGAGCGCCGGGGGCTACCGCTACCTCTACGTCGCCATCGACAAGTTCACTGAGTGGGCGGAAGTGGAGGCCGCCCGCATCATCCCAGCCGGCTCAGTCGTCAAGTTCATCAAGGGCCTCGTGAGCCATTTCGGGGTTCCTAACCGCATCATCATCGACAGTGGCTCTCAGTTCATGACCAACCTTTTCAAAACATATTATGCTAACCTTGGAACGCAGATATGCTACGCTTTGGTGGCACACCCGCAGAGCAATGTCCAGGCTGAGCGCACCAATGTGGAGGTCCTGAGGGACCTCAAGGTGAGGACCTTCAAGAAGAAGCTTGAGGCCTGTGGCAGGGGCTAGCTCGATGAGCTCCAGTCCGTGCTGTGGTCCATCCGCACCACCGCGACCAATCCCACGGGCGAGACTCCATTCTTCCTCGTCTACGGAGCCGAGGTGGTCCTCCCTCACGAGGTCAGGCATCACTCCATGCGGGTCTTGGCATTTGACGAGGCATGCCATGATGGATCGCGGGGGATGGACCTCGTGCTGGGGGAGGAACATCGCCGCCAAGCTTCGCTCCGTGCAGCGAGGTAGGCAATGCGGCGGTATCACTGCCGCAACATCCGCTCCAGGACGCTCGAGGTGGGTAATCTCGTTCTGAGGTGGGTGCTCTCCAGGGAAGGGCTTCATAAGCTCTCACCCATGTGGGAGGGCCCGTTCAGGATCGCCTGTGTCGCCAGGCCTGGCGGCACGCGCCTGGAGACGCAGGACGGGATCCCCATCCAGAACGCCTGGAACATCCAGCATCTCCGGAAGTTCTACCCATGATCAAGGCTCCGCGCATGTGAAGATCTCCGCTCGTGACACTCTCACATAATAATGAGTTGGGGCTGTACATGCCCCGGAGTCTCCTGAGTGCCGCCCCTGGGCCTCACGGGGGCTCCCACCCACGTCCTAGTGGAGGCCCCATGCTCCGCGCTGGTGGGAAGACAAGAAGACTAGTCTAGAGGTGCCAGACGTGGCTGTTCTTTTGCTTGCTTGCTGTAGCTGGTTTGCAACTTCTTGAATGAATTTGGAGTTTTCGCGCCTTTCATTCGCAAGGGTCGGGAAATCTCTTTATTTTTCTCTCCTTGCAGTGTTTGCTCTTTGAAATTTTGCCTTAGGGAGAGTGGCAGTTGCCCGTCGCTCTTCCTCGCGCATCCTACGCGTGGGGGCTGGGTACGGTGTGTGCACTTGGGCCTGCCCGTGACCACACCCCGCCAAAGCCCCGCTGCCCCAACCTTTGGCGTCCTAATCCTCGCGGGGACGCTCTCAAACAAGCTCGTGGGCATGCACGTCCTCTCGAGTCCGTGCCCCCGGGCACCGCGACGCGACGCACTACTAGCCACGACCAACCCACACTGGGGGGCTCGCGCAAGGTAAGACGAGACACCTCATGAGGTCTTCTAACCCTGCCGACGCCTCCCGAGGCTCAACGACTCTCGAGTCTTCAAGAAGGAAGACCTTGGAAGACACCCCTGAAGCAACGGGCACGCCCTCGTAGCATGGGAGTCTACTGCGAGCACATCCAGCTAAGTCGTCTTAACTACGCCCGGTAGCTACGCGGATATCACAACACAATATAAAAATAACAAGCATAGAATAGTGGTGCAAGTGCCACAGTTCATTACACGCCCCAACGGGGCCTTCTACTCCTCCCTTGATGTAGAAAAAGAAAACTAAAATAGCTACGTGACTGCAACGGCTCGGAAGGCCCGGCTCCAGCAACACTCAGGCTCAGTCGGAGTCCTCCTCCTACTTCACCGGAGCGCGACGGCGGCGCGACTCGTTGCTACTTCTTGAGCTTTTTTTGGTTTTTCCCTTGAAGAGGAAAGGGTGATGTAGCAAAGTAGAGATAAGTATTTCCCTCACTTTAAGAACCATGGTATCAATCCAGTAGGAGACAACGCACAAGTCACCGAATACCTACACAAACAATCAAACAACTTGCACCCAACACGATAAAGGGGTTGTCAATCCCTTCATGGTTAATTGCAAAAGTGAGATCTAATAGAGATAGATAAACGGTAAAGTAAATATTTTTGGTATTTTTGGTTTATAGATCAGAAAGTAAAATATTGCAAAAAGAGTAAATCAGAAACTAATATTGTATATCGGAAACTTATTTGATGGAAAATAGACCCCGGGGCCATAGGTTTCACTAGAGGATTCTCTCAAGATAGCAAATAATACGGTGGGTGAACAAATTAATGCCGAGCAATTGATAGAAAAGCGCAAAGTTATGACAATATCTAAGGCAATGATCATGGATATAGGCATCACGTCCGTGTCAAGTAGACCGAAATGATTCTGCATCTACTACTATTACTCCACACATCGACCGCTATCCAGCATGCATCTAGAGTATTAAGTTCATAAAGAACGGACTAACGCATTAAGCAAGATGACATGATGTAGAGGAATTGACTCAAGCAATATGATGAAAACTCCATCTTTTAATCCTCGATGGCAACAATACAATACGTTCCTTGCTGCCCCTACTGTCACTGGGAAAGGACACCGCAAGATTGAAACCAAAGCTAAGCACTTATCCCATTGCAAGAAAAACTAATCTAGTTGGCCAAACCAAACCGATAGTTCGAAGAGAATTACAAAGATATCAAATCATGCATATAAGAATTCAGAGAAGATTCAAATAATACTCATAGATAAGTTGATCATAAATCCAAAATTCATCGTATCTCGGCAAACACACCGCAAAAAAGTATTACATCAAATAGATCTCCAAGAACATCGAGGAGAACATGATATTGAGAATCAAAGAGAGAGAAGAAGCCATCTAGCTACTAGCTATGGACCCGTAGGTCTGTGGTAAACTACTCACGCTTCATCGGAAGGGCGATAGAGTTGATGTAGAAGCCCTCAGTGATCGAATCCCCCTCCGACAGGGTGTCGGAAAAGGTCCCTAGATGGGATCTCACGGGTACAGAAGGTTGCGGCGGTGGAAAAGTATTTTTGTGGATGCCTCTGTTGGTTTGGGGATATATGGGAATATATAGGTGAAAGAATTAGGTCAGGGGGTGCACGAGGGGACAACAAGGGTGGGGGGCGCTCCCTCCGTCCTTGTGGCTCCTCCGACCTCATCTCCAAGTCTCATGGTTGTCTTCTGGTCCAAGAAAAATCAATGTTTTATTCTGTTTGGACTCCGTTTGGTATTCCTTTTCTACGAAACTCAAAAACAGGGGAAAAACAGGAACTGGCACTGGGCTCTAGGTTAATAGGTTAGTACCAAAAATAATATAAAATAGCATATTAATGCATAGAAAACATCCATAATAGATAATATAATAGCACGGAACAATAAAAAATTATAGAGACGTTGGAGACGTATCACTCGTCACACTCCTCGGTCCGAGCCCGGCGAGGCGGAGGCCCATCAAACTCGTCATCGCTGGTGCTCCCCCCGGAGGAGGAGCCATCGTCGCTGGAGGCGACGCGACTGTCGTCAAGGACAAGCTCACCATCATCACCGTTGCTATCGCTCTCCGAGCAGCACCCCGAGCGCTGACCGCCTTCCTCGAACACCCTGACATAGAGGGTTGCAATGTCGTCGTACCTGAAGTGGAGGGTGCATTTCCCGTGCAAGCCCCACGCGCCGGCGAATGACTGCCACCCACGGTTCAGGAACACGTTGCCAGCGGCGATGACTTCAACATCCACCCATGAAGCCTTGCTGCAGCAGCCGTCGTCCTGCAGCCAGAGGCCATCAGGCCCTCTGGCTGGCAGCACGCTCGCGAAGAAGTGCAGAAGCTGGAACCAAGTTCCCGTTGGCCTCCCCAACCACACGATGAATTCCGGAGATGTGAGGGCGGAGTGGGAGCGCGGCTGTGGCGGCATGGCGATCACCGCACACCTTCCCTCATTGCTGAAGTCGCCCCGTCCGCAACAGCTCCTACCGCGGGAAGAAGCGCCACCACGGCTGCCAGAGGCGACACTGGCCGTTGAAGGGGGCACGCCCGCACCCCCGAGGGGCCGTCGCCGGAGTCGCCGCGTGTTTCCGGGGCCGCCCGCGACCTCTCTTGGGCGGAGGCGAGCCTGGCCCCTCCTTGGGGGCCTTCCCCTTCTCCGTCGCAGAAAACCTCCTCACCGGCGCCATGGGTGTTTCAATGAGATGGCGGGACAAGAAGGAAGAAGGAGGAGCTGGTAGCGAGAAGACGGAGATGAGCAGGGGCTCAGCCCCCTCCTTTTATAGCCAGAGGGAGGCCAACCACCGACCTCCCATGATCCCCGGTAATGATGATCTTTTTTGCATGGAGCAGGTTGTTGTCAAGTCGAACAGTTGCAGAGGCAGCGCGTGGAAGTGGAGATGCCCACGTCCCATCAAGCGCCATGCATCGACTTGGTCCGCAAGCGATTGGGGCCCACGGCGCTTCACCCTTGCCCTTTGGCTTCGCCTCGAAGCCAAGTCTGTTTGCGCCTTGGGCCCGGGGCTACTATCGGTGTTTCGGGAACCAGGGTACCTAGACTTGCGTGCCTGCAGCCCACGGTGTGGCTCCATCAACGGCCTGGTACGACCCATCTTCAGCATCGACAAAGCAAGACTCTCGCGGGGGGCCAAGCCTCATGAGGGGGACAATGCCAAGACCTCCATAGGGAGTGACCTCCCTAGATGGGCTCCGGAGGAGTGCAGATTCCTATGTGGGCACTCACCTCATGAGTTTGAGGTGACGTAAGCCATGGCGATCAAGGCCAGGCGGGTGCCATCGGGCGTAGTATAGTAGGTCCCCTCTTTGGTGCTAAGGAGGCAAGCGCAGACGCGTAGTCCCGAGGAATCAGCTAAAGGTTTCCATTTCCATGCTACAAGACCAAGACCGCCAGGACGGAGGTCATCACCGAGCCCACCAGGACGTCATGACCAGAAGCTTTGTAGGCGAAAACCACCTTTCGTCAGGATAATATGTACTACTTGACTCCCTTCAAACATGGCCATTGTGGAATCGCTTCCCGCCTATATTTGGGGGAAGAGGACCGAGGCCACTATAAATATAGCCTAGCCACCATCACAGGGGAGGGGGATCCGAACCCTCACTAGCTCATACCAACACAAGAACAGACCTCTTGAGGTAGTTCTTCCTCTGTACTAGTTCATCCTCAGCCCCTCGCGAGGCCAATCCACCCCAAAGCAGGAGTAGGGTCTTACACCGCAAGGTGGCCCGAACCTGGGTAAACCGTCGTGTCCCTTTCCTTTCCCGTTCATCGAGCTAGGCTGTGAGAGCGTCAAGTTGGCAGGCTGGGGAGATCGAGTTCTTCGCACGCACCCCAGAGTTCGAATTTTTCTTGGGTCTGCGGAGCCCTGAATCCGACAACCGCAACTATGATCCATTTTAAATTATCCCGCGGTGAACATATGTTACCAAAGGAGGGACGTTTTAATTTCAAAAAAAACATATATCATTAAGACGTTTTAGTACATTAATTGATTGATTTTCTACGGGTATAATGTGAAAAAATAAAATTTTAGCTACATACACACGTGATAGTGCACCTAAATGGATTGCAAAAAAACATGTGTCTCACTGGGTGCATGTTTACTCCCCGTGCAATAAATTTCAAACATTGAGAATCTCGATTTTTAAATTCTGGTACATCCAAAACTTATTTTGAAGTTCATGAAAGTTATTGTGTTGTCATATGGACACCAATACAAAGTGGCATTGTACTTCTTTTTGAACAAATTTGATACCAGCTTTAATATAATCTTTATCTATTTGCAAATGGGAGATTATTAATAATTGGGAACCAATATTCCAAACGGATTATTTATTCGAACCGTGAGTGTTAGACAAACAATGGATATGTGCCATGCTTCGGTTAAGCAATAAAGCGGCAACATTAATCATCCAAATAGAAAAACAATATACATGCCGCCATGCGACCCGTGTGCCGTGCGAGCAGGCATGAGTTGACGGGACGCATGCGTGTAGTCTGACGCGCAGGCAGATCGGTAGGCGTGCATGCAGGTATGTGAATTGACGGAGGCGTGCTCGCTGCACAGTGTCATCGGGAGGCGTGCGAGTAGCTGTGTGAAACAATGGTAGGCATGCCAGTAGTCTGTGCGTAGGCTCATCGGGAAGCGAACCAGAGGTTTGACCGCCGCCCGCCGACCGAGCGGCCACACCCCCCATCGTCGCCACACACACAATCCTCTCTCTCGACTTGCATCCTCGACGTTGCTCTCAGTCCTCAAAGCCATCAGTGTATGAGGATGTCGCCGAAGCGCCACATCAGAGGGAGTGGCGACACCGGGGCTGCTGAAGCACTGGAGCATGGCGTGGAGATGGAGACAGAGGTTACCGTCACCGTCGGCGAGTTATCGCTGCACCCTAACATTGTCGACAACATTGAGCTTCCACAACCGGAGGCGGAGTTCCACACCCATTCTGGTGACGACCCCGGCGACGACTTCGACGATGACGGACAACTGTTTAGTCATCTATACCCATTTATGTGTCAAATAGATCCTACGGTTTCTCTAGTTACTCCTGCCTCCCCCTTTTTGGAATAGAAATCCAATGGTTATGTTCACCCAATCCGTGAAATCTAAGTAAGTTTCATTAGATCTGTGTAGTGTATTGATTGTTTGAATGGTACAAGTGATAAGTGATTAGTTGTTTCATTTATGCAAACGATTTCTGCTAGTAATCCAACCAGGGTTAGTGTTCATGCTAATAATTCCTAGCCAGGACTTGACAACTGATTTTGAATGACCTACATATATGTTTGTGCCATTATTTTCTTCAAGATTGGTCTGTACATAGACGATTGTGCTTAAAAATCAAACCATAATCTTTGGACATGTATAAAAAATAGCCATAAATTCCTAATCCTACTTCACGACATGTAAGCATTGATTTGATGTCAAATTTGTTTTACTTTTTGTATAGGTGCTGTTTGACGATGTGGACAACGAGGATGAAGATGTCCAGAGGAGATACAAGAGGCAAATCATGAGGGAGCTTTATGTGGGAATGCATAACGTGCATATTAGGACCTGGGTCGACGGCTATCGATGCCCATTTTGCAACCACAAGCTTCATGACGTGTATCAAAGTGTTCAGGCGCATGCAAGAGGACGGGCCGTTGGCTCCTTCAAGCAGAAGTATTCTTGCAAGATGGCGCACGGCGCGTACGCCGAGTACCTGGAGAAGCTTCAGGATCGTGCCGGCATGTGAGATGAGATGTGGGATCGAACTATGTACGCTTGAGCATGCTTAATGATGGTTGAACTATGCTTGTATACATGTATGCTTATTATCTATGTCTGAATATGTTTAATCTATCTTTACTTATGTCTAACTGTGGGATATGGATGCAATCAGTTCGGTTGATGGAATCTACCTCCTTCCTCGTTTATTGGTCCCCTTTGTAATTTGTGTTAAATTTTGACCAAATATTTAACTGACAAAATGTTAGTGCAGGTCAGCAAAAATTATATCATTGGATGCGTATTTTAATATAGTGTTCAATGATATAATTTTTGGTGACATGCATAAACATTTCTTAGTTAAATATTTGGTCGAAATTTGGTGCAAATTACAAAGGGGACCAATAAACCAGGACGAAGGTAGTACGTCAATCACACACGGTTCCCAAAATTGGAACCGTGTGCAATGACTTTCATTTTGCGTGTTGCGTCAATCACACACGGTTGGCTCTAGCAAACCATTGCTTCCGAAATTCTTTGTGGGACAGAAAACCCTCACCACCTAATTCAAAAAATAAAAATAAAAACCCTCACCATCCCCACGTCACAAAAACCCTCAACCCGCCCGCCACCCCCTCCGGTCCCTAGTGACACCTGCACAAGCTCCTCCGCATCTATGCATGGCACCGCCTATCGCGGCGGTAACCACTTAGCTCGACGCCTGCTGCCGCCGCCAGGTTGTCGGCAAACCCCACCGCATTTCGCCACTTCCGCTTGCCGCCGCCTATCGCCATTGACTTTCTCGACGCTGCTCGCGGTCGACCCAGCTTCGCTCGGTTGGGGAATCTGCCGTACAGAGGGTTCTTTCTCATGGACAACAAGGTAACTAATTTATTGAGATATTATCTCATCTTTTATCCCAGTTCATTTGCCTCCTTTAATCACCCAACCAAAATTGCCGTGAATTCATTTTTATTCGAGTTGATTTGAGGGTTTTCTTTCATTCATAGAGTGTACAGTGCAGGGACACATCAGGACTTTGCGGCCTCCGCCAGACATTCCATATCACCGTACCAGATGACTTGAGGATGCACGCCGTATGTTCAATCTCACCCTAAATCGGTTGGCATGGCCTACTTTCTTGAACATATTCTAATATTGCTACATTTGGATAAAAGGTGCCACATAAACCATATACGTCAAAGGGGATTTTTCCTTCTTCTTTCTATATTAGGCAAATTAATGATCTATTGTTCTTTCGATTACTCTCATATTTCCATGACATCATATTTAACCTATCTGTTTAATTATAGACTTTTTTCCTTCGATTTTAACTGTTGTACAGTTCTTTCAGTTTGGGCCCATATTTGCATGTTACCATATTTTCTTTAACAATCCTACCATTTTCTGCAGCGCGTCCCTTGCTATGCAACAGAATCTGTAGTGCACAATCATTCCCTTTACATAAATCAAGATTGCAGGGATGTCATACTGAATACAAACCATGGATTTACAATCGTTGCTACTGTAAGACTTGATGAACATGGTGATTCCTATATTGGCACTAGCCTTTGCAAAGAAATTTCTAAGTTTTATGTACTAAAAGCTGGCACTATAATTGCACTGCACATAAAAGAGTGTGGTCATGAGATATATGCTAACTTCCCCGACGATATCATCCGTCCAAACTTTGTTTGAAGTAAGTTTTATTTTCAAGTATTTGCATGTTGACTTACCCAGCAATATCAAATGAATTGTGTAGTATTTAAGCAACCAATTGTTATTCCCTTTTCTTACTATATTCCTACCTAATAACTTCTAGTTACCAATACACTTTTCTATTGCCCTGTTTTAACTAAACATTCCCTATACTCCCACTTCTATCAGAAAGCGCCGCTGACAAGGAGACTTCGGAGGTGGAGAACAGGGCTGCCAACAAGTGGAGGCGGGGCGAGCAAGAACCGCAAGCGACTCCAACAGGCCTAGACATCATCAATAGCCTCCCCGATGATATGTTGACATTCATCATCTCCCTCCTCCCAATCAAATATGGGGCGCAGACAACCGTCCTTTCTCGGCGGTGGCGCCCCCTATGGAACTCCACACCTCTCGACCTCATCGACACCCACGAGCTCTGCCATGGCTATCGCAAAATCTTGGATGCGTTCTCCAAGATCCTCGACAGTTACCTTGGCCCAACCAGAGGCCTTAGAATGGGCAAGTTCCGTTCCAACGGCAAGGACCAAGCCAAGCTTGACGACTGGTTCCGATCCCTCACCCTAGATCAGCTCGAGGATCTCACTTTTGATGATGGGCATATCTGCTCGCTGCCAATGTCCATGCTCTACCTCGTGCCCACGTTGCGCGTCGCCAAGTTCAGGAACTGCCACCCCCCCTTAAATGCACCCGCTCTTATTCTACCATGACTGAAGCACCTCGAGCTCGTCGCTGTCTGCCTCCCAAACGGTGACATGGAGCGCTTGCTCCGTGGCTGTACTACACTCGAGTACCTTTGTCTTTAGGCGATTAATGGGTTGAGTAGCTTCCACATCACCTCCATGACTCTCTGGACTATTTATGTGTGTTGCCGGTGCGGCATGAAGACATCACAAGATGTGTACCACGGTATGGTCATTGAGGACACACCTGCACTTGAGAGATTACTTGTAGTTGATCAAGAAGGTCCAATAAGAATCAATGTCATTTCTACGCCGAAATTGACAGTGGTGGGCTACTCTTCTGACAAATACTCCGAACTTGTTATTGGATCCACACCCGTTCAGGTACAACATCCACCTTCTACCTCTCCTTCTACAAATTAACATTATTTCTAATTTTAAAGTTGTTTGTTCGTCTGTCATCCAGAAAATGATTCCGACAAGCTTCACCTCAAAACTGCGCATAGTGAAGGTCTTGGCACTAGAATCTATCGGCCCCAACTTGGAGCAAGTTGTCAGTTTCCTGAGATGCTTTCCGTGCCTGGAGAAGATATATATCGAGGTGATGTTCCTTTCCTGTTAAATGTTAACCATAAGGGAGTTCAATTTGTGACGCCTTTTTCCAAGTCTACAATGACAACGTACTATGATTTCCGAAGGATTATTTTGGAGGATTTCAGTACATACATGTTCCCCCCACCATATTGGTTGCTTGATCCATATGGTTACAATCCATAAGCATTTCTCTTTTGGATTCATCTGTACTAGTTTTCTTAGGGAACTTTTCATCCACTCCAACCTCTTGTGAAGAAGGCTGCATTTTTCTAGAATGTAATCAAATGCCCATGTTAATCATGTCATATCGAAGATGGCATGTTAGTGCATTTTACAAATCCTGCAAACCAAATAGGCCTGTAGTAGTGTTCAAAACTGCATGTAGGCACTACCACATTTTCTTCTTTTGCAGATAAGATTAGGCCCAGTGGTGGATAATGTGATAGAGTATAACAATTACGTCGAATGCCTAGATCTACATCTCTCAGAAATTACTTTGAACTCCTACCGAGGGACCTAACTAGAGATTATATTCGCCAGGTTCTTTGTTGTCAGAGCAAGGGTGTTGAAGGTAATGAGGTTTGCCCTACATTTATTTTGCAAAAATGAATGGTTTGTTGATCAGCGCCGGCGCCGGCGGCAGAATGGAATAGGCTCCAAAAATGTTGAATTTCATTTTGGAACTTCAGATGACAGAGTAATCGGAAGTCATCGTGTCAACCCCATACATGACTTCTCAATGGCTGACCCATTTGCAAAAAATATGAGGTTTTGAAACCAGACTTAGAAGTGGTAATATTAGTTTGAACCTCTCTGATATCCATGTTCAGTGGATCAGCACAAGCATTTGCAGCTGATGAGCTGAATTTCATTTCTAATATTAGTTTGAACCTTGTAACCTTCGAATTTGAGCCATATAACTCTGGAATTTGAACCTTGTAATATTTCGAGATTTTATGGTACAATTGTTGAAATGGCATCGTATGAGACTCGTATATTGGTAGCACTATTTTGACCTTAATATGCAATGAGCGCAGAATTAATTATCGCACTCGAGTGTCCATCATCACCCTTCTATGTAACTTTGACCTCATCACCCACGGGTAAACTTATGACCGAAGTCATTCCACACACATTGTTTTTCCAAAGCTTTTTGCCAATAAACGCCCACGATTTGTCCCTTTTCTAGCCGACGCGTGGCCAAACTAGCCGGCAGGAAGCTTACATGGTAAACTGCGTGGTAGCGCGGGAACATGCTCACCGATAATACATTTGGCGCCTTTTCGAGCCCACCCGTGGTCAAATGAAACGCGTGCGGTGCGGTGTTGTCAAGCGTGCACTAGAATCCTCCGTTATGAACGCCATGACAAGATGTGACGATTATAGGCTGGCTGGCCACCATTTATTACAGCGGCCATTTAACCCTTGTGTCTCTTCAACCTTTTGATCATGCCCCACCATTGCAAGAAGAACACCCACCACGAGAAATTCTTAGAGGGCATCCTGCGCGGCTCCAATGGCACTCCGAGCGGCTGCCGACGATGAGCAACAGTTCACCATGCATGCCATGGTGGACACCCACAGAAGTTTCACGGAACTTTCAGTGGTGTACACCAACGACCTGGTCTGGGTGGAGCACTCCATCCACATCATGGAGTTGTTGCTTGCCGAGGAGAAGTACAAGGTGGTCGGGTTCGACCTCGAGTACACCCGCGCTCGTGCCGGGTCTCGTCCCAAGGTCGCCGTCACCCAGATGTGCATGTGCCACCACGTCTTCATGTACCACTACTGCCTGGCCATAAGGCATTGCGAGCGTTTCACCAGGTTTGTCAACAGCCCCTGCTACATGTTTGCTACGGTGGACATCACCAACGATATAAAGGTGCTCGAGAATTCGGGCATCGCCTGCCAGAATCTTGTCGACATCCAGGGCCTATGCAAGATCTGGGGCAACAAGGAGCATGAGAAGGAATCACTGGTTCACTTTGCCGAGGCCATCATTGACCCCTACTATAGAGACATGAAGGATTCCTGCAACAAGGACAAGCATGTCTGGCACTTGTCCTGGATGGAGAAACTCGACAAAGCTCACATCGTGTACGCGGGCAAGGAGGTGTACACGAGCTACGACATGTACACGCGGATCGTTGACATGAGGAAGTGCCTCGTTCCCCAAAACGGCTAGGGATCCAGCCGGAAGAAGAGCAATGGCAAGCGTCGTTGCAACAATATGTAGATGATTAGATCCTCATTTCTCCTAGTTTAGTATGCATGTAATTGCTTACTTTGGTGTGTGGAAATGTTATGTGTGTAGTCACTTGTGTAATTGTATGCTTAATTTGGTTATGCAATGCTGTCTTTTTAAGTATATATGTTGATGCTCTATAGATAGAGCGTAGATGTCGTGTGGACAAAGAAAATCACATCGCACACAGACTAAACAATGGAACCCGTCAGTGATGTTTTCATCAATCACTCACAATTGTATACCAGCAATCGTTTGCTCACAACACACACGGCTTGTTAACAGGAATCGGCTATGTTGTTATCGGTCTTCCCACACGTTTCCGATTATAGACCTGTTTGCCGTGTATCACACACATCTTGTTAAGTCAAACCGTTTCTGTTCTCTTGGCTCAACGCAAACAGTTCATCCGAGTGAACTGTATGCCGTATATTGCACACACCTTCATCTGGCTGCCCGTTTCTATTGTTCTGCCTCATCACAAACAGTTTATCCGAGTGAACTGTATGCCGTATATCGCACATGCCTTCATCTGCCTGCCCATTTCTTTTGTTCTGCCTCATCACAAACAATTAATTGAACTGAAACGTATGCCCGACATCGCACACGGTACTAAAATCTGGACCGTGTTTGATGTATCCTTCATCACAAACGTTTTGCATCTTTTTTGACGGTTATTTTACATCACCGTTTGTGACTAATGCATCACACACAATTTTGTCAAAGGGTCTCTGATCGTAGTGTCGCGTTAGCAGCATCCTGTAGTAGTGACAGAGTGCCGATGCAATGCGAATGATGCGATGATAAATGCGAGAAACAAATAATTAACGCGGCTATCATGAAAAACATGGAAGACATCTGGAGCATCGATCTCAGGCTATTACAAGCATCATCACAGGGAAAACGTAATCATCATGCGCCACTTGAGCTAGTCCTAGAGGCAAGAGTAGGAATCAGGTTTTACCGTTTATTACTCTACATGTGCTTATGAGTCTTCCTGTGAATCACATATTCAAGAACTATAGCACTTATAGCATAAAATATAAACATCTAATTATAAACGTGGAAATAGACAATACAATTATTATTGCCTCTAGGGCATATTTCCAACAAAGTAATACTCCATCCTAAGACCTCTATCCAGCATGCATCTTAAAATATTAAGTAAAATAAAGTATAGCAATAAGTACGATGACATAATGTAGATAGTGAAAGATCGTGGATGTCTCCTAGAGGGGGGGGGGTGAATAGGTGCTTTGAAATAATTACGGTTTAGGCATGAACAAATGCGGAATAAAACTAGCGTTTAATTTGTCAAGCACAAAACCTAAAACAACTAGGCTCACCTATGTGCACCAACAACTTATGATAAGCAAGATAAAAAACTAAGTGATAACAAGATATATAACATGTCATAGTATGGCTATCACAAAGTAAAGTGCATAAGTAAAGGGCTCGGGTAAGAGATAACCGAGGCATGCAGAGATGACGATGTATCCCGAAGTTCACACCCTTGCGGATGCTAATCTCCATTTGGAGTGGTGTGGAGGCACAATGCTCCCCAAGAAGCCACTAGGGCCATTGTATTCTCTTCACGCCCTTGCACAATGCAAGATGCCGTGATTCCACTATGGGGCCCTTGAGGACGGTCACCGAACCTGTACAAATGGAGATCCTTGGGGCCGGTCACCAAACCCGTACACTTTGGCAACCCTTTGAGCGGTCATCGAAACCTATACAAATTGCTCAGGGCAATCTCCACAACCTAATTGGAGGCCCCGATGCTTGCCTAGAGCTTTACACCACAATGATTGAGCTCCGAAGCACCACCAACCGTCTAGGGCGCCCAAGCACCCAAGAGGAACAAGCTCTAGGGTACCAAGCACCCAAGAGTAATAATCTTCTCAACTTTCACTCCCATGTATCACTGTGAAGAACTCAAACTGATGCACCAAATGCAATGGCAAGGGCACACAAAGTGCCAAAGTCCCTCACTCTCAAATCCCACCAAAGCAACGAAAGCTATGGATGAAACTGAGGGGTAGAACAAGATGGAGAATACCAAGAACTCCAAGATCTAGATCCAAGGGGTTCCCCTCACAAATAGGAGAAAGTGATTGGTGGAAATGTGGACCTAGATCTCCTCTCCCCCCCCCCAAAAAACTAGCAAGAATCCATGGAGGGATTGAGAGATAGCAAGCTCGAAGAAGCTCAACAATGGGGGGAGAACATGAGCTAGAAGGATAAGAATCATTGGGGAAGAAGACCCCCTTTTATAGGCCTCCCCAAATCCAACCGTTATGTGCAATGGACGCGCACAAGCGGTACTACCGCTTGGGCGGTACTAGCCGGAGTATAGTGCACAGAAGAAGCATCCTGAGGCGGCAGTGCCGCCGGAGCGGTACTACCGCTCGCCCCAGCAGTGCTACCACTGAGGTTGTAGTATACAGGGGAGAAGCGGTACTATCGCCCCTTATAGCCGCCCTACAACCACGGAGAGGAAAACAAGTCCAGAGGCGATAAAATAGGTGGAAGTAGCAGTGGTAGTAACTGGCTAGTAGTACCGCTTAGAGCAGTACTACCGCTCGCCACTACCGTCCTACTATCACAGAAGCGATAAAGAGACAGAAGCCAAAAACAAGCGGTAGTGCCCGCATCACTGGAACCGCGGAAGTACCGTGCGAGCAGTACTACCGCTGCCCAGGGCGGTACTACCGCTAGAGAGCAACAAAAGGCCTAAGCAAAACAAATGGATGCAGGGAAGCCTGAACTGCCACAACTTCTGCAAATGAGCTCCGGATTGAGCATAATCAAGCTTGTTGGAGAGATGACGACAAATACTACCCAATAACGAGAAGTGGCAGAGGGAATATGCCTAAGATATAGAGACGTGAAACCTCTATGAATGAAGAACCGACAAAAACTCCAACATCAAAAACATCATAGAAGATGCATATGTGAACTTTGTTTTCTGTGAACTCGGGCTTGTCATGAAGATGACAATAAGCTCTAAAACTCACAAAGAGAAACACCAAACAAGAACCAAGAAATATGAGGCAAGGATGCAATGTTTTGAGATCTCTATGAATGAAACGATCAAGCTACTTACTTGAGAGCCCCTGCTACTTCTTGAGCTTGCGTTGATTTTTTCCTCGAAGAGGAAAGGGTGATGCAGCAAAGTAGAGACAAGTATTTCCCTTAGTTAAGAACCAAGGTATCAATCCAGTAGGAGGCACAAGCAAGTCTCCAATATAAGCACCTGCACAAACTAACAAACACTTGCACACAACACGAAAAAGGGGTTGTCAATCCCTTCACGGTCATGAACAAGAGTGAGATCTAATAGAGATAGGTATAAAAGATAAACAAACGAGAAAACTAAAGTAAATATAAATAAATTGGAGCAAGGTATTGGGTTTTTTGGTTTGGCCATAGGTTTCACTAGAGGCTTCTCTCTTGAAAGAAAACATATGATGGGTAAACAAATTACTGTTGAGCAGTTGATAGAAAAGTGCATAATTATGATGATATCTAAGGCAATGATCATGAATATAGGCATCATGTCCGTGACAAGTAGACTGACTCCTGCCTGCATCTACTACTATTACTCCACACATCGACCGACTCCTCCCTGCATCTAGAGTATTAAGTTCATACGAATAGAGCAATGCTTTAAGTAAGATGACATGATGTAGAGGGATAAACTCAAGCAATATGATATAAACCCCATCTTTTTATCCTTGATGGCAACAATACAATACGTGCCCCGCTACACCTTCTGTCACTGGGTGAGGACACGCAAGATTGAACCCAAAACTAAGCACCTCTCCATTGCAAGAAAAACCAATCTAGTTGGCCAAACCAAACCGATAGTTCAAAGAGAAATACAAAGATATCTTAATCATGCATAAAAGAGTTTAGAGAAGACTCAAATAATATTAATAGATAATCTATCATAAATCAACAATTCATCGAATCTCAACAAACGCACCGCAAAAGAAGATTACATCGATAGATCTCCAAGAATATCGAGGAGAACATTGTATTGAAGATCAAAGAGAGAGAAGAAGCCATCTAGCTACTAGATGTGGTAAAGTACTCACACATCATCGGAAGGGTAGCAAGGTTGATGTACAGGCCCTCTGTGATCAAATCCCCCTCCAGCAGAGTGCCGGAAAAGGCCCCAAGATGAGATCTCACAGGAACGGAGGCTTGCGGCTATGGATAAGTATTTTTGGTGGACGCTTCCGATGTTTGGGGAATATTTGAGAATATATAGAGGTGGAGTTAGGGTTAGAGGACTCCCACGGGGCCACAAGCAAGGGGCACCCCCCCGGGGCGTGCCTTGAGGGCTTGTGGCCTCCTCGGAACTCCTCCGGCCCTCTCCCCAAGTCTTCTGGGTGTCTCCTGGTCCAAGAAAAATCATCGTACAGTTTTATTCCTTTTGGACTCCGTTTGATATTTGATATTCCTTTTCTGTAAAAGTCAAAAACAAGGAAAAAGAGAAATTGGCACTGGGCTCTAGGTTAATAAGTTAGTCCCAAAAATAATATAAAATAGCATATATGTGCATATAAAACACCCAAAACAGGTAATATAATAGCATGGAACAATAAAAAATTATAGATACATTGGAGACGTATCAAGCATCCCCAAGCTTAATTCCTGCTCGTCCTCGAGTAGGTAAATGATAAAAACAGAATTTTTTACGTGGAATGTGCTACTTCTTGAGATTGCATTGGTTTTTCCCTTGAAGAGGAAAGGGCGATGCAGCAAAGCAGAGATAAGTATTTCCCTTAGTTAAGAACCAAGGTATCAAATCCAGTAGGAGATACAAGCAAGTCTCCAATCTATGCACCTGCACAAACAATCAAACACTTGCACCCAACGCGATAAAGGGGTTGTCAATCCCTTCACGGTCACTTGCAAAGGTGAGATCTGATAGAGATAAATATAAAAGATTACTAAAACGTAAAACTAAGTAAAAACAAATAAAACACACAGAGGTATTTTTGGGTTTTTTGGTTTATAGATATGAAAATATATGATGGAAAATAGACCTGGGGACCATAGGTTTCACTAGAGGCTTCTCTCTAGAAGGCAAATAATACGATGGGTAAACGAATTACTATCGAGCAATTGATAGAAAAGCGCAAAGTTATGACGATATCCAAGGCAATGATTATGCATATAGGCATCACGTCCGTGTCAAGTAGACCGAAACGATTCTGCATCTACCACTATTACTCCACACATCGACCGTTATCCAACATGCATATAGAGTATTAAGTTCATAAAGAACGGAGTGACACCTTAAGTAAGATGACATGATGTAGAGGGATAAACTCAAGCAACATGATGAAAAAACCATCTTTTTATCCTTGATGGCAACAGTACAAATACGTGCCTCGCTACCCCTACTTTTTCACTAGGTGAGGACACCGCAAGATTGAACCCAAAACTAAGCACCCCTCCCATTGCAAGAAGAACCAATCTAGTTGGCCAAACCAAACCGATAATTCGAAGAGAAATACAAAGGTATCAAATCATGCATATAAGAATTCAGTGAAGATTCAAATAATATTCATAGATAAGCTGAGCATAAATCCGCAACTCATCGTATCTCGACAAACACACCGCAAAAGAAGATTACATCAGATAGATCTCCAAGAACATCGAGGAGAACATGGTATTGAGAATCAAAGAGAGAAAAGAAGCCATCTAGCTACTAGCTATGGACCCATAGGTCTGTGGTAAACTACTCACACTTCATTGATAGGGCAATAGAATTGATGTAGATGCCCTCCATGATCGAATTCCCATCCGGCAGGATGCCAAAAAAGGCCCCAAGATGGGATCTTGCGGAAATAGAGGCTTGCGGCGGTGGAAAAGTATTTTGGTGGATGCTTCTATTGTTTGGGAATATTTGGGAATTTATAGGCCAAATATTAGGGTTGGAGGAGTTCCATGGAGCCCACAAGCCAGGGGACGCCCCCCCTAGGGCGCGCCCTGAGGCCTTATGGAGCCCTCGGGACTCTTCTGACTTCCTCTCCAAGTCCTAATTGTGTCTTCTGGTCCAAGAAAAATCATCCTAAAGTTTCATTCCGTTTGGACTCTGTTTGATATTCCTTTTCTGTAAAACTCGAAAACAAGGAAAAAACAAAAACTGGCAATGGGCTCTAGGTCAATAAGTTAGTCCCCAAAATAATATAAAATAGCATAATAATGCATATAAAACATTCAAAAGAGATAATATATTATCATGGAATAATAAAAAGTTATAGATACGTTGGAGATGTATCAAGCATCCCCAAGCTTAATTCCTACTCGTCCTCGAGTAGGTAAATGATAAAAACAGAATTTTTGATGTGGAATGCTATCTAACATATTTATCCATGTAATTTTATTTATTGTGGCATGAGCATTCAGATCCATAAGATTCAAAACAAAAGTTTAATATTGTCATAAAAAGAATAATACTTCAATCATACTAATAAAGCAATCATGTCTTCTCAAAATAGCATCGCCAAAGAAAGTTATCCCTACAAAATCATATAGTTTGGCTATGCTCTGTCTTCATCACACAAAGTATTTTATCATGCACAACCCCGATGACAAGCCAAGCAATTGTTTCATACTTTTGATGTTCTCAAACTTTTTCAACTTTTACGCAATACACGAGCGTGAGCTATGGATATAGCACTATAGGTGGAATAGAATATGGTGGTTGTGGAGAAGACAAAAAAGAAGGAGATAGTCTCATATTAGCAGGCTATGGAGATTCCCATCAATAGATATCAATGTGAGTGAGTAGGGATTGCCTTACAATGGATGCACTAGAGCTATAAGTGTATGAAAGCTCAAAGGGAAACTAAGTGGGTGTGCATCCAACTCGCTTGCTCATGAAGACCTAGGGTAATTTGAGGAAGCCCATCATTGGAATATACAAGCCAAGTTATATAATTAAAAGTTCCCACTAGTATATGAAAGTGACAACATAGGAGACTCTCTATCATGAAGATCATGGTGCTACTTTGAAGCACAAGTGTCAAAAAAGGATAGTAACATTGTCCCTTCTCTCTTTTCTCTCATTTTTTTGGTGGGCTTCTTTGGCCTCTTTTATTTCTTTGTGGGCTTCTTTGGCCTCTTCTATTTTTTTATAAAGTCTGGAGACTCATCCCAACTTGTGAGGGAATCATAGCTTCCATCATCCTGTCCTCACATGTGATAATACTCTAATAATGAAGATCATCATACTTTTATTTACTTACAACTCAAGAATTACAACTCAATACTTAGAACAAAATATGACTCTATATGAATGCCTCCAGCGGTGTACCGAGATGTGCATTGATCTAGCATAGCAAATGACATCAACATCATGCTAGCTATCTTACGATTATGCAAAGCAATATGACAATGATGGTGCATGTCATAATAAGAAGGAATGGTGAAAGTTGCATGGAAATATATCTCGGAATGGCTATGGAAATGCCATATATAATAGGCAGGTATGGTGGCTGTTTTGAGGAAGGTATATGGTGGGTGTAATGTACCGATGAAAGTTGCGCGGCATTAGAGCGGCTAGCAATGATGGAAGGGCGAGAGTGCGTATAATCCATGGACTCAACATTAGTAATAAAGAACTCACATACTTATTGAAAAAATCTATTAGCCATTGAAACAAAGTCCTACACGCGGGCTCCTAGGGGGATAGATTGGTAGGAAAAGACCATCGCTCGTCCCCGACCGTCACTCACAAGGAAGACAACCAAAAAATAAATCATGCTCCGACTTCATCACATAATGGTTCACCATACGTGCATGCTATGGGAATCACAAACTTTAACACAAGTATTTCTATCAATCCACAATTACTCACTAGGATGTCTATAATATTACCATCTTTATATCTCAAAACAATCATAAGGAATCAAACTTCACATAGTATTCAATGCTCTTTATATGAAAGTTTTTATTATATCCCTCTTGGATGCCCATCATATTAGGACTAAATTCATAACCCAAGAAAATTACCATGCTGTTTAGAGAGACTCTCAAAATAATATAAGTTAAGCATGAGAGTTCAACAATTTCTATAAAATAAAGCCACCACCGTGCTCTGAAAAGATATAAGTGAAGCACTAGAGCAATTGCCTAGCTCAAAAAAATAATAAGTGAAGCACATAGAGTATTCCAATAAACTCGTGATTCATGCGTGACTCTCTCAAAAAGGTGTGTACAACAAGGATGATTGTGACAAATTAAAAAGCAGAGTCGGATCATACAAGACACTCCAAGCAAAACACATATCATGTGGTGAATAAAAATATAGCCTCAAGTAAATTTACCGATGGATTGGAGACGAAAGAGGGGATGCCATCCGGGGCATCCCCAAGCTTAGATTCTTGATTGTCCTTGAATATTACCTTGGGGTGCCTTGGGCATCCCCAAGCTTAGGCTCTTGCTACTCCTTATTCAGTTATCCATCAAATCTTTACCCAAACCTTGAAAACTTCACAACACAAAACTCAACAAGAAAACTCATGAGATCCGTTAGTATAAGAAAATAAATCACCACTTTTTTTGTACTGTTGTGAACTTATTATTTATTTATTTGGTGTAATATCTACTGTATTCCAACTTTTCCATGGTTCATACCCCCTGATACTACCCATAGATTCATTATAATAAGCAAACAACCCATAGAAAACAGAATCTGTCAAAAACAGAACAGTCTGTAGTAAACTGTAAAATACATATACTTCTGTACTCCAAAAATTCTAAAAAATTAGGAAAACCTGGGAAATTTGTATATCAATATTGTGTAAAAAAAGTTAGATCAGAAGCACGCATCTGTGATTTTTTTAAAATTGTTTTACTAAGCGCAAAAGTTTCTGTTTTTCAGCAAGATCAAATCAACTATCACTGTAAGCCATCCCAAAGGTCTTACTTGGCTCAAACACTAATTAAAACACAAAATCACAATTACTACAAGGTAATAATGTGTATTTATTAAAAACAGAACCAAAAACAAAAAACATAAAAATAAAATTAGGTTGCCTCCCAACAAGCGCTATTGTTTAACGCCCCTAGCTAGGCATAAAACATAGATCGAGGTATTGTCATCTTTGGTATGCAATCCATAAGTAGCTCTCATAATAGATTCATATGGCAACTTAATTTTCTTTTTTGTAAAGTGTTCCATGCCCTTCCTTAACGGAAATGGAAATCTAATGTTTCCTTCTTTCATATTAATAATTGCACCAATCGTTCTAAGGAAAGGTCTACCAAAAAGAATAGGACATGTAGGATTGCAATCTATATTAGCACAATGAAATCTAAGGGCACATAATTCCTATTTGCAACAATAAGAACATCATTAATTGTTCTCGTAGGTTTCTTAATAGTGGAATCCACGAGATGCAAATTTAAAGAACAATCATCAAATTCACGAAAACCTAGCACATCACATAAAGTTTTTGGAATCGTAGAAACACTAGCACCCAAATCACACAAAGCATGGCACTCATAATCTTTAATTTTAATCTTAATAGTAGGTTCCCACTCATCATAAATCTTTCTAGGGATGGAAACTTCCATCTCAAGTTTTTCTTCAAAAGATTTCATCATAGCATCAATGATATGTTTAGTAAAAGCTTTGTTTTGATTATAAGCATGAGGAGAATTCAACATGGAAATCCAATCTGTCAAAGAACAATTATCATAATTAAAATCCTTAAAATCCAAAAGAGTGGGTTCATCGCTACTTAAATTTTTGACCTCTCCAATCCCACTTTTATCAATTTTGGCATCAAGATCTATAAACTCTAAATCATTGGGACGCCTTCTAGCTAATGTTGACTCATCTCTAGTCCCGTCTTTACCAAGATTTATATTAGAAAACAAAGATTCAAAAGGAGTCACACCAAGCACTTTAAGATCTTCATCATTATTCTCACAAAAACTTGAAGAACACGCTTTTACAAACCAATCTTGCTTAGCACGCATCTTAGCGGTTCTTTCTTTACACTCATCAATAGAAATTTTAATATCTTTCGGAGATTCATTAATATCATGCTTGGGTGGCATAGATCTAATTTTCAAAGAACCAATCTCAAGAGAAATTCTATCAACGTTCCTAGCCAAATCATCAATCTTGAGCAATTTTTCTTCAACCATAGCATTAAAAACTTTTTGCGAACTAATAAATTCTTTATATTGTTCTCAAGATCAGAGGGAATCTTATTATAATTTCCATAAGAATTTTTGTAGGAATTACCATAATTATTAGAGGAATTACTAGGAAACGACCTAGGACTGAAATTACTCTATACGCGTTATTGCCAAAATTGTTCCTACCAACAAAATTCACATTCATAGATTTATTATTATTATCAATCAAGGTAGACAAAGGCATATCATTAGGATCAATAGGAGCACTATTACTAGCAAACAATTTCATAAATTCATTCATCTTTCCACTCAAAACATCAATTTCTTCAATCGCATGCACTTTTTTACTAGTAGAGGATCTTTCGGTATGCCATTGAGAGTAATTAGCCATGATATTATCTAAGAGTATACTAGCTTCTCCTAATGTGATTTCCATAAAAGTACCTCCCGCGGCCGAATCTAAAAGATTTCTAGAAGCAAAATTCAATCCGGCATAATTTTTTTGTATGATCATCCATAAACTTAAACCATGAGTAGGGCAATTTCTTATCATCAATTTCATCCTCTCCCAAGATTGTGAAACATGTTAATGATCAATTACTTAAAATTCATAATATCATTCCTAAGGGAGATGATCTTAGCAGAGGAAAATACTTGAAAATAAAAACATCTTTACACTTATTCCACGAATCAATACTATTTTTAGGCAAAGATGAAAACCAAGTTTTAGCGTGATCTTGTAGTGAGAACAGAAATAGCTTTAATTTAACAATATCATTATCCACATTTTTTTTATTTTTCATATCACATAACTCAAGAAAGTATTTAGATGGGATGCGACATCTTCACCAGGAAGTCCAGAAAATTGGTCTTTCATAACAAGATTCAGCAAAGCGGCATTAATTTCATAAGATTCCGCACTTGTGGCAGGAGCAATCGGAGTACTAATAAAATCATTATTATTAGTATTGGAAAAATCACACAACTTGGTGTTTTCTTGAGACATCGTGACAAAGCAAGCAATCTAACACACGAGCAACTAAAAAGAAAATGAAAAGACGAATGGAAGAAAGGCGAATAAAAAGGCAAATATTTTTGTGTTTTTCTAAAAATCATTTTAGAAGTGGGGGAGAGGAAAACAAGAGGCAAATGGCCAAAAATGTAATGCAAGAGATGAGAGTTTATGGTGGGTACTTGGTAGGCTTGATGTAGATCTCCCCGGCAACGGCGTCAGAAATTCTTCCTACTACTTCTTGAGCTTGTGATGTTTTTTCCCTTGAAGAGAAAAGGGTGATGCAGCAAAGTAGAGATAAGTATTTATCTCTGTTAAGAACCAATGTATCAAATCCAGTAGGAGATACAAGCAAGTCTCAAGTCTATACACCTTCACAAACAATCAAATCTTGCACAACGCGATAAAGGGGTTGCCAATCCCTTCACGGTCACTTGCAGTGAGATCTGATAGAGGTAGATATAAAGATTACTAAACGTAAAACAAAGTAAAAACAAATAAAATGCAGAGAAGTATTTTTGGGTTTTTTGGTTTATAGATCTAAAAATATATGAAGGAAAATAGACCTGGAGACCATAGGTTTCACTAGAGGCTTCTCTCTTGAAGGCAAATAATACGGTGGGCAAACGAATTACTGTCGAGCAATTCATAGAAAAACCGCAAAGTTATGACGATACCCAAGGCAATGATTATGCATATAGGCATCACGTCCTCGTCAAGTAGACCGAAACGATTCTGTATCTACCACTATTACTCCACACATCGACCACTATCCAGCATGCATCTAGAGTATTAAGTTCATAAAGAACAGAGTAAGGCCTTAAGTAAGATGATATGATGTAGAGGGATAAACTCAAGCAATATGATGAAAACCCCATCTTTTTTACCCTTGATGGCAACAATACAAATACGTGCCTCGCTACCCCTACTTTGTCACTAGGTGAGGACACCGCAAGATTGAACCCAAAACTAAGCACCCCTCCCATTGCGAGAAGAACCAATCTAGTTTGCCAAACCAACTGGTAATTCGAAGAGAAATACAAATATATCAAATCATGCATATAACAATCTAGAGAAGATGCAAATAATATTCGTAGATAAGCTGATCATAAATCCACAATTCATTGGATCTCGACAAACACACCACAAAAGAAGATTACATCGGATAGATCTCCAAGAACATCGAGGAGAACATGGTATTGAGAATCAAAGAGGGAAAAGAAGCCATCTAGCTACTAGCTATGGACACGTAGGTTTGTGGTAAACTACTCACGCTTCATCAGTACGGCAATAGAGTTGATGTGAATGCCCTCCATGATCGAATCCCCCTCCAGCGGGATGCCAGAAAAATCCCCAAGATGGGATCTCGCGGAAATAGAGTCTTGCGGTGGCCGAAAAGTATTTTGGTGGATGCTTCTGTTGGTTTGGGAATATTTGGGAATTTATAGGCCCAATATTAGGGTTGGAGGAGTCTTGTGGAGCCCAGAAGCCAGGGGTGAGCTCCCCTAGGGTGGGCCCTGAGGGCTTGTGGATCCCTCTGGATTCTTCTGACTTCCTCTCCAAGTCCTACGTGTGTCTTCTGGTCCAAGAAAAATCATCATAAAGTTTCATTCCGTTTGGACTCCGTTTGATATTCCTTTTCTGCAAGACTCAAAAAGTAGGAAAAACAGAAACTGGCACTGGCACTATGCTCTGGGTTAATAAGTTAGTCCCAAAAATAAAATAAAATAGCACAATAATGCATATAAAACATCCAAGACAGATAATATAATAGCATGGAACAATAAAAAATTATTGATACGTTGGAGACGTATCAGAATGCTACCTAACATATTTATCAATGCAATCTTTGTTGTGGCAAGAATATTCAGATCCATAAGATTCAAAGCAAAAGTTTAATATTGACATAAAAACAATAATACTTCAGACATACTAATAAAGCAATCATGTCTTCTCAAAATATCATGGCCAAAGAAAGTCATCCCTACAATATCATATAGTTTGGCTATGCTCCATCTTCATCACACAAAGTATTTCATTATGCACAACCCCGATGACAAGCCAAGCAATTGTGTCATACTTTTTCAACTTTCACGCAATACATCAGTGTGAGCCATGGATATAGCACTAGAGGTGGAATAGAATATGGTGGTTGTGGAGAAGACAAAAAGAAGGAGAAAGTCTCACATCAACTAGGAAAACTAATGGGTTATGAATATGCCCATCATTCGATATCAATGCAAGTGAGTAGGGATTTCCATGTAACAGATGCACTAGAGCTATAAGTGTATGAAAGCTCAAAAAGAAACTAAGTGTGTGTGCATCAAACTTGCTTGCTCATGAAGACCGAGGGTAATTTGAGGAAGCCCATCATTGGAATATACAAGCCAAGTTCTATAATGAAAAATTCCCACTAGTATATGGAAGTGAAAAAATAGGAGACTGTCTATCATGAAGATCATGGTGCTACTTTGAAGCACAAGTGTGGAAAAATGATAGTAACATTGTCCCTTCTCTCATTTCTCTCATTTTTTGGGGGCTTCTTTGGCCTCTTTTTTTATTTGGGCTTCGTTGGCCTCTTTTATTTGTATAAAGTCTGGAGACTCATCCCAACTTGTGAGGGAACCATAGCTTCCATCATCCTTTCCTCACATGGGATAATGTTCTAATAATGATGATTATCCACACTTTTATTTACTTACAACTCAAGAATTACAACTCGATACTAGAACAAGATATGACTCTATATGAATGCCTCCGGTGGTGTACCGGGATGTGCAATGATCAAGAGTGACATGTATAAAATATGAATGTGTGGCCTTGCCACAAATACTATGCTAACTACATGATCATGAAAAGCAATATGACAATGATGGTATGTGTCATAATAAACGGAACAGTGGAAGTTGCATGGAAATATATCTCGTAATGGCTATGGAAATGCCATAATAGGTAGGTAGGGTGGCTGTATTGTGGAAGGGTGTATGGTGGGTTTAATGCACCACCGAAAGTTGCGTGGTACTAGAGAGTCTAGCAATGGTGGAAGGGTGAGAGTGTGTATATTCCATGGACTCAACATTAGTCATAAAGAACTCACATACTTAATGCAGAAATTTATTAGCCATCGAAACAAAGTACTACACACATGCTCCTAGGGGGATAGATTGGTAGGAAAAGACCATCGCTCATCCTCGACCACCACTCATAAGGAAGACAATAAAGAAAATCATGCTCCGACTTCATCACATAACGGTTCACCATACGTGCATGCTACGTGAATCACAAACTTTAACACAAGTATTTCTACCAATCCACAATTGCTCAATATCATGACTCTAATATCACCATCTTTATATCTCAGAACAAATGCAAGGAATCTAACTTCTCATATTTTCAATGCTCTCTATATGAAAGTTTTTATTATATCCCTCTTGGATGCCCATCATATTAGGACTAAATTCATAACCTAAGAAAATTACCATGCTGTTTAAGACTCTCAAAATAATATAACTGAAGCATGAGAGTTCATCAACTTCTATAAAATAAAGCCACCGCCGTGCTCTAAAAAGATATAAGTGAAGCACTAGAGCAAACTGCCTAGCTCAAAAGATATAAGTGAAGCACATAGAGTACTCTAATAAATTCACGATTAATGTGTGTCCCTCTCAAAAGGTGTGTACAACAAGGATGATTGTGGCAAACTAAAAAGCAAAGACTCATATCATACAAGACGCTTGATAACCCACAAGCGTAGGGGATCGTTTGTATACTTCTTTGATAAATAAGAGTGTCGAATCCAACAAGGAGCTAAAGGTAGAACAATATTCCCTCAAGTTTTATCGACCACCGATACAACACTATGCACACTTAATGTTTGCTTTACCTAGAACAAGAATAAAACTAGAAGTACTTTGTAGGTGTGATAGGTTTGAAAGATAATAAAGAACGTGAAAATAAAAGTTAGGTGGTGTTTATATAAAGAAACAATTAAGTTTAATAAAACGAGTGTGGATTAGTGGTGGTAGGATTTGCGAAATTGTCCCTTAGCAATTGAATATGTTGCTAGATCGATAACAAGTTTTTTTGTGGGAGAGGCCACTGCTAGCATGTCATCCCTTACTTGGAATTTTATGCACTTATGATTGGAACTATTAGCAAGCATCTGCAACTACTAACGTTCATTAAGGTAGAACACCCAACCATAGCATTAAGATATATATTGGTCCCCCTTCAATCCCGTACGTATCAATTTCTATGTTTTGGCTGAAGCTGCTGTCACCCTTGCCCTCCAATGCATAGTACTATCAACATACAACTAACCCTATGGTGTGATCCACACGCGCGATCATATGATGGGAAACAAAGGATAACAACATAACCACAAGAAAATTAAACAACCATAGCAATTCACCAATTACCGATATGACAACAAAAATCTACTCAGACATCATAGGATGGCAACATATCATTGGATAATAGTATGAAGCATAAAGCACCATGTTCAAGTAGAGGGTATGTCGTGGGAAACCACGACCACCTATGCGGACATGAGCCCCTTATGGTTCGGCACGGGAGATGAGCACATTGCACAAAGAGTGGAGAACGTAGCACATCACGACAGAGATCACACGGGAAACTTTACCCAGGTTCGGGCCGGCGCAAGGCATAAAACCCTACTCCTGCTTTGGTGTATTGATGGTGGATTGTGGTGGAAACACATCGGTCTAGCCCAGCAGGGTTGCCTCGGGGCGAGAACGGTTACGCGCGTATGAGTGTACAAGGGTCTGAATCCTCTCTATGGTGCCATGGCCCTCCTTTTATAGATCAAGCGGTCACCATAGTGGCAAATCAGTCATTGTGTACTGATTAGATAGCAAACAATGCTATCATACCTAACTCTGTAGACAGGGCAGAGTGCATTAAATGCGCCGCTTAGTGTCACATCATGGCATGCCCGGCAAGCTTTGCCGGGCAGTTCGGCCACCTTCTTTCCTGCCTGCATGACACATCTCTGGACGGGTGTCATTTGGACGCGATTTCCATAGGAAGTGGCTGCCATGTGGCAAGAAACATCCACTTACTCACTTGGGGGCTTGACACCACACCGATCGATGAATTGCGTTGCTGTGAGGTGGAGCGGTGAAGCCTTGGCATGGTAGTTTGCCTTTGTAGGGCCCGACAGGCCTGCCGGGACGGTCTTGAGGCTTGTCTTTGTTGGGAATCGTTGCATGGAAAACAAAAAAAATTCTATGCACATGCAATGATCTATCCATGGAGATGCATAACAATGCTAGCAAGACATCGAGGTAGTAGATGAGTTCCGTCAGCACGACGGCATGGTGACGGTGATGGTGAAGTGATCTCCGCAGGGCTTTGCCTAAGCACTACGAAAATAAGACCGGGGTGTAAACGGTGGAGAGGGGTGCCTCACACGGCTAACAATTGATCTAGTGTGTGCTAGGCGCCCCTCCTCATATATATAGGTGGGAGGGAGAGGGGAGAGTCCAAGGGGCACCCAAAGTAGGTCTGAATCCTACTTGGGCTCCTGCCCTTGGTTGCCCCCCGGCCATGTTTGTCGGAGGGGGAAGGAAAGAGGGGGGGGGAGGGAAGGAAATGGGAATCCTAATCCACACTTACCTTTCCCTTATCCCCTTTCCTTATCCTCCTTAGGCCGGCCCATATGGGGGGGACACCAGCCCCTTGCGGCTGGTGCGTTTCCCCTCTTGGCCCATAAGACCCATATCTTTTGCCGGGGGTGTTCGGAACCCCTTCTGGTGACCCGATAAATACCCGGTACCCCCGGAAACACTTCTAATGTCCGAATACCATTGTCCTATATATCAATCTTTACCTCTCGACCATTTCGAGACTCCTTCTCATGTCCGTGATCTCATCCGGGGCTCCAAACAACATTCGGTCACAAAATCACATAACTCATATAATACTATATCATCATCGAACGTTAAGCGTGTGGACCCTACGGGTTCGAGAACTATGTAGACAGGACCGAGACAACTCTCCGGTCAATAACCAATAGTGGAACCTAGATGCCCATATTGCCTCCTACATATTCTATGAAGATCTTTATCGGTCGAACCGACATACCTAATTCCCATTGTCCATCGGTATGTTACTTGCCCGAGATTCGATTATCGATATCTTCATACCTAGTTCAATATCGTTACCGGCAAGTCTCTTTACTCATTCCATAATACATCACCTCATGACTAACTCCGTAGTCATTTGCTTGCAAGCTTATGATGTGTATACCGAGAGGGCCCAGAGATACCTCTCCGATACACGGAGTGACAAATCATAATCTCAATCTATGCCAACTCAAAAAACACTTTCAGAGATACCTGTAGAGCATCTTTATGATCACCCAGTTATGTTGTGACATTTGATATCACACAAGGTATTCCTCCAGTATCTGGGAGTTGCATAATCTCATAGTCGAAGGAATATGTATTTGACATTAAGAAAGCAATAGCAATAAACTGAACGATCAAATGGTAAGCTAATGGATGGGTCTTGTCCATCACATCATTCTTCTAATGATGTGATCCCGTTATCAAATGACCACACATGTCTATGGTTAGGAAACCTTAACCATCTTTGATCAACGAGCTAGTCTAGTAGAGGCTTACTAGGGACACGATATTTGTTTATGTATTCACACATGTATTTGGGCTTCCGATCAATACAATTCTAGCATGAACAATAAACCTTTATCATGAATAAGGAAATATAAAATAACAACTTTATCATTGCCTCTAGGGCATATTTCCTTCGGTCTTCGGGGTAACCTTGACCTCGCCAGGCTCACATGCTCGGCAAGGGAGGTTTTACCTTAGTGGTGTCTTGCTCCTTTGGCTTGACTTGGTCTTCTTGATCCGCACTCTGATTCCTCAAAGAGTTGATCTCTTTGGCGTGGTTTGGTCTTGGATGTTGCAATCTTTCTCTTAGGCCTATGCACGGTCTGGGCAACTGACCCAGGGTTTGTTGCACAAACAGGAGCCCCCGGGTCTGGCCTGAACACGCTAGCGGGTATCGTCGGGGTAGGCCCTAACCAGTGCACATGCAAGAGGGGAGTAGTTGCATATCCTTCGAGATCTTCTTTGCTTCTTCATTAACCTGAGCCTAGGTCAGTTTCTGGTTCTCCCGTGCATCACATAACGCCATTTGCAGTGGGGGAGATAATGGGCCATGATCTACGGGGTACCCATGTCCCATGTTCATGGGACGGTAACCGCCACCCCATTATCTTTCCCACCCCAAGTGCTTCTGCTACATATATTGCATGCATCGTGCAAAGTTAGTGGCAGATGCGGAGGGCGCTAGAATGAGCGCCATGGCAGAAAGCCAGGTGTCATGGATTGGTGCAGGGGGTCGGCCTTGATTCTTCGAGCCGTTAATGGCGACGGGGATCCGGACTGGTGAAACGGGGCGACCACCTTCATGGAAAAATCTAGCCCCCTGCCCCGCTCGCCTATAAAAGGAGACGCAGGACGAGGCGTTTCTCCACACCTCCTTCTCCCTTCATTCCTGCAGTAGTCCTCGCCTATCATGGTGAGAGGTCGAGGGTCCGACGCTGCTCCAGTGGCGACGAGAACTTCTGCTCAACAGCGCCTCCCTCCTGCCTCCGTAGATGCGGGGGCGGAGCACACTACGAGAGGAGCTGGGAGGGGGCGATGTCGTGGTCGTCGTGGCACTCGGGGCTGAGGAGGATGGGGTGGCGCTCTGATTGCACCCCCGCCGATTGTCCCTCCCCCGATGGAAGGCCACGTCGGAGACCAACCTTTGGAGTTCATCATCAGATTGTACGAGCCCCCGCGCGGTCGCCTCCGTCTCCCTACTCCATTCGCAAGGGCGATGGAGCTCGAGCAGCCGCACGCGTTGAAACTGCAAATGAGGGGCTGTGGGAATGGCGGCATGCGGGTGGATGTGGATTTCCCCACTCCTCATGTCATGTTCTTCCGCCGCGGCTGGAAGACCTTTGCTCACGCCCATAGCTTGTCATAGGGGCACGTCCTCGATTTTAAATTAATGGAGGCCAATTTGCTCTCCGTCAAGGTATTTGGATGCTCGGGTGCTTGCTTAGGGTGCTGTGCGGAGAGCTCGACCAACGACGAAAGCTCCTCCTTGAGCGATAGCGATGAGGAAGACAGTGACGGTGGTGATGACAACATCGACCGGGAGGGCGACAGCTCTGACTCCAGCTGATCACCAGCCGCGCCGTTACCGTCAGGCAGTGGCACCACCATCTGCACCTGCATTTCCTCTCCGGCAAGGTGATTTGCTGGGGAGTTGGGTGCGGGGGTGGAGATGGTGCCCCGACTCCTCCAACGGCCTTCCAGCTGGGCCCTAACAGGCTTCCTCGCGGGCTACAACTTTGTTCGCCCTGCCATGTCCTGCTGGCCCTGGTGGTGGCGGTTGACGGGTCGTCTCTGCCGATCTCTTAACCATCACCTTCGATCGCGCCCTCCCGCTCTCGCCAGGCTCCTTGTTGAGGGACCTGACGGGGTCAGGCTGGGCTTCTGCTCAAGTGCTCCTTTTGCCCTCTTCACGTCCCGCCGCAGTGCCTAGGAGGAGAGGGACAAGAAAGGGCATCACGGGGCACTTATCCTTTTGCAATCTAAAACATGTAGGCATTTGCCAAACTTTAGTTTAAATCATGTAATCTTCTCTACCCATGTTTGTTTTCTGTAAGATTTGTACTTATTGATCAGCATATTAATGAAAAAGACAAACCCTGACGGGTACTTGTGCATGTATCATGTCCATGCATAGGTGAAATGCCTCTATACACTCAAGTAAACAAGTTTCCCCCGGTAGGCTATCCTGCCGGTACCCTCAGTTTGCTGTCACGGAGCTAAGCCTGTCGGGCACAAATCGTAAAGAGGGGCCAACCCCCTACCAAACTTTCTCGCCAAAGGCCACTACAACCATCCTGACCAAAGCAAAGTTCGAGTCAAAGGATGGGAGCACCTAAGTTTCGAAGGTGGCGGGGTTTTCCTACACACAAGTCTCTACTTAAAAGAACACGTATGGATAAGAGAGTAAACTTATCTGTTTGGCTTGCCGGGGATCGCAATGTAGGCTTGTCTTCTCTTCTCCTCATCGGGACCAAGTCCATGGTAGGAGCCTGCAGTTTAGTGCGGATGAAAATGATGCCACATGCGATCTTATTGACATGAACATGCTATCCTTATGCATGCATGCAATTTGTCGGGGGCCCCCAGCGCTTCATTTATTTTTCCGTTGCTCAGGGTCTGTGCCTAGCTTTGTACAAGGGGTTACATGCAACATTGGCAAGGCCTGTACAAAAGGATGGCTGCGGGGCAGGGCCCGACAGCCGCGCCTTACGGGTAGAACTTACGGAGATGCTCAATGTTCCATGAGTTTTGCAATTGAATGCCATCTCCGGTCTCCAGATGGAGTATGCCAGGTCTGGTGACTCATACTACCCGGTAAGGGCCTTCCCACTTTGGCGTCAACTTGTTTGTATGCTTTGGGGACTGGACGTGCCTAAGGACAATGTCGCCTTCCTCAAAACTCCGGGCATGAACCATGCGGCTGTGATAGCGACGCAGAGCTTGCTAGTAGCGTGCATCATGTGTAGCAGCCCAAAGACGGTTCTCCTCGAGTAGCACAACGTCGTCACGCCGGTGCTGTTCTTGCGCTACTTCATCATAGGCAAGCACTCGAGGTGACCTATAAATGAGTTCCGTGGGGAAAACTGCTTCTGCCCCACAGACTAGGGAGAAGGGAGACTGCCCGGTAGCTCGATTTGGTGTCCTTTTGAGGGACCAAAGAACCACCGGCAGATCATTGATCCATCGCCTGCCACACTTCTGCAGCTTATCAAATGTCCTTGTCTTGATTCCTCACAACACTTCAACGTTCTCCCTCTCAGCTTGCCCGTTGCTCCTTGGATGATCAACAGAGGTGAATGAGATCTTGCTCCCAAGGGCCTGAACGTATTGCATGAAGGCGTGGCTCATGAATTGGGTGCCATTGTCAATGATGATTTGGGCAGGGACCCCGAAGAGGTGATAACCCACAAGTATAGGGGATTGCAACAGTTTTCGAGGGTAGAGTATTCAACCCAAATTTATAGATTTGACACAAGGGGAGCCAAAGAATATTTGTATGTATTAGCAGCTGAGTTGTCAATTCAACCACACCTAGAGATTAATTATCTGTAGCAAAGTGATCAGTAGAAAAGTAATATGATAGTTTTGATAATAGTAGCAGCAACAATGGTAACGACAACAATGATAGCAGTAATTTTGTAGCAAGTGCAATAGTGACGATAACAGTGGTAACTTGGCAAGAACAATATAAACTAAATTCTTAGGCATTGAATGAGTATTTTGTTGGATGATATTCATCATGTGAACGTCATAACCTAGGGCGATACGGCACTACCTCCAGTTCATAAATATAATATAGGCACGTATTCCATAATAGTCATATGAACTTATTGTCGTGGAATTTTCACGGCAGATGTCCTAGCAGATGGACTTAGTTGTGGAGTCATCGCAATTAGGTTGGCTTAAAGGGGTTAATCGGGGCAAAGGACATACAGAGTTTATACTGGTTCGGCCCCTTGCGGTGAAGGTAAAAGCCTAATCCAGTTTGAGGTGGTATTGCTAGGGTTTAGATTACCAGGGAGCGAATACGCTTGACCTAGTTCTCAATCTCTTCTTTTTTTTTTGCCCTAAACCGCTGCCGGGTCGTCCCTTTATATACACAAGTTGATGCCCGGTGGCTCACGGAGTCCCGGCCGGCTCATACAAAATGTGTCCAGCTTGGTGACTAACTATGCTTGCCTTACAATACAAGTCATACAAGCATGGCGGTTCATCCTCCTGGGCCTTAAGTCACCTCTGGGTCTTAGACCGTCAATGGGCTCATATGATCCGCCATCTTCATTGGTAAGCCTCCAGTGGTATAACCCAGCCCCTCCTGGGCGGTTCATACCCAATAATCATATCCCCAACATTAGGCCCCATGTTGATTTGAACTTGTTCACATCAATCTTCAATACCCGACTTGTCAAAAATCTTGCATCGCCTTGTTTGATAAACTTTGCTATAAACCGCCATGACATCATTCTGCACTAATTTCACACGAGGCCCAGAACATCTTTAACTGATCCTTATCTTAATGAGCATCCCGAAAACCAAGGCATCCATAGAACCATATGATGATTTCAGCCTCCTCGATTCACCACTACAAAAAAAGACACATCCGTGACATTTTGGGCCGAACGATTTTTTTTCCTGTCATACATATGACATTTCTATGACGATAATTGTGACAAAACCCGGTATCATCATAGATGTGGTGGGCTCCTACTTCTATAACAAAAAATCATGACAGAAAATGGGCTTTTCGTCCTGGGCGGGCCGGAGACGCAGCTGCATGACATTCTTTGGGCCGTCCATGACGGAAAAAACCGTGGTAGAAGCGAGGGGGAGGAAAATTTCGGGGAGTTGCCGGTTATGGTGGGAGGTCGGGGGCCGAGCGATGCGTGTTTCTCTCATACATGTGCGAGGCGTTGGCTCTAACTGAACCCGAGCGAGGCGTTGGGCTCTAACTGAACCTGAGCGATTGCACCACAGGCTACGTGTTACTGAACCCGAGCGATCGATCGATGGCTGTTAACTGAACCCGATGGAGCGATTCCTTCGCTACTGCTGCTAACTGAAGCCGATCGATTGGATGAACAGTGAGTGTTGCGGGGGGGGGGGGTGGATGAACAGTGAGCGGTGGCGTTGCCTCTGGATGAACAGGACCCCGTGGTGTGGAGGGCTGGATGAACAGTAGACGGTGGAGGGGTGGCTGTGGAGGGGTGGTTGAACAGGACCCTGTGGTGTGGAGGGCTGGATGAACAGTAGACGGTGAAGGGGTGCCCGTGGAGGGGTGGTTGAACAGTAGCCGGTGGAGTAGCGCACGGTGGAGGCTGGATGAACAGGAGCCCGTGGAGGCTGGAGGAGGTCGACGGTAGCCCGTGGAGGCTGGAGGAGGTCGACGGTGGAGATGAACAGTATCCCGTGGAGTCCCGTTTTGCGGTAAGCCACACCCTTCCCGATGAACAGGACCCCCGTTTCGACCGTAGGAGGTCCGCTTCGTCCGTTTTGTGGTACGCCACACCCCTCCCGATGAATAGGACCCCCGTTTCGATCGTAGGAGGTCCGTTTCATCCGTTTTGCAGTATGCCACACCCCTCCCGATCAACAGGACCCCCGTTTTGACCGTAGGAGGTCCGTTTCGTCCGTTTTGCGGTACGCCACACCCCTCCCGATCAACAGGACCCTCGTTTCGACCGTAGGAGGTCCGTTTCCTTTGTTTTGCGGTACACCAGGCCCCTCCCGATCAACAGGATCCCATTTCGAACGTGGTCGGTCGAACAAAAGGCCGTTTCCTCCGTTGTGCAGTACACCAGGCCTCGTTTCCATCGCCTGTTCCGTCCAAGCCCTCCCGATGAACACGACCATGCATTTCGTTCTGACCCAGCCGGTTGGCTCCCCATGAACATGACGACGACGCTGTTTCTCCGTTCCGACCCAGCCATGTACGTATGCGTGATAGGCGTTCGAGACCCTGCCCGTATGTACGTACGTGGCCGTATTTTCTTTCTTGCACCCTCGCCGCTGTACGTACGTGTACATGCTACGTGCGCGCCTCTACTACAACACGTTCGCGCCTCTACTACGACACGTGCGCGCCTCTACTACGACACGTGCGCGCCTCTACATCGACCAGTATGTACGTACACGTTCGCGACCAGAATGACAACGCTACGTAGGCTTCGACCAGGTGGGTTCCGACTGTCAGGCACTTCCTTGCCAGCGAAGATGTAGCTAGTGGGTCCCAGCAGTCAGGGAGGCGAATAGTTTTTTTGCCCAGACGCACTTCCTTGCGTGTGAAGATGTAGCTGGTGGGTCCCAGCAGTCAGGGGGGCGAATCGTGTTTTTGGCCCGGACGCACTTCCTTGCATGCGAAGGTGTAGCTGGTGGGTCCCAGCAGTCAGGGGGGAAACGTTTTTTTTCGTGAAATACGGTGGCCCGTCTGGTGGGTCCCCACTGTCAGGTGGAGGAATAATTATTTTGCGCGTAATAAGGAGGCACCTCCTTGCTGTGGCCATGGACCCAGCTGTCAGCGTCTCCACGCACAGTACTCTTACGATGGAAGTCGGTCGTTGACCACATTGACCACGTCGCGCAGAGAGCACCACGACGGTGGACGACGGCGAGGCCTAGGAAGGGGATGACATGGAGGCAGGGAAGACTCGGCAGTTGTTTCCCACGCGAAGGGGAGTACGACTGTACGAGGGTTTACTGGTTCGTCTGCCGCCACCGGAGAATAACTGCAGGTGTGGGTGAGTAGAGGGATGGCTAGGCCAGCGATGGGAGTACGGTGGGGTGGTGAGGCCTACGCGGCAGCACAGCCGGCCGCGGGGAGGAGGGAGCAGGCAGTCTCGCCGGCGCTTGTTTGAGCGGCTGGAGCAGGAAGAGCAGAGATTGAAGAAGCATGACGACCGTTGGATGGACATCCAACAGTCAGTGCTTGTGCGTCAACCTTTTTTTTAGGAAAGCCGCAAATCTGTGGAAAATAGCATACAACCCATCTGCCATTATTTCTAATAATTTACAGCCCATTTGCTAATTCTTAAGGTTTTTTTGGAGCCCATATTCTTTTTGTTAGCATTACAGCCCATATTGTGGCCACGGTTAAAAAATTATACGAAATTTTGCATATTTCGGTGCGGTCCGAACTGTTTTTAATCCCGAAATTTCGACTCACATTCAAACTGATTTTAAAAATAAATGTGTATCAATATAAAATCCAACAAATTCACCATGCATAAAAATTAATGTAATTTAAAATCTTGAAATGAAAAAAAAAGATATTTGAAACTAATTGCCGGTTTGATGTGTTTTAAAAATGTACAACCCATTTCTCATTACTGATGGGCCATTTTCTCGGCCAGCCGAATGAAAGCTCTCCTCATCTTGAAAGATCTACAGCTCAACAGGCCTGACAAAGTGACTTACTTGGCAAATCACAAAAAACTAGGCTATGGTCGTGGACCCAGCTGTCAGCCTCTCCATGTACAGTACTCTTGCGATGCAAGTTGTTCCTTGACCACGTTGACCATGCCGCGCGGAGAGCACCATGACGGTGGACGACGGCGAGGCCTAGGAAGGGGACGACACGGAGCCGGGGAAGACGCGGCAGTGGAAGCCCGCGCGGAGAGGAGTACGAGGGTTCACTGGCTCGGCTGCGGTGTGAGGCTGCCGTCGCCGCAGGGCCTGGCCTGCGGTGGGAATAGTATGGGGCGGTGAGGCCTCCGCGGCAGCACAGCCGGCCACGGGAGGCAGGAGCATGCGGCACGACCGGCGCTGCTTTGGGCGACTGGAGCAAGAAGACCAGAGGTTGAAGAAGCACTATGACCGTTGGATGAACATCGTACGGTCACTAGAGCTAGAATCGTTCATATTGACTAAGTTGACAAAGCCCTTCGTCCCCGTCAACTTAGTAGGCCCACAAGACAGCCTCCCACCAAGGTGGGTCCCAGCTGGCCGGGGGAGTATTCATTTTTTTGTGCGTAATAAGGAGGCACTTCCGGTGGGTCCGAGCTGACAGCGGGGGGAATGTTTTTTTCGCGAAATACGGTGGCCCGTCCGATGGGTCCCAGCAGTCAGGGGGAAACGATTTTTTTCACAAAATACTGGTGGCCCGTCCGGTGGGTCCCCGCTGTCAGGTGGAGGAATAATTATTTTCCGCATAATAAGGAGGCACTTCCTTGCGGCTGCCGTGGACCCAGTTGTCAGCCTCTCCACGTACAGTACTCTTCCGATGGAAGTCGGTCGTTGACCACATTGACCATGTCGCGCCAAGAGCACCACGACGATGGACGACAGCGAGGCCTAGGAAGGGGACAACGCGGAGCCGGGCCACGGGAGGCAGGAGCAGGCGGTAGCACAGCCGGTCACGGGAGGCAGGAGCAGGCGGCACGACCGGCGCTGCTTTGGGCGGCTGGAGCAAGAAGACCAGAGGTTGAAGAAGCACTATGGCCGTTGGATGGACATCATATGGTCATTGGAGTATTGACTAAGTTGACAAAGCCCTCCGTCCTCGTCAACTTAGTAGTCCCACAAGTCAGCCCAACAATATGGTGGGTCCCAGCTAGCAGGGGGGTATTCATTTTTTTGGGCGTAATAAGGAGGCACTTCCTTGCATGCGAAGATATAGCTGGTGGGTCCGACCTGTCAGCGGGGGGAACGTTTTTTTTCGCGAAATACAGAGGCCCTTCTTGTGGGTCCTAGCTGTCAGGTGGAGGAATCATTATTTTGCGCATAATAAGGAGGCATTTCCTTGCGTGCGGTCGTGGACCCAGCTGTCAGCCTCTCCATGTACAGTCCACTTCCGATGGATGTCGTTCATTGACCACGTTGACCAGGCCACGCCGAGAGCACCAGGGCGGTGGACGACGGCGAGGCCTAGGAAGGGAACGACACGGAGCCAAGGAATACTCAGCAGTTGTTTCCCACGCGGAGGAGTACGAGGGTTTACTGGTTCATCTGTCGTCGCCGGAGAATAACAACATGTGTGGGTGAGTAGAGGGATGGCTAGGCCAGCGATGGGAGTACGGTGTGGGCCGTGAGGCCTGCGCGGCAGCATAGCCGGCCGCGGGAGGAGGGAGCAGGCAGTCCCGCCGGCGGTTGTTTGAGCGGCTGGAGCATGAAGAGCAGAGATTGAAGAAGCACCACAGCCGTTGGATGGACATCCAACAGTCACTGCTCTCGTGTGTTGACTAAGTTGACAGGGCATTGCGTGTGCGTCAACCTTTTTTTTATGAAAGCATACACGTCAACCTGTAGTAGGCGCACAAGTCAGCCTCAAATCTGTGGAAAATAGCATACAGCTCATCAGCCATTATTTCTAATAATGTACAACCCATTTGCTAATTCTTAAGATTTTTTTGGAGCCCATCTTCTTTTTGTTAGCATTACACCCCATATTGTGGCCACGGTTAAAAAGTATACGAAATTTTGCATATTTCGGTGTGGTCAACTGTTTTTAATCCAGAAATATCGATTCACATTCAAACTATTTTGAAAAATAATTTATATAAATATAAATTCCAAATAATTGTCCATGCATAAAAATCAATGGAATTTAAGATCTTGTAATGAAAAAAAATTGAAACTAATTCCCGGTTTGATGTGTTTTAAAAATGTACAAGCCATTTCTGGGCAAACCGAATGAAACTCTCCTTGTCTTGAAAGATTTGCAGCCCAACAGGGCCGATAAAGCAAGTAGGCCTTGTTTGGGTATTTCTTAAAAAAAATAGAACTGGGCTAGCCATTTTCAGCAAGAAAAAAACACAACTGGGCTCATGATGTGGTAAATATAAATAAAACCCTGGCTAGACGGGCCACAGCCCCCGCACAGCCCCGTTGTTACCCTGATCCTAAAACTAGCATAAATAACAACTGCTTGTTCCTAAAAAAAACGTGCGACTTGCTGGGTCCCTGGTGTGAGCCGCTCGTAGTGTAATTCTCTCGTTTATTGACTACGTTGACAATGGCGTGAGCCCTAGATGTCCAACCATTAGGAGGAACCATATTTTTGGGCTTGTACTATAGAGGCACTTGCTTGCATACTGCCATGACGCTGGTGGGTCCCTACTATCATCCTATCCACGTACAGTCATCTCCTTGTTCCTCTCGGTTGTTGACGACGTTGACAACGCAAGAGGGCGGCGCACCGCGCACGGCGAGCGAACCAAGGCCGCAAGGCGGAGGACGACGGCGAGGCCTCGGACGGAACGAACAGGAGCCGTTGAAGATGCGCCGATCCAGTCGCAGGCGGAGGGGAATACGAGGGTTGACCGGTTCGGGCGCGGGTGCGTGTTGGGGCTGACACCGCCGGAGAATAACATGGCGTGTGGGGGAATAGAGGGAGGGACTGGCCAACATTAGAGGGTACATATGGTAGGGCAGCGGAGGCACAGCCAGCCATGGGAGGCGGGAGCAGGCGGAGCCGACGGGGTGGTTTGGTTTCGGCGGCTGGAGGAAGAAGAAGACAAGAGATAGAAGATACACGACAGATGTTGGATGTCAATCCAATGGCTGGTAGGCAGAATCGTTTGTTGACTGGCTAGTAAGTCGACACCACCTTGGATAGGCTATTTCCTTGCGGGTCCCAAATGTCAGAATCCAAATCTGTCATGGTCATGCAGCCTTTCTTATGAAAATTTACAGCCCATTTGATGTGCTAGTTCGAAATGAGTTTGTGGGTGCTGGTGGGGGCTAATCACTTGGCTTCTGTAATGCACAGTGAGCTCAAGCAGCCGGCAAGAGTGATGTTATTTCCCTTGGTTGGGATTTGTTACAATATTTCACTCTAAATTAAACGAATGGCAAGCCATTTGCCTTGTTTCAAAGAAAATATGACAGTCACAGCCGAGTTGAAAAGGGCAGGAACATCTAACTCCAGCTTACAAACTGTACAAAAGCACGAGGGTTAATTGTTCAACAGGTTTACAAAAAAACCCAGATTGAAAAGGGCAACAACATCTAACTCCAGCATTGTTTTCGGCAGTCACAGTCAAATGGATCGGTCGGGTCCATAGAATGAACATCCTGGGTCATAAAATTTACTGGATTATGACCACAATATGTTGTAAATAGAAGCCCGACACGTTTAGAAGCTCTTTTGCCCACATGAAACTCCTTTTTTTGCTCTTCGACATACCCATCCATCAAAACCATGTTGTTGATAAACTTAAGCCTGATGGACAATAGTAACCTCACATTCAGCAGGAAGAATGTGACAAAGCTTGTGTTTGCACGGTTGGCTACATATCGTTCTAGCGTTATTGTCTTCAATCAAATCTCATGAGAAGTGAGAAAATCCCGATGCTTACGAATCCACCGATTGGTTATAACTTTCTTACCCCGTCCCGTTGCCTAAATAGACATGAAGATTGAAAATAGTTAAGGTCTAAAAGAAGAGTGTCGAAAGAGCAACAGCTGAACGGTTAATTCTAGTACACTATATGCGGGCTTCCAATGTGCGTGAAATTATCACCTTTATATACAACTTCTCCAGACATGGAAAGCATTGTAGCAAGCCAATAATCTTGTTCAGATCAAAACTATTCATTTGGATATATAAGATCTTGACAGAATCCAGCACCATTGGTAGGCCATCCATGGAGAAACTCTTCATTGAGCATAGAACAAAATATTAGTACAAAATGTGTACTCCAAGATGATATATAAATTATGTGCAGAAATTTAAAATGCAGCTTATGGTTACAAGTGTAGATGATAATATAAAGTACCTGAAGAACTGTGGAGCCAAACACCATATTGAAATGAGCACAGAGATCATGTATTACACCCAAGGTCTCCAGTTTAGGCGCAGAGAGGACGGTTATTTGCAACGGTGAATAACTAGAAACAAGGATCAACCTTTGAAGTGAAGGGGCATCTTGGATGATGAGCTGCCTTCCGTCAAAAGAAATTCTAATTCTTACAAGGTTAGGCGACTTTATTTGGAGACAATCGATTCTAACTGTGAAAACAAGCACCAAGCACTCCAGCGCAGGGCAACTGAAGTGGATGATGTTGTGCAATGAGGCCTCCGATATACGAACCCGCACAAGTGAAAGTTTCTTGAGAAATGGGAGTCGAAGGTTTAGTACCAGATTGTCTGGTAGGTAGCACAGCGCAAAGGTGGCGGTGTGGAGAGAGGAGGAAAACCGCAAGATGGACATCGGTGCTGAGGGCACAAGTTCATGGCGTTCGGTATGTGGTATGTGATTTCCAGGGGAATAGTAGAACTCAAGCAGCTGTAGTTCTGTGAATTCAGGGGATTTCAGCCAGGCGTCCACCATGCAGGGCATGGTATGCTTGCTCAGGTAGCATGATGGAATGCAGAGGCTTTGAATGGAGCCCTGGTGGGAGGAGATGATGGTTCTGGGGATTTCAAAATCATTGAAGAGAGATAGCTGACAATAGTCGAGATTAAGGGGCACGACGTGCCATAGAGGGCGCCACCAGATTGAGAGGACTTGGGTGCGGCAACAATCCTTGGTGGGGAGAAGCGAGATGATCTCCCCAAGGACGGCGTCCGGGAGATCGCTGATGCGGTCCACCCGAGATTCTACGGGTTCCTGGGATCCGGTGGGGGCGGGGTCGCCGCTCTTCCCCACGCTGCCGGGTGTGGGATCTACAACAGGCGTCGCCGCTGGCAGGAGCCTCATCTTCTTGGTGCTGGGGTGAGCCGACTCCATTTTCCTCGAGGGCGTCGCGTCGCGCTCACGGATTTGAGCAGTAACGAATGACGAGCCTAGTTGTAGTGTGAGCGAAGAAGAAGGGGAGCTGGGGGTTTTCTATAGGAGTGAGGAAGAAGGGGAGCTGGGGTTTTCTATAGGAGTGAGGTGAGGAATTTGGGGGTACGAGTGGAGCGAGCTGACGTGAGGTGGGTGGGAGCGAGGAGGAAGAAGAGCACCCCGGTTTTTTTGGGGGGGGGGCAGTGTGCTGGGTGTGGGTAGCGCCTTTTGAATTGATTTTACTATTTACTAGTGTGGATTGTCTGTATTGTGTTGGGCCCAGAGAAACAATTACTACTAGTACAGTGGAGACACTCTACAGCTACCCAGAAAAACAATTACTACTAGTATAGTGGAGACACTCTACCGCTTATGACTCTTCCTAGGTCATTGAAACGTCTCCCGCTACTGAATGCCGTTATACTTTTGTTCACCGACATGCGGGCCATGCAGCGCGCGGGCCCAAATGCCATCCACCAAATTAGAAGGCAATATCAGGCGGAGAGTCACCCCGGTCGTAGCGCGGCAGTAACGAGTCGTCGTATCACAAAACCCCACCTCCCCGCAGTCTAAGTCGTGGGCGGGGCTTTTCCTACGCGGTAGGCGGCGGGGCAGTTCCGCCTAGTCGGTTCGATAGAGACGCGAGAAGACAAGGGAGTAGGCTGCTGCAAATGTAGGGATGTGTGATTTGACAGCGAGTTACTGCTAGACAGGTGGGGCCCTGTGATTTGACTTTCCATTATCATTTTAACTGCGGCGCTACGACCGGCGTGAGTCTCCCGATTCCTTACCAACTCCATACAGGTGCCTCTCCCAATGCTCCACCATGTAATAGAGGCTGGCTCTTGCATCAGAGCCCACTTCTCCACTTTTTCCTTGCCTCTCTTTCCTCCACATATGCAAAAATGCCATGTAAAGCGCACTATTGTACTTACTTGCTCCTACAGGTGCTTAAGCTTGCCACATAGGCATAAAGTCTAATGTGGCAAGTTAATCAAGAAGAGAGAGACTAGTTTGGTGACCCAAGGAAGAAACGGTGCTAAGCGCGTGTACCTAGGCGAAAAGACAATTTTGAGTCTATAGCTAATTAAATGAAGCAAACTTAGCAACACCATTTCATTGGAAGAGGTCACTCCTTGGCAAATGCAATAAATACTAGTACTCCCTGTGTCCCATTATATAAGAACGTTTTTGACACTACACCAGTGTCAAAAATGTTCTTATATTATGAGACGGAGGGAGTACGAAGAAAGAGATAGAGAGGAGTAAAAAAATACACTTATAGCCAACCTTATAGCCAACTTTGTTGTAGTACGAGTGACTAAGTGATGACTATGTATGACATGCCAACATCAGATAGCCTAACGCACCATGTTAAATCTCCAAGGGCGCGACCGCGCGAGCGACGCGACAGTCGTGGTAGGCGCGACCATGATACGGGCTGCTGGCAGCCCTTGGATCTGAGATCAAACGGTCGCATGCTAAGTTGCTGAAAATTTGCAGAATAACCCTCCAGGATAGGATATTCACCCATAGGTCTAGAATCACGCCATGCAACCGTTTGATCTCAGATCCAAGGGCTCTCGGAAGCCTGTATCATGGGAGAATGGAAAGCCACTACCCTGCCATTCGCACGCTGGCAGTTCGCTCCTACTCATCCCCGCACGTCCTTTAATACTACGGTGGTTCGCTCCTAGTCGTCCCGTCCATTCACATTACGGCAGTTCCACTAATCCTAACCCTCCTCCCAAATCCATGGCATCCCAAATCTCCCCGATCGGCGGTGAGTACAAGGTTAGAACCATCACCGACGATGAGTTCGACGTCATCTACACCCGTACTTTCGCGACGGTGAAAGGATGCCTTTCTCGCTTCAGACGCATGTTCGAAAACTCACATGATGAGTGGATCGCTGGGCTAGATGTTGAGTACACCACAGTCGTGGGACGAGAGAAGGATCCAAAGGACGAAGAGAGGAAGAAGCCCACCGTGATCCAGGTTTGCGTACATAACGTTTGCTTGGTCTACCACATATGCCATGCCGATGTTGAGTGCCAGGATTTTAAGAACTTCCTCGAGGACAAAACAGTGAACTTCGTTACTGTAGACTTTAAGAACGACAAAGAAGTCCTGGGTTGGATAGGCCTCATTGTAGGCAACCCGTTCGACCTCCAGAAGAATCGGCTGGTGCCCTCTCGTCAGCCCTCAATATTGACCCTGGAAGGAGCCATGGTTCATCCTTCGTACCGTAAACTAGATAAACCTCATTACACGTTTCATCGTCATGCATGGAAGCGGAATGTACTAGATATAGACCACATCCACTATGCTGCAATGGATGGCTACCTTTGTTTCAATATCTACAAGGGTTGGATGAAGAACAATAGCCAAGTTGGCGGTTCAAGCAAAGAAGTATCGGCCAAGAGGAAGAGGGACAAGGACGAAGTCGAGGACGTGGACGAGGACTCCGAGTAAGGTGGCAGTGTCGTTGCTCATGGTGGTTCTAAACTTCTCATGCAATGTCTACCAGATTAGTTGCACAGTTTAATTTCAGGTGTGTTTAGTTTAATTTGAGGGGTGTGTTGTGCTGAGCCCCTAGCAGAACTATGTTATGTTTCTTCTCGTTACTTTAACTCTTCAATATGTACATACTACTCCCTCCTTTCCGGTTTATAGGGCTTATCTCAAATTTTTAGTTTTCCCATTTTATAAGTCTCAATTTGGTTGTTCCCCATCACATGTTCAGATTTCAAGGTGCAATAAATCATTACATGCAAGTATTAAGAGAAAATTGACCAATGCATGTACTTTATGCATGCATGCATTGCAATTAATGCATTTGTAAACACAATTTTTGAGGAAAACAAGCGCATTAATTGAGTGGTTTTGCAAACTACAACAATTGTTCCAACACTCACCATCTACCTTGGTTGGTGAGATTTTTGAATTGAGCCCTATAAACCGGAAAGGAGGTAGTACTAGTATTTCTTTAATAGAATTTAGCACCCCAATTAAGCACGTACTAGCTTTTTTAATAGTACTATATGCATAATTTGGCGACGAGCGCTCTCTATATGTACCACCTTTTTTTTAAATTTCAATTTTTGCTCCATGGCGCAATCCATCGATAGTACTACTGTACAAAAGTATACATTTTCTAAATGGCTAGCGTACTGTTCATCACATATATATAGTCAGTTAAATTCTCAACCTAGAACGACGTGCATGCCATGTAGTAAGCCGATACGGAGGAAGTATAGTAAAAATGAGGTGATTTTACCGAGCGATCGGCGGGGGAGCATGGCCTGTCATGCGGTCCCACGTGTCATGATGTACCAAGGTGATGCGCGTGTCCCTCTTGAGGCAGAAGCAATACTAGTACGCGGTTTGAGATGATGTCGAACCAAAGTGTGAAATAATGGTTGCTTTGTCCGTTTGGGAAGGTGCGGCATTGTGATTTGACGTCTCATTGCTCATTACTACTACTGGGCCGGTACGAGTGGGGTGTGTCCCCCCTGCTGTTCTGCACTGTTATTTGGTGCTTGACACGTCGACCCGGTTGCTATATGTCCCACATGTCGGCGAAGTACAGAATTCATGAAAGGGAGCATCGACGGAGGAGTATACTACAGAATTCATGAAAGGGGGCGACTTAGTTTTGGAAAATTTTGTTTTTACGGAGTACGTACCCACTAGGGTTTATAGGACTCATCTAAAAAACATTCATTTTTCCGTTTGATAAGTCTCAATTCTACTATACTAGTAGTAGTACCATTACATGTTGGATTTCGAGGTGCGTTAGATCACCCGACGCAAGTAGTGTCAAGAGGAAACTAACCAATGCTTGTACAAGTTCATGGAAATTTAGTGGTCATTCATGCATTCGTTCTAATTAATGCCTCGGTAAACATAACTTCTTGAGAAAAACGAGCGTACTGTGCAAACTACGAAATTAATTCGACCACTCACCGTCTACCTTGGTTGGAGAGATTTTGAAATTGAACCATAAACTGGAAAGGAGGGAGTGGTAACTTTTGTCTCGATTACTATTTGTGGCCTTGTATAGATGCAAAATGTATTTTTTATAGTGGCCTTGTATAAGTAAATGGAGGGAGTACTAACCAAAGTAGGAGTACGTAGTAGGGACGAGGAGTAAACGGAGGGAGTAGTAAAATTTTCTCCTCGTGCTGCGAGCCACCGCGCGCGTGGGCGAGGGAGCGAGCGTAAAGGCGTACAATAGTAGTAAGCTTCACCTCATCCTGCGAGCCACCGCGCCCGTGGGCGGGGGAGACGGCGTACTAAGCAAGCTTCTCCTCGTTCTGCGAGTTGACAGGACACATCAAAAGTACTCCAGTGTATAGAGCCTTGCCTCTAAGGTAGGCCCCACATGGTTTGCCTCTTTTTTTAATTTAACATAACGCGTCAAGTCGCAATTTGCTTGTTCACCCGTGGTAGACGATCCTCCCTCCACCAAGTGGACAACCAGTACACGTGCCAAATTACCACGTGGGCTGCCTTTTTCATACAGAAATGAGCTCCACCGTGTACCCGCACGGGTGTGGTTGGGAAAGAGACGGGAGTACGTGCGTCGTGCGTGCACCTCTTCTCTTCGTGCACGTCCCCCACCTATGTGGGTGTGTGTGAGAGAGATACAAACCTAGACATAATGCACTATTGCTACCTCTTGAGCACTGCGTTGGATTTCCCCGAAGAGGAGAGGATGATGCAGCAAAGTAGCGTAAGTATTTCCCTCAGTTTTTGAGAACCAAGGTATCACTCCAGTAGTAGACCACGCACAAGTCCCTCGTACCAACACAAAACGATAGCTCCTCACAACCAACGCGATTAGGGGTTGTCAATCCCTTCACGATCACTTACGAGAGTGAGATCTGATAGAGATGATAAATAATATTTTTGGTATTTTTGGTATAAAGACGCAAAGTGAAAAGTAAAAGGCAAAGTAAAAACAAAGCAAGTAAGTAAATAATGGAGATTGATATGATGAGAATAGACCCGGGGGCCATAGGTTTCACTAGTGGCTTCTCTCAAGAGCATAGATATTCTACGGTGGGTGAACAAATTACTGTTGAGCAATTAACAGAATTGAGCATAATTATGAGTATATCTAGGTATGATCATGTATATAGGCATCACGTCCAAAACAAGTAGATCGAAACGATTCTGCATCTACTACTATTACTCCACTCATCGACCGCTATCCAGCATGCATCTAGAGTATTAAGTTAAAAACAGAGTAACGCCTTAAGTAAGATGACATGATGTAGAGGGATAAATTCATGCAATATGATAAAAACCCCATCTTGTTATCCTCGACGGCAACAATACAACACGTGCCTTGCTGCCCCTTTTGTCACTGGGAAAGGACACCGCAAGATTGAACCCAAAGCTAAGCACTTCTCCCATTGCAAGAACTACCAATCTAGTTGGCCAAACCAAAAGGATAATTCGAAGAGACGCACTGGCCGCACCGGCCATCCCTCTAGCCCCCCCCCCCCCCCCGCGAGCACCGAGCTTTTTCTCCGGGGATCCCCACCCCACCGCCCGATGAACGCCCCCAACCGCCGGTGACTGCCAACCAGAGGTCTCACGACTTCGAATACCCACCGACCACTAGTTTATTACCATTTCTGTCCTTCATATACGCGCTGACGGGTGGGCCCTATGGTAATGTGCGCTGCTGAATGTGGACCGTTTGACTGGTCAATTGATCGTGTTATCAACAAATTACGAAGTTGTATGGTGAGCCAGTGACCGTATGATCACCCTTAAATGTACTCCTATTTTATTAACACAGTACAGACTCAAACTACCATTTCTTTCTTTCATATACCGGCTGATAGGTGGGCCCCACGGTTACGCGCCCCGATGGTGCAACACTAGTTGTGCCGTTGGACTGGTCAATTGATTGTGTCATCAACAAAATACAGAGTTGTACGGATGAGCCAGTGACCGTATAATCATGACATGTATTTGTTTAACACAGTATAGACGCAAGGGCTCATATATACGCGCAAGCACTCACCGCTATAAGCGCACACACGCGAACCCTACCCCTATGAGCACCTTCGAGAGAGTGGGCCAGCATATATGATCTTGAGATTTTACGAAGTCACCATAGGTGCCTCATAGTCGAGTGGAATGTCTCCTCCCACTGAACGTACATCGCCAGAAAATACTGAAATTAACACAATATAAATGCGAGCACCGGGACATTAACCTTGGTGGGCTCGAGAAACCACTGTCCTCTAACCATCCAACCACATGTTGGTTAGCACGACAAAATGTATGTGGTGACCGTGATGAGCTTATTCTGAAGTCCAGTGACCATATCGTGCTTTCGCTTCAAATACAATGACCGTAAGTGTCATCAACAAAATACGGAGCACGCATCAAATGCAAAGTTCGTCAGTGTCATCAACAAAATATGGAGAAGTATCATGAGCTAGGTACCGTTGTACTATTGTATATGCTTTCGATTGCGTGTGTGTGGTGTGGTGGGCACATCATTTCTAGTTGTGGTGGGTCAACATGAAGACTCATGGGTCGGTTCCATCCTGCGCCACATATAGGTTGGACCGAGACGTGTTATACGAAGACCCATGTGGAGGACTCGGCATACAACACGAAGCTACCAGAGTCGCGGAGGACTCTATCCCCACTGGTGATAAGCCGACTATATATGATTTGTAACCCTAGGCCCTTAGTATGTTATACAAGCTTGGGGGCTAGTTCATCGATAGTATACACACACGCACAATGCCTGGTATTCACGTGTACTTTGTACACACCCCTATCACTAATATATAGTACCAGGAGTAGGCTCTTTCTTCAACTGCAAAGGGTCCGATCCGAACTAGGGTAAAACTTTACCTCGTATTACCATCCAGCCTAACAGCTAGGGATATCCTACCGAATGATATGATGAAATCATATCTGCCAACTACTATTAGAGAGGTGTGTCGGGGGGGGGGGGCAATGTGTGCGAGAGAGGCCTAAAGATAATGTGCGTGCGGGAGACACATAGGCACATATATGTGCGTATAGAGGGCTAGTAGAGACCTGCATGTGTATATATGCATGTGAGAGAAATAGTGTTTTCCAACTGAGATTAGTGAAAAGAGTGGTACATAGTAGTCAGAAAGAGAGAGAGAGAAACAGAGAGTGCATGTGCGTGAGACACCCCGTCATCCTGAGAGAGATTGTGAGCATGTGTGAAAGAGAAATGCCGATGCATATAAAGTGTGTGCACTTATGCGTTAGATAGAGAGAGATATAACGCGTTTGTGAGAACGGGGCGAGGCATAGTGCATCTACGTGTAAAAGGCGGTTCTACGCATTAAATTAAAATATAAATGGCATTATTATTTTTGGATGAGATCATGAATTTTGCAAAATTGCGTATGGACGAAAATTGGTCTATCAGACACCCATACTCTATTGAATTCTAGCATGTGCATGTGTTTATTTCATATTATTGATCCATAGAGTGAGAGCGGTTTGAAATACAGGCAATGGATGCTTTTGCAATTCATATATAAACATTAATTAGTGCATTCCATGTTGTTAGTGTGAAGCACTTTATACATTTGTCACTTGCATGGATACATTCCAAATTGCTAGCTACGAAATAAAATACATGTCGAATTCAACATAAAGGGGGTTTCGAAGATTCGAATTCATAGGAAGTGCATTCATCTATTTGAACCCAAGATAATGGCATTTGTAAATCAGATGTAAAAGGGGGCACCAATCTTTGTTGTGAGTTTGAACATGCTATATATATTCATACGCATATCTAACTTTTTTTTGCAACCAAGGAGATTATATCTGGAACCATGCATGAACTGAGGTAAGTTGCATATTTTTTAATATATACTCGTGTACAATGTATATTCAAATGTACCCCCTCCATTCCAAAATAATCGTAGCTTTAGGATTTTCAAGAGTAAAGATTTGTGAAGTTTGACAAATCCTGTAAGTTCAATTCAAGAGAACCGAAAACGTTAATGCTTCTGCTCCCAAATATTGAATGAAGCGCCAAATAGGCCTCTGGTCACCCGAAACCGCGCGAGACTAATGTTTTGGTGGTAGGAAATTACTGTCCTAACTCTGGCCCGTGTAGCCTATCGGCCCGATGTCCAAAGGTCTAAACCGGGGTAGGTTTGTAACTTCACCAAGACGCCAGTCTCAACCGCCTCTGAGAAGCATTCATACGCCGTGGGCGCCTAAACACCCATGCGCTCGGCTGAAATCTATCCCGCCCACATTTGGGACACCTGACATGACTGTCCTACCCCAACCCACAATAAGTCCGAAATTTTAGATGGGGGCAAAGTTTGTAACTTTCCCCAAATTTCAAACAAGCGCGTCTCAAACCGAAACATTGTTCCCCCTTAGTTCCCTGCCTCCCTCCGTTTCCCCATTCATACTCCATGGGCGCGAAAACGCCCTCTCACCAGCCGCGAAACCCCAGCCTCCTCCGTCCTCCACCCCACAACGGCCAATCCACCGCCACCCTCCTCCATCACGCCGGAGCCGGTACCCCGACGTCATCGTCCAACGCAACCGCAACGCCCTCAAGGACTTAGCAGCTGAAGCCGAGGCAGAGCTGCCTCCACGATGCCGATGCCGATGTGCGCCGTACCAGAACCACTCCGACCACACCGTCCTGCGCCTCACTGCTGCAGCTCCACTGTCGCAACCGTCCACCGCACCGGAGTTGTTCCCACTACGTCGTCGTTCACCGCCTCGGATCTGCTTCCCCGCCGCCGACAGACGGCCACCGCACCACACTCAACAACTTGGCCATGGGTTCATCCAAGGCTACACCGTCCTCCACAACTTCTGGTTTCCGGCGAACAACAAGATTGTCGGAAAAACAGAAGGAGGACACAACACTGCCAGCAGAAAGAGGTACTCCTCTTCCCTTATTCGTGTAAATCTTACGTCTCCGCTCACACCGTATTCATCCCACGAAAGAAACTAGTTGGGCGCTTCTTACTGCATCTTCTTCGTGATACTAAATACACAAGGTTTCCTCCCTTTTACTATTTCACATTTGCTAGAGGTCAGTAGCCCGCCTGGATTTCAATTCAGGGTCAGTCGAACCGCAATTAAAAGAAGCAACACCCGCTTAGGCGCGCGGAGCACCTAGTTAGCCTGTTCCTCGGGGAAGCGGCGCATCAGTGTCTATCATAGGGGTGTGGGGCGCAGGAGCTGCTTGCGCCCGATCTGGAGGTCGGCGGGGCTTGAATGGATGGCCGGGGGGGCGGTGCCAAGCACGGCGGTGCGGTGAGGTCGAGGGGAGGGCGCAGGCAGGGGAGGAATACTGGGCCGATGGTCGCTAGCGTTTCGAGGAAGATCGTCAACACTGACTGGCTGGAGGTAGATGAAGGTGATCTGCCCATTCTTTGTACATCGAACGATGCAGAAAAAATGGACTGCCCTATTTGCTTTCAGTCGACTGTTATTTTCATAGAATCCTGTAGTAATTGAGTGTGCCATGCATGTTGTAGAGCTATCATATGTCTCCCATCATTTATTTCTCACCGACCTGCTATCTGCTACCTTTACACTGTACTAATTGTGCACACACTTCACCCATACTCACACTATTGTTTTTTATGCATGGGGTATTTCAGACTCTGACGCAGTGTTGATGAATGTAGAAAAGAAAAGACAGAAGTCACTCCAGTGTAATTCGAAGATAAGCACTAAGCGTTTTAGCGCTCTAATGGGTGCAGTGTTAGCAGTTGGAGACAGTAAACGTAGCTCTGCAGTTGATGATCTCAATTGCCACACACAACCATCCCAGGTGCTTGCTTTAACTTCGCACTGTCAAATGTGGTTGCATGTTGCATATGGTGTCTAGCTTGTATTGCTTCCAATTTGGTTAAATTGCATCTGCTTACTTTACACATTATACCTTTGATAATGACATGCCTTCCTGTTTTTGATACATACTACATATGTCTATTAACCATGTTCGTACATCAAACTAATGCTCTTTTGTATCCCTCGTCAATCACTTATGATGAGACAGTCACCCGGGTGGGTTACTATGAGACGCCCTACTTGTTTAAAGAGTGCAGTGTCATCCTCCCCACATGATTCTCAAGAAACAACAAGGCTAAATGAAGATAGTCAATGTAGCTCTCTAGTTGATCACCGCAATTCCCCCACACCACCATCGCAGGTGCTTGCTCTTACTTGGCAGTGTGATATGTGGTTGCATGTTGCATATGGTGTCTACCTTGTAATGCTTCTAATTAGGGTAAGTTGCATCTGCTTAGTTAACACATTATACCTGTGAATATGACATGCCTTCCTGTTTTTGGTACATACTACGTCTTTCTATTAACCATGTTCTTACATCAAACTACTTTTCTTGTGTATCCCTCATCAATGCTCATAATTTGTTAAATTGCATCTCCTTAGCTTACACATTATACATGTGAATATGACACGCCTTCCTATTTTTGGTACATACTACATCTGCCTATCACACCATGTTCTTACATCAAACTACTGTTCTTGTGTATCCTGCGTCTATCGCTTATGATGAGACAGTCACGTGCGTGGGTTAATATGAGACGCAATACTCTTATAAAGAATGCAATTTCATCCTCTCCACATGATTCTCAAGAAACAACAAGCCTAAATGAATATATTGAACGTTGCTCTGTACCTGAAGACCGCACTTCCCCTACACCACCATCACAGGTGCTTGCTCCAATTTCGCAGTGTGATTTGTGGTTGCATGTTGCATACAGTGTCTAGCTTGTAATGCTTCTAATTAGGGTAAATTGCATCTGCTTAGTTTACACACTATACCTGTTAATATGACATGCCTTCCTGTTTTTGGCACACACTACATCTATGTGTTAACCTTGTTCTTACATGAAACTACCTCTCTTCTGTATCCCGCATCAATCACTTACGATGAGTCACCTTTATTCGTTGCATATTCATATTATTTCTAGCCTGTTGCCATGTATTGCTTCTAATTTGGTCAAATACATTTGTTAGGGCACCCTTTTAATTTGGCAGAGTGATATTGGTTTCATCTTTCATATGGTTTCTAGCTTGCATCAATTCTAACAAGTTCAAGCACCTTGTGCTTAGTTTACACTTTATACATCATACATGTCAATATGTCACACCGTCCCGTTTTTCATACATATTCCATCCTCCTATCATGTGGTTGCCTTACATGAAAGTAGTGTTCGTCAGTATCATGCATCAATAAGTTCTGAAGAGCAAATTTTATTCCTTTTTCTTGTGGGTTTGACTTGACAAGGCAAAATCAAGAAAGAGGAAGGAAAAGAGTAAGGAAGGCGATGATGGTGGTCCTCTGTAGCAACGTAAACGGAGCATCTGTATCGATTCTCCTTGTACTGATAGTGCATTACAAGGTCCAAGTCTCCGCTCCCCTACTCCACCATCCAAGGTGCTTGCTCTAACTTGGCAGTGTGATATCTGGTTGCATGTTGCATATGGTGTCTAGCTCGTATTGCTCCTAATTAGTGTAAACTGCATCTGCTTAGCTTACACATGATATATGTGAATATGACACGCTTTCCTGTTTTTGGTACATACTATATCTGTCTATTACACCATGTTCTTACATGAAACTACTCTTCTTGTGTATCCTGCATCAGTCACTTATGATGGGACACCTTCAAGTTGGCAGTGTGATATTGGTTTGCGTCTTGAATATGATTTCTAGCATGTATTACTTCTAGTTTGATGAACGCCACCTATGACGAGACAGTTTTAACTTGGCAGAGTGATATTGATTGCACCTTCCATATGGTGTCTTGCAGTGTTTCTAATTTGTTGAAGTGCCTTCTGCTTAGTTACCACATCATAGGTGTGAATATGTTAAGCCGTCCATTTTTTTGTACATATTCCATCCTCGTATCATGACTTTGCCTTTCTTCATAGTAGTGTTCGTTAGTATCATGCATGAATGAGTTCTGAAGAGCGAATGATATTCCTTTTTCTTGTCGGTATGACCTCACAATGCAAAATCAATAAAGCTGAAGGAAATTGGCAAGGCATTGGATGATGGTGGTCCTTCCAAGCAACTAAAACGGAGGTTCTCTATAGATTCTACTCCGCCATCCTCCCAATAAGATTCGCAAGACAACGCAAGGCTAGACAGTCAACGTAGCTATGTAGATGATGAGCACATCTCCCCTACTCCACCATCACAGGTGCTTGCTCTAACTTGGCACTATTATATGTGCTTGCATGTTGCGTATGATGTCTAGCTTGTATTGCTTCTAACTTTGTTGAATTGCATCTGCTTACTTTACACATAATGCCTGTGAATATGACATTTGTTCCTGTTTCTATATCAGACTACTATTCTTCCGTATCCCGCATCAGTCAATTATGATAAGGCACCTTTAAGTTGCCACTGTGATATTGGTTGTGTCTTGCATATGATTTCTAGAATGTACTGCTTCTAATTTGTTGAAACGCCATACAGTTTGAACTTGGCAGAGTGATATTGGTTGCATCTTTCATATGGTGTCTAGCTTGCAGTGCTTCTAATTTGTTGAAATGTCTTCTGCTTAGTTACCACATCATAGGTGTGAATATGTCACACCATCCTGTTTTTCATACATATTCCATCCTCGCATCATGTGTTTGCCTTTCATCCGAGTACTGTTCGTCAGTATCATGCACGAATGAGTTATGAAGAGCGAATTTTATTCCTTTTTCTTATTGGTTTGACTTCACAATGCAAAATCATTATAGCTGAAGGAAATTAGTCCGGGAGTGGATGATGCTGGTCCTTCGGAGCAACTCAAACAGGGGGTCTCTACAGATTCTAATCTGCCATCCTCCCAACAAGATTCGCAAGACAACACAAGGCTGGACAGTCAACGTAGCTGTGTAGGTGATGAGCACATCTCCCCTACTCCACCATCACAGGTGCTTGCTCTAACTTGACACTATTATATGTGGTTGCATGTTGCGTATGATGTCTAGCTTGTATTGCTTCTAACTTGAATTGCATCTGCTTACTTTACACATAATGCCTGTGAATATGACACGTGTTCCTGTTTCTAGAACATATGTGTACATGATGAGCACATCTCCCCTACTCCACCATCACATGTGCTTGCTCTTACTTGGAACTGTTATACGTGGTTGCGTTTTCCGTATGATGTCTAGTTTGTATTGCTTCTGATTATGTAGAATTGCATCTGCGTAGCTTACAACTTATACCCGCAACGATCACTTACCCATAAGACACATTTAACTTGGGACTGTGATGTAGGTTGCATCTTGCATTGTCTTCTAGCTTGTACTGCTTCTAATTTCTTGAAATGGCACTTACGACGAGATACTTTTTACCTGATAGAGTGATATTGGTTGCATGTTCATATGGTGCCTAGCTTTCATTTCTTCTAATTTTGTTGAAATGCCTTCCGCTTACTGTTTTTTATACATATTCCATCCTCCTATCGTACGTGTGAATATGAAACGATGTCTTTTTTGTATATATTCCATCCTCCTATCCTGCGCTTGCCTTACATCAAAGTAGTGTTCGTCTGTATCATGCATCAACCAGTTATGCAGAGCTAATTTTATTCATCTTCTTGTGGTTTTGACTTCAAAGGCAATATCAGAAAATAGGAAGGAAAAGAGTAAGTTAGGGGATGTTGGTGGTATTCCGCACCGACACAAACAGAGACTCTCTAGATTTGCCACTGCTACTGCTAATGAAGTTGAAGTCCCAAGTCTACATGATGAGTTCATCTCCCATACCCCACCATCGCAGGTGCTTGCTCTAAGTTGACAGTGTGATAATTGGTTTCATGTTGCATATGTTGTCTAGCCTGTATTTCTTCTATTTTTATTAAATTGCACCTGCTGAGTTTATACGTTATACATGTGCATATGACATGGCTTTCTGTGTCTAGAATACACTGCATCTATCTATCATACCATGTTCTTACATCAAAGTACTGTTGTTGTGTATCCCGCATCAGTAGCTCATGATTGGATGCTTTTAACATGGCAGTTTGATAGTGGTTGCATCTTGCATTGATTACTATGCTGTACTGCTTCTAATTTTTTGAATTGACACTTATGAGAAGACACTTTTAACTTGGCAGAGTAATATTGGTTGCATCTTTCATATGGTGTCTAGCTTGCATTACTTCTATTTTCTTGAAAATCCTTCTGCTTAGTTTGCACATCGTAGCTGTGAATATGTCATGCCGTCTTGTTTTTCTTACATATTCATACGGTTGTCTTACATCAAAGTATTGCTTGTCTGTATCATGCATCAATGAGTTCTGAAGAGTGATTTTATTCTTTTGTGTTGTGGGTACAGCTTGACATGGCAAAGTCAAAAAAGAGCAAGGAAAATAATATAGTAGGGAGTGCTGTTACTCATCGAGTGAAACAGAAAATGTTCTGTCGTCGAGATTCTGCTGGTACTTATAGTGCAGTAGAAGGTCCAAGTCCACCGGCTAAATCTACAAACACAGTATCACCTGCTCCACCAGCTGCAGCATCCGCTTCAACTGTACCAGCATCTAACCAGTTACTCGTTCGTTTGCTCCAGAACTAGCCAGTTCCCAAGCTGCCTTCACACCTAACACTACTTCCGAAGCACTGCCGACACAATAGGAGTTGGCAAGATCAGATGAACCTCATGAGCATCAACACCAAGACGGTACCTGACCGAGTCAAGTTGAAGTTGCATGCTCCTTTATATGTACTCTCACAGTTTGATGTACACTAACACTTTCCATATTCGTTGTTGAACTAGCACCACGGCGCAAGCGGAAATAGACATCAGGGATAATGCTTGACAGATTAACAAAATCTAAAGGAGGAAGAATGGAGATCCATTTTGAGGCAGGTTTAAAAAGGCCACGTGATGCTACAGAGTCAGCCAAGTTAGTATCAGAGGCAGCCATCGCCGTTAGGTGTCATGCGCGTATCCTCCTAATGTGGATCCAGTACAGGAATGAGAAAGACAATACCTAGTTTAACACCTTCCTTGACCATTTATCCGTAAGTAATGTTATTCATCGCAATTAGTAATATTGTCTTGCTCTGTCCCATACTTTCTAGCTTCCTCCTAATAAGACTCACATTCTTTTTTCAACAGATGAGGTTCAAGTTGGATCCGAAAGATGATGCAACTAAACAAGCATGCACTCATGTTTTTCATTCTGCTCTGCGACAGTATCGGTACCACCTTAGAAAATCTCACTTTGAAGGCAAGGATAACAATGAAATCGCCCAAACATCTCCAGTGGAATATATTACAGATGAAGACTGGACAACCCTCGTTAAATACTGGTCTAATCCAAAGTATCAGGTAGGCTATATGTATTTGATCAGACCACACATTGAACTTGTATTTATGTATGTGCCTTACAAGTGTATCTTCTTCTAGGCTAACTGTTCGAAGAACAAAACCAACCGTTCTAAAGTGAAATTCCAACAGACAACAGGATCTCGTAGCTATATTGCACACTGCAAGGCTCTTGTAAATAGCTGCTACTTCCTTCTTTTTTTGTGCCATATTATCATATCTATATTGACTTGTTCCAAATACAGAGGAAAGCTCGTGCGGACCAAAAAGAACCTGAACTGAATGCAGTGCAAATCTTCAAGGATTGCCACACCAGCAAGATGAAGGGCATGAGCACACCAGTTCAAGCCGCTGTTGTAAGTCCTTACTCCTCCTGCCTTGAACTGATTGGTACTGTGATGTGTTCATTTAACTACTTGGTTTTTAGCCAATGTCAGTTACTCTGTTCACTTTTATACACAGTTGTCTTAACGTATCATTTCACCTTACATGGTTTAAAAGAGATGAAGGGTATTCTTTTGGTCTCGATCTGTAATCTAGTTGTTATGTTCACGTGCGCACACAATGATAAAATAGCCTATTTGTTTTATATCTGTTTGCCCATGATATGAATGATGTCATACTATGTTCATCCTACTTTAAACCATGTCTCTTTATCCTTAGATGTCAACGAATGTGAGGAAATAGACAATACAGTAGGCATGCTACATGGACATATGTTCAAAAAGTGATTTTATTATGTAGTTGGCACTACAATACATGCTAATGTATTACAGTAGTTCACCAAAATAAGTTATGTATAAACGTTTAACCTACTTTGTTTGTTTTTGTCTCATTAGTAACTTACCTGGTACACTAATCTACAAGTTCAAACTTTCAGGAAGCTATGGAACAAATGATTGAACAGCCACAACCACCTGAAGGTGACGAGGCTACTACAGGCACAATGTCACCTCTTGCTGCAGTGCGTCAGTATCTCTCCACTAACAGTGCAAAAAGCACCTTCCTGCGTAATTTTGGGTTGGTTGTCAAGGTAACCTCGTCCAAATCACCTACTGAACAAAATCTTCCTGCTAGACAGAGTGATATATCTGTGCTCCAGACACAAGTCCAATCCCTAATGGACGTTGTTTCGGAAACAAGAATAGTGGTTGAGAAATGTCGTCAAGATATGAATGGTTTTGAAACCAGACTATCAGACATTCGCTTCATTGTTCAAGAGCAATGGCGGAAAAAAGGTGGAGATCGTGCTGCTCCATCAGATTCTACAACCTGAAACATTAGCACTTAGGTCAAATGATCTGTGCTTCTATACATCTGATGGTGCTTTATGCCAACATGCCTTTTGTTGTATGGTTGGAATTTATTTTGTTGTGATACAACATTTATGATGCTGCCACAGGCTGCAGTAATTACGACGCTATTTTTGTATAGTGTAGGTTTATCTTAGTAATGTATTCGGTCGAAAGCTTCGTAGGAGCCCAACATGCCAACATTCGTCGGGCCCATTCCAATTGGGCTAAAAATGATTACAGGCTGAAATTGGCATGTAGCCCACTAAAAATATCTGGTCTTAAATCAGCATAAGCTTTCATATTTTTCTGGTAGGCCTGTGCCCATAGTGGACCTTTAATAGGCCTAAACATAATTTCGGCCCTCAATAAAAATAGGCCGTTTACAGGTGTAAATATCTCGAGCCCATAAAAAACATGGGCCTTTAATAGATCGAAAGTGAGATTGGGCCCTGATTGTGCCAAACAACCCACTGGACTTAGCAGGCCGAAACGGTGGCCCATTTACGATGCGGATATTTGACAGGCCGAAATTCGGGCGGGCCGTAAATGCGCCGACCTAATACATGGGCCTTTAACAGGCCGGAACTTTGGTCGGGCTAGATTATCGTCATTTTTATATGGGCCGTTAATGGGCCCGATATGACGTTGGGCCACATATGGCCCATGGTTTACGTCCGGCGTTAACAGGCCAAAAATGACAACAGGCCGAAAGTGGCCCAAATCTATAGTGGACCAGCATGGGTGGCTTGGGATATTATGACAAGCCCGAAAAGTTTGGGAGGGTTGGGATTTCGGGATATGGAGATCTTCAACTTAGCTCTACTAGCACGGCAAGCGTGGAGGCTGCTAACGGGGGAACTGAGCTTAAGTGCCAGGATTTTAAAATCTGTTTATTTCCCGGAGGTTTCTATTCTTGAGGCGGAGCTTGGGTCACACCCTTCTCAGGTTTGGCGCTCGATCATTGACGGTCGGGATGTTTTGATACAGGGTACTGTGAAGAGGATTGGAGATGGCGAGTCCACTTATATCTGGAGACACAATTGGATACCGAGGGAGGGAGTAAGAAGACCTATCACATCGCTAACGCAAAACCCTCCGATCATGGTCTCCGAGCTTATAGATAGTACCACGGCATCGTGGAAAGAGGAGCTGATTCGAGCAACCTTTGCTCGGTTTGATGCCGACGATATTCTGAAGATACCACTGTGTACTCGCAAGGTTGCGGACTTTTGGGCTTGGCAGGAAGAACCAAGAGGAAATTTCAGTGTTCGGTCCTGTTACCGCATGATCCTCAGAACAAAGCATGAGCGGGAGGCCTGGCTGAGCGGAGAAGCGGGAACTTCTATTATGCAGCAGGAGGCGGACAAGTGGAGTACTATTTGGCACATGCAGGTTCCATCGAAACTACGCATGTTCGTTTGGAGATTGGCGAGAAACTCCATGCCCACTATTGATTTACTCAAACACCGCAATATGGCCACCGAGGACAAATGCCCTTTGTGCGGGGCGGTTGACTCTTGGAGACATGCACTCTTTATGTGTCCGATGTCAAGCAGCGTTTGGGCCTTAGCTCCAGAGGAGTTGGTTCATCATCTCGTGGACAGAGTGGAAGAACACCCCAAGGATTGGCTTTTTGCTATGAGTGGAGTGTTGAACGGAGATATGTTTGCACACATGATTGTTATTATGTGGGCAATTTGGCGAGCACGAAGGAAAGCGATCTATGAGGACATCTTCCAATCACCGCAATCTACTTATGGATTTATCACAAGCTTTCTTGATGACTTGAGATATATTAAGGCAAGTGAACCTCGGAGGACCGTAGTCAAAGCTGCAAGACCAACCCAGTGGCAGGCTCCGGCCACGGGATGCGTGAAGATCAATGTGGACGCGGCCGCACCAAGGCAAGCCCGTTTCGGGGCTGTGGGTGCAATCTGCAGAAGTTCAGATGGTCTGTTTTTGGGAGCTTCGGCGCTGATCATAGAGCATATTGGGGACCCGGAAACGCTGGAGGCCATGGCGATCAGAGAAGGCCTTGCACTTGCGGAGGACTTGTACCAAAGGCGCATTCATGTTGCATCGGATTGCAAGAAGGCAGTAGACTCTCTGAAAAAGGAGGACGCATCTCCATATGGTGCTATTGTGCATGAAATATTAAGCCATTCTGCAACTTTTGATATGTGTAGGTTTAGCCATGAGTTTAGGAGCTCAAATTATGAAGCTCACAACTTAGCGAAGCATGCTTTATCTCTCGGGGGTGGCCGCCGTGTATGGTTAGGCCATCCCGGAGATCTTTCTTTCGTCCCTGTAAACATTGTGACGAATCAATAAAAAGCTTCGTGTGTTGTCTCAAAAAAAAATCTATAGTGGACCTCTAACTGGCCGAATGACAGTCATGGCCGAATATGACCCAAATCCTTCACGGTCATTTATGGGCCGAAAGTTTTGATGGCCTATAAATGGGCCCAAATGAAGCCGGACCTTTAACAGGCCGGAAATACACAGGGCCGTAATTCAACCCAATTACTTAGCGGACTGTTAACGGGCCAGAAGTGACCATGGGCTGCATTGATGACAAGTTTAGACCAGGCCGTTTATGGGCCGATTTGACAGAGAATGTTGGGCCTTTAGCTGGGCCGACCCATTATGGTCTGCAGAATCTTATGGGCCTTTAGCTGGGCTGGCCCATTGTGGTCCGCAAAATCTTGTGGGCCTTTAGCTGGGCCAGCCCATTATGGTCCGCAAAACCGTGTGAGCCTTTAGCTCGGCCGGCCCATTATGGTCCGCTAAATTTTGTGGGCCTTTAGCTGGGCCGGCCCATTATGGTCCGCTAAATGTTATGGGCCTTCGGTTGGGCCGGCCCATTTAAACTTTGTGGGCCACTTTTGGGCTGGTCCACGTGTCAACATATCATCGGCCCATCTCGACCGTTGGATGAGTGACACCTGTAACGCGGAGCTGACACGTGGATCCGTCAGCCAATGAGAATTTTACAGGTGGAAAATCGGCATTGGTCGTGGCTGTTAACGGGTTATCAGATCCAAAATCCGACCCGATAGCTTAACGACATTCTGTTATGGTGGATGCCATGTGTCGGTCACCCTTGACGAAAGCACTTCTGTGACGCACGATTTATCATCATGGAAGTGGACACTTCCGTGATGATAATTTTGGTAATGTCATGGAACACTTCTACGACAGCACAAGTATGACTATCTTGATTCTGTCATAAATTTGTCATGGATGTACATGCATGACAAAAAACGCGACCTACTGTGACAAACACGTATCATCACGGAAGTGTATATTTTTGTAGTGCACGTGCATGCCTTGTATCCACCCCCTTATAAATAGGTGCAGGGAGTCTTTATCATTTTCCCCCTTGTTTACTCCTTTGTCTTCCTCCTTCGCACAACTGCACCAGTGCACGAGCTCCGCCGCCACAACCTCTGACCGCCACAACGACGCAGGCCGCTGCATCAACCTGATCGGACCAGAAAAACTCTGGCGAGCCACCACAACTCCTCATTACCCGTAAGCACACCTCCCCCCTTTATCTCAAATCTATATTAGGGTTTAGATCGTTCATCAGTGTTCTTGCCGTTCTTGCATTGTTTCCGTCAACTCCGAGAGCTTTCAATCTGGATAAACCATAGGTCTTATGTGGAAGTGGTTTTAACATTATTTTCATCATTAGAACAACATCTCTCCATAAAAGGTCTCATCAGAATATCCAAAATTTTCCACTGCCACCACCCTAGGTTAGAATTTCACTGCTTTTCTGAACTGTGGTAGCTCCAAAATTATTGCTTCAGTTTGTGAAGTCTGTTTATCTAATTACTTAGCAAAAATTTGAAGTACCATAACTATCATGGCGGCTTAGGCTGTAAACCATGATCTGCCATCCACAAAATATATCTTGACCTTTAGGCTCTGTCAGGGCTAACAGTAGAGTTCTTAATCCGGTAGGCACTACTGCAGGATGCTGCTAACACGACACTACGATCAGAGACCCTTCGACGAAACTGTGTGCGATGCCATAATCGCGAACGGTGGTGTAAAAAAATTGTCAAAAAAGGCGCAAAACGTTTGCAATGGAGGATGCATCAAACACGGTTTAGATTTTAGTTGCGTGTGCGATGGAGGGCATACGGTTTAGCTCAATTAACTGTTTGCGATGAGGAAGAACAAAAGAAACGTGCAGCCAGATGAAGGTGTGTATGATGTACAACATACGATTCACTCGGATGAACTGTTTGTGATTAGGCAACACAAAATAAACGGTCAGCTAGATCAAAGGTGTGTGCGATATACGGCATGCGGTTCACTCGGATGAACTGTTTGCGTTGAGACATGAGAACAAAAATGGTTCAAATGAACAAGATGTGTGTGATACGAGGCAAATAGGTCTGTAATCGAAAACATGTGCGAAGACAGATAACAACACAGGCGATTACTGCTAACAAGCCATGTGTGTTGTGAGCAAACGATTGCTGGTACACAATTGTGAGTGATTGATGAAAACATCACCGACGGGTTCCATTGTTTAGTCCGTGTGCGATGTGATTTTCTTTGTCTGCACAACATCTACGATCTGTCTACAGAGCATCAACATATATACTTAAAAAGGCAGCATTGCATAACCAAATTAAGCATACAATTACACAAGTGACTACACACATAACATTTCCACACACCAAAGTAAGCATTTACATGCATACTAAAGTAGGAGAAACGAGGATCTAATCATGTACTTATTGTTGCAACGATGCTTGCCATTGCTCTGCTTCCTGCTGGATCCCTGGCCGTTTTGGGGAACGAGGCACTTCCTCATGTCAACGATTCGCCTTTACATGTCGTAGCTCATGTATGCCTCGCGTACACGACATGAGCGTTCTCGAGTTTCTCCATCTAGGCCGAGTGCCAGGCACACTTGTCCTTGTTGCATGAATCCTTCATGTCTCTGCAGTAGGGGTCGATGATGGCCTCGGTGAGGTGAACCAGTGAGTCCTTCTCATGCTCCTTGCTGCCCCATATCTTGTATTAGCCCTGGATGTCAACAAGATTCTGGCAGGCGATGCCCGAATTCTCGAGTGCCTTTACATCATTGGTGATGTCCACCATAGCGTACATGTAGTGGGGGCTATTGACAAACCTGGCAAAACGCTCGCAAGGCCTTATGTCCAGGCAGTAGTGGTAGATGAGGACGTGGTGGCGCACACACATCTGGGTGACAACGACATTGGAACGAGACCCGGCACGAGCGCGGGTGTACTCGAGGTCGAACCCGACCAACTTGTACTTCTCCTCGGTAAGCAACAGCTCCATGATGTGGATGGAGTGCTCCACCCAGACCGGGTCGTTGGTGTACACCCCCGAGAGGTCCATGAACCTTCTGTGGGTATCCACCACGACACGCATGGTGAATTGCTGCTCGTCATCGGCAGCCGCTCGGAGCGCCATTGGAGCCGCGCAGGATACCCTCTAAGAATTTCTTGTGGTGGGTGTGCTTCTTGCAATGGTGGGGCGCAATCGAAAGGTTAAATGGCCGCTGTAATAAATGGGGGCCGGTCGGCCTGTAATCGTCACGTCTTGTCACAACGTTCATAGCGGAGGATTCCAGTGCATGCTTGCAACACTACACCGCACGCGTGGGCTCGAAGAGGCGCCAAATGTATCATCGGTGAGCCTGTTCCCATGCTACCACGCTGTTTACTGTGCAAGCTTCCCACCCGGCTAATCTGGTCACGCGCCAGCTAGAAGAGGGACATATCGTGGGCGTTTATTGGCAAAAAGTTTTGTAAAAATAAAGTGTGTGGAATGACTCCGGTCATAAGTTTACCCGTGGGTGATGAGGTCAAAGTTACACAGAAGGGTGATGATGGACACTCGAGTGTGATAATTAATTCTATGTTGTACAGTGCACGCGGTGGAAGAAACCAACTGTGTGCAATAATGTCGAAGATCGCAGTCGATTTACCTATACAGATTGTGCGCTGTGAGATCGACAAGGTAAACAAATTCGAGAATGGTTAATAAAATCTAAGACCATTGCATATTAAGGTCAAAATAGTGCTAGCAATATACAAGTCCCATACGATGCCATTTCAATGATTGTACCACAAAAGCTCGAAATGTTACAAAGTTCAAATTCCAGAGTTATATGGCTCAAATTTGAAGAATACAAGGTTCAAATTGATATTAGAAATGAAATTCAGCTCATCAACTGCAAACGCTTGCGCAGATCCGCTGAACATGGATATCAGAGAGGTTCAAACTAATATCACTACTTCAAAGTCTAGTTTCGAAACCTGACAATTTTTGCAAAAGGTCATCCACTGAGAAGTCATGTATGGGGTTGACACGATGACTTCCGATTACTTTGTCATCTAAAGTTCCAAAATGAAATTCAACATTTTTGGAGCCTACTCCATTCTGCTGGAGGCGCCGGCACTGATCAACAAACCATTCATTTTTGTGAAATAAATGTAGGGAAAACCTCATTTCCTTCAGCACCCTTACTTGAGAACAAAGAACCTGGCGAATATAATCTCCGGCAAGGTCCCTCGGTAGGAGTTCAAAGTAATTTATGAGAGATGCAGATCTAGGCATTCGACGTGATTGTTATATTGTATCACATTATCGACCACTGGGCCTAATCTTATCTGCAAAAGAAGAAAACGTGTTAGTGCCTACATGCCGTTTTGAACATTACTATAGGCCTATTTGGTTTGCAGGATTTGTAAAATGCACTAACATGCCATCTTCGATCTGACATGATTAACATGGGCATTTGATTACATTCTAGAAAAATGTGGCCTTCTTCACAAGAGGTTGGAGTTGATGAAAAGTTCCCTAAGAAAACTAGTACAGATGAATGCAAAGGAGAAATGCTGGTTGATTGTAACCATATGGATCAAGCAACCAATATGGGGGGGATGTATGTACTGAAATCCTCCAAAAGAACCTTCAGAAATCATAGTACATTGTCATTGTAAACTTGGAAAAAGGTGTCACAAATTGAACTCCCTTATGGTTAACATTTAACAGGAAAGGAACATCACCTCGATATATAGCTTCTCCAGGCACGGAACGCATATCAGGAAACTGACAACTTGCTCCAGGTTGGGTCCGATAGATTCTAGTGCCAAGACCTTCACTGTGCGCAGTTTCGGGGTCAAGCTTGTTAGAATCATTTTCTGAATGACAGACGAACAAACATCTTCAAAATTAGAAATAATGTTAATTTGTAGAAGGAGAGGTAGAAGGCGGCTGTTGTACCTGAACGGGTGTGGATCCAATAACAAGTTCGAAGTATTTATGAGACGATTAGCCCACCACTATCAATTTCAGTGCAGAAATGACATTGATTCTTGTTGGACCTTCTTGATCAACTACAAGTAATCTCTCGAGTGCAGGTGTGTCCTCAATGACCATACCGTGGTACACATCTTGTGATGTCTTCCTGCCGCACCAGCAACACACATAAATAGTCCGGAGAGTCATGGAGGTGATGTGGAAGGTACTCAACCCATTGATCGCCTGAAGATGAAGGTAATCAAGTGCAGTACATCCATGGAGCAGGCGCTCCATGTCACTGTTTGAGAGGCAGACGGCGATGAGCTCGAGGTGCTTCAGTCATGGTAGAATAAGAGCGGGCACGTCATTAAGGAGGGGGATGGCAGTTCCTGAAATTGGCGATGCACAGCATGGGCGCGAGGCGGAGTGCGGACGTTGGCAGCTACCGCATATGCCCATCATCAGAAGTGAGCTCCTCGAGATGATCTAGGGCGGGGGATGAGAACCAGTCATCAAGCTTGGCTCAGTCCTTGCCGTTGGAACGGAACTTGCCCATTCTAAGTCGTTTGGTTGGGCCAAGGTGACTGCCGAGGATCTTGGAGAACGCACCCAAGCTTTTGCGATAGCCATGGCAGAGCTTGTGGGTGTCGATGAGGTCGAGAGGGCTGGAGTTCCATAGGGGGCGCCACCGCCGGGAAAGGACGGTTGTCCTCACCCCATATTTGATTGGGAGGAGGGAGATGATTACTCTCAACATATCATCGGGGAGGATGTTGATGAAGTCTAGGCCTGCTAGAGTCGCTTGCGGTTCTAGCTTGCCCCGCCTCCGCTTGTTGGCAGCCCCGTTCTTCACCTCTGGAGTCTCCTTGTCAGCGGCACTTTCTGATAGAAATGTGAGTACAGGGAATATTTGGTTAAAACAGGGCAATAGAAAAGTGTATTGGTAAGTAGAAGTTATTAGGTAGGAATATAGTAAGAAAAGGGAATAACAATTGGTTGCTTAAATACTACACAATTCATTTGACATTGCTGGGTAAGTTAACATGCAGATAGTTGAAAAAGAAAACTTACTTCAAACAAAGTTTGGACGGATGATTTTGTCGGGGAAGTTAGCATATATCTCATGACCAGGCTCTTTTATGCGCAGTGCAATTTTAGAGCCAGCTTTCAGTACATAAAACTTAGAAATTTCTTTCCAAAAGCCAGTGCCAAAATAGGAGTCACCACGTTCATCAAGTCTTACAGTAGCAATGATTGTAAATCCATGGTTTGTGTGCGGTATGACATCTGTGGAGCCTTGATCTATGTAAAGGGAAAAATTGTGCACTACATAATCTGTTGCATGTAAAGGGATGTGCTCCAGAAAATGGTAGGATTGTTAAACAAAATATGGTAACATGCAAATATGGGCCCAAATCGAAAGAACTGTACAACAGTTGAAATCGAAGGACAAAAATCTATAATTAAACAGATAGGGTAAACATGATGTCATGGAAATATGAGTGTAATCGAAAGAACAATACATCATTAATTTTCCTTATATCAAAAGAAGAGGGGGAAAATCCCCTTTGTCATATATGGTGCATGTGGCACCTTTTATCCAAATGTAGCAATATTTAGAATATGTTCAGGAAAGTAGGCCATGCCAACCGATTTAGGGTGAGAGTGAACATACTCCGCGCGTCCTCAAGTTATCTGGTACGGTGTGATGCAATCTCTGGTGGAGGTCACAAAGTCCTGAAGTGTCAGTGCACTGTACATTCTATGAATGAAAGAAAACCCTCAAATCAGCTCGAATAAAAATGAATTCACGGTGATATCCGCCGGGTGGTTAAAGGAGGTAGATGAACTGGGATAAGAGATGAGATAATATCTCATTAAATTGTATACCTTGTTGTCCATGATAAAGAACCCTCAGTACGGCAGATTCCCCAACCGAGCGGAGCTGGTTTGACTGCGAGTAGCATTGAGAAAGTCGATGGCGATAGGCAGCGGCAAGCGGAAGTGGTGAAATGTGATGGGCTTTGCCGGCAGTCTCGCGGCGGCGGCATGCATCGAGCTAAGTGTTTACCGCCGCGATAGGTGATGCCATGGCATAGACATGGAGGAGCTTGTGCAGGTGTGAATGGGGAACGTACCGGAGGGGGTGGCAGGCGGGGTGAGGGTTTTTGTGACATGGGATGGTGAGGGTTTTGTTTTTTCTTTTTTGAATTGGGTGGTGAGGGTTTTCTATTCCATAAAGAATTTTGGGGGCGACGGTTTGCTAGAGCGAACCGTGTGTGATTGACGCAACAGGAAAAATGAAAGTCATTGCAAACGTTTCCAATTTTGGGAACCGTGTGTGATTGACGTACTACCTCCGTCCTGGTTTATTGGTCCCCCTTTGTAATTTTTACCAAATTTTGACTAAATATTTAACATACTCAGACATAGATAATAATCATACATGTACATAAGCATAGTTCAACCATAAGTACATAGTTCAACCGTCATTAAGCATACTCAAGCGTACATAGTTCGATCCATCCCACATCTCATCTCACATGCCAGCACGATCCTGAAGCTTCTCCAGGTACTCGGCGTACGCGCCATGCACCACCTTGCGAGAATACTTCTGCTTGAAGGAGCCAACGACCCGTCCTCTTGCATGCGCCAAAACACTTAGATACGCGTCATGAAGCTTCTGGTTGTAAATTGGGCATCCATAGCCGCCGTTCCAGGTCCTAATACGCCTGTAATGCATTCCCGCATAAAGCTCCATTGGGATTTGCCTCTTGTACCTCCTCTGGCCATCTTCACCCTCGCTATCCACATCGTCAGACAGCACCTATACAAATAGTAAAACAAATTTGGCATCAAATCAATGATTACATGCCGTGAAGTAGGATTAGGAATTTATGGCCATTTATTTATACATATCCAGAGATTATGGTTTGATTTTTAAGCACGGTCGTCTATGTACAGACCAATCTTGAAGAAAATAATGGCACAAACATATGTAGGTCATTCAAAATCAATTGTCAAGTCCTGGCTAGGAATTATTAGCACGAACACTAACCCTAGTCGGATTACTAGCAGAAATCATTTGCACAGATGAAACAACTAATCACTTATCACCTGTACCATTCAAACAATCAATACACTACACGGATCTAACGAAACTTACTCAGATTTCATGGATTGGGAGAACATAACAATAGGATTTCTATTCCAAAAAGGGGGAGGCAGGAGTAACAAGAGAAACCCTATGATCTATTTGACACATAAATGGGTATATATGACTAACCAGCTGTCTGTCGTCGTCGGAGTCGTCGCCGGAGTGGTCGTTGGAGTCGGTGTGGAACTCCGCCACCGGCTATGTAAGCTCGACGCCGTCGACGACGTCAGGGTACAGCGATAACTCGCCGATGGTGATGGTAACCTCTGTCTCCATCTCCACGCCGTGCTCCGGTGCTTTAGCAGCCCCGGCGTCGCCACTCCCTCTGATGGGGCGCTTCGGCGGCATCCTCATACATTGACGGCTTTGAGGACTGAGAGCAGCATCGAGGATGCAAGCGAAGAGAGAGGATTGTGTGTGTGTGGCGAGGATGGGGGGCGCGACCGCTCAGGCGCACCATTAATACGGAGTAGTGGGAGTTGTGGGAGAGAGGCGGGCAATGGTCAAACCGATGGCTCGCCTCCCGGTGAGCCTGCGCACCAGACTGCTCGCATGCCTACCAAAGTTTCACACAGCTACTTGCACGCCTCCCGATGACACTGTGCAGCGAGCACACCTCCTTCAATTCACACACCTGCATGCATGCCTCCCCGTCTGCCTGTGTGGCGGACTGCTCACATGTGTCCCGTTAACTCATGCCTGCTCGCACGACACATGGATCGCATGGCGGCACGTATATTTTTTTTCTATTTGGATGATTAATGCTGCCGCTTTATTGCTTAACCGAAGCATGACACGTATCCATTGTTGGTCTAACACTCACGGTTCGAATAAATAATCCGTTTGGGATATTGGTTCCCAATTATTAATAATCTCCCGTCTGTAATTAGATAAAGATTACCTCAAAACTGGTCTCAAATTTGACAAAAAAAGTACAATGTCACTTTGTATTGGTGTCCATATGACAACACGATAAGTTTCATGAACTTTAAATAAGTTTTGGATGTACTAGTTGTTGGAAATATGCCCTAGAGGCAATAATAAAAGTGTTATTATTATATTTCTTTGTTCATGATAATAGTCTTTTATTTATGCTATAGCTGTATTATCCGGAAATCGTAATACACGTGTGAATACATAGACCACAATATGTCCCTAGTGAGCCTCTAGTTGACTAGCTCGTTGTGATCAACAGATAGTCATGGTTTCCTGGCTATGGACATTGGATGTCGTTGATAACGGGATCACATCATTAGGAGAATGATGTGATGGACAAGACCCAATCTTAAGCATAGCACAAAGGTCGGTTCGTTCGTTTGCTAGAGCTTTTCCAATGTCAAGTATCTCTTCCTTCGACCATGAGATCGTGTAACTCCCGGATACCGTAGGAGTGCTTTGGGTGTACCAAACGTCACAACATAAATGGGTGATTATAAAGGTGCACTACAGGTATCTCCGAAAGTGTCTATTGGGTTGACACGGATCGAGACTGGGATTTGTCACTCCGTATGACGGAGAGGTATCTCTGGGCCCACTCGGTAATGCATCATCATAATGAGCTCAAGGTGACCAAGGTGTTGGCCACGGGATCATGCATTACGGTACGAGTAAAGTGACTTGCCTGTAACGAGACTGAACAAGGTATTAGGATACCGACGATCGAGTCTCGGGCAAGTAACGTACCGATTGACAAAGGGAATTGTATACGGGGTTTGATCGAATCCTCGACATCGTGGTTCATCCGATGACTTCATCGAGTAGCATGTGGGAGCCAACATGGGTATCCAGATCCCGCTGTTGGTTATTGACCGGAGAGTCTCGGTCATGTCTGCATGTCTCCCGAACCCGTAGGGTCTACACACTTAAGGTTCAGTGACGCTAGGGTTATCAGGAAGACAAGTATGTGATTACCGAATGTTGTTCGGAGTCCCGGATGAGATCCCGGACGTCACGAAGAGTTCCGGAATGGTCCGGAGGTAAAGTTTTATATATGGGAAGTTGTTAAACGGGCACCGGAAAGTTTCGGGGTCATATCGGTATTGTACCGGGACCACCGGAAAGGTTCCGGGGGTCCACCGGGAGGGACCACCCCTCCCGAGGGGCCACTTGGGCTGCGTAGGGATAGCAGCCAGCCCCTAGTGGGCTTGGCGCGCCCCCCCTTGGGCCCATGCGCCTAGGGTTGGGGGGGGGGGGAACCCTAAAGGGGGCGCACCCCCCTTGCTTGGGGGGCAAGCCCCCCACCCCTTGGCCGCCGCCCCCCTAGGGTTTTCCCTAGAGGGCCGGCCCCCCTTGCCCTTTCCCCTATATATAGAGGGGTGAGGGGAGGGCTGCAACACACCACAACTCAAGGCGCAGCCCCTCCCCTCCCCAACACCTCTCCTCCTCCGTACGTGCTTGGCGAAGCTCTGTCGGAGTACTGCTGCACCAACTACACCACGCCGTCGTGCTGCCGTTGGAGCTGCCTTCCTCAACCTCTCCTTCCTCCTTGCTGGATCAAGACGGAGGAGACGTCTCCCGTCCCGTACGTGTGTTGAACGCGGAGGTGCTGTCCGTTCAGCACTTGGACATCGGTGATCCGAATCACGTTCGAGTACGACTCCATCATCACCATCCCCTTGACAAGCTTCCGCTCGTGATCTACAAGTGGTATGTAGATGCAAACTCTCTCCCTTGACTCGTTGCTTAGATGAACTCATAGATGGATCTTGGTGAAACCGTAAGAAAATTTTTAATTTTCTGGAACGTTCCCCAATAGTGGCATCATGAGCTAGGTCTATGCGTAGTTCTCTTTGCATGAGTAGAACACAATTTTGTTGTGGGCGTGGATCTTGTCAACTTGCTTGCCTCTACTAGTCTTTTCTTGCTTCAGCGGTATTGTGGGATGAAGAGGCCCGGACCAACCTTACACGTACGCTTACGTGAGACCGGTTCCACCGATTAACATGCACTAGTTGCATAAGGTGGCTGGCGGGTGTCTGTCTCTCCCACTTTAGTTGGAGCGGATTCGATGAAAAGGGCCCTTATGAAGGGTAAATAGAAGTTGACAAAATCACGTTGTGGTTATTCGTAGGTAAGAAAACGTTCTTGCTAGAACCCAATTGCAGCCACGTAAAAGATGCAACAACAATTAGAGGACGTCTAACTTGTTTTTGCAGCGATTGATCATGTGATGTGATATGGCCAGAAGTTGTGATGAATGATGAATTGTGATGTATGAGATCATGTTCTTGTAATAGGATTCACGACTTGCATGTCGATGAGTATGACAACCGGCAGGAGCCATAGGAGTTGTCTTTATTTTTGTATGACCTGCGTGTCATTGAAGAACGCCATGTAACTTACTTTACTTTATTGCTAAACGCGTTAGTCATAGAAGTAGAAGTAGTCGTTGGCGTGACAACTTCATGAAGACACGATGATGGAGATCATGATGATGGAGATCATGGTGTCATGCCGGTGACAAGATGATCATGGAGCCCCGAAGATGGAGATCAAAGGAGCTATATGATATTGGCCATATCATGTCACTACTTTATATAATTGCATGTGATGTTTATTATGTTTTATGCATCTTGTTTACTTAGGACGACGGTAGTAAATAAGATGATCCCTTACAAAATTTCAAGAAGTGTTCTCCCCTAACTGTGCACCGTTGCTACAGTTCGTCGCTTCTAAGCACCACGTGATGATCGGGTGTGATGGATTCTTACGTTCACATACAACGGGTGTAAGACAGTTTTACACAGCGAAAACACTTAGGGTTAACTTGACGAGCCTAGCATGTGCAGACATGGCCTCGGAACACGGAGACCGAAAGGTCGAACACGAGTCGTATGGAAGATACGATCAACATGAAGATGTTCACCGACGATGACTAGTCCGTCTCACGTGATGATCGGACACGGGCTAGTCGACTCGGATCGTGTAACACTTAGATGACTAGAGGGATGTCTAATCTAAGTGGGAGTTCATAATTTGATTAGAACTTAATTATCATGAACTTAGTCTAAAACCTTTGCAAATATGTCTTGTAGATCAAATGGCCAACGCTCATGTCAACATGAACTTCAACGCGTTCCTAGAGAAAACCAAGCTGAAAGATGATGGCAGCAACTATACGGACTGGGTCCGGAACCTGAGGATCATCCTCATAGCTGCCAGGAAACAATATGTCCTAGAAGGACCGCTAGGTGACGCTCCCGTCCCAGAGAACCAAGACATTATGAATGCTTGGCAGTCTCGTGCTGATGATTACTCCCTCGTTCAGTGCGGCATGCTTTACAGCTTAGAACCGGGGCTCCAAAAGCGTTTTGAGCATCACGGAGCATATGAGATGTTCGAAGAGCTGAAACTAGTTTTTCAAGCTCACGCCCGGGTCGAGAGATATGACATCTCCGACAAGTTCTATAGTTGTAAGATGGAGGAAAATAGTTCTGTCAGTGAGCACATACTCAAGATGTCTGGGTTGCACAACCGTATGACCCAGCTGAATATTAACCTCCCTGATGAGGCAGTCATTGACAGAATCCTTCAGTCGCTCCCACCAAGCTACAAGAGCTTTGTGATGAACTACAATATGCAGGGGATGGTAAAGACCATTCCTGAAGTATTTTCTATGCTGAAGTCAGCAGAGGTTGAAATCAAGAAAGAACATCAAGTGTTGATGGTCAATAAGACCACTAAGTTCAAGAAGGGCAAGGGTAAAAAGAACTTCAAGAAGGACGGCAAAGAGGTTGCCGCGCCCGGTAAGCCAGTTGCCGGGAAGAAGTCAAAGAATGGACCCAAGCCTGAGACTGAGTGCTTTTATTGCAAGGGGAAGGGTCACTGGAAGCGGAACTGCCCCAAATACTTAGCGGATAAGAAGGCCGGCAACACCAAAGGTATATTTGATATACATGTAATTGATGTGTACCTTACCAGTACTCGTAGTAACTCCTGGGTATTTGATACCGGTGCCGTTGCTCATATTTGTAACTCACAGCAGGAGCTGCGGAATAAACGGAGACTGGCGAAGGACGAGGTGACGATGCGCGTCGGGAATGGTTCCAGAGTCGATGTGATCGCCGTCGGCACGCTACCTCTACATTTACCTACGGGATTAGTTTTGAACCTTAATAATTGTTATTTAGTGCCAAGTTTGAGCATGAACATTGTATCTGGATCTCGTTTAATACGAGATGGCTACTCATTTAAGTCTGAGAATAATGGTTGTTCGATTTATATGAGAGATATGTTTTATGGTCATGCTCCGATGGTCAATGGTTTATTCTTAATGAATCTCGAGCGTAATATTACACATGTTCATAGTGTAGATGCCAAAAGATGTAAAGTTGATAACGATAGTCCCACATACTTGTGGCACTGCCGCCTTGGTCACATTGGTGTGAAGCGCATGAAGAAGCTCCATGCTGATGGACTTTTGGAGTCTCTTGATTATGAATCATTTGACACATGCGAACCATGCCTCATGGGAAAAATGACCAAGACTCCGTTCTCCGGAACAATGGAGCGAGCAACCAACTTGTTGGAAATCATACATACCGATGTGTGCGGTCCAATGAGCGTTGAGGCTCGCGGAGGATATCGTTATGTTCTCACTCTCACTGATGACTTAAGTAGATATGGGTATGTCTACTTAATGAAACACAAATCTGAGACCTTTGAAAAGTTCAAGGAATTTCAGAATGAGGTGGAGAATCAACGTGACCGAAAGATAAAATTCCTACGATCAGATCGTGGAGGAGAATATTTAAGTCACGAATTTGGCACACACTTAAGGAAATGTGGAATCGTTTCACAACTCACGCCGCCTGGAACACCTCAGCGAAACGGTGTGTCCGAACGTCATAATCGCACTCTATTGGATATGGTGCGGTCTATGATGTCTCTTACCGATTTACCGCTATCATTTTGGGGATACGCTCTAGAGACAGCTACATTCACTTTAAATAGGGGACCGTCTAAATCCGTTGAGACGACACCGTATGAATTATGGTTTGGGAAGAAACCTAAGCTGTCGTTTCTAAAAGTTTGGGGATGCGATGCTTATGTCAAGAAACTTCAACCTGAAAAGCTCGAACCCAAGTCGGAAAAATGCGTCTTCATAGGATACCCTAAGGAAACTGTAGGGTATACCTTCTACTTAAGATCCAAGGGCAAGATCTTTGTTGCCAAGAACGGATGCTTTCTGGAAAAAGAATTTCTCTCGAAAGAAGTAAGTGGGAGGAAAGTAGAACTCGATGAAGTACTACCTCTCGAACGGGAAAGTGGTGCAGCTCAGGAAAATGTTCCTGTGATGCCCACACCAACTGAAGAGGAAACCAATGATGATGATCAAGGTACTTCGGATCAAGTTGCTACTGAACTTTGTAGGTCCACAAGGACACGTTCCGCACCAGAGTGGTACGGCAACCCTGTCCTGGAAATCATGTTGTTAGACAACGGTGAACCTTCGAACTATGAAGAAGCGATGGCGGGCCCAGATTCCAACAAATGGCTAGAAGCCATGAAATCCGAGATAGAATCCATGTATGAAAACAAAGTATGGACTTTGACTGACTTGCCCGATGATCGGCGAGCGATAGAAAACAAATGGATCTTTAAGAAGAAGACGGACGCGGATGGTAATGTCACCATCTATAAAGCTCGACTTGTCGCTAAGGATTATCGACAAGTTCAAGCGATTGACTATGACGAGACATTCTCTCCCGTAGCGAAGCTTAAGTCCGTCCGAATCATGTTAGCAATTGCCGCATACTATGATTATGAGATATGGCAGATGGACGTCAAAACGGCATTCCTTAACGGGCATCTTAAGGAAGATCTGTATATGATGCAGCCGGAAGGTTTTGTCGATCCTAAGAATGCTAACAAAGTATGCAAGCTCCAGCGATCCATTTATGGGCTGGTGCAAGCATCTCGGAGTTGGAATATTCGCTTTGATGAGATGATCAAAGCGTTTGGGTTTATGCAGACTTATGGAGAAGCCTGCGTTTACAAGAAAGTGAGTGGGAGCTCTGTAGCATTTCTCATATTATATGTGGATGACATACTCTTGATGGGAAATAATATAGAATTTCTGGACAGCATTAAGGCCTACTTGAACAAATGTTTTTCACTGAAGGACCTTGGAGAAGCTGCTTATATATTAGGCATCAAGATCTATAGAGATAGATCGAGACGCCTCATAGGTCTTTCACAAAGCACATACCTTGATAAGATTTTGAAAAAGTTCAAAATGGATGAGTCCAAGAAAGGGTTCTTGCCTATGTTACAAGGTGTGAGATTGAGCTCAGCTCAGTCACCGACCACGGCAAAAGATAAAGAAGAGATGAGTGTCATCCCCTATGCTTCAGCCATAGGATCTATTATGTATGCCATGCTGTGTACCAGACCTGATGTAAACCTTGCCGTAAGTTTGGTAGCAAGATACCAGAGTAATCCCGGCAAGGAACACTGGACAGCGGTCAAGAATATCCTGAAGTACCTGAAAAGGACAAAGGACATGTTTCTCGTTTATGGAGGTGACGAAGAGCTCGTCGTAAAGGGTTACGTCGACGCTAGCTTCGACACAGATCTGGATGACTCTAAGTCACAAACCGGATACGTGTATATGTTGAATGGTGGAGCAGTAAGCTGGTGCAGCTGCAAGCAGAGCGTCGTGGCGGGATCTACATGTGAAGCGGAGTACATGGCAGCCTCGGAGGCAGCGCATGAAGCTATTTGGGTGAAGGAGTTCATCACCGACCTAGGAGTCATACCCAATGCGTCGGGGCCAATCAAACTCTTCTGTGACAACACTGGAGCTATTGCCCTTGCCAAGGAGCCCAGGTTTCACAAGAAGACCAGGCACATCAAGCGTCGTTTCAACTCCATCCGTGAAAATGTTCAAGATGGAGACATAGAAATTTGCAAAGTACATACGGATCTGAATGTCGCAGATCCGTTGACTAAACCTCTCTCGCGAGCAAAACATGATCAACACCAGAACTCTATGGGTGTTCGATTCATCACAATGTAACTAGATTAGTGACTCTAGTGCAAGTGGGAGACTGTTGGAAATATGCCCTAGAGGCAATAATAAAACTGTTATTATTATATTTCTTTGTTCATGATAATAGTCTTTTATTCATGCTATAACTGTATTATCCAGAAATCGTAATACACGTGTGAATACATAGACCACAATATGTCCCTAGTGAGCCTCTAGTTGACTCGCTCGTTGTGATCAACAGATAGTCATGGTTTCCTGGCTATGGACATTGGATGTCGTTGATAACGGGATCACATCATTAGGAGAATGATGTGATGGACAAGACCCAATCTTAAGCATAGCACAAAGGTCGGTTAGTTCGTTTGCTAGAGCTTTTCCAATGTCAAGTATCTCTTCCCTCGACCATGAGATCGTGTAACTCCCGGATACCGTAGGAGTGCTTTGGGTGTACCAAACGTCACAACGTAACTGGGTGATTATAAAGGTGCACTACAGGTATCTCCGAAAGTGTCTATTGGGTTGACACGGATCGAGACTGGGATTTGTCACTCCGTATGACGGAGAGGTATCTCTGGGCCCACTCGGTAATGCATCATCATAATGAGCTCAAGGTGACCAAGGTGTTGGCCACGGGATCATGCATTACGGTACGAGTAAAGTGACTTGCCTGTAACGAGACTGAACAAGGTATTAGGATACCGATGATCGAGTCTCGGGCAAGTAACGTACCGATTGACAAAGGGAATTGTATACGGGGTTTGATCGAATCCTCGACATCGTGGTTCATCCGATGACTTCATCGAGGAGCATGTGGGAGCCAACATGGGTATCCAGATCCCGTTGTTGGTTATTGACCGGAGAGTCTCGGTCATGTCTGCATGTCTCCCGAACCCGTAGGGTCTACACACTTAAGGTTCGGTGACGCTAGGGTTATCAGGAAGACAAGTATGTGATTACCGAATGTTGTTTGGAGTCCCAGATGAGATCCCGAACGTCACTAGGAGTTCCGGAATGGTCCGGAGGTAAAGTTTTATATATGGGAAGTTGTTAAACGGGCACCGGAAAGTTTCGGGGTCATACCGGTATTGTACCGGGACCACCGGAAAGGTTCCGGGGGTCCACCGGGAGGGACCACCCCTCCCGGGGGGCCACTTGGGCTGCGTAGGGATAGCAGCCAGCCCCTAGTGGGCTTGGCGCGCCCCCCCTTGGGCCCATGCGCCTAGGGTTGGGGGGGGGGGAAACCCTAAAGGGGGCGCACCCCCCTTGCTTGGGGGGCAAGCCCCCCACCCCTTGGCCGCCGCCCACCTAGGGTTTTCCCTAGAGGGTCGGGCCCCCTTGCCCTTTCCCCTATATATAGAGGGGTGAGGGGAGGGCTGCAACACACCACAACTCAAGGCGCAGCCCCTCCCCTCCCCAACACCTCTCCTCCTCCGTACGTGCTTGGCGAAGCTCTGTCGGAGTACTGCTGCACCAACTACACCACGCCGTCGTGCTGCCGTTGGAGCTGCCTTCCTCAACCTCTCCTTCCTCCTTGCTGGATCAAGACGGAGGAGACGTCTCCCGTCCCGTACGTGTGTTGAACGCGGAGGTGTTGTCCGTTCAGCACTTGGACATCGGTGATCCGAATCACATTCGAGTACGACTCCATCATCACCATCCCCTTGACAAGCTTCCGCTCGTGATCTACAAGTGGTATGTAGATGCAAACTCTCTCCCTTGACTTGTTGCTTAGATGAACTCATAGATGGATCTTGGTGAAACCGTAGGAAAAATTTTAATTTTCTGCAACGTTCCCCAACACTAGTAAATCAAGATTCTCAATGTTTGAAATTTGTTGCACGGGGAGTAAACATGCACCCAGTGAGACACATGTGTTTTTGTAATCTATTTAGGTGCACTGTCACGTGTGCATGTAGCTCAAATTTGATTTTTTGCACATTATACCCGTAGAAAATCAATCAATCAATGTACTAAAATGTCTTAATGATCTCTGTGATGTTTTTGAAATTAAAACGTCCCTCCTTTGGTAACATATATGTTCACCGCGGGATAATTAATTTAACATGCATCATAGTTGCGGTGGATTCGTGGTGTGTGTGTGGGTGTGTGCGTCTGGGGGTGGCGGGTAGCTCGCAGTACACTACGAGTTGTGAGCCACCGTGTAGGTTGGCTGTTTTGTTAGGCAGGCCGGTGCCACATCAGAGTCGTGAAACCATTATATAAACATTACACAACCCTTTCATACATACATGTTTTGGCCACATGCAGTCGATGGTTGTCCTACACGACACTTGATACTCACGTGTGACACTTTCTATGGGTCCATGAGGTCATCGTCCATCACTTTGACGAACAGCCGGTAGTGAGGTTAATTTGACCAGCAAGGTGGAATCTTTTTTGTTTGTGTTATGGTGGTATATAGTACGTGTCGAAGAGGTGGGAGGGGACTAGCATATATACTATACGTACGTGTCCGTGAACAAGTACACCTCACTCAGTGTCAGGATTTTTTGGTTTCCGAGGCACGTGCCACATCAAAATTGTGAAATTGGCTATTCAAACATCACACGACACCTTTTTGGGCCACATGCGTATCCTAGCTAGGACACTCACGTGTGACACTTCCATCTGTGGGCCCACGAGGCCATCATCGATGCATGCATCACTTTGACCTACATCAGGAGAGGTTAATTGATTTCACCATCGATGAGGATTCTTTTGGGTTGTACATATATTACAACAGGAGCATATAGTATGCGGTGAAGAGGGGGGAGGGGACCATCATATGTAGTGCGCTTGATGAACCTCGCTCTGTGTGGGTGCATGGTTTACATTTTTTGAGGCATGTGGCACATCAAAGTTTTGCATTTCGGGTATTCAACATATATATGTTTGGCCCACATGCAAAGCAGTGGTGGTTGTCCTCTCGCACCCACTTAAGCGGTTATCAGCCATATCGATGCTTTCCATCTGTGGGCCCGCTTGGTCCATCACTACTTTTTGCCTAACAACAAGAGAGGTTAATTTGACTTAGGAGGGGATTATTATTTTTGCTCTGGGATGACATGCATGATACAATTTGAGCACACACACATGCATGTGTATGCATGAATCCCTCCCATCGAGTCGAAGTGGCTAGTACAAATGACACATCATGAACCGATCTCGCTCTATGTGGGGAGCTAGTGTACGATTTTTGACACATGTGCCACATCAATGTTGTGTGTTCAAACATGCATGCACGCATCACCTCCATACGTATGCATGTAGTGGTGGCCTTCGAATGGTACACTCCCTCGCGTGGTTATCGGCGACAAGCCTATATATTCGTGGGCCTGCATGGACATCCATGATCACCTTGACCAACAACAAGATAGGTTACCATGGCGGATTCTTCATTTGGTTCGTGTTATCGTAGTATAGGTCATGGTGAGATTCAGACCTTAATTTTGAGCGCATATACTATGCACGCACGCATGCATGCATGAATCCCCGTCGTTGGCTTGAAGTGTGGTGTAACATACATATGCATCGTCAATCTAACCCTCACTCAGTGTGGGGATTTCTAGTTTGAAATCACGGTGCCACATCATAGTTGTTCCATTGTTACTCAAAAACACACCTCTCCACACATATGTTTGGGCCACGGGCATGCAGTGGTTGTCTTCGGGGACTAGCTACTTTCGTGATTATTGGCGAGCTAGCCCATCTCCGGGGTCGCATGGACGTCCATCACTTTGACCAACAATAAGAGAAAGGTTGTACGGCCAAGGTGGATTATTCTTGGTCCATTTTATGGTCCATCTTGGTGAGATATGCCTCTCTGGCCCGCTAACTGAAAGTGTGTGTGTGGGGGGGGGGGGGTTGCTACTTTGCACTTTGCTAGGTTGAAAGCACAAGTGCTCCCTAGGTGGTTTTGGTAATTAATGTCAACATATCTCTTGTTGGACTAACACTTGTATCTAGTATGTTTCAGATAAGTTCAACAATAGGGTGGCATGGACTAAAGAATGTGGGAACTCCTTCAAGATGCTAAGGACAAAGGATTGGCTCAAGCTTCAAGCTCAAGACTCTTCATTTTATATTTTAGTGATCCAAGATCACATTGAGTCTATAGGAAAAGCCAATACTAGGCATGAGGTGTTGCTTAATGAGTTTCTTGCTCCACAGTGCTTAGTGATATGCTCCAAAACCCTCAACTACTTTCCCACTTCCACACATATGACATAAACCTAAAGTCAAACTCGTCCCCACCGATTCTTTCTATCCGGCGCCACCAAGTTCAGATGTCATAGCCACTGCCACAAACCCTAGGCAAATCGGTCTCACCGATAGGGATCTCGGTCTCACCGAGATGGGATTGTAATCTCTCTGTGTATGTCCATTACCAAAATCGGTCTCACTGAGTTTGAGCAATCGGTACTACCGAGATTACAATGCAAACTTCCTGGTTGACTCATTACCAAAATCGGTCCTACCGAGTTTGTGTAATCGGTCCAACCGAGTTTGCCTGACCAACTCTCTGGAAGCTTATTACCAAAATCGGTCTCAACCGAGTTTGTGTAATCGGTCTCACCGAGATTACGTTATGCCCTAACCTAACCATATCGGTCCTACCGAGTTGCATATCGGTCCCACCGAAAATCCTAACGGTCACTAGTTTACTAAATCGGTCCGACCGAGTTGTTGAATCGGTCCCACCGAGTTTGGTAAATTGTGTGTAACGGTTAGATTTTGTGTGGAGGCTATATATACCCCTCCACCTCCTCTTCATTCGTGGAGAGAGCCATCAGACTGAACCTACACTTCCAGCATACATTTTCTGAGAGAGAACTACCTACTCATGTGTTGAGGCCAAGATATTCCATTCCTACCATATGAATCTTGATCTCTAGCCTTCCCCAAGTTGCTTTCCACTCAAATCTTCTTTCCACCAGATCCAAATCCTATGAGAGAGAGTTGAGTGTTGGGGAGACTATCATTTGAAGCACAAGAGCAAGGAGTTCATCATCAACGCACCATTTGTTACTTCTTGGAGAGTGGTGTCTCCTAGATTGGCTAGGTGTCACATGGGAGCCTCCGACAAGATTGTGGAGTTGAACCAAGGAGTTTGTAAGGGCAAGGAGATCGCCTACTTCGTGAAGATCTACCGCTAGTGAGGCAAGTCCTTCGTGGGCGACGGCCATGGTGGGATAGACAAGGTTGCTTCTTCGTGGACCCTTCGTGGGTGGAGCCCTCCGTGGACTCGCGCAACCGTTACCCTTCGTGGGTTGAAGTCTCCATCAACGTGGATGTACGATAGCACCACCTATCGGAACCACGCCAAAAACATCCGTGTCTCCAATTGCATTTGAATCCTCCAAAACCCTTCCCTTTACATTCTTGCAAGTTTCATGCTTTACTTTCCGCTGCTCATATAGTCTTTGCATGCTTGCTTGTTATGTATTGTGAATGTTAAACTTGTGCCTAAACTCCACTTAAACTTAAAGAACTTAAAAACTGCAACTTCTGTACTTAGTGTCTAATCACCCCCCCTCTAGACACCGCTTCTCAAGGTCCTACAAGTGGTATCAGAGCATTGGTCTCCATTGCCTTGGTTTAATCACCATTGGAGGAAAATGGATGAGTCTACTTTGGGGAGTCTTAGACATAGAGTGCCTATACTTGATAGAGAGTATTTTCATGAGTGGAAAAATGAGATGCTTGTAATTTTCAATCAATATCATTTGAACAAGTACATTGCTAGCCCTTGTGCACCTCATGTTGATCCTATGCATCCTACTCTTGATGAGTCTATTGACATGATTAGGAATCTTAGAACTGCCGAACTTATCATTAGAGGATTGCCTAGAAACTTGATTGGATGTTTGCCTACTCTTAAGTGTGCCTACACTATATGGAAATTTCTTGAGGAACGCTTTCCAAATTATTCCTTGAAAAATCTTGATGAAATTCTCCATAAGTCTATTGCTTTGAGTAAGATGAATACTAGTGATCCTATGTTTGGTGATCGTCTATTTGAGCTTACAAACCTTATGCGTGCCAAAGGAGATGTTGGAATTATTAGTGATATTATTTCCGAAGCTATAAAAATTCATAAGCAAGATCATTGTCAAACTCACTCTAACGAATCACCCTCTCTAGGATTTGATCCACCACATGACGATGTTGAACATGGATACTATGATGAGGATGATGATAGTGACTTCGATCTTGATGATGCAATGAGACACTTTGGTCTTATGGCAAATCTTCGGGGATATATGTCAGGAGGAAAGGAATGGGTTCTTGATAGTGGATGTACCGATCACATGACCGGAGATAAAGACATGTTTCGTGAGCTTGCTGAAAATGATAGTCCTCGAAAGTATGTCACTTTCGGTGACAACTCAAAGGGTAAGGTGGTTGGCCTCGGTAAGGTGGCCATATCACATGATAGCTCCATACAAAATGTCATGCTCGTTGAATCTCTTGGATACAACTTACTTTCAGTATCTAGACTTGCTGATTTCGGTTTCAATGTCCTATTTACTGAAGTAGATTGCCAAGTGTTTCGTCGAGACAATCATAAAATGGTCTTTACCGGTGTGCGTAGAGGTGATCTATACATTGTTGATTTCACTAAAAAGGCTCAACCTAAAACTTGCTTCATTGCTAAATCCTCAAAAGGTTGGTTATGGCATAGACGACTAGGTCATGTTGGTATGCGAAACCTTGACAAGCTTATTAAAGGAAATCATATCCTTGGAGTTAACGATGTCATATTTGATAAGGATAGACTTTGCAGTGCTTGTCAAGCAGGTAAACAGGTTGGAGGAAGGCATCCCGTGAAGAACATCATGACCACAAGGAGGCCACTCGAGCTACTTCACATGGATCTCTTTGGTCCCAACTCCTACAAGAGTCTCGGTGGAAATTCTTTTGGTCTAGTTATAGTTGATGATTTTTCAAGATTTACGTGGGTGTTCTTTCTCGATGATAAATCGCAGGTCCAAAAGATCTTCAAAAACTTCGCTAGGAAGGCCCAAAATCAATTTGAAGTGAAGATCAAGAAGGTTCGCAGCGACAACGGAACGGAGTTCAAGAACGCAAATGTGGACACCTTTCTTGACGAAGAAGGGATTTCACACGAGTTCTCGGCTACGTACACACCTCAACAAAATGGAGTTGTTGAGAGGAAGAACCGGACGCTCATCGAAATGGCGAGAACGATGCTTGATGAGTACAAGACACCGAAGCACTTTTGGGCAGAAGCGGTTGAGACAGCTTGTCATGCAACAAATCGCTTGTATCTTCACAAGCTACTCGGCAAGACGGCATACGAGCTCCTCACCGGTAACAAACCCCAAGTTGGATACTTTCGAGTATTCGGCTCAAAGTGCTACATTCTTGATAAGCATCGTCGTTCTAAATTTGCTCCTAAGTCTCATGAAGGTTTCCTACTAGGTTATGGCTCAAACTCTCACACTTACCGTGTCTACAACAATTTCACCCGAAAGGTTGAAGAGACGGTAGATGTGAAGTTTGATGAATCTAACGGCTCGCAAGTAGAGCAATTGCCAATTGATGTAGGAGACAAAGATCCTTCGGAAGCAATCCAAGACTTGTCTATTGGCAAGGTCCGTCCAACGGAGGTGAAGGAGAGTACCTCGTCCGTCCAAGTGGAAGCTTCTACTTCACGACAAGGTGAACCAAGAGTTGATACGGAAGCATCCACAAGTGGGACACACCAAGATGAAGAAAACGAGGAAGTGCATCAAGATGAACGTCAACAACCTCCTTCTCCACCACGACAAGAGAACGACAACGCCAACAATGAAGAAGGCCAAGAAGAAGAACAAGATGAAGAAGAAGTTCAACCAAGAACCAAGCAAAAGCTTTCACGAGTTCGAGCAAGAATTGCTAAAGACCATCCCGTCGAGCAAATCTACAATGATATTCAAACCGGGAGAATCACTCGCTCTAAAACTCGTTTAGCTAACTTTTGTGAAAACTATTCTTTCATCTCTAGCATTGAACCTATGAAGGTCGAAGAAGCATTGGAAGATCCGGATTGGATAAATGCTATGCATGAAGAGCTACACAACTTTGAGAGGAACCAAGTTTGGACATTGGTTGAGAAGCCCGACAACAACCACAACATCATCGGTACCAAATGGGTGTTTCGCAACAAGCAAGATGAAGATGGACAAGTAGTTCGCAACAAAGCACGTCTCGTCGCCCAAGGCTACACACAAGTCGAAGGTATGGACTATGGTGAGACTTATGCTCCCGTTGCTAGACTTGAGTCCATTCGCATCTTACTTGCCTATGCTAATCATCATGATATCACCTTGTACCAAATGGACATTAAAAGTGCTTTTCTAAATGGTGAAATAGAGGAGGAAGTTTATGTTAAGCAACCTCCCGGCTTTGTCAATCCTAAGAAACCCAATCATGTTTACAAACTTCACAAAGCTCTTTATGGTCTTAAACAAGCTCCTAGAGCGTGGTATAAATGCTTGACCAAGTTCCTTATTGAAAAAGGCTTTGAAATTGGGAAAATTGATTCTACTCTTTTTACTAAAAGGGTTAATGGAGAACTATTTGTGTGCCAAATCTATGTTGATGATATTATATTTGGTTCAACTAACCCTCATTTTAGTGAAAAGTTTGGGAAGCTAATGTCGGAGAAGTTTGAGATGTCTATGATGAGTGAACTCAAATTCTTTCTTGGGTTGCAAATCAAGCAAACTAAGGAAGGTACCTTTGTTTCTCAAACGAAGTACACCAAGGACTTATTCAAGAAGTTCAATATGCAAGAATGCAAAGGTATGACTACACCCATGCCTACTAGTGGACATCTTGACTTGACCAAAGATGGTGAACCGGTTGATCAAAAGGTTTATCGCTCTATGATTGGTTCATTGTTATATCTATGTGCTTCACGTCCCGATATCATGCTAAGTGTGTGCATGTGTGCACGATATCAAGCTGCTCCTAAAGAATGTCATCTTAAGGCCGTGAAAAGGATAGTGAGATACTTAATCCATACACCAAATTTTGGCATTTGGTATCCTAAGAGGGCCTCTTTCGATCTTGTTGGCTACTCCGACTCGGACTATGCCGGAGACAAGGTTGATAGAAAGTCCACTTCGGGTACTTGTCAATTTCTTGGTAGATCTCTTGTGTCTTGGTCCTCCAAGAAACAAAACTCGGTATCCTTATCCACCGCCGAAGCGGAATACATTGCCGCTGGTTCATGTTGTGCTCAATTACTTTGGATGACCCAAACTCTTAAAGATTATGGGATATATGTGAAACATGTTCCATTGCTTTGTGACAATGAAAGTGCTATCAAAATTGGTCATAATCCCGTACAACATTCTCGAACTAAGCATATTGAAGTTCGTCATCATTTCATTCGAGATCATGTTGCTAAGGGTGACATTGATCTTAAGCATGTTCGCACCGAAAAGCAATTAGCGGATATATTCACTAAACCTCTTGATGAGAAAGTGTTTTGCAGGTTAAGAGGAGAATTGAACATCATTGATGCTTCAAACTTGGAGTAGAAACTCCATTGGATACATGCAAGACATGAGCTTATGACTAATCCTTGATATTTCTCTTATGATGAAAATCTTATGTCTTGGATATATTTGCATCTTGCATGTTATCTAACCCATGTAGGTACTTGGTGAATCAAATTCCATGAGATTGTAATCTACTCACATCTTGAGCAATCTCTACATCACCAAGTTCTACACTATGGTGGTTGAAGACAAGGAAGCACGAAACCATTCAAACATATCCTTTGACAAATTCTATGTTGAGCTTCATGATTGTCATTTTTGGATACACAAGTGCTCTTCCTTGCAAGAACTAACCCATGTAGGTAGATGGACTCAAATTCCAAGTGGTGCTCCCAATTCTTGATGAGCTACATCAACCTTGAGCAACCCACACAAGTTCAACTACATGGTCAACACCACCAACCAAGGTATGTTATTCCATCTTAGAGAAGCTTTACTCCAAGTCATGAGCTAAAGCAACTCGACAAGATGTGAATACATCAAGATGCTTAAACGAAAAATGGCAACCCCATTTTGAGCTTAAACGATGAGTATGACCTATGATCAAGTGATCTCACTTGACTCCTAAGTCAATATACTCTAACATAGGTGACTTTGTCGCCGACCATCTCTAGATGAAGTTCTCTTGTGTTCTTTTCTGTGTTTTTGCATTTGTCTCATGCATATTTGTTTCCCCTTTCAAAAAAAATGTTTCTTTCTGTTTGCTCTGCATTTTCTGCATCCAATTCATTGCATATCATTCAATAAATTCCTTGCAAATCTTTGTGAGATCTTACTAGTCTAGTGAGCTGAGGTGACAAGTGTTTCTCTTGCGATGAACTCGGTTACACCGATTTGTTGTTTTCGGTCCAACCGAATCCTTTCGGTACAACCGAAGCATACCACTCGGTGCCACCGATTTCACAACAGGAAAAACAGTGTGCCACTTATTCTGTGTTTCTTCTGATCCAGCTCCACTCAATGAATCTTGTCCTCTACAAGCATCACATTTTTAACATTGCTTTGTGCTGTGACTCAAGGACCAAACCCATTCACGACAAATTCCAGAAGACCCTTCTTGGAAATTGATGTCAAAGGGGGAGAGAGAGATCACATCAAAGCTTATCATTTAGAGAGATCACATCAGAGAAAGAGATATCACCTCCTCAGGGGGAGAAAGAGATCTCCAGGGGGAGAGAATACTCAAGTGAAAGTATTTCTCAAGGATCCCAGATGCTTGGTGTTCAAGAGGAGAGATGCCACATGTCTTCTTGAGGGGAAAGACATGTTCATATGTGCTTATTTGCATTAGCTTGCATTAGCTCTGTTCATTTATATCTTTCAGCTCTGATTCTCTGTTCCCTATCTTCTCCCAGTATCCCATGCTAGATTCAGGGGAGCAAGACATCTAAGGGAAAGAAATCATTTAAATTCATTGCATATCTTTACTCTTGGGGACATGTCTAATCCAATGTGGTACTCAGTACTCACTCTCTACATGTCATCCCAGTCTTGGTATTCTTGTGGTTTCTTTTGTTTGCTCTGGCTAGTAGGTGCATCTGTGTTATCTAACCTTGTTTACGCAGGTTCATTCCATCCTAAGCCAACTCAAGACTACAAGGTAAGTATATGCATCACAATCATGTGTATGAGGAATTCTTGCTGATGTACATACTGTTTGCAAGAAGGACTCATGGGCATGAAGGTATTTTCTTTAACATTCTTTGCTCTGATGCATATGCCCAAGATACATGTAACACATTGCTTGCTCTATCATGGTTATGCTCTCACATGCTTCTATATTCCATATTCACATGATTGCATACATGTAGGGGGAGCCTATGCTTGTTACATGTCTTTCCAAAGCTTTACTTGCTATTCTTTATATCTTTATCTAAAGCTTTGATGTATGTTGTCATCAATTACCAAAAAGGGGGAGATTGAAAGCACAAGTGCTCCCTAGGTGGTTTTGGTAATTAATGTCAACATATCTCTTGTTGGACTAACACTTTTATCTAGTATGTTTCAGATAAGTTCAACAATGGAGTGGCATGGACTAAAGGATGTGGGAACTCCTTCAAGATGCTAAGGACAAAGGATTGGCTCAAGCTTCAAGCTCAAGACTCTTCATTTTACATTTTAGTGATCCAAGATCACATTGAGTCTATAGGAAAAGCCAATACTATCAAGAAGGGATGAGGTGTTGCTTAATGAGTTTCTTGCTCCACAGTGCTTAGTGATATGCTCCAAAACCCTCAACTACTTTCCCACTTCCACACATATGACCTAAACCTAAAGTCAAACTCGGCCCCACCGATTCTTTCTATCCGGCGCCACCGAGTTCAGATGTCATAGCCACTGCCACAAACCCTAGGCAAATCGGTCTCACCGATAGGGATCTAGGTCTCACCGAGATGGGATTGTAATCTCACTGTGTATGTCCATTACCAAAATCGGTCTCACCGAGTTTGAGCAATCGGTACTACCGAGATTACAATGCAAACTTCCTGGTTGACTCATTACCAAAACCGGTCCTACCGAGTTTGTGTAATCGGTCCAACCGAGTTTGCCTGACCAACTCTCTGAAAAGCTTATTACCAAAATCGGTCCCACGGAGTTTGTGTAATCGGTTTCACCGAGATTACGTTATGCCCTAACCCTAGCCATATCGGTCCTACCGAGTTGCATATCGGTCCCACCTAAAATCCTAATGGTCACTAGGTTTACTAAATCGGTCCGACCGAGGCTGTTGAATCGGTCCCACCGAGTTTGGTAAATTGTGTGTAACGGTTAGATTTTGTGTGGAGGCTATATATACCCCTCCACCTCCTCTTCATTCGTGGAGAGAGCCATCAGACTGAACCTACACTTCCAGCATACATTTCTGAGAGAGAACTACCTACTCATGTGTTGAGGTCAAGATATTCCATTCCTACCATATGAATCTTGATCTCTAGCCTTCCCCAAGTTGCTTTCCACTCAAATCTTCTTTCCACCAGATCCAAATCCCATGAGAGAGAGTTGAGTGTTGGGGAGACTATCATTTGAAGCACAAGAGCAAGGAGTTCATCATCAACGCACCATTTGTTACTTCTTGGAGAGTGGTGTCTCCTAGATTGGCTAGGTGTCACTTGGGAGCCTCCGACAAGATTGTGGAGTTGAACCAAGGAGTTTGTAAGGGCAAGGAGATCGCCTACTTCGTGAAGATCTACCGCTAGTGAGGCAAGTCCTTCGTGGGCGACGGCCATGGTGGGATAGACAAGGTTGCTTCTTCGTGGACCCTTCGTGGGTGGAGCCCTCCGTGGACTCGCGCAACCGTTACCCTTCGTGGGTTGAAGTCTCCATCAACGTGGATGTACGATAGCACCACCTATCGGAACCACGCCAAAAACATCCGTGTCTCCAATTGCGTTTGATTCCTCCAAAACCCTTCCCTTTACATTCTTGCAAGTTGCATGCTTTACTTTCCGCTGCTCATATACTCTTTGCATGCTTGCTTGTTATGTATTGTGAATGTTAAACTTGTGCCTAAACTCCACCTAAACTTAAAGAACTTAAAAACTGCAACTTTGTCACTTAGTGTCTAATCACCCCCCTCTAGACACCTCTTCTCAAGGTCCTACAAACCTTGGTTGGGGGGGCATGCATTCATAGCTTAGGATTCCCTTCGTGGCGACACGAGGGGGGTCTGCTAGCTACTTCACACTTTGTTAGGTGAACCTCAATTGGGGGGAGGGGGCATGCATTCATAGCTTAGGATTCCCTTCGTGCCGACACGAGGGGGGGCGGCTGCTAGCTACTTCGCACTTTGCTAGGTGAATCTTAGTTGGAGTTGGGGGCATGCATTCATAGCTTAGGATTCCCTTCGTGCCGACATGAGGGGGGGCTGCTAGCTACTTCGCACTTTGCTAGATGAACCTCCATTGGGGGGGGATGCATTCATAGCTTAGGATTCCCTTCGTGCCAACATGAGGGGGGGCTGCTAGCTACTTTGCACTTTGCTAGGGCGAACCTCGGTTGGGGGGGGCATGCATTCATAGCTTAGGATTCCCTTCGTGCCGATATGAGGGAGGGGGCTGCTAGCTACTTCACACTTTGCTAGGGTGAACCTCGGTTGGGGGGGCATGCATTCATAGCTTAGGATTCCCTTCGTGCCGACACGAGGGAGGGGGGGCTGCTAGCTACTTCGCACTTTGCTAGGTGAATGAACCTCAGTTGGGGGGGCATGCATTCATAGATTAGGATTCCCTTCGTGCCGACACGAGGGAGGAGGGGGGCTGCTAGCTAGTTCGCACTTTGCTAGGTGAACCTCGATTGGGGGGGGGAGGGGGCATGCATTCATAGCTTAGGATTCCCTTCGTGCCGACACGAGGGGGTGGGGGGGGTGGGGGCAAGCAATACCGTGCGCTTTACGAGAGAGGTGCCACATCGAAGTTGCATTTGGTATTTGAAAATCAAACCACACTTTTGATACATAAAATTTGTCCACATGCAAGCGTGTTCGTGTTCTGACCCTCTCTCGCGTCATTTTTCGCCAAATTTTTGAACATTAGACAAGTCGGATGACGCAACAAACACGGTTCACTCAAACTAACCGTGTGCCACGCCGGTGCCCCTGTCACACACACATCCGCACAGTACATTGGGCTCCACAAGGCTCCCCCTCTCAAAAATATATGCTCGCCTTGAGGGGTTTTCTGTGTCATAACACACGGTTGTTATCTCCGGACTGTGTGCAATGTTTCTTTTTCTCAATCCCGCCTGCATCCCTAGAAAAAATCTACCCGCCTTGAGGGTTTTTCTGTTTCATAACACACGGTTGTTATCTCCGGACCGTGTGCGATATTTCTTGTTCCCAATCCCTCCTGCGTCCCTAGAAAATATCTGCTCGCCTCGAGGGTTTTTCTGTTTCATAACACATGGTTGTTATCTCCGGACCGTGTGTGATGCACTATCATCAAAATTTTCAATAGCCCGACATTTCACTCCCGCGTAGTAAAATTTTCAGTACCCGCGTTATTTCCTCAAACACCCCGCACCCCCTCCACACACACACACACCAAAAGCTCCTCGGGCATGCGTGCACACACCCCCCCTCGCTCGAAACCCTAGCAAGGTCCCCGCTTCTGCCGCCGCCGCAAGGCCTCCATTGTCAACATCTGCCGTTTTGCCCATGCAGCTTACCTACCGATCTCCATACCCAGGCCGCCCTGAGTTTCTTAGATGACGCCTGCCAAACACCTCCTTTCCCACAGATCCCCACCCCATCCCCATCCTCCACTCCAGAGCGTCGCAACCTAAGCCCGGCTACGCTTCCCGTGGAGCTCGAGGAGCGACTGGCCCAAAAGAGGTGTATAGCGGTCTCTTAGCCCGACGTCGCCGAGGAAGCTGGCGACCATTACTGGTGGCAGGCACTGAAGCAGCGGGCTAGAGTATGTGGGCATGTATTAGCCACCGGCTACGACATCGAGGTCATCAACAGCGATGACCTGAGGCGGGCTATGTCACAGGTTAAGTGGCCCACCCCCAACCCCTCGGGTTTAACCGCCGTCGATCTCATCCATGACCCCGCCGCTGATCTCCTCTGGCTCGTTGTCAACAATTTGCCATTCTACATGGCCATCGAGCCCCTTTTGTCATTTCTGAAGGACACGTTCTGCGATGCTGGCTTGGGATCCACAGCTTCCAAGTCAGACCTCATCGATGACGACCATGAGGGGGGCACCCTCTCCGGATCTTCCAAGGGGAAAGAGCCCATCTGCTCTTCTAAGGGGGAAGCGCCCATCTGCGACATCAGGGAGGGCACCCTACAGCCGTGCTCTTCCAAGGGGAAGGAGCCCATCTGCGACAACATGGAGCGCATCCAGGGTTCGTGCTCTTCCCATGGGAACGAGCCCATCTGTGACAAGTGAGGAAATCCATGATTTGTTTTGCCGTGCCTCTTCACAGGGGGAAACCCATGATTTGTTTTGTCGAGTCCCTTTTGTAGTGCAGTGAGAATATGTCCAGTTTTAATTGCTATATCTGGTTGTTTGCAGCATGCCTTGTTTATTTCAGTTGTTCACAATGTGATCCTCTATATGTGCAATTATTTACTGTGCAGTACATTTCATCAATCCAGTTTTAAACATACCGATAGGAATGCATATATTGGTTTGTTGTTAAGCCTGTTATAGCTAGCATATGCCTCTTTTAAAGTTTTTTTGATTGTTCGGTTGTTTGTAGTTAGCATATGTACAGTTTCAAATGCTATCTTTTGTTGTTCGTAGTATGCCTTGCTTATTCCAGTTATTCACAACGTGATGTTCTATATGTGCAAGTATGAACTGTGCAGTTCAATTTCATTAGTACCAGTGCAATACCACTATGAATGACTACATTTGGTTTCTACATCTTGTAGTTAACACGCCTTTCCATTTTTATTTAACAATAACCAGTGTACTTAGACCGGCACAATACCAGTTTGAATGAGTATGTTTGCTTGTTGTTAAATGTTAGTATGTACAGTTTCAAATGCTATCTTTTGTTGTTCGTAGTATGCCTTGCTTATTCCAGTTATTCACAACGTGATGTTCTATATGTGCAAGTATGAACTGTGCAGTTCAATTTCATTAGTACCAGTGCAATACCACTATGAATGACTACATTTGGTTTCTACATCTTGTAGTTAACACGCCTTTCCATTTTTATTTAACAATAACCAGTGTACTTAGACCGGCACAATACCAGTTTGAATGAGTATGTTTGCTTGTTGTTAAATGTTAGGCCTGTTGCAGTTAGCACACCTTTCCACTTGTTTTGCTTTACTAGCGTGCTTAAACCTGCACACTGAAGCTATCTTTTGGAGATTATTTTGTCTGCCATGGATAATTTTGGTTGACGTTTAGCCTGTTGTGCTTAACATGCTTCTCGATGTACCTACACAGGACAATTTTGGGAACGACTGCTGTTTTCTATCGAGGTTAGTTTTATCCCATGGCTTATATCTGCTCACTGTTCAGGATATCAGTAGCTGGTACCATGTAGGCCGGCGGCTGATAAGGGACCAATTAGTGAATCGGACTTTTAGCTGAATATATCTACAACCCATTTATCATTAGGTTAACTAGGGCCATATGCAATATATCTGAGGCTACATAGCATCATGCACTGTACTTAATGTCTAAATATGCAATCCTAGGCTACATAGCAACAAGGAAGAGTGTTACATTAATGTTCTAATGATGTCTAGATATACGTAGAAGAGCAGCAGCAACGACAACAACAACAACAACAACAACAACAACAACAACAACACAACCCTGTTTGGATACTCAAGTTAGCTAGAGGTTAAGTTAGTTTCTATCTCATGACTAACCCTAAACTAACTCCATCCAAAGAGTTTTTTGGATGGCAGGGTTAGATTGACAATAAATGCACTAGGAGAACTAGCTCCAATTAGCAGCTCTTGGGTTGGATAGTTTTTTTGGGTGGGTTATAGATGCAACTAGCTCAAACTAGCCCTCATGTTTAGATATACTTTAGGGATATTTGAGCCTGAACTAGCTCAAACTAATTGTAATCCATGGATACAGCAGCAGTTAATCAGCCAATAATTTGTAAGAATGCACTAAACGCCTTCCGGCCCATACTATAAGATGTTAATTCATCTAATATGTGAGTATATTGGATGTTATAAGATACTCCCTCCGTTCCTAAATATTTGTCCTTTTAGAGGTTTCAAATGGACTACCACATATGGATATATATAGACATATTATAAAAGAGTGTTGTACTACATCATTGTGCAATTGCTGTTTAGCTTCTAATATTAACTTGGTACTTTTAGGTACATATGTCATTGGTAAAGATCCGTGCTTCGACCCTTTCTGTGTATGGGGCAATGAGATATCGATGAACCAACATCAAGTGAGGAAGCTGATAAAGATTGTTAGTAAAATGGGTCCAAACATGGCAATTAAACTATTTATTTACACTTTATCCAAGACAACAATGAACTGCAGGATGGTAAGTAAGAACTCTGCAGCCTTCTTTTTACTGCCCATAATGAGTTGTGTTAGATGACAATGTCTGAATCTTTTTCCTTTGTAGTGGTTGCCAAAGCAGTTTATTCAAGATTACCTCTCAAACTACATGATTGGTGGGCATGCAAAGGTTAAAGTATTTCTACCAGAACACAATGATTATCTAGATGTTTTCATGAAGACCGTGAAGGATGGGCGGTCGGCCGTCACAAGGGGTTGGACTAGAGTCGTGCGTGCCTTATGCATGGAGGAGGGCACAATATGGGCATTCTGCTTCACCTTGTTCAGCAACCAGAATATATTTCGCCTCTTTCTTTACCATCTTTAATAGTACAAGTATACAACTATGGTTCATCATTCTTTATTTGGTTCTTATGTAATTCTTGAACATATGTACCTATGAATCGAATAATGCATTGGTTGTTTGAACCTGATGGATATGAATAAAGCCGTAGCATACATTCAAATCCAAACCCGATACAATTTGAAAAGGCAGCAATTAAATTATGGTGAAATTACGCTCTCCAAGTTGTTACGTCACACATAGTTGGTAAAACACAAACGTTTGCGATATGCACCATAATCCGAGATGGTTCACACAGAGGAAATGTGTGCAAGCATGCACACAGTTGCCGTTTGCATAGCGTGTGCGATGTCAGACAATATCACAAACGGTGCGGGCAAACTAAATGTTTGTGTTAGTTGCCTTATCGTACACAATTCGCAACCATGAACTGTTTCTGATGAAGTATGCATCATAAATGTTGCACCACAGAATAGCATGTGCGATAGTTGTCGTGTATGATGATGTTACGACGGTCTGACATTTCATAATCCTGTCTGATGCTCATACGACGATTAGCTAATCTTCTTAATAGTGAACTGTTTGTGATGGGCCGCGCATCATACACGTTCTATAATAGTGAACCATTTGTGACGGGCCGCGCATCATAAACGTAGCACCACAGAATACCGACAACGATGGCAATGCGACCAGAAACGAGTAGGAGTATTGTAGGGGCCCTATCCTGGAAGGTTTCTGGGTCATGTGGGAAGGACCCCCTATCGCTCACACTCACTTGGTGACGATTCCAAATGCCGTCGCGAAAAGGGGTTAAGAACCGTTTGTATAACACCGACGCGCACCAGTGAGGTACCATCAGTCTCCACTTAAGCTGACAATACTTCAATGTTCATCCCCCGACTTAATTTGTTAACTGTTCATAGCATTTTATCTTTGAATCAATGATCCAGTTTAATAGCATGACCTTAAGCCGGTAATGTTTTTTTCATTTAGGACCTTGCTCTTCAAGATGGTCAAAATAGTCACCGCTTGCAACTGGTTTGTTTCCCGAGTTACAACGGAAGACTTGAACGTATACATTCAAACTAGTGTCTTAGCCAAAAAAGAGGTCATCATTGAAGGGTTCCGGGTAATGAAATTCGTCCTAAGCCCAAAAATGGTGAAGTAGTGGTTTTTATGGATCATATGGTCCGGAGCTTCAGTCCTCCCGGCTCAAGATTCTTCCGAGATGTACTGCACTTCTTTAACCTTCATCAACAAGATATCAGACCAAACTCTGTCTCAAACATCTGCAATTTCCAAGTGTTCAGCAAGGTGTAGCTTCAACGGGAGCCTACCATAGAACTATTCAGAGAGTTCTATTACTTGAATCGGCGGAATGAATTCACGGATGGACCTAGCCTTGAACTAGGCAGCATATCCATACAACGCCGGAAACAAGCCATCTTCCTAGCTGCTAATCCGCCCAGTCACCCGAAAGACTAGAACCAGACTTGGTTTTATTGCCAAGATACCTCACCAGAAGGAGAGAACCCCCTCCCGGGTTTCCGCGCCAGCCGACTTAGTAGCAGACATCATCTTGCGGACTGTATCAGCACAACAGAATGGAAGAAATATGTGTTAGTTTTCGCAAAGATCCGGGCTCTAATGGCGAATGGCATGAACGGAATTGATCTAGTTCGCTGTTGGGTCGCCTGGAGAGTCTTGCCTCTAAGCATCCGCCCGGTTTAATGTGTGAGTATACCGGCGAGCTAACAGATCCTCAGCGCCACTGTAACACCGAAATGACTGAGGAAGACATCAACGAAATGACCAAGACTTTGTCGAATGAAATCTTAGAAGATTGTAGTAACGTTGGATTGGCCCCTTTCTACACTCTCAATAAGTCGCTAGCTGTGAGTTTTGAACCCAACTTATACTTGATTCATATTTTCATTTTTGTGCTTGCTCGTACTCATTTATTGTTTATAGGCCGACTCACCCTTGTGGACCAAGAAATTGCCAAAAAAAACAAAGAAAACCCGGACAAAAAACAAGGCCACCAAAAGGCTTGCTAAGAAGAAGTCCAACACTGCCGAATTATCTTTACTCCTAATGAAGCACTTGATGAATAGTCCGCACGTTTAATTTTGCTGGTTTATTTTTGTCATCCTCCCACCGCCGTTTTTTTTCGTCATCCTACCACCTCTGCTCTACCCTCCATCGAAATAAACCGGTGAAAAAAAAAACCCGTGACCGATCCCTCGTTCACACAGCAGATCCATCTCCGCCGCCACCCGACACAGCAGATCGAACTCCGCCGCCGCCCGATCGCACGCCCGATCCTCCCCTACGCCCAGTCCACGGCGGATCCATCCCTGTGCCGCGCCGCGGCGGATCCATCACGTTTTTCACCGACGAGGTACGGGATCGCCGCCGCCGACCTTCCTCAATCTTTTGTCTAGGGTTCCCCGCCTCCGCCGCCGCCGCCGACGGCGCCATCGCGGAACCTCAGGGCAGGTCAGGTCTCCAAGCAGCTCGTGCTTGTGTGGAGTCGCCGCACTCCGCACAGCGCTGCCGCGGCGGATCCCCGGGGCCGCCGCCGCCGTTGAACCCCATGGACGAAGCCGTCCCACGAACGACCGATGCAGGCACCACAACAACAGCTCGTTACCGAGTAAGTTCCCGGCACCCAGCACGCACATTGGCACCATGCTCTTGGTCAGCGGCTGCATGCTCCTCGGTTTCCCTTGCAAGATGAACACCATACGCTGCACCGGGTCACCCTCTTGATCACTTTCTCATGCAGCAGAATATCAGGGGCGCAGATGATGTACAGGATCATCTCGTCCATGCCATGGAACAAAGCCACCTGCTTGACGAGCTCCAAACAGAGGTAAGGCTTGATGCCCCACTGGATCCACTTCAGAAAAGGGTGTTGACTGTTCTGAATTAAGCCAAACATGAAATCTGATTGAGGTAGGGATGAAGCTCTTATTTTGCATAGTATTTTTAGGCAATTTCAGAATTTACGTAACATATATATGTCCCTAGATTAGATAGTATGCATGCCCTCTGTAACCTGCTGAATGTCTCTTGGGTAACTAAAAATATTCAGAATAATCTAAATTTCAGAAATTCTTCATGGATTATGAATGGCAGTTATATGCCACCAGATAGCAAGATTGCTACTTGAACAATTTGTTATCTGTGAAGCTTAGGCGTTAGACGAACTAAATTTGCTATCATTTTCCACCATTTATATTTATTCCTAAGGCCATCAGAGCCATTAAGACACTTGCGCTGCCCTAAGGGAGTCCTGTTACCCTTTTTTTAGTCAATGACCCACCAGTCACCACAAGTGCAAATGGTTAGTTTACTAAAATTCAATGACAGTATATATTTACTCCTGTTTATTTGCACGTATGGTTTCTCAATTTCACTTCTCAACATGGTATTTGCAACTTAATCATTACTCAACCGACCTGCTTTTGGTATACTTTTTTACAAGTATAATAAAAAAAGGGCAACCTGGTGCATGTAGCTCCCGCTTGCGCAGGGTCCAGGGAAGGGTCCGACCACTTTGGGTCTATAGTACGCAGCCTTTCTCTACATTTCTGTAAGAGGCTGTTTCCAGGACTTGAACCCATGACCTCATGGTCACAAGGCAGCAGCTTTACCACTGCGCCAAGGCTCCCCTTCTTTTACAAGTATAATCACATTAAGATATATTACTGTATCCCCCCTAAAAAAGGTATATTACTATAATTTAGTAGGGCGCTCATTCGATTCACAAAACAAATTTTACACGAGATTGTATGAGCTTCTGCATATCTGCACCTATATTAGAATCAGATCAAACTCCTACATTTACTAATATAGTTGATGCCCCTTAAAATGATTGAAACAACATTGTTATGCATGATTATCGATAACTCAGGCACTCAGCTGATTAGGCAGTAAATGGTGACTATACCATGTAAGATGCATTTTCCCTTCAGAATGTAACATGTGTTTTTATGAATTTTTGGATGCGAAACCATTTGCACACTAGCATGCATACGCCCTGTCAACGAAAATAATAAAATGATTCAGCACAATCGCAAGATATCAGTAGTTCAGCACACCATGGTAGCACATGCATGGCCCACCATGTACTCTCACTACTAACACCATAGTCAATTCAAGCGACCTATTGCTAGGAAGTGCATGAGCTGATGCTAGCATGCCCTGACAAAACATGAAAAAACTTGTTCTCTAATGTATCTACCACCTGAGAGATTGTTTCGATACAATTATTGTATTTAAGAAAATAATTACCAGGTTCTCTGATGTAGTAGTTCACAGGTTCTCTGATGCAAGGGCTCTGGGTCATCAGCTTCGGCAAGTGGAGATACAAGTTCGGGCACGACGAGCTTTATTTCGTAAAAACGCGACTTTGATGTTTGAATCTTCCTTCTAATCTTTTTAATGATAAAGAGGCTCTCTTAATAGAATGTGAATTTTCCCTTTGTTTGTTAGCTTTTATGCTTTATTGTGTTCTTCGTCAAACAAAAATCGCTACAGACAGGGACTGGCATGGACATCGTGGACTTTCACAACACGGCCTGCAGCACAGTTCCAACGTGCTCTGCTCCTCGGACTCTGTCTGTCTGTACAACATCAACAACAGCCTGATGGTTGCCTCCGGGCCATGGCATGGCAGGACATGCAGGTTCCTATTCAATGGAGACATATGGAGGCGCTGGCCTGTCGCACGCTCGCTGGACACACATGAGCAGCCACATGGTGACTGTCTTCACGGGAGTTTTCTTTCTCCCAAGAGCGCCAGCTGCCTGAAGGGACAAAACTATGGAGGGGCGGTGAAGAGATGATGTTGAAGTACTACGTGTGGTGAGTTCCAGCGGCACAAACATGCTAGCCACGTCTAGCTCCGTCTCGGTGCTTCCTCTATTCATTAATTTTAGTTCGTGCATGATATCTACCATGTTCTTTGAATTATATATGTGCTCATTCATAATTCATAATGCTTCGATGTTTTCTACTATAACGAGTATTCGATACGACTAATGCAGAAAGTTCTTCTCAACATTACCTAATTATTATGAAGTTAGTGTGATAAGAAACACAAAAGATCAAGAAATCACACACTTATTTCTACAGAATATGTAAGCTAGATTTTATGAAGTTAGTACTATTAGTTTTGCTTTTTATGCACTTACCAAATTTCATGAGAGCAATTAGCAGGTCTGAATACATGTCCAATATAAAGGGTTGTTCACTTGTTGTGACTTTCTAATGACTGTAGCCCATTTTTTCTTCATTGTTCTTTGGTCTTTTTTGGGAGATTTAACAAGTTTCTGAACCATTATGTAAAAGAATTGGAATCACTGACATATTAAATTCAGCCACAATTGCAGCTATTTCTAATTTAATTTAAACCAAGATGACTATCACCAGTCCCTTTTTTAGTTTTCATGCATTTATCAAAGAAGCTACTTTGTTACTTGAAATGATAAAATAGCTACAATGTAGATATGCTGATTTTGTGTTTGAATCAGTCTGTTCTGATGAATGCCTCTTTTATTTGCCAAGCTCCAATGGCTTACCAAGATGTGGCTTTTTTCGTGGACCAAGTAATTAAATTGTAGATTCGTTGTGTATGTAAGCTGACAAGTAATACATCTCCATTTTTTCAGTTTCAGCACAAAAATTGCACTGGATTGTGCCGGCTGGGGTGGTCACTTTCTTTGGAAAGAAAGAAACATATATATTGGAGATGCATGCGTTTAGATTTTTATATTTTTTTGCCATGAGTTCAATAGTCTCTGTTAAAACACAGTAATTTTGTTGCTCTGCTGAGCAGGTTTTCTTATACATATATTTATTTTGAAAATTCATAGATGGATGAAATGCTGCTGAGACGTTACAAGATATTCCAGCAGAGGCATCCTTACCGTCCGCATTACAAGGATATGAGAACATTGGGGTCCTGAAGGCAGTGACCTGTTTACCATACACATATTTACTTCCTTTCTAGGGCGGAACAATGGAAGGCACAATTCCAAGTACAACTCTTCAAGAACAGGATCTCGGAAGGAACAACAATTTACAAGCTTGGCGCTTACCAGGTTCATTATGCTAGGGAAAGATACAAAACTGTAGATTGTCCATGGAGAGTAGTGTTTGCCCAAAAAACTACCGTGGAACCAATTGTGCCTCAGCCACCAAACTTTCCCAAGTATGGATATACCACCTACAATGTACACAGTATCAAAGCCGCATTAAACAAATTGTTTTGTTGTCAGGTCAGCCACTCTTAAGAATTGTTTTTATTGTATAATTTTCCACTTCTTACAACTTACAATTTACTGAACTTGTGAATGTTGGATTAGTTACCAGCATCACAAGAATATTTGCGCCGAGCGGCGGATCGATTGACCAGATATGAGAAAATCACATCACAAACGTGTGCCAACTTTTATCATTTTTCATTCTGTGTTCTTATCTCTTCACTGAAACAATGATATATCTTTCCAGAATGCCCGCCGTTGTGACGTTTTGGGGAAAATTAGCAGATTCCCTTGATGCAGACAAAGCTACAACGGTGGTCTGCTCAAGAACCCATTATAGTTCTATTTGTTGGCATGCCAGTACATGAATTTAATGTTAATCGTCATCTTATATCAATCCTGCACAATTTAGATAAGAAAATAAAATTACCTGTTAAATTTTTTGTACAGGAAACTTGGCCTCCAAGTCCTGTCTGGCAACTCGATGGTACATAAATCTAACTATTTCTGAAGCGGCAACTATTCTAGGAAGGTACACACAGCACAAATGATCCATCCGTGCAACTAATTTTCAATAATCCAGCATCTGTGTTGTCAAATTTCACAATATCTCAGATCTACTGCAAGATCCCATCAAATTGAGATAAGCACCGGCTCACAGGGTCATCGCTAGGCAACAAATACAACAATCACATAATTATCAGCCGTTGACCCTGGTGGAATCATGGTATGTTGTCATTGCTATCAAAGCTACACTAATGTCTTTCTCCGAGTAACAATATTTGGTTTCTTTTCTAAAATAGATTGACCTGATGTGATTTGCAGGACCAGTACTATATACTGGAAATAAAGAGAACTGAAGTGTCCCCTTCCATGGCATTGGGGGGCCTTTCTCTGCCAGGCGTGGCGGCTCCTTGGTAGGATGATGCAGCTGGCTCGGCGGAGGCTAGGACACATTACAAGCCCCCTCACCCACCCCGACGAGAAGGGCGGCAAGACGACAACTGCTTGCTGATTTTTATCGTTGCATAAATATGCTTATTTTTACATTGCTTGTCGCTGAGCTGGAGATGGAAAGAACCAATCTTACTATACTGTTGTGTGAGAAATATTAGTCTGCAAATTGATTACTAATCCCTCCGTCTCAAAATAAGTGACTCAACTTTGTACTAGCTTTAGTACAAAGTTGAGTCACTTATTTTGCGATGGAGGGAGTATTTTCTATCCTTTGGTGAAATGACCAGGAGCAAGCAAGATGGTGCCAATACTTGCGAGATGATAGTGTAGTTGGCCTTGACTTCCTTTTCTGGTCCTAACCAATTTTAGAGAACAGTGTAATGTTTTTTATTGTTTATTATCCTCGGCGCATACAAAAAATTACTTGAGTCTCAGGTAGCCAGGTTGCATTATCACCATCTTACAAATATTTGTTGTGCAGGTCTGAGCTGTGTGCAAGGAAGCTCAAGACATTGGGGGAAAGCATTGTTGGATATGTGGTATCCTGACCCTCTTACTTGGGACTTGGATAAGTTACAATCTTACATGTTCTGAGTTCTGTACTCCCATGTACTTGGGTTCAAGAATTTATCTTGACATTATTTTAAATTTTCTCTAAGATGTGCATATCACCGCTGAATTTTTTGCAATATATAAATTCAGTGTTACTGTGAACACTTGAACAATACATACAGATGTGTGGAATGAGATTGTTCTATACTGAGGACTGTAGTTTACTGATGTATATTATTAATAAGCTCCTAATAAATATGATTTGCCAAAAAACAAATTGCGCATACAAGAGTCAGCTAGGTAAGTATGATTTAATAGGTTACTGAAGATTTGCGATGAATAAAAATGGCACGGTCAGCTAGGTAAATCTCATTGAGTTTTACACAATGAGATGCATAGAAATAATTGTTCTTCCTTGTTCATATGTTGCACATAATAATACAAAAGGTTTATTTCTATGTATGTTTATTTTTGCAGAGTACATATCAGAGATGGCGAGGGATTATGTCGATGTTCAAAAAGAATCATATTGTACAAGGGTCCCGAGGCAATGTCGTTGGAAGGGGTCGAAAATTTTCTAAGCTTTATACAACAATATTGGATATGCAAGCAGAAAAAAAAGGCTAAGGCCCCTTTTGGTTCATAGGGTTGGAATAATAATAGGAATATAAAAATTATAGTAAATGAGATGTCATGTATCTCAAATCATATGAATAGTAATACGAAAAGAGATGTCCTTTCATTCATATCATTGGATTTTTCCCATTGAGTCTAGGTTAATATTATTTTCATATGAAATGTGAAGGATAGGAAGATTTTGTCCATACGAATACGATTCTATTCCTACAAACCAAAGGACTTTAAATATATTTTTTCTATAAAAATCCTATCCTATAGAATTCCTATAAAATTTCTCCAAACCAAAGGAGGCCTCAAAGGCCCGTAGCAACGCACGGGCATTGTACTAGTTTAATTTGGATGACAAAGATGATGATGATGAGTCGAAGGTAGAACTTGATTCCCTTGGTTCGTTTTGTGTACATCTTATTGACAATGACTATTATCAGGATGAAGCGTATGCCAGCCGTGCAGATGATGCAGAGGTAATTATTATTTTCTCCGGCTCAGAACCTCTGCCAACACAGGAAACCTGACAAGGAAGCTAGAAAGTAAGATTTTCTCACCCTTTAGCTCATTTGGATCCCGACTTTCTTTTGAAGAAGCAGCAACATGAAGCTCGCCATACAACCTGGAACAGTCGTGGTGGAGTTTTATCCTCTGGCTTACCGAACACCCCAGCACCTCGCAAACGTCGACCGGAGGTCTAAAAAATTTCCGACTTAGATTATCCCAAGGCAGGCCTTGTTCGTCAACCTCTTAACCCGTCTGATTCAAATTATCAGGGAGCATCTCACTCTTCCTCTGGCGACTCAACGGGAACTCAAATCCCAACTTTCAAGACTGTGAATGGGTAAGGGTATATTCAATCATTCAAACTTCATGCTTGTTTAATATGCTGACATATGTGTATTTCTTGTTCTCAATGGTCAGGCCAAACCCAGCAAAAAGGCGAAACTGAATAAGCCGGCCAATGACTCCAACCCGTCTGAGCCGGAAAACAACAACCAGAATCCTCTCATCCAATTGTAGAAGCCACCATCGATGACCCGCCATCAGAAGACCATGAAATATCCATAGACCATATGGATATTGAGCCGGCCATTTCTAAGCCGCCAAGCCCAGCTAAGCCCGCTGAAGATAAGACTGACGACGTCGTCGTCACCGGGTTTGGTTACACAACACCGGACAACCCCACTGTCTTATCCAAGCACAGCGCCAAGGAAGAGAAATCTGCTGATGATAAAGGCAAGTGGAAGGTAGACTTAGAGAGCTATGCCCAGTTCAGTGCACAAGACACCCACTCTGGTTATTTGAACCATCTATACACCAGCCGTGATTTTGAAGCCGGCTTAGTCAATTTGATGAAGGAACGCTATGAGGTAATCCAATCACTATTCTCTTCATAATTATATGTCTATCAGCCGCCAAGTCTATAGGATATGATAGGATTGAATATGTTGTAGACATTCCAATTGCCATAAAGAAACTGAACATCATCATTAGTAGCCCCCACGGGTCGGCTTCAATCATCAAGTTAAGCCGAGACTTTAAGTAGCAGAAATGAACTTCGCATCCGTAGCCCCTGAGGGTCGATTTAACTAGCATAGTTAAATCGGGACTTACCAACATTGATAAATCAACACTTGAATATGTAATCTTGACAAACCGGATCATATCATTGCACGCAAGTCATCAGATAAATTCATCTTTGAACAGAGCAATAGACATTAGCCCCCAAGTGCCAAGGAAAATATTGGTATTGTTCTTGGGACTTTGAAAAGTTCTTTAAGAGCAATAAATATTAGCCCCAAGTGCCACGGAAAATACTTGTATTGTGTTTGGGATTTCAAAAAGTAATCATGATCATAATACCTTCCATGTTTGTTTATGTCACAGGCTAAACTGACTGAGAAAAATGCACAGCTGAATGATCTGAAGGCCAACATTAAAACTCAGCAATCTGAGACATCCAAGGCCAAATCAGAACTGAAGACTGCTTTAGAAAAAATTGAGCAGCTGAAACAAAACTTCAACACTGACAAAGATGGCCGGGAGACCAAAAAGGTAGCTCTATTGAAGAGAGCAGAGGATGCTGAAGCCACACTTAAACCGGTGACTGACGAGTTGTCCAGTTTAAGACACTAGATCAATAACATGCCGTCAGCCATCTTCGGTAAGTAGGAAACATGACTCCTTTGCATCTCAATAAACATATTATAAACACCTGCCGGCTTACCGATAATTTTTACTGATATAGGTTCTCAGAGCGCTAAGTTTGGCTCAGATATGCGCATCCGGCTTAAAGTTGTCTACACCCTTGTAGAACAGTTACACACTGGCACCCAATGTACAATTGCTGCTACTATGCACAAGAAATCTGCACCCACTCTCATCAAAGATACACTGGAGAGGCTATCAGTGCTGCCCCAAAGGATTGATGATTTAAAGTGAGCCTCTGCTAGAGCTGGCGCACTGACTGCCTTAAGTCGGGCAAAGGCATGGCAAGCAGATCTGGATCCAGAAGATTTGGCCAATGGTTGCCCCAGTGTCAAAGAGGATGGACCTGCCTTCAGTGCTAATGACTTTGCAGAAATAGCAAGAGCAATGCGTCCATTAGCAAGTAAGTTGGCTGAAGAAACCAATCTATCCACATACCAAGCGGCTTATGGCTCTGAGAACAAGAAAGTGAAGGCGCCGGTTCATCAGGAGACGAATCTCATCCCGCCCATTCGTAAGCATACCTTCGCTCCTGATATTGATCCATTATTGATGATGAAGCTATGTTTAGAGCGTTGACCAGTATCAACTGGGCTACACCTGACTTTGATGGATAATCAAGGAGCTGAAGAAGAAGAAGAAGAAGCGCAGGATGATTCGGAGGCTTCAACCCGCCAGGAGTCATGAGCCGTTTTATTAATCATAGCACTTTATTGTTGACGTCTCAAAAACACTTATCCTCTTTGGGCCATCGAATGCCTTATAATAAGGCTGTTTAAACTTTGATCTACCGTGCCATCATGCACGTGTTTGTTTGCATAACATTGCTGATCCGTCAGTTGAAGATCTACCACTTATGCTCATCCACTACCGCAGGATGGTCCAAACGCGACACTACGATCAGAGACCCTTCGATGAAACTGTGTGCCATGCCATAATCGCAAACGGTGGTGTAAAAAACCGTCAAAAAAGGTGCAAAAACATTTTCGATGACAGATGCATCAAACAGGGTTCAGATTTTAGTTGCGTGTGCGATGCAGGGCATACGGTTCGGTTCAATTAACTGTTTGGGATGAGGAGGAACATAAGAAACGGGCAGCCAGATGAAGGCGTGTGCGATATATAGCATACAGTTCACTAGGATGAACTGTGTGTGATTAGGCAACACAATGGAAACGGTTCAACTGAACAAGATGTGTGTGATACGCGGCAAACAGGTCCATAATCAGAAATGTGTGCGAAGACCAATAATAACACAGACGATTGCTGCTAATAAGCCGTGTGATTTGCTCTGTCTACAGTAGAATAACATGTATATATATATAACTGAAATAAACATCCAATTACATAAGTGACTATACAGATCATTCGCACACACCTCAATAAACAATTGCATGCATTCTAAAGTAGGAGAAACATTCATCTAGTCATCTACTTCTTGTGATGCTCCTGCCACTGCTATGTGGCTCGATCCCTTGTCTGGGCCAGGAAGAAGACAGTTCCCCATGTCATCGATCCGCCTGTACATCTCGTAGCTTGTGTACGCGTCCATGGCCACGTACTTGACATGTTATTCATCCAGTCTCTCATGCCACACACTGTGCCAGGTGTTCCTGTCCTTATTGCTCTCATTCTTCATCTTCATGTAGTAGGGGTCGATGATGGTCGAGGCGAGGTCAACCAGGGAGTTCAGTTTGTTTTTGTCGCTACTCCAGACCTTGTAGTCGCGCTGGATGTTGACAAGATTTGGGCATTTCAAGCCCTGAAACCTTGATCGCTTTTAGATCGTTGTTGGTGTCCACCGCAGCGAAACTGTAGTCGGAGCTGTTGATAAACCTGGAGAAACGCTTGCAAGGCATTGTGGCCAGGTGGTAGTGGTAGATGAGGACGTCATGCCGCACACACAACTGGGCGACGTCAACCTTCTGATCGTGCCCGACACAAGCCATGGTGTACTCGAGGTCGAAGCCGACCACTTGGTACTTGTCCTCGGCAAGGAACTGCTCCATAGTTTGGATGGAGCTCTCCACCGAGACCGGATCGTTCGTGTACACCATCGAGAGAGCCTTCCCCCTCACGTGGGTGTCCACAATGTGTTGCGTGGTGAACTGCCCGTCGTCGTCGTCGTCGGTGGCCGCTGGGAGCGCCATTGGAGCCACCGGGAGCGCCATTGGAACCACTGGATGTCCTCTGTGTATGTGTCCTCGTGGGTGTGCTTATTGTGTGGTGTGAGACAAGAGATGAAGGTAAATGGCCACAGGAATAAAAGGGGGCCGGGCGAAGTGGATTCTCGGCGCGTCCGCATGGCAGTTTTTGCAGCGGGTAACTGCATCATCGCGCCGCGCCCGGCGCAACCGCATGCACACCAACATGCGTGATCATGCACCGGGCCCAAACACTGGCAGCGCACATGCAGGAACGAGGGCAGAGCACCCAGAGGGACGCGAGAGCAGAGCGCAAGTGGCGGGACGCGAGCAGAGCACGCCGCGGCCGCCTGAACCACAAGCAACCACACACATAGAGCAGTTGAACACACAGAAAATGGTCGCCTACAAGCCGGCCGACAGTTGCGTCGCTACATGGAGAGCGGGCTTGTGCGACCACATCCGTCTAGTCTATAGTCCCCTTTATATTTTGTGCTATACTTTTCCCTCAAATTTAACCTACAAAATGTTAATGCATGTTATAAAATTATATAATTGGAAACTATGTTCAAATACGAATCCAACTATATTATCTTTGGCAGCATGCATTCGTAAATTATTATTTAAATCATACTTATAAACCAGGACGGGGGTATAATAGGTAATTAAATTGCAAACTTTTTTTATTCACCATATGTGTACGTGGCCTTTCGTCCTCCTCTCGCACGTCTTGTCACCCCGCTGCCGCAGACGGCTTATAGCACAAGCTTGCGCAGCGCACGTGGACGTTCTTTTGGTCAAACGGTGGCGCCAATGAATCGTCGGTGAGCCCGTTCCCGTGAAACCTCACAGGTTCCCGCGCAAGCTTCCCGCCCGAGTCGGTGGAATCCCCCAAAATCCCAATGCTTACCGGCCTGCTATAAAACCCTCACGGCCGGTGAGTCTTGCGTCGCATTTTCCCCTCCCTCCATGTAGCTTATCTCGTCTGCTTCTCCCACAATTGCCAATAGCACCGGTCTGTCATTGTCGCTCAGCCACTCCACCGTCATCAAAGGACAACTCCAGCTGGGAGGCTACACCGCAGCAGCGGTGCAGTCCCCGACGTAGTGTAGTGTGCATGGCGTCCCTGTTGGGTGTGCGCGGAACACCCACCACACGCTCCACCGCCGGTGCTCGTCGGCAGCTGTTGCCGGCCGCTGTTGCCGCCAAACCATCATCGAAAGCTAGGGCCATCGCCCGCTCGGCCGCTGCGGCCTGAAGGTGGGAGGTGGCCCTCGTGGCCGCAACCCCACTGCCGGACACCGTGGCCATCACCCACTCCACCACTGCAACCCGAAGGAGGGAGGTGGTGGTCATGGCTGCCACCCCGTCGTCGGCCGCCGTGGCCGCAGCCCACCGTCGATCGCCGGGGTCATCACCCGCTCCGCCACCGCCGCCCGAAGGCGGGAGGCGGAGGTGGATGCCCGCACGTGCGTCAGCAACCTTGCGCGCTACACCGAGTTCCTGCAGGAGGAGGAGGAGGAGTGCCTTGTCGAGCATGCAAAGAGCCTTACTGCCGCCGTGGCCGCGGCACATGCCGCCTCAGAGGTGAGGAATCAGGAGATCTACGAGGAGAACCACCGCTTCTAGAGGGCTCGTTTGGAGCGGTAGAGGGCGTTCGAGGTGAGCATCGCTGAAGCTGCAATAGCAGCAGGCACCGTATTGCGGTTGCCCAGCTCATCGGTAGGCTCCTCCTCCTCCGCCTCTTACTGAGCGCGCTCGACAGAGGAGAGGCAGCCGGAAGTAGTACAAAGCCCCTCCGCAGTAGTAGTAGTATTTAGGGGCTGTTTTGTTCAGTTCATCTGACTACAGATGTGGTGGAACTATACAACATACTTAAAATTAGTTAGTATATATAGTTGAACTAGCTATTTTAGTACGTGGTTGGCAACAATTGGGGAGAAGTTTGGTCAGTTCAGCTATCGAGTTGAACTGTTTGTATAAATTAAGAACGACTACTTAATCTATGAATGAATTATGCTTAATTACTGAATTTTAGTGGCAAAAATTAGATACTGCTAGTGATTTTTAGCTTCATATTTTGAAAAATCATAGTGTTACAAGGTTGACAAATGGCAATGTTACTAGATCAACAAATGTCAATCTTTCCAGTTTGACAAATGGTAACATACCCAATATGACAGATGCAAATCGCACCAAATTGCTTGTAAGAAGTTGCACACGGGTCATCCAAAAGAACCGTTTGCGTTGAAGAGATGCACAAATCCTGCTCTCACTTTGCATCATGTCGTCCCGGATTCGACGGGCGGGGGGCGAGAGGACGGCAGCTAGCGGCGCTGAGAGGTAGCATTCGACGACGGCGTCCCATGCCGCTAAGGGGGGCGCGCACGGAGAGGAAGGAGGGCGGCCATGGAAGTCAAAGGGCTCGCTTCCTAGTGAGCCTGCGCAGCGTACAACTTACACGCTTCCCGGTGAGCATGCACATTCGAGGATAGCTTGCACGCCTCTCGGTCAGCCTGCGCACCGGACCGCGGTCGCACACCTCCCGTTCAGTCAAGGTCAAGCAGCTGTCCGCACGACACCTCCTACAACCATTAAAACCAAGACACATGGCGTCACGTGAAGGGTTAACAGAACACACACGGTTTGAATTATACAAACGTTTGAGATATTAAAGTGGCAGCTATTTTTTCAAAATGTCTTTGTTGGCTGTCATTATTCGAGTGCGCCATCTCTCAAAATAGACACGAAAAATACCACAACATGTCGGGTGCCATTCCATGATAGCATGCCAAGTTTCATGAATTTCAGACGAGTTTTGGATTTACTAGAATTTAAAAATAAAGTATCTCAACATTTTACTGGCAATCAATGGTGCCCTGGTGTTCGAAATTCATTCCCATTTCTTGCATGGGACCTAAGCATGCACCCAAGGACACATATTTGATTTTTCAACCAATTTATATGCACTAAAGCATGTGCATGTAGTTCAAATTTGAATTATGCACATAAATGCATTGAAAACTCAGTTAATGCATAAAATTGTCCAAACGAACCCCGAAAAATCACAAAAATTGACACAACACTCCTGTTGTTCTACGTTGACACGAGAAATTTTTTGGAAGCAATAAGAGGCAATGGATATCATTTCGTCCCCAAAGGTGGGATGTTCCCTACCGAAACCATCATGCTTGTTGTGAGAAGCTCTCGTTTGTGAGAAGCAGAAACCCAAACCTACCCCAAATGGGACAAAAAATTTACCATGCATGTTGATGCCGCTCCATGATAGCATGCCAAGTTTCATGAATTTCAGACGAGTTTTGCATTTACTAGAATTTAAAAACCAAGCATCTCAATGTTTTGCCGGCAATCAACGGTGCCCTGGTGTTTGAAATTCACTCCCATTTGTTGCATGGGACCTAAGCTTGCACCCAAGGACACATATTTGATTTTCCGACCAATTTATATGCACTGGAACATGTGCATCTAGTTCAAATTTGAATTATGCACATAAATGCATTGAAAACTCAGTTAATGCATAAAAATGTCCAAATGAACCTCGAAAAATAAAAAAATTGACACAACACGCCCTTTTGTTCTATGTTGACACGAGAAAAATTTTGGAAGCAATAAGAGGCAATGGATATCGTTTCGTCCCCAAAGGTGGGACGTTCCCTACCAAAACCACCATGCTTGTTGTGAGAAGCTCTCATTTGTGAGAAGCATATACCCAAACCTGCCCCAAATGGGAAAAAAAAATTCCCACGGCATGTTGATGCCGCTCCATGTTAGCATGCCAAGTTTCATGAATTTCAGACGAGTTTTGGATTTACTAGAATTTAAAAACCAGGCATCTCAACGTTTTGTTGGCAATCAACGGTGCCCTGGTGTTTGAAATTCATTCCCATTTATTGCATGGGACCTAAGCATGCACACAAGGACACATATTTGATTTTTCAACCAATTTATATGCACTGGAGCATGTGCATGTAGTTCAGATTTGAATTATGCTCATAAATGCATTGAAAACTCAGTTAATGCATAAAAATGTCCAAATGAACCCCAAAAATCACAAAAATTAACACAACACTCCTGTTGTTCTATGTTGACATGAGAAATTTCTTGGAAGCAATAAGACGCAATGGATATCGTTTCATCCACAAAGGTGGGACGTTCCCTAGCAAAACCATCATGCTTGTTGTGAGAAGCTCTGGTTTGTGAGAAGCATATACCCAAACCTGCCCCAACTGGGACAAATTTTTTACCATGGCATGTTGATGCCGCTCCATAATAGCATGCCAAGTTTCATGAATTTCAGACGAGTTTTGGATTTACTAGAATTTAGAAACCAGGCATCTCAACATTTTGCCGGCAATCAACGGTGCCCTGTGTTTGAAATCCATTCCCATTTCTTGCATGGGACCTAAGCATGCACCCAAGGACGCAGATTTGATTTTTCAACCAATTTATATGCACTGGAGCATGTGCATGTAGTTCAAATTTGAATTATGCACATAAATGCATTAAAAACTCAGTTAATGCATAAAAATGTCCAAACAAACCCCGAAAAATCAAAAAATCAACACAACACTCCTGTTGTTCTATGTTGAACGAGAAATTTTTTGGAAGCAATAAGACGCAATGGATATCGTTTCGTCCCCAAAGGTGGGACGTTCCCTACCGAAACCATCATGCTTGTTGTGAGAAGCTCTCGTTTGTGAGAAGCATATACCCAAACCTGCCCCAAATGGGACAAAAATTTTACCACGGCATGTTGATGCCGCTCCATGTTAGCATGCCAAGTTTCATGAATTTCAGACGAGTTTTGGATTTACTAGAATTTTAAAACCATGTACCTCAACGTTTTACCGGTAATCAACGGTGCCCTAGTGTTTGAAATTCATTCCCATTTCTTGCATGGGACCTAAGCATGCACCCAAGGACACAGATTTGATTTTTCAACCAATTTATATGCACTGGAGCATGTGCATGTAGTTTAAATTTGAATTATGCACATAAATGCATTGGAAACTCAATTAATGCATAAAAATGTCCAAACAGTGCCCTGGTGTTTGAAATTCATTCCCATTTCTTGCATGGGACCTAAGCATGCACCCAAGGACACAAATTTGTTTTTTCAACCAATTTATATGCATTGGAGCATGTGCATGTAGTTTGTCAGCGTCCTGGGAACGGGGGTCCCCAGACTTGCCTGCCTACGGCCCACGGCGTGGCTCCACCGGCGGCCCTGTAGGCCCATCTTCATCAGCAAACCCTCAAGACCCTTGCGAGGGGCCAAGCCTCCCGAGGCGGACGACACAAGACCTCCTCAGGGGCAGCCTCACCAGGCTGGCTCGCGAGGGGCAGAGAGATCAAGGCAAGGGACACATCGCGAGATTCCTGTGACGCAAGCCATGACAACTGGAGCCAGACGGGCGCCAGTGCACGCAGTATCCTCATTTCCTCTTTGGTGCTAAAGAGGCAAGCGCAGGCGAGGAGTCCCGAGGCATCAGGCAAATGTTTCAATATCGGTGCAACGAGACCAAGACCAGCAGGACGGCAGGACGGAGGTCACCATGGAGCCCAAGACAGCGTCACCACCAGAGCCTTTGGCAGGCGAAGACCACCTTTAGTCAGGATAACTTGTACTAGTTGTCTCCCTTCGAAATTGGCCATTGTTGGATCCCTTCCCGCACAATATTTGGGGAGAGGACCAGGTCCTTTATAAATAGGACTAGCCACCACCATAGGGGGGACGGATCATTCAGGTCATCCTCAACCACGCAAGTTCACCAAGCACAAGAACACCTCTCCTCAGGAGGTTGTTCTTCCCTTGTAGCTGTTCATCCTCAGCCCAAGAGGCAATCCACCACACCACACTGGAGTAGGGTATTACACCACATCAGTGGCCCGAACCAGTATAAACTCTAGTGTCTCTCGTTCTTCGGGTTCGACGAGCTAGGCCTTGTGATTGTGGCGAGAGCGATCAAGGGAGAGAGAGATCTTCGTGCGCACCCTAGTGTTCAAACCTCAAGGGTTTTTCCGAAACCCGAAATCTGACATTTGGCGTGCCAGGTAGGGGTGCGCCGAAGCTTCCCTCCCACCGATCCGCGTCCTGTCGTTTCGTTGCATCCATGGAGGACGCTCGTCCAGCCTGCGCTGAGCGCCGGGCCGCCCTCGCCGCCCGCGTCGCTCAGACCGCCCCTTTCGGCGGGCCTCCCTGTCGTTCCCCATCACCCGCTTCTAACAACGCCACCGGCCCGGCGGGAAACACGCAGCAAGCATCCTTGTTGCACCCCTCGGTGCGGCGGGACGGCCGCACCGGCACTCCGTCACTAACCCCAGCCGGCTCATCGTCTCACGCTCATCGTGCTCCCACGGACGCGCAGACCGCGCTGCTCATGGTGCGTGAGCTCCTGCGCTACTGCCCAGTCGATGACCTCTACAAGGACTGGCTGGACCACATCGCCGAGCTCGTTAGCGTCGCAGGGGGCTCCCCAGCGCCATCCCTCTCGCTGCCTCGCCCTCCACCAGCTGCGGGCGACGTGGCTCACAGAGCGCCTCCACCACCTCTGCATCAAGACGGCGCTCTGGCGCCAAGGCGCGCGGCCCCCCGTCGACACCCACCACGTCGGGCGCCCGCGCGAGAAGAAGGAAGCTGCCAAGAAGTTGCCCGGTCGCAAGAGAATGCGCCCGCGCTCCCGGCGCCACCACGACAAGACTGCATGTCGCTTGCGGCAGTGGTGCGCGGGCATCAAGGGCAGCCTCCGCATCAGCAAAGGGCCCCGGCCCCCGGTGGCCACCGCAGGCTGCCGCACCTTCACTCCTGAGCTGCGTAGCGTCGCCTGGCCGGGCAAGTTCAAGCCAGACCTGCCTCCTTGCTATGACGGCACCCCCGACGCCGCGGAGTTCCTGCAGCTCTACGAGCTGAGCATCGAGGTGGCCAACAGTGACGAAAAAGTCATGGCGAACTGGTTCCCCATGGCTCTCAAAGATGGCACTCACTCATGGTTCCTGAACCTGCCCCCGGCCTCGATCTCCTCCTGGGACGAGATGCGCGAACGCTTCGTTGCCAACTTCTAGGGCACTCGCGACCGCCCTCCGCCGCGGGTGACCTGCGCCGCATCAAGCAGTAGCCAGGAGAGTCCCTGCAGAAGTACATCCAGCGCTTCGACAACGTTCGCCTCAAGATCCCCAAGGTGACGGACGAGGCCATCATTTCAGCGTTTTTCTGATGGCGTCCGCGACGTCAAGATGAAGGAGGAGCTCGCGTCCACGAGGAACTATGCACGTCTTTGGAGCTGTTCAGCCTGGCGACCAAGTGCGCAAGAGATGAGGTGGGGCGCCTTTCCCTCCTCGAGCTCCTGGCTACCGACCTGGAGGAGAAGAAAGCCAAGGCCAAGGACGTGAAGCGCAAGGGAGTAGCCGTGCTCGCGGTGGAGCCAGATACGAAGCGCGGCCGGGACCATCCCAAGTCGTCCAAGAGCAGCTAGCCGCTCTGCGCCTTCCACAACATACATAGCCACAACACCAACGACTGTCAAGAGCTCGGGGCCATTCGAGATGGACGCCTCGGTCGACGCCCCGAGCGCAACGACCGGGGCTACAGCCAAGGAGGAGGATGAGGCGGAGGACGCTGGGACGACCGCGACCCCCTCCAGGAGTTCCGCGACCGGCCTCGCGAGGACCGCTGGTAGGACCAGCCTCGTGAGGGCGCCTGGAGGGACCAGCCTCGCGAGGACCGCCCTCAGGGCAATGCTGGTCTTCCTCCACTGCCACCACCGCCAAGAAGGAATGACGACCACCATCAGGATGAGGGGGCTGGGGGCTTCCAGGAACCGCGTTCTATCATCTGCATCTTGGGCGGAGCTCAGGTCCTAGCCTCTCAGCGTATCTTCAAGCAGTTTGCTCGTGAGGTGAACCCAGCCCTTCCCAGGCTTGAGGCCACGCGCCCGCTCAGGTGGTCCAAGTGCGCCATCACTTTTAGCTCGGCGGACCAGCTCAAGTGCGCGGCCACCATGGCGCCCTCCCGATGCTCTGCTCATCCATCCTCAGCAACGTACAAGTCATCAAGACCCTCATCGACGGCGGAGCAGGGCTTAACATTCTGTCCGTCGAGACATTCGACAGCCTCCAAGTGCCATACGATCAGCTTCAGCCTACCAAGCCCTTCTCAGGAGTGACCGACGGCTCTGCCACCCCGATAGGGCAGGTCTGCCTCCCTGTCACCTTCAGACAGCATGGCAACTACCGCACCGAGCTCATCGACTTTGACGTTGCTCACATCCATCTGCCGTACAATGCCATCCTCGGGTAACCGGCCCTAGCCAAGTTCATGGCGGTGACCCACCACGGCTACAACGTCCTCAAGATGCCAGGAAGCGGCGGGGTCATTACTGCCCCCTGCGAAGAAAGAGATGCAGTGTGCTCCCTCGAGCGCGCCTTCCAAGCCGCAGCGATCGAACACCCCGACAACTATGGAGCGTAGTACCCTCCCGAGGCCGTCCCCAAGAAGAAGAAGCAGCTACTCCGCACAGGACCTCAGGGGAGCGGCATCTCTGGCGGTGCAACATCAGGATCGGCGCCCGCGCTTGGCGCGCCTCCCTCCCTTGCATAGGAAGGCACACCTGGTGCCCTCCCCGGGCAGGGCTCGGGGGCTATCTTCTGGAGGGCCTCAGACCTAGCCAACATCACGAGGGAGGCGCTCGAGCACCACATGGAGGCATGTTTTGCGGCACGTTTCCCTCAGGAAGATGCCGGGCGAGGAGCGCCTGGCGCTCAAGAGTTCATCACCAAGGCCACTCAGGAGTTGCAGGATGCAAGAGCTATGCGCGGTGACTGCCGCCAACCTAGCGCAACTTCCCATCCAGGTGAGGATGGCGGGCTGCACGTCTGCGTCGACATCCCAGGGCTCAACAGGGCCGCATCTCAGGAGCCCTTCTGGCCTTCGCGTGTGGGATGTTGCAAGGGCCCACCTCACAGCTATGTTCGCATGCCATTCAGCCTGTCGAGCGTGGCAGCTGCCTTCCAGCGCAACCTGCAGAGCATCCTGGCGGCTCAGGAGGCCAGGCATCACACAGTCCTGGCGGAGATGGAGATGGTCCTTGAGGAGCCGCCTGGGCCCCAGAGCCTCCCGAGGCTCAGGGCCCCAGTGGCTCATGAGGAGCAACGCCTTCGCCACACATATTCAGCTACCCCAACATCCCTTCGACAATGGAACCAGGTGACATTTTCCAAGTTTATTTAGCTGGGAGCGCCCCCCGGGCCGCATCATTCCCAGGATGTGTGGGCCTGTCCCTGCGGCATGTATCCTTTTACGTCTTTAGCTTACTCTGCTAGGGGCGCCCCTCGGGTTGCAGCATCCCCAGGTCGCTCGGGTCCGACCCAGCGGCATGTATCGTTCTTGCATTTACCTAAGCTAGTTCGCTTTTCATGCGTGATCTACCTATGGTTATCACCTACTTGATTGTGACCCACCACGGGAGCCGCGCACCGACTGTTTTTCTTCAGGATCCTTCGCATAAGAAGGCCAGGCACGGCGTCTGTGCTTGGGCCCATCCCTGCAGCGTTGATAAATCCAATGCTAAGCTTTGTCTGGCGGGCCGGTCCCATTCACGTCACCTCCTGGGGTCGTTGGTGCTTGGCCTTATCATGCGATAACCTCAGGAGATTCATTTGGTGCAGGATTGCCTAACCATCTCGTAGGACCGCCGCAACTAACAAGAACCAAGACTAGGCGTAACCCGCCTTGAGGTAGGGCCTCGTGAGCCCCGCGCTGGCTCACGAGTGCCCAGACACACCTCATCTAGACCTGCCGTGCAAGACACATGTCAGGGCGGGGCTGTACACGCCCCGGGGGCTCCACTTAGAGGGAGCCCTCACCCACGCACCAGTGGAAGCACCATGCTCCGCGCTGGCAGTCGACACTACCGAGGAGCGGTTATGCTTGTGCAAGTGCGGAAGCGCTATGCTCCGCACTAGTGATAAACAACTGAGGGTAGCCTCATGGCCGCATCAACCTCAGGGAGCCCTTGAGCTCAGCGTCTGGCCTCATCTCAACACCTCCCCTCGGGAGAGTCACGCGAGGGGGATAGGCACGGGGGCTGCGCTCGGGTCACGCCCAAGCGTACGCCACCCTGCCAGGTCCCCCGGACCTGGTCGTCGCACGCCCCTCCCGAGCCGAGCCTCGGCGAGGGAAAAGGTATGAAGGTCGTTTGAGCGTCAAGGGGGACTCCTGAGCATCGCGACTCAGGAGCCTAACTGACCACGTTGCCCCTCACTCCTTGGTCTCGTCCTAGTGATCCGGACGACCCAACGGTGGTTGAGGTATGCGCGGGGTCGGGCCCTGCCGACGTAGAACACTAGACCTATTTCTACATCTCCTTTCTGTAAGTTGTTTGCGCGTCAAGGGGGACTCATGAGCATCGCGACTCAGGAGCCTAACTGGCCACGTAGCTCCTCACCCCTTGGTCTCGTCCTGGTGATTCGGACAACCCAACGGCGGCTGAGGTATGTGCGGGGTCGGGCCCTACCGACGTAGAATGTAAAGCAAATGGGAAGGAAATCGCAAAAATCTCAAGCAAATATTACAAGACATGTCGTTCTCCCAATACCAAAGGCAAGTTTAAATGCCTCCACGAGGCATGGTGCATTTTGCGGAAACTAAACAGGAAAGGAGTCGCTAGCAAGTCATCTCGTCACCCCTGGACGTCGCCACCGTCGCCCGCAAGGGATGCTTCTTCTTCAACGGTGTTTCCCTCACCTGCACCACCCGCCGGAGTCGCAGGATCAGCAGCACCGCCAGTCGAGGGCGCGGGATTGAAGGCGCGGAACTTCTTCAACAAGGCTTCCACCTGACCCTTCACGGCTTCAGCAGCAGCTGCGCAGTTCTCGGCGTCCACGGGCTCCAGCAACTCATCAAGGTGGGCGGCGGGATCGCGAAGATGAAGGTGGCTAAAGACGTGCATCGGCACGACCGAGGAAAGAACGTGGGCTTCCGCCTCTGCCAAGGGGCCGATACCGCTCACGACTTCCTCAAGCGCCTCGACTAGATAAGGAAGCATCTGGACGGGGCCCTCGTTGGCGGTAGCCAGCGGTTCCTCCAAGCCCTTCTCATAGAGTGACCGCAGCGCCTTGCAAGACCTCTCCACGAGGAGCTCGAAGGCCGTGCGGTCCTCGGCCAGGACCCTGGCCTTGGCGTCAAGTTCGGCCTTCTCTGCTCCCACCTTCTGCGCGAGCTTCTCCAGCCGGCTGTGCTCCGTGGCCTGCGCCTTCGCCAACTGCTCCAGCTCAGCGTCGTGACCCTTGATAGTGTCCTCCCGGGCCTTTATCTTCTCCTCCTCCGCCTTGCGGCCTTGAGCATCTTCCGCACGCTCACTGCGCAGAGACTTTAGTTCGGCCTCCAGCACCCGGCAGCGATTCTGGGCGGCCTAGACATCTTTCAGCGCCACCTCGCGAGCGGCCGATGCCTGAGCAGTGACCTGCTTGTCCTTCTCGGAGGTCGCTGCCGCCTGGCTCAGCGCCGCCCGAACGGACACATCTGAGTGAAGCCAGCCAGAGACCAGCTCTAAGCGCCCGACTACCAGGTGGGGGTCGGTGCCCTGAAGATCTTCTCGCAGCAGGGTCATCATGGAAAGAGCGCGCTCCAGGATGTCAGGGGAGGTGGAAGGACCTGGAGATAGTAGTGCGGCATGAGGAGGAGGAGGTAGCATCGCCACCATGGCCTAGGAGGCTGGGGGCTCCTGAGCTTCAGGGACCCCAGCGATCGAGCCAGACGTTGGCACCTCTAGAGCCAGCGGGGCCATGGGAGCTGACTCCTCCCGGGAGTGCTCCCCCAAGCCTCGCGAGGATGATCGGGCTGGAGGAGCACGAGCGCCATTGCTGCCCTTACCCATGGAGAGCGGTGCGGCCGCAGGAGGTGATCTGGTCTCGAGAAGCACCACCTCGTCCTCCTTCCTCTCCTTCGCCGCGGGCGTCGACCTAATTGTACAACGGAGAAGCGTCAAGGATGAGTAGCAGAAGCAAGAACAAGGCAGGACAAGAACACTTATTGGTCCACCGCGGCGTAGTCCCTCCGCTTCTTAAGCTTGAAGCCTGAGAGCCTCGCAGCCTGAGGCACGGGTGTGCAGGCTCCAGGAGTGGAAGAAGGGGCAGCAGATGGCCCAGAAGCAGCTCCGGGCGGTGTCAGAGCAAATGCGTCGTTGCGGGAGATCAGTGCTGACCTGCCCCTCGTCGGAACCTTGGTCGGTGGCTTCCTCTGGGGTCTGGCCTTGGACCTCAAAGGGCCCCCAGCCACGGGTGGCTCCCCTTTCTCCGGGAGGACATTGGCCTCGTCATCATCATCAGGCAAGGTGCGGAGGATGTTGGCCTTGTGCAAAGGAGAGGTCTCCCACATCCCTTCGGGGGTCGCCTCCGAGTCGCGCTCCTCGTCCTCCTCCTCCCCGCGGGAATCGCCAGAAGACACATCCACCGGCACCGTCGCAGTCAGGACCCTAGGGGCGCCGGCGACACTAGCTCGTGCTTGCTGAAGGTGGGCATAGCGCCTGCGACCTGCGCCCCGTCCTTGTGAAGGAACAAGGGAACGAAGGCACTCGGCGGATATTCCTAGTCGTCCCCGACTAGGAGGCGGAGAGCCACAACCAGCTCTTCTCTAGACTAGGCCTCCGGACTCAAGCGGAGATTATCTTCTTCGCCCCCAAGCGTCCACAAGGGGCGTGAGCATGCTTGGAGCGGAGCCACACGTAGCATCAGGAATTCCCTTAGGAGCATGGCCCTTGTCAACTTCGCCGCCTTCGCATTGCCCGGCTTCAAGTCGGCGGTCATCTTCTCCAGTACCGGCTTCGCCCGGTCGTCAGTAAGCTTCGCGCAGAGCCACCCTTCGTCGGACTGGGGCATCTCGATCGGCAGCATTCATCATGACCCACTTGCTCCTGAAGCCACCAGCCTTCTTTCCGCCTTCGAAATCGTGTTGACCTTGCCGGCTGCGACGAAGTTGGTGCACCCTAAGGTGTGGCCGTCATTGATCCGGAGGAAGAAGAAGTGGTGCTGCAAAGCCACACACGGCATCACCCGACGTATGCCTCACAGCAGAAGGCGAAGATCGACAGGAGAATAACAGAGTTGGGGTGGAGATGAGGGGCCTGCAGCTTGTAATGGCTGAGGATGGCATAGAAGAAGTCAGAGAAGGGGGAAACCAGCCCCGCAACAACGCTGCTCATAATGAAGGGGTAGAAGGTGCTCCTCGAAGCCTCCGGCTCGGTGGAGCCAGCCCAGAGCTCAGTCTTCCCCTTCTCGTTGTTCGCCCCCGCCATCAGCAGACGTGTGGCGGCAAGGTTCTTCTCTGAGACATTGGGCGCGTCTAGAGCCGGCTCGTACCAGGCGGGCGACGAAGCGTCCTTGACCTTTCGGGGCGCCATTGGTCGCTGGCTTGGAAGGGAATTGAAGCAGATCTGGAGATTTCGGAGGCAAGGGGTGAGAAAGGGGGTCTGGAGCAAGACGAAGGAAAGCAATGAAGGCAAGCGTTGCCCGCGCCAGCCTTTTGTCAGACGGGCAGTTGCCGAGGCATCATGGGGAAGCGGAGACGCCCACGTCCAATCAATCGCCACGCGTCAAGCGAGGGGCCGCAGGCTGTTGGGGGCCGCGGCGCTCCGCACTGGCCCTTTGGCTTCGCCTCGAAGCCAAGTCCGAGCGCGCCTTGGTCCCGGGGGCTATTGTCGACGTCCTGGGAACGGGGTCCCCAGACTTGCCTACCTGCGGCCCATGACGTGGCTCCACCAGCGGCCCTGTATGGCCCATCTTCATCAGCAAACACTCAAGACCCTCGCGAGGGGCCAAGCCTCACGAGGCGGACGACACAAGACCTCCTCGGGGGCAGCCTCACCAGGCTGGCTCGCTAGGGGCGGAGAGATCAAGGCAAGGGACACCTCGCAGGATTCTTGTGACGCAAGCCATGACGACTGGAGCCAGGCGGGCGCCAGTTCGTGCAGTGTCGTTGTTTCCTCTTTGGTGCTAAAAAGGCGAGCGCATGGGAGGAGTCCTGAGGCATCAACCAAGGTTTCCATATCGGTGCAATGAGACCAAGACCAGCAGGACGGCAGGACGGAGGTCACCATGGAGCCCAAGACGGCGTCACCACCAGAGCCTTTGGCAGGCGAAGACCACCTTTAGTCAGGATAACTTGTACTAGTTGTCTCCCTTCAAAATTGGACGTTATTGGATCCCTTCCCACCCAATATTTGGGGAGAGGGCCGGGGCCTCTATAAATAGGACTAGCCACCACCATAGGGGGGACGGATCATTCAGATCATCCTCAACCACGCAAGTTCACCAAGCACGAGAACACCTCTCCTCAGGAGGCTGTTCTTCCCTTGTAGCTGTTCATCCTCAGCCCAAGAGGCAATCCACCACACCACACTTGAGTAGGGTATCACACCACATCGGTGGCCCGAACCAGTATAAACTCTTGTGTCTCTCGTTCTTTGGGTTCGACGAGCTAGGCCTTGTGATTGTGGCAAGAGTGATCAAGGGAGAGAGAGATCTTCGTGCCACCCCAGTGTTCGAACCTCAAGGGTTTTGGCGGAACCCGAAATCCGACATAGTTTAATTTTGAATTGTGCACCTGAAATGGCTAGAAAACCAATTTAATGTATAAAATGTTCAAACGAACCCTGAATAATTCCATTTCTTTTACGACACACATATAGTTGCATGTTCACTCCAGATAAAAGGTCTAGCAATTCAAACACCGTCCATTGCCGCTGTGACCCCATTATGTAATTCAAATCAAGATGAAAAATCAAGTAGATCGCACACAGTTTATTATCACCAACCGTGTAAGATGCAACACAAAATATCCCAGAGCACCGTCGGTGTATAGTACGCCTATGGCTTACGCGAGAAGGTACGTCGGCTACAGTCCACAGCCGGCATCCAAGCACACTAGCTCGCTCCCCAAATATCATTTCACTGTTCAATCGTCGCTGGTGAAAGATGGGCATGTGGACCCGCGTCGTGTGGGCAACTTCGATGGCCCACTCCGGCGAGAGCGCGGCCGCAACCACCATGCGCATGCTAACAAGGTGCATGAGCGCGCCCGCAATCTGCGACCGGGCGGCAAAGGCAGCCCAAACAGCCGCTGTTGCTTCTCAGGTGGCGGCAGCAACATCTGCCTCGGGGATATCAACTGGCGAGAGCGGCACAACAGTTGTCCGTTCTGCAGCGGCGGCCTTAGCCCTGATGGAGGCCTCCCACGACCATGTCGAGGTCGTCCACGCCCAGCTCTTGGCGATCACCGCACAAATCTAACAAAGCTTCTCCGACAACGGTCGGCAACCCACGGCCGAAGAGCTGGCAATCGCTGAGAGCGTTAGAGCAGCAGTTCGTTCCTCCGCCGCATACCTTGCAATGACGGAGCCCATCCAAGCCCAGATCATGTCCGCCCACGCCTAGCTCGTGGCGGCCTTTTCCAAAGAGATGGCGGACACGGATGGCGAGATGCTTGCCTAGTATGGTGCGATGAATGCCATGGAGCCCCTTCCCCAGGAGACCATCGGGCGCGAGCTGGACATGGATGCGGCGGCGGAGATCGACGAGCACCAGTCGTAGTAGTACTCTTTGTTTTGTTCAATTAGAGCACCGGTCTTTAATTTGTTAGAGTAATGTTAGGTCAGCTAGCTCTGTTTAATTGTTGAACTTGCTCGATTAAGAAGTGTGGGTGTGATGTAGTCTCCTTTGTGTACCCAAATTATGCAATGACGTGGATGACCACTGTAACCATGGAAATTTGAACCAAAACTTTTGACGTTCAAACTCATCACACACGGGTTAAGCTATCTGAATCGTTTGTGATGTCTACATATCATACACAGTTCTGAATAAGGGACCGTGTCTGATGACACTTTGCGCACCAGTTTTTTGGCTGAAGCGATTCCAAATTTTTGGCTTTCGCGGAAATATCTACCTCCCCGCCCCCTCCCCCTTACTAAAAGCCACATTTCCCCTCTTTCTGCCTTCCTTTCCAACTTGAAACCTTCACTCCTTGCTTGCAGTGCCGCCTCATCGTCGATGACCCTCCTTCACGCTGCTCGGACTCGTCTATCCATGCAGGTAATCCACACCCGAACCCTATCCTCCTCCTCACACATCCCACATGCCCAGACCGCCGACGCGAGCGGGACACCTTCCACTCAAATCACCGACCCCTCCACCAAATAAGCGCCGCCCTAAGCAATGGTGCACGCAGTATAGCCAGGATCTCAAGGAGCATTTGGTAGCGGAGAAGCAAATCGCGGCCGCACGCGCGGATGAGGTCGCGATGGCTGCCATTCGTGCCGACCCCCAGATCTTGGAGGAGCACCTTGCCATTTCCTAGCTATGCCGGTTAAGCATGCTCGGTTTACCTGTTGCTTGTGCTGCTCCTGCCTTTCCTTCACAAATTCTAGTGAATTGTGCTATCTAATTTTACCATGCAATCTGTTTCTCTAGTGTATATGTTTTATATGTCGTGCAGTGTGGTGCTCACTTATTAACTGTTTTGTTAATTAGTTGTCGTATTCAGTTAACTGTTTGGTTCAATTCTGCAAATGTGATGTTCAATTCTTCAAGCTGCAATTTTGTATTGTCTTCCATGTGAGAAATGGATTGAATTTATCTTTACAAAATACATGAGAAATGAATACAATTGCTATATTTCCAAGTTGTCAAGAATGCTTGGTTTGGTTATACATTGTGCAATGTGGTGCTCAGTTAACGGGTTCATTTGTGTTGTGGTGTTTAGTTAACTGTTTGGTTCAATTCTGCAATGCGATGTTCAATAGTTGTGGGTGCATTCTGTTATTGTATACCATGTGAGGAATAAATTGAATTTGGCTATAGTAAATACATGAGAAACAAATACAATTGATACAATTGGTTGTAGTTAACTGTTTGGTTAACTGTCTAATCTTCTATTTGGAGTATGTTATATTGTGCAATGTGGTGCTCAGTTAATGTTGGTTCATTTGTTGTGGTGTTTAGTTAACTGCTTGGTTCAATTCTGCAATGCGATGTCCAATTATCGTGGGTCGAATTTTGTATTGTTGTGCATGTGAGGAATAAATCGAATTTGGCTGCACTTAATACATGAGAAACATATACAAGTGCTATATTTCCTAGTTCTTAATCATGCTTGGTTTGGATAAATGGGTTTTCCATGTGGCTTGAATTAATCTGATGAATCTGCAATGTGCTTATTTTTCATCAACATATTTTACTGATAGCATGCGAACCCTTAATAAATACATGAGAAACAAACACAATTGCTATATTTCCAGGTTGTTAAGCATGCTTGGTTGGTTAACTATTTGTTCTTCTATTAGGAGTATGTTATATTGTGCAATGTGGTGCTCAATTAATGTTTGGTTCATTTGTTCTAGTGTTTAGTTAACTGCTTGGTTCAATTCTGCAATGCGATGTCTAATTGTCGTGGGTAGAATTTTGTATTGTTGTGCATGTGAGGAATAAATCAAATTTGGCTGCACTTAATACATGAGAAACATATACAATTGCTATATTTCCTAGTTCTTAATCATGCTTGGTTTGGATAAATGGGGTTTCCATGTGGCTTGAATTAATCTAATGAATCTGCAATTTGCTTATTTTTCATCAACATATTTTACTAATAGCATGCGAATCCTCACTTAACCTGATCACTAGCTACCTTATATGTGATGCAGGGAAACAATGGGAAGCACTGAGGTTTACAATCGAGGTTAGCACATGCATGGTCCATTGTCTAATAGCACATTATTGTGCAATTGAAGGAACCATTCTAATATTTTGGTTTTTAACAATTTGGTCTTGCACATGTAGGTCCTGCTGTCAGAGGTTTTGACCCACTGTTCGACCCTTTTTGCATATGAGGAAATGAGTTGTCCATGAATATCAATCAAATCAAGAAACTCATAAAGATTGTTAGGATAAAGAAATTAGCAACAAAAACAACAAGATCTTTGTCTGCACAATGAAGAATATATTAGTTCACTACAAGATGGTACTAACTATTATACTTGCCTTTGTTTTATTCCTTTGCCCCATTTCCAATATAGAGAAGATATTTATGCACATTCTTGTTTTCAGGCATTTCCAAAGAAGTTCACTGATGATTACCTCTCAGCCCACCTACATGGTCACGAGGCGAGGAAGGTTTTCATACAACACCCACGTTTCAATATTGAAGTGTTCCTGAAGAGGGCGAAGGACGGACGGTCAATCATCCACAGGCACTGGCCTAAAGTTGCAAAGACCTGCAACATGAATGAAGGCTCTATATACACCTTCTGCTTCAGCAGTTTTCCAGATGAGATGCATCTGTCTATATACCATCTATGATGCTAATTTCGAAAGGTTCTACATGTTGCATGTGAAACTTGGTGCAGGTGCAGTTGTGTAATGGGGTAGCTGAGTGCTGAAGCTATATGATGTTGTACTCTGATGTATTTCAATTATGAAATTCTGCTTCCTTAATATGGAAATGAAATAAATTATGTGCTTAATATGAATGTCAATTAGATTAATAAATGAATTATTAATAATAGGGAAATTAGCCTGTTAATGGTGAATTAGCCTGCTAATTGGGTTTTGCTATTGCAAACAGTTGTTGAAAAAATACCGTGGGCGATGACCTCAGGCAACACACACAGTTTCTAGGAATAAACCGTGTTGGATCAATGAACAATCACACATGACATTCTCTCGAAAACTGTTTGCGTTAGGCCACCTTGCGCAAACGTTTACCACATAAAAACTATGTGTGATGGACAACCTTTGCCACACAGTTTCTTCTATGGACCGTGTGTGATACATTCAATAACACAAATGATTTAACGGGAAAATTGTGTGTGATGTACCTGTGGGATGTATATATGAACAGAAACGTTTAGTGGGGACTGACTATGTGGGATGTACTTGTGACCGGAAACAATTTTGCATGTATAATTTTATTTTATTTTAGCTCTACTGTACGTATTTCTATATTTGAGCGCTGGCCGGTCGCACACGACCTCATTTTGCCGAGCATGTGTGCCAAGAGGGCATATCTCCTACAGTTTCTGGGTCATGTGGGAAGGACCCCCCTATCGACCACACTCACTTGGTGATGGTTCCAAATGCCGTCGTGGAAAGGGTTTAAAAACCCTTTGTTTAGCACCGGTGCGTACCACTGATTATATCATCAAGTATGCAGATAAGATTTATTATTTTTCCTGCACGCAAACAGATCACAAGTGCCCTGACGGTTCACCCCAGGGCGGGTCACAATACCCCAGATAAAAACCACGGGTGACTATAACAGTTCATAACCAGGGCCGGTTTAATCACAACCTTATATAATCATAACAAAATATCATACCTGTGATATTTGCTCACACTGCCGGCTTATCATACCTGTGCATTAAGGGTTACAACCAAAAAATTGAGAGCACAACGCCCTATTTAATTGATTTATACCGCCGGCTTACAACGCCGCATGCAGCACGGGGTAAATCCCAAAACTTAGAGCACAATGCTCTAAGCACATAAATCATCATACCCTGGCGATTAAAGTCCAAAGCCAGGCCGGATTAACAAACGCCGGATAGATTCATAGATGAACCATAAGGCAACACAACCCTCATTGGTTTTTCAACCATGTGTTAACATGTCATAAAATGTGAATTTCAAAGAATGTTTAAATCAAATACAGATCAAAAAACAAAAACAATGCTTTCATAGGCTGCCAAGCCTTCAAGTCAAGTTCTTTTCAAGGGCCGCACAACCACTAAGTTAAGCCTTCATTCAACCTTGTAAGCCGGGCCTCACATGACCAATCGCCATTTTAACTTTGACAAGTTCAGAGTCTATATAAGATTGACTGTCAATAGTACAGAGAGTCATTCCAGGATTACCTAGGTGGAGTGGCAGACTTAAAAAGGTAGGATAACCCAGATATTTTTGTTAATACACCTGGCGTCCAAGCCTATTACAAGGGTCAACAAAGCTCTTGTTCATTAACAAAGAGCCCCCAAGTAATGTTTCATTCCAGGCGTACAAGCCAGACCAAAAGGGTAAAGATAGCTATGCTCAATGAGCAGAAAGCCCCCAAGTATTTTGTAATCATGGCGTACAAGCCAGATCAAAAGGGTAGTCATAGCTATGCTCAATGAGCAGGAAGCCCCCAAGTATTTTGTAATCATGGCGTACAAGCCGGTTCAAAAGGGTAGTCATAGCTATGCTCAATGAGCAGGAAGCCCCCAAGTATTTTGTAAGGCGTACAAGCCGGATCAAAAGGGTAGTCATAGCTATGCTCAATGAGCAGGAAGCCCCCAAGTGATCATATGAGGTGACAATAAAGACTCATTATTCTTAGAAATGAAACGACAGAGGTCCAGAACTATCAGGGATGCCAGCTTTATTATACTCATTATAATATATACATTGTCAAAATATGTACATCACAAGAGCCAGTGGCTTAGGTGTAATAAGGCCAAAGATGAGCAATATTCCATGGCCGGCGGGTCTCCTCCTTTGACGTGCGTGAGTCCTTATGGTCTCGAACATCGATAAGGTAGTATGACCCGTTGTTCAGATTTTTGCTGACCACAAAGGGCCCTTCCCAAGGTGGGGATAGCTTGTGCATATCAGTTTGATCCTGGATAAGCCGGAGCACCAAATCGCCATCTTGAAAGGTCTTGGTTTTAACCCGGCGGCTGTGATGACGGCGTAGATCTTGCTGGAAAACCGCCGAACGAGTCACCGCAAGGTCACGCTCCCCATCCAATAGGTCAATAGCATCCTGATGTGCTTTTTCATTATCAGCTTCAACATAAGCCGCCACACGGGGCGAGTCGTGACGGATGTCACTAGGGAGAACCGCCTCTGCTTCGTAAACCATGAAGAAAGGCGTGTAACCCGTAGATCTGTTGGGGGTGATATTGATGCTCCATAACACCGAGGGTAATTCCTCCACCCAAAAACCCGGCGTCCTCTGCAAAGGGACCATAAGACGGGGCTTGATGCCTCTCAAGATTTCTTGATTGGCTCTCTTAGCTTGACCATTGGATTGGGGATGAGCCACTGATGATACATCAAGTCGAATATGCTCTCGTTGACAAAACTCTTTCATAGTACCCTTGGACAGATTAGTTCCATTATCAGTTATAATGTTATGGGGAAAACCAAAATGGAAAATCATCTTTTTTGATGAATTGAACCATTGTCGCCGCGTCACACTTACTAACCGGCTCTACTTCAACCCACTTTATGAATTTGTCAACCACCTCCAAAAGGTGGGTCTTTTTATCCTTAGACCTTTTGAAAGGTCCAACCATATCAAGCCCCCAGACTGCAAATGGCCAAGCAATTGGAATCATCCTCAATTCTTGAGCCGGCATGTGAGCTCGTCTTAAAAATTTTTGACAACCATCACATTTATTGACCAAATCCTCAGCATCAGCATGAGCCATCAGCCAATAAAATCCATGACGAAAAGCCTTGGCCACGAGAGACTTAGAGCCGGCATGATTGAGGGAGTCCTGGATTAAGGGGTCCTCGGGCGTCCGACTTGTTGGACATGGGCCGGATTGATAGGCCATGAAGACTAGTACAATGCCCGTGCGTTGCTACGGGCCATTATTAGAAAAAATCTGATTGTATATATACTTACAAAGGTGAATTTTTTGCCCCTTCGGGATCCTTGTCGATGGATTCTTTTTGAATGTCGACATAATTCATCTCCATCTCTCTCACAATCTGTAAAAAAATCCAAAAGTAAACCTTTTGTACACTACATGTGCAACATCTGGAGTACAAGAACAATTATTGGTACGCATATGTTCTAATTCTGTAAAACTTGATGAGTTTTTAGTCCGGTCCATCATATTACGTCAGTGACTTTGTCAATCGAAAGGTCTGATGGCGCCCGCAAGCGTCATCGCGTCGGTGCCAGACAAGCCGACAAGGATTTCTCCCGATCCACAACCACCACCATCACCCTGGGAACTTCGAGATGCACCACCCCACCAGCCGCCCACCAGCCTGTGCCACCACAATTACCGGACAAACCCCGCCGCCTCACTGGAGCTGCCAACACGAGGCCTAGCTCGGGCAAGGAGAACCCGGCCACGGGAGCGACCACAACTCGACCGAGGGGGGGGGGGGGGGGGACAACCTCGACCGCCGCAGCGAAGCCGACCATTGCACCTTCTCCGAGTATAGAGGCCAATTGCTGGGGGTATGTGATGTCTCTGGGTGCCGCCAATAGGGACACAACATGTAGGAGAAGGTCGTCGGCATGGGGATGCGGCACCCATGGGAGAATAGGAGAAGGCATAGCACATTATGCAAGTAGGCACAGTGAAATCTGGTGAGGCGACGCTTGATTTACCCAAAATAATCAAACTGAAACACGTGGAGGAGAAACTTGCCTTATGGGAATTGACATAAGGGATTGCATGACAATTTTCTTTCCCTTAGAAGATCTTGCATGAGTTAGGGCAGATGGACGAATGGGAAAAGTCAAGGGGAGGGATGGGTGTACGACAACGTACCATTACTGTCACAGACTCCCTTTAATAGTAAAAATATCACTGTCTCTCCCTTCCTTCGATCCCCACCCATCCCACCCTCTCTTTCTTCTTGTCGCGGGCTATGACGAGGGACATGATGCCTAGTTGGGTAGGGCCGGGGGAACACCCTAATTACGAAGACCAGATGTACATCATTATAATACCCTACATTTTCAGTTGTGTCATCAAATTCATATGTTTATCTTTCGTATACTTTATTAACTTTGCACCCTGCGCCCCTTCCCCTCCCTCCTCCTTCTCCTCCCCCTCCATATTTCAATATCCTATATTTCATTAATCTTATGAAACTACCAAAACCAGATGTACATATACTTTATTAATTTTACGCCCTGTGCCCTGCATATTGTATGGAGAACACATAAATAACGTATATATCTATGTAATAAGGAGTGATGGTATGTAAAATCACATTGTATGGCTTAGATAAAATAAACCATGGTAGGCCACCATTTTAGGAACTGTAAGCCCTCAACAAGGATTTCATTGTTTTCCAAAACACTCATGGCTGTCAAAAATTCATGACAAAATTTTCAAAATCAACAACAAAAATAGTGCAGAGGAAGTATAATTAAATCTGAACTGAACTTGACAAAATTCAAAATCAGAACCTTTCTATTGTTGTCAATGGATCCTCCTACACATAACATTTTCACCCTCAACGTGAACATATGCTACTATAGTACATCCATTTCTACTTTTCTATATAATTGAGAGCCATTTGTATGCCCAAATCTGATCATAGAATTAGTGTGTTTCTGTTTTATCTTGTATCTATATACTCCCTCCATTCCAAAATAGATGACCTAACTTTATACTAACTTTGTACTAAAGCTAGTATAAAGTTGAGTCATCTATTTTGGGACGGAGGGAGTATACACCTAAATTAAGCAAACATTCAGACATGACATACCGCTTCAGAGAAACACCAGAACAATTCTCAACTCCCAGACTGAAGTCTATTTTCAGGAATGTCGTAGTCTAGTTTCAGGGACGTGCCTGCATTTCTATTGTAAAGTAATTTCTTGTAGGGTACACCTGTGTAGCTAACATGTAATCTGACATAACATTATTTAATACTAACTTCTATAATTTTCTCTGAATCTCTCCTTAGAACATGACAATACCACATCACTATGAGCATAAGAACCTAACAATATTGCCCCAGCTCCATCGCCAGTGTCATCAGAGCCATAGCATGATGTCTGATGTCACAAGAGCGATATAGACCGATGTCTGGCATCACAAGATCCACATCGGACAATATTCGAATGACGATACATGTCTATAATCCTGACACTGTTTTGATGTCATTGCAGTTGAAGATATAAGATATAAATAAGGAGGAATAAGTTACTTATGTCAGAGGATACGGCTTCCATCGATAAAGGCACTGCCCTGTATTGAAACCTGAATAAGGGTAGCCTCGGGTCGACTGCCCTTTCCTATTTCAACTGAAACACCATCACCATGTTTTACAACAACAATGGCATTGTCGTTCGAGAGGTCCATATCTTTGAGATTGATGATCTCATCAGAAGCGGCCTTTGAGCTGTCCACCGCGCTAAGGTGTAGCGTCGTCCTACGGCTGATGCTGAGATGGCAGAGGAGGCTCTCCATTTGCATCCAGGGCTTCTTCCGCCTTGGCCGCAAGAATAAAGAGATATCCTTGGCTGAAGAACAAAATAAAAAATAAAAAAACACAACTATGAACTAAGCAAATGGGATCAATAGGAGAGGGAAGCAAGATAGTAGTGTACCATAAAATTTGCTTGCACAGGTGGATCACAGGCGGGAGATCGCGGAGTAGTCAGGGTCGCACGAGAATAGACAATGACATCTAAGGAGAGGAATAGGATGCCACCTGCTCCGCCGAATGCACTCTCTTGAAAGCCATCAGATGACTTTAGGCTCTCAACATCTAATAGTGAAAAGGAAAACATCTAATAGTTCTAGTGCATTCTTTAGGCTCTCAACATCTAATAGTGAAAAGGAAAACAAATACATGAATGAAATTTTTAGCAAGCATGAGAAACAAAATCCAATACAAAACAGTACCTTGCATGATGATGCAGTAACAGTGCAAGGGTTGCTAAGGATCTAAAAATGTTGCTAGAATGAGAAATGCAATGGTTTATTTGTAGGATCAAACACTGAGAATATTATCATGGTTTCAGTAAAATACAGGCAAAAGTTACACTTGATTGGAATTTAGAACTGATTCTCGATCATCATCCGTAGTGTACCCTGTTCCCTCGAAGTAATATCAACAAAATAGATGGCCTTATAGAAGTCGTCAATAATGGATGAGTAGAGTAAAACAATGCATTTTTCTGTAAACATGTTGAGAAAGCCATATTTGTAATTACAACCATTTGATCTCATAAAGATACACTCAGTAAGATGAAATGGGTTCATTACTTTCTATTGGTAAACAAATACTAAATCCTAATAAACAGGTAGTTTGCTTTCATCCCCTAGAACCGAGTCACAAACAGCAGCAGTTGTGAATAGTATTCTCTAATGGTAAGATTTTTGTACAAAAGAAATAACCGCACGGATAATGCATGGTGAGAAAAGGTTACCATATATAAGAACATGACTGATTGATCATATGTCGACGATTTATAGCACTATTTTAAAAAGGAAGGAACCATAGTCGATGTAACCTGAATACAATAAATAGCATGTCACTTAACAAAACATTCGAGAAAAATAAGCAAATAGCATGCTTCTTTGCATATAAAGCATTATGTTTGAATTAAAAGGAGATGATGATTAAGGGCCTGCCATCACAATGAAATACCAGTGAAGAGTGAAGACAAATTGACTTGTTTTTTCTTTGATATATGAAGGATGGGAAGAAGTCGTAATGGTCAAATACCGGTTAACAATTTTGTATAGTGCAATAATTCATTTTCCTCCCGTCCTTCAATAAGGTCCCACAACTGATTGCCATTGCGAAGTTGTCCTCTAAATTTAGGGTATTCTGATACATCATATTGATTAATATTTAGGAGTGTCAAACATATTGCACACTGTACCAAACAATTCGACTATATACCTCATTCAAAAACTGCAGATTTACCGACTGACGAGATGCAAGTGAAAGACGATTTGCTGCGCACCCCTGCGTGAACTAAGACTTAAATCAAATCAAATACTACTACTGATTTCTGAAACAAAAAGTCTTTGCACTGCTACAGGCAATAAAATAAGTTGCCAAAATTAAATCTTGGTGTGAGATTTTTGTTACACTAACTTTTTGCGAGAACATATCATACATGTATCAATGCATTATCAGCGCATCTACCTCCTTGACCTCCTCTTCCGTGAGCATCACATCGCTATTCTAGTGCATTCTTTAGGCTCTCAACATCTAATAGTGAAAAGGAAATCAAATACATGAATGAAATTTTTAGCAAGCATGAGAAACAAAATCCAATACAAAACAGTACCTTGCATGATGATGCAGTAACAGTGCAAGAGTTGCTAAGGATCTACAAATGTTGCTAAGAATGAGAAATGCAATGGTTTATTTGTAGGATCATACACTGAGAATATTATCATGGTTTCAGTACTAATACAGAGAAAAGTTGCACTTGATTTGAATTTAGAACTGATTCTCGATCATCATCCATAGGTTACCCTCGAAGTAATATCAACAAAATACATGGCCTTATAGAAGTCGTCAATAACGGATGAGTAGAGTAAAACAATGCATTTTTCTGTAAACATGCTGAAACCATACTCGTAATTCCAAGCATTTGATCTCATAAAGATACACTTAGTATGTTGAAATGGGTTCATTACTTTCACTTGGTAAACAAATATTAAATCCTAATAAACAGATAGTTTGCCTTCATCGCCTAGAACCGAGTCACAAATAGCAGAGCAGTTGTGAACAGTATTCCCTAATGGTAAGATTTTTGTACAAAAGGAATAACCGCACGGATAATGGATGGTGAGAAAAGGTTACCATATATAAGAACATGATTGAGTGATCATCTGTCGGCAATTCTATTCTAAAAAGGAAGGAACCATAGCCGATGTAACCTGAATACAATAAATAGCATGTCACTTCACAAGACATGCGAGAAAAATAAGCAAACAACATGCTTCTTTGCACATAAGCATTATGTTTGAATTAAAAGGAGATGATGATTAAGGGCCTGCCATCACAAAGAAATACCAGTGAAGAGTGAAGACAAATTGACTTGTTTTTTCTTTGATATATGAAGGATGGGAAGAAGTCGTAATGGTCAAATACCGGTTAACAATTTTGTATAGTGCAATAATTCATTTTCCTCCCGTCCTTCAATAAGGTCCCACAACGGATTGCCATTGCGAAGTTGTCCTCTAAATTTAGGGTATTCTGAGATACATCATATTGATTAATATTTAGGCATGTCAAACATATTGCACACTGTACCAAACAATTCAACTATATACCTCATTCAAAAACTGCAGATTTACCGACTGACGAGATGCAAGTGAAAGACGATTTGTTGCCCACCCCTGCATGAGCTGAGAACTTAAATCAAATCAAACACAAGGTTTTCAGTAATTTACTACTACTGATTTCTGAAACAAAATGTCTGTGTGTTGCTACAGGCAATAAAATAAGTTGCAAAATTAAAACTGGGTGTGAGATTTTTGTTACACTAACTTTTTGCGGGCACATATCATACATGTATCAATGCATTATCAGCGCATCTACCTCCTTGACCTCCTCTTCCGTGAGCATCACATCGCTGTTCTCGTAACACATGTTCATGTTACACACCCATAGGACAAATTCCATCAGTAGGTTTGATTCGTTAACTCTAGTGGTGATGCAGAAATTAGACAAAAAGTTGAAGAATGTGGGGAGATGTGAATCCAAGTCGTGGTTAGTCTTCTCTGTCCTGAATTTCAAATTTTGCGCTACGTACTCTAAGTCTCTAACGTACAATTTTTTTAATGCTAATACACCCATTACAAGCCCAGCTCCACACGTTCGCTACAAAGGATATCGTGCAATTGGGTGGGAACATCTCCCATGCTAATCTAATTCCCAAATACTCTTGCATGTGAGATCAGGCCATGAGCCAGCTTGTTGCAGTCCCCGCTGATTGCTCTTACTTGAGTTTTGCAAAAACTTTTCAGCTTGTCCTTAAAGGGTATCCAGCCGACCGGGATTGGAGCTCAAGCAGAAGTTTTTTTACCAGAGCAGCGAAGTAGGTCTCAGTCATCACCGGGCCATCGTAAATCGCTGCCATTCCTTCCAACCCAACCAGACCCCTTGCGCCCTCTGCCTCTTCCACCGAATTACAAATCCCAACACTTCGACAGACAAACAAAATAACTTCCCCGAATAGTTTTGTAAAACATGAATCTATGGTTACTTCTAACTAGGGGAACTTAATTTCTAATATACACATAATATGCAAGCAAGAATCAATAGTGGAAGGACCATACATATGAGGTAGCATAAACTGAATGCAGTGACCCTTAATTTTACAAATACACACCGAACCTTGAGCATTGTACTGAAGAACCTTGATGCTTGTGGAACACACAAACTCATTCTCCCCAAATTTTGCAGTCTCTGAACAACAAAACCAAAGGAATCTCGCTGCCCCGGCAACAGCTGCACAAAGAACGGACAAACAACATATCACATTGCTGATTACTGCACCAAAATACGCGGCTGATAAAAAAATCCTGAAGAAACGGGAGAGAGAGAGAGAGAGAGACCGTCGCCTGAGAAAGGAGTATTTGAGAATGGGGAGGACGGAGGCGGGCGACGTCAAGCTTAGTGCAGGACGACGGACAACGGCGATGCGCCAGCTGGGCGGGTCTAGGCGACGGTGGCGAGATGGGTTCCTCGGAATGAATTACGATAGTGGAGACGAACGAAACGAACTACGTATGAAACGTACCATCACCGCGGCGGTGTCGTCTCCCCCTCGGACGTCGGCGGGGGCGATCCTGGCGACAGGGATTCAAGCCGCCCTGCCCTGGAGACGCGGCCGCGGCGTCTACCTTAGGACGACGACGGCGGTAACGTACGAACTCGTACGTGGGTGGCGGCTACGAAGAGTCGGCGGCAGGGAGATCGGAGATGAGATCGATTCCGCGGCCGGCTGCGTCTGAGGGAGACGAGAGCGGGTTAGGGATAGGGCATATGGGGTCACTCGAGTTTTTCATGGAGGAGCGTGCGTGGGGGTGAGGAGGGACGAAAAAACCAAACGAAAAAAAAACCAGACGAAGGTGGGAGGAGAGACGAAAAAAACCAGCGAAAATAAACCGGAAGACTATTCATCAACTGCTTCATTAGGAGTAGAGATACTAGACAGAAGACTCCTCCCGTGTCCGGATGGGACTCTCCTTGGCGTGGATGGCAAGCTTGGCGTTTGGATATGAAGATTCCTTTCTCAGTAACCGACTTTGGACAACCCTAGTCCCCTCCGGTGTCTATATAAATCGGAGGGTTTAGTCCGTAGAGGCAATCATAATCATACATGCTAGACTTTTAGGGTTTTAGCCATTACGATCTTGTGGTAGATCAACTCTTGTAATATTCATATTCATCAAGATCAATCAAGCAGGAAGTAGGGTATTACCTCCATAGAGAGGGCCCAAACCTGGGTAAACATCATGTCCCTTGTCTCATGTTACCATCGACCTTAGACGCACAGTTCAGAACCCCCTACCCGAGATCCGTCGGTTTTGACACCGACATTGGTGCTTACATTGAGAGTTCCGCTACGTCGTCACCAGAAGGGTCGATGGCTCAATCAATCATCTAGAACAATGCTGCCCTGGGGGAGGTTTTCCTTCCCGTCCAGATCTTTGTGTTCGGCGGCTTCGCATTGCGGGCCAACTCGCTTGGCCATCTAGAGCAGGTCGACAGCTACACCCCAGGCCACCAGATTAGTTTTGGAAATCTGGACTATGTCGCTGATATCCTAGGAGACTTGATCTTTCAAGGATTCGCGCCCCCGACCCCCGCTCTGTCCTTAGATCCGGAGCGTGTCGCCAGATCCGAAGATGGGCTCCCTGAGTTCGCCGGACCATCTGCGGCCACTAGCCCCAGTATGGGAGAGTCAGAGGAAGTAGTGTCACCGGCATCCATCGCGAAGCCGGACTCTTCCCCGGATACTGGATCTGAATCCTCGGGACCAACATCGTGTGAGTTCGGCCTGGGGGTCTCCCTCCCGCCGTACTCCATGGACTCTCTTCTCTCTGATCAAACCTCGCCTTTAAGCGAGGCTTTGGACTTAATGCGATCCCTTATCATTACAGAGGAGCAACGTCCAAACTACGCCTAGCCCGGGCTAGGGGCTGAGAGCAGGGAATTTTACGTCCCACCCACCACCCACTTTATAGCCACTATCGAGGACTTAACAGACATGCTCGATTATGACTCTGAAATCATCGACGGTATGGATGACGATGCCGGAGAAGAGGAGGCCCAAAACCCGTCGTTCGCCGGACGCTGGACGGCCACTTGTTCGTATGATGTGTACATGGTGGATACACCCAAAGAGAATAGCGGCGACGACAAGGAAGATCCAGTCGAGGATAAACCTCTTGAGATACAGCCAAAGCGCCGACGTCAGCGGCGCCGCTCTAAACCACGTCGTGGAAAAGACAGCAATACCAGCACAGGAGAAAACAATACTCTGGATGATGCCGAAGACAATGAAGACCCCGTTGAGCCAACTTTCGAACAGGACGAACGGGAAGATGGGCGAGTAAGCCCCAATGAAGAGGACGTAAACAAAGACTCGGAGGACAGTAATTATCTCCGCTCTTCGAGGATGATGTGAGCCTCGGCAACGAGGATTTCATCGTGCCTGAGGAACCTCTCAAGCAGGAGCGCTTTAAGCGCCGGCTAATAGCCACTGCAAGGAGCCTGAAAAATAAGCAGCAACAGCTTCAAGCTAATCAAGATCTGCTCAACGATAGATGGACTAATGTCCTGGCAGCCGAGGAATACGGCCTCAAGCGCCCAACCAAAAGTTACCCGAAGCGCAAATTGCTACCTCAATTCGATGACGAGGTGATGGAGCCCGTACCATCAGCACAATACGGCTGACCGACCACCACGTGGCCGGGACAAAGCGGCAACTGAAGTGGAACACTAGCCTGTACTACCTCGCCGTAAAGGCAGAGATAAAACTACTCAGGGATATACATATGACCTGCGACAGGACCTGGACAGTAGAGCAGGACAGACCAGATCGATCTACGGATCGCGGGGGCGTGCCCCTACATGCGACGACGGCTACCTAGCTGGGCGTGACAAGCATAATCATGCCCGGGCCGAAAACCGCAGACGGACTCCATTCGAGCTACGTCGTGACGTGGCCCGATATAGAGGCACCGCACACCCCCTTTGCTTCACTGATGAAGTAATGGAGCATGAATTCCAAGAAGAGTTTAAACCCGTGAACATCGAATCATATGATGGGACAACAGACCCCGCGGTATGGATCAAAGATTTCCTTCTCCATATTCATATGGCCCACGGTGATGATCTTCACACCATCAAATACCTCCCACTGATACTCAAGGGACCAGCTCGGCACTGGCTGAACAACCAGCCCGAAAACTCCATTGGCAGCTAGGAGGATCTGGAAGACGCCTTTCACGATAACTTCCAAGGTACATACGTCTGACCTCCGGATGCCGATGACCTAAGTCACATAGTCCAATGCTGAGAATAAGGAGAAGGGGTCGCAAAGCGAGGATGAGGACAAGGAACCCCGTCCACCGAACACAGGGGGACAGATGAAGTTTCCCTCTCAGGTCAAAACGGTGAACATGATATACGCTACCCATATCCCCAAGAGGGAGCGCAAGCGCACGCTCAGGGACGTCTATGCGATAGAGCCAGTCGCCCCAAAATTTAATCCATGGTCATCATGCCCGATCACCTTCGATCGCAGGGACCATTCGACTAGTATCCATCATGGTGGTTCAGCCGCACTGGTCCTCGACCCAATAATTGATGGATTCCACCTCACGCGAGTCCTCACGGACGGTGGCAGCAGCCTCAACCTGCTCTATCAGGATACAGTGCGCAAAATGGGCATCGATCCATCAAGTATCAAGCCCACAAAACTACCTTTAAAGGAGTTATACCAGGTGTAGAGGCTCGCTGCACAGGCTCAATCACATTGGAGGTCGTCTTCGGATCTCCGGACAACTTCCAAAGTGAAGAGTTGATCTTCGATATCGACCCCTTCCGCAGTGGCTATCATGCACTGCTCGGACGAACCGCATTCGCTCGATTCAATGCTGTGCTGCACTATGCTTATCTCAAGCTCAAGATGCCTAGACCACGCGGTGTCATACCAGTCAATGGAAACATGGAGCGCTCCCTCCGTACTGAGGAGCACACCACGGCCCTGGCAGCGGAAGTACAGAGCGGCCTTTTAAGGCAGAATTTTAATTCAGCGGCCAAGTTCCCGAACACTGTCAAATGACTCCGGACTACTCCCCAGCATGACAATAACTCATCAGGAGCTAGACTAGCAATTCGACCTCCATCTCAGTCTCGACCAAGTGGCGGCGTACGTACCGCGTGTACATAACTACGCACTAAAAATACCATGGGCAGAGACGGAGGCATAGCCAGACTGTGGTCTATAATACGGCTCGACCTTCCCTGGACACACATACTTTCACTTTTCTTTTTATCCTTTTCAGGTTTCTTTTCCACAGGCCCCTCATGGGGGCCTGCTCATCGGTCCTTTCAAAGGATGGATACACCAAGGCGGCAAGTAGCACAAACGCATGGGGGAATTTCTAGATGTTTTTATCGACGATCCTTCTACCTGTTTTCAGGACCCACACACAAGCTCCCCCCTTGATCTCAGCATGTTAAATAGCCCGGTTGCTTATCGCACTATTTGTACAAGTACGCTTTGACGTATTAATCAAATTATAATGAAAACAATCTGCGGCCCAACCTACGTGGCATTAGCTTACTACTTCATTTTTTTACTATTCTTCTCGATTGCACCCGTACACCTTGGTACGCTTTAAATTGGCCAGGGGCTTCGCTGCGCCCCATACTATGGCAACAAAGTCCAAACACTTTTACAGTACAGTTCGGCACCCCGAATTTTAGCATTATATGCATTGGATCTAAATCATGTCTTTGGTCAATAGTTGGGTTGCCCGGCTCCTGTGCTTACTGAAGGAAATATGCCCTAGAGGCAATAATAAAGTTATTATTTATTTCCTTATAATCATGATAAATGTTTATTATTCATGCTAGAATTGTATTTACCGGAAACATAATACATGTGTGAATACATAGACAAACAAAGTGTCACTAGTATGCCTCTACTTGACTAGCTCGTTAATCAAAGATGGTTATGTTTCCTAACCATGAACAATGAGTTGTTATTTGATTAACGAGGTCACATCATTAGTTGAATGATCTGATTGACATGACCCATTCCATTAGCTTAGCACCCGATCGTTTAGTATGTTGCTATTGCTTTCTTCATGACTTATACATGTTCCTATGACTATGAGATTATGCAACTCCCGTTTACCGGAGGAACACTTTGGGTACTACCAAACGTCACAACGTAACTGGGTGATTATAAAGGAGTACTACAGGTGTCTCCAATGGTCGATGTTGGGTTGGCGTATTTCGAGATTAGGATTTGTCACTCCGATTGTTGGAGAGGTATCTCTGGGCCCTCTCGGTAATACACATCACATAAGCCTTGCAAGCATTACAACTAATATGTTAGTTGTGAGATGATGTATTACGGAACGAGTAAAGAGACTTGCCAGTAACGAGATTGAACTAGGTATTGGATACCGACGATCGAATCTCGGGCAAGTAACATACCGATGACAAAGGGAACAACGTATGTTGTTATGCGGTCTGACCGATAAAGATCTTCGTAGAATATGTAGGAGCCAATATGGGCATCCAGGTCCCGCTATTGGTTATTGACCGGAGACGTGTCTCGGTCATGTCTACATTGTTCTCGAACCGTAGGGTCCGCACGCTTAAGGTTACGATGACAGTTATATTATGAGTTTATGCATTTTGATGTACCGAAGGTTGTTCGGAGTCCCGGATGTGATCACGGACATGACGAGGAGTCTCGAAATGGTCGAGACGTAAAGATTGATATATTGGAAGCCTGTATTTGGATATCGGAAGTGTTCCGGGTGAAATCGGGATTTTACCGGAATACCGGGAGGGTTACCGGAACCCCCCGGGAGCTATTTGGGCCATAGTGGGCCTTAGTGGAAAAGAGAAGGGGCTGCCCTAGATGGGCTGCGCGCCCCCCCCTTCCCCTAGTCCTATTAGGACTAGGAGAGGTGGCCGGCCCCCTCCTCCTCTTTTCCCCTCCGAGGAATCCTAGTTGGACTAGGATTGGAGGGGGAATCCTACTCCCAGAGGGAGTAGGACTCTCCTGCGCCTCCCCCCCTTGGCCGGCCAGCCTCCCTTCCTCTCCTCCTTTATATACGGAGGCAGGGGCACCTCTAAACACACAAGTTGACACAAGTTGATCCACGTGATCGATTCCTTAGCCGTGTGCGGTGCCCCCTGCCACCATATTCCTCGATAATACTGTAGCGGAGTTTCGGCGAAGCCCTGCTGCTGTAGTTCATCAAGATCGTCACCACGCCGTCGTGCTGACGGAACTCTTCCCCGACACTTTGCTGGATCGGAGTCCGGGGATCGTCATCGAGCTGAACGTGTGCTCGAACTCGGAGGTGCCGTAGTTTCGGTGCTTGATCGGTTGGATCGTGAAGACGTACGACTACTTCCTCTACGTCGTGTCATCGCTTCCGCAGTCGGTCTGCGTTGGGTACGTAGACAACACTCTCCTCTCGTTGCTATGCATCACATGATCCTGTGTGCGCGTAGGAAAATTTTTGAAATTACTACGAAACCCAACAGTGGCATCCGAGCCTAGGTTATTGATGTTGATGTTATATGCACGAGTAGAACACAAGTAAGTTGTGGACGATACAAGTCATACTGCCTACCAGCATGTCATACTTTGGTTCGGAGGTATTGTTGGACGAGACGACCCGGACCAACCTTACGTGTACGCTTACGCGAGACCGGTTCCCTCGACGTGCTTTGCACAGAGATGGCTTGCAGGCGACTGCCTCTCCAACTTTAGTTGAACCAAGTATGGCTACGCCCGGTCCTTGCGAAGGTTAAAACGGAGTCTATTTGACAAACTATCGTTGTGGTTTTGATGCGTAGGTGAGATTGGTTCTTACTTAAGCCCGTAGCAGCCACGTAAAACATGCAACAACAAAGTAGAGGACGTCTAACTTGTTTTTGCAGGGCATGTTGTGATGTGATATGGTCAAGGCATGATGCTGAATTTTATTGTATGAGATGATCATGTTTTGTAACCAAGTTATCGGCAACTGGCAGGAGCCATATGGTTGTCGCTTTATTGTATGCAATGCAATCGCGATGTAATGCTTTACTTTATTACTAAACGGTAGTGATAGTCGTGGAAGCATAAGATTGGCGAGACGACAACGATGCTACGATGGAGATCAAGGTGTCGCGCCGGTGACGATGGTGATCATGACGGTGCTTCGGAGATGGAGATCACAAGCACAAGATGATGATGGCCATATCATATCACTTATATTGATTGCATGTGATGTTTATCTTTTTATGCATCTTATCTTGCTTTGATTGACGGTAGCATTATAAGATGATCTCTCACTAAATTATCAAGAAGTGTTCTCCCTGAGTATGCACCGTTGCGAAAGTTCTTCGTGCTGAGACACCACGTGATGATCGGGTGTGATAGGCTCTACGTTCAAATACAACGGGTGCAAAACAGTTGCGCACGCAGAATACTCAGGTTAAACTTGACGAGCCTAGCATATGCAGATATGGCCTCGGAACACGGAGACCGAAAGGTCGAGCGTGAATCATATAGTAGATATGATCAACATAATGATGTTCACCGATGAAACTACTCCATCTCACGTGATGATCGGACATGGTTTAGTTGATTTGGATCACGTGATCACTTAGAGGATTAGAGGGATGTCTATCTAAGTGGGAGTTCTTAAGTAATATGATTAAATTGAACTTAAATTTATCATGAACTTAGTCCTGGTAGTATTTTGCAAATCATGTTGTAGATCAATAGCTCGCGTTGTTGCTTCCCTGTGTTTATTTTGATATGTTCCTAGAGAAAAATCGTGTTGAAAAATGTTAGTAGCAATGATGCGGATTTGATCCGCGATCTGAGGTTTATCCTCATTGCTGCACAGAAGAATTACGTCCTGGAAGCACCGCTGGGTGCCAGGCCTGCTGCTGGAGCAACACCAGATGTTATGAACGTCTGGCAGAGCAAAGCTGATGACTACTCGATAGTTCAGTGTGCCATGCTTTACGGCTTAGAATCGGGACTTCAACGACGTTTTGAACGTCATGGAGCATATGAGATGTTCCAAGAGTTGAAGTTAATATTTCAAGCAAATGCCCGAATTGAGAGATATGAAGTCTCCAATAAGTTCTATAGCTGCAAGATGGAGGAGAACAGTTCTGTCAGTGAGCATATACTCAAAATGTATGGGTATAATAATCACTTGATTCAATTGGGAGTTAATCTTCCGGATGATTGCGTCATTGACAGAATTCTCCAATCACTGCCACCAAGCTACAAGAGCTTCGTGATGAACTATAATATGCAAGGGATGAACAAGACTATTCCCGAGCTCTTCGCAATGCTGAAAGCTGCGGAGGTAGAAATCAAAAAGGAGCATCAAGTGTTGATGGTTAACAAAACCACTAGTTTCAAGAAAAAGGGCAAAGGAAAGAAGAAAGGGAACTTCAAGAAGAACAGCAAGCCAGTTGCTGCTCAAGAGAAGAAACCCAAGTCTAGACCTAAGCCTGAGACTAAGTGCTTCTACTGCAAAGGGACTGGTCACTGGAAGCGGATCTACCCCAAGTGATTGGCGGAAAAGAAGGATGGCAAAGTGAACATAAGTATATTTGATATACATGTTATTGATGTGTACTTTACTAGTGTTTATAGCAACCCCTCAGTATTTGATACTAGTTTAGTTGCTAAGATTAGTAACTCAAAACGGGAGTTGTAGAATAAACAGAGACTAGTTAAGGGTGAAGTGACGATGTATGTTGGAAGTGGTTCCAAGATTGATATGATCATCGTCACACACTCCCTATACTTTTGGGATTAGTGTTGAACCTGAATAAGTGTTATTTGGTGTTGGCGTTGAGCATGAATATGATTTGATCATGTTTATTGTAATACGGTTATTCATTTAAGTAAGAGAATAAATTGTTGTTCTGTTTACATGAATGAAACCTTATATGGTTACACACCCAATGAAAATAGTTCGTTGGATCTCGATCATAGTGATACACATAATCATAATATTGAAACCAAAAGATGCAAAGTTAATAATGATAAGTGCAACTTGTTTGTAGCACTGTCGTTTAGGTCATATCGGTGTAAAACGCATGAAGAAACTCCATACTAATGGACTTTTGGAACCACTTGATTATGAATCACTTGGTACTTGCGAACCGTGCCTCATGGGCAAGATGACTAAAACACCGTTCTCCGGTACTATGGAGAGAGCAACAGATTTGTTGGAAATCATACATACCGATGTATGTGGTCCGATGAATATTGAGGCTCGTGGCGGATATCGTTATTTTCTCACCTTCACAGATGATTTGAGCAGATATGGATATATCTACTTAATGAAGCATAAGTCTGAAACATTTGAAAAGTTCAAAGAATTTCAGAGTGAAGTTGAAAATCATCGTAACAAGAAAATAAAAGTTTCTACGATCTGATCGTGGAGGAGAATATTTGAGTTACGAGTTTGGTGTACATTTGAAAAACTGTGGAATAGTTTCACAACTCACGCCACCCGGAACACCACAGCGCAATGGTGTGTCCGAACGTCGTAATCGTACTTTACTAGATATGGTGCGATCTATGATGTCTCTTACAGATTTACCGCTATCATTTTGGGGTTATGCTTTAGAGACGGCCGCATTCACGTTAAATAGGGCACCATCAAAATCCGTTGAGACGACGCCTTATGAACTATGGTTTGGCAAGAAACCAAAGTTGTCGTTTCTTAAAGTTTGGGGCTGCGATGCTTATGTGAAAAAGCTTCAACCTGATAAGCTCGAACCCAAATCGGAGAAATGTGTATTCATAGGATACCCAAAGGAAACTGTTGGGTACACCTTCTATCACAGATCCGAAGGCAAAACATTCGTTGCTAAGAATGGATCATTTCTAGAGAAGGAGTTTCTCTCGAAAGAAGTGAGTGGGAGGAAAGTAGAACTTGATGAGGTAACTGTACCTGCTCCCTTACTAGAAAGTAGTTCATCACAGAAAACTGTTTCAGTGACACCTACACCGGTTAGTGAGGAAGCCAATGATAATGATCATGAAACTTCAGATCAAGATACTACTGAACCACGTAGATCAACCAGAGTAAGATCCACGCCAGAGTGGTACAGAAATCCTGTTCTGGAAGTCATGCTACTAGATCATGATGAACCTACGAACTATGAAGAAGCGATGGTGAGCCCAGATTCCGCAAAATGGCTTGAAGCCATGAAATCTGAGATGGGATCCATGTATGAGAACAAAGTTTGGACTTTGGTTGACTTGCCCGATGATCGGCAAGCAATTGAGAATAAATGGATCTTCAAGAGGAAGACGGACGCTGATAGTAGTGTTACTATCTACAAAGCTAGAATTGTCGCAAAAAGGTTTTCGACAAGTTCAAGGTGTTGACTACGATGAGATTTTCTCACTCGTATCTATGAGTCTGTCCGAATCATGTTAGCAATTGCCGCATTTTTATGAAATCTGGCAAATGGATAAACAAAACTGCATTCATTAATGGATTTATTAAAGAAGAGTTGTATATGATGCAACCAGAAGGTTTTGTCAATCCTAAAGGTACTAACAAAATGTGCAAGCTCCAGCGATCCATCTATGGACTGGTGCAAGCCTCTCGGAGTTGGAATATACGCTTTGATGAGTTGATCAAAGCATATGGTTTTATACAGACTTTTTGAAAAGCCTGTATTTACAATAAAGTGAGTGGGAGCACTACAGCCTTTCTGATTAGTATATGTGAGTGACATATTGTTGATCAGAAATGATGTAGAATTTTTTCTGCAAAGCATAAATGAGTGTTTTAAAGGAGTTCTTTAAAAAGGAAAAGACCTCAGTAAAAGCTACTTACATATTAAGCATCAAGATCTATTGAGATAGATCAAGACGCTTGATAAGATTTTCAATGAGTACATACCTTGGCAAGATTTTGAAATAGTTCAAAATGGAACAGTCAAAGAAAGAGTTCTTGCCTGTGTTGCAAAGGTATGAAATTGAGTAAGACTCAAATCCCGACCACAGCAGAAAATAGAAAGAGAATGAAAAGTTATTCCCTGTGCCTCAGTCATAGGTTCTATAAAGTATGCTATGCTATGTACCAGACCTATTGTATACCTTGCTCTGAATTTGGCAAAGGAGTACAATAGTGATCTAGGAGTAGATCACTGGACATTGGTCAAGAATATCCTTAGTAAAGACTAAGGAAATGTTTCTCGATTATGGAGGTGATAAAAGAGTTTGTTGTAAAAGTTACATCAGTGCAAACTTTTACACTGATCCAGATGACTCTAAGTCTCAATCTGGATACATATTGAAAGTGGGAGCGATTAGCTAGAGTAGCTCCGTACAGAGCATTGTAGACATAGAATATTTGCAAAATACATACGGCTCTGAATGTGACAGACCCGTTGACTAAGCTTCTCTCACGAGCAAAACATGATCACACCTTAGTACTCTTTGGGTGTTAATCACATAAGCGATGTGAACTAGATTATTGACTCTAGTAAAACCCTTTGGGTGTTGGTCACATGACGATGTGAACTATGGGTGTTAATCATATACAGATATGAATATTGGTGTTAAATCACATGGTGATGTGAACTAGATTATTGACTCTAGTGCAAGTGGGAGACTGAAGGAAATATGCCCTAGAGGCAATAATAAAGTTATTATTTATTTCCTTATAATCATGATAAATGTTTATTATTCATGCTAGAATTGTATTTACCGGAAACATAATACATGTGTGAATACATAGACAAACAAAGTGTCACTAGTATGCCTCTACTTGACTAGCTCGTTAATCAAAGATGGTTATGTTTCCTAACCATGAACAATGAGTTGTTATTTGATTAACGAGGTCACATCATTAGTTGAATGATCTGATTGACATGACCCATTCCATTAGCTTAGCACCCGATCGTTTAGTATGTTGCTATTGCTTTCTTCATGACTTATACATGTTCCTATGACTATGAGATTATGCAACTCCCGTTTACCGGAGGAACACTTTGGGTACTACCAAACGTCACAACGTAACTGGGTGATTATAAAGGAGTACTACAGGTGTCTCCAATGGTCGATGTTGGGTTGGCGTATTTCGAGATTAGGATTTGTCACTCCGATTGTTGGAGAGGTATCTCTGGGCCCTCTCGGTAATACACATCACATAAGCCTTGCAAGCATTACAACTAATATGTTAGTTGTGAGATGATGTATTACGGAACGAGTAAAGAGACTTGCCAGTAACGAGATTGAACTAGGTATTGGATACCGACGATCGAATCTCGGGCAAGTAACATACCGATGACAAAGGGAACAACGTATGTTGTTATGCGGTCTGACCGATAAAGATCTTCGTAGAATATGTAGGAGCCAATATGGGCATCCAGGTCCCGCTATTGGTTATTGACCGGAGACGTGTCTCGGTCATGTCTACATTGTTCTCGAACCGTAGGGTCCGCACGCTTAAGGTTACGATGACAGTTATATTATGAGTTTATGCATTTTGATGTACCGAAGGTTGTTCGGAGTCCCGGATGTGATCACGGACATGACGAGGAGTCTCGAAATGGTCGAGACGTAAAGATTGATATATTGGAAGCCTATATTTGGATATCGGAAGTGTTCCGGGTGAAATCGGGATTTTACCGGAATACCGGGAGGGTTACCGGAACCCCCCGGGAGCTATTTGGGCCATAGTGGGCCTTAGTGGAAAAGAGAAGGGGCTGCCCTAGATGGGCTGCGCGCCCCCCCCTTCCCCTAGTCCTATTAGGACTAGGAGAGGTGGCCGGCCCCCTCCTCCTCTTTTCCCCTCCGAGGAATCCTAGTTGGACTAGGATTGGAGGGGGAATCCTACTCCCAGAGGGAGTAGGACTCTCCTGCGCCTCCCCCCCTTGGCCGGCCAGCCTCCCTTCCTCTCCTCCTTTATATACGGAGGCAGGGGCACCTCTAAACACACAAGTTGACACAAGTTGATCCACGTGATCGATTCCTTAGCCGTGTGCGGTGCCCCCTGCCACCATATTCCTCGATAATACTGTAGCGGAGTTTCGGCGAAGCCCTGCTGCTGTAGTTCATCAAGATCGTCACCACGCCGTCGTGCTGACGGAACTCTTCCCCGACACTTTGCTGGATCGGAGTCCGGGGATCGTCATCGAGCTGAACGTGTGCTCGAACTCGGAGGTGCCATAGTTTCGGTGCTTGATCGGTTGGATCGTGAAGACGTACGACTACTTCCTCTACGTCGTGTCATCGCTTCCGCAGTCGGTCTGCGTTGGGTACGTAGACAACACTCTCCTCTCGTTGCTATGCATCACATGATCCTGTGTGCGCGTAGGAAAATTTTTGAAATTACTACGAAACCCAAGACTTACTACCTTATGTTCTGCTCTATCGGCTAGGGTAGTAAAGGGAGAACTACTGAGATTGTGTTTCTGGTTTATTCGAGCAAACACCTCAGTAGAGAAAGCCAAAACCTGACTTTCATGATGTGGTGAGAGCTGGTCAGCTATTCGGAGGTTCACAATCTTTTGTGATTTTTTCCGCCTTATGCGACGGATCGGCCTTCAACCGTTCAGGTGTTTACAGCACCCTAGTCCGGATTAAATACTGGCTAGGGGCTGCGCCTACAATTCTATTGTCAAACCCCTATGGCTAAGTGAGGGAGATAAAGCCACATAGTCCGATTGTCTGGTTCGTTGCGCTAAACACCTCCTTCAAGGACCAAACTTTTGGATCAAGAGTGTTTAGATTCCATCCCGAACACCCCCGTACTACCTACGTGGGGGCTCAAGCCGACGACTGGCCAACTCTCAGATTTAACAAAACGGACGCGTAGGAGGTAAAATAATAACAAGTATTATATTACATATCAGCTTTGTTTCACCATACAAGACAGGATAACATGAATATATTCATTCAAAAATAATGTCCTTAGCACATTGCTCCACTACAATGCGGGATCCCTCCAAGACCTCATCAAAATACTGCTCGGGCGTGCGATGCTCCTTGCCAGCAGGCGGTCCCTCGGGCGCGAGCTTGACGGCGTTCATCTTTGCCCACTGCACTTTGACACGGGCGAAGGCCATCCGCGCACCATCAATGCAGACAGGCCACTTGATGATGTCAAGCCGGGGCAGGCATTGACCAGCTGCTTCATGAGCCCGAAGTAGTTGTTGGGCATGGCTTCGGCAGGCCATAGCCGGATTATCAAATCCTTCATGGCTAGTTTGGCCACCCTATGCAGTTTGACCAGCTGTTTTAGCTGATCGCTAAAGGGCACCGGATGTTCTAGTGCAAGGTATTGCGACCAGAATAGCTTCTCCGTTGCATCGGCAACACTGCACGGTAAATCCGCAAATGCTCCTGGAGAACTCCAAATCCGGGTTAGTAAGAGATACCTCCTCTTCACATATTTGCTCTACATAATGAAGGCCTTACCCGCCGCGATTTTCCTGGCCTCTTTGATTTCCTGGAGGGCGCCCTGGGCTTCAACCTGGGCATCTTGTGCGCTTTGGTGAGCCTTGGCGAGTTCGGTCCCTTGATTCGCAATATTGCGCTCCAAGGACTCGCATTTCTTCATGGCGTCCTGGAGCTCCTGCTGGACCTCATCAACTCTGGCCTCGTGTTTTTCACGGGCGACTTGCTCTTTTGCCGCTTTCTTTTGGGCCTCGGCCAGCCCCTTCTTGAGGGTCTCCACCTCGGTCGCAGCTCCTACAAATATCATGGCACTCTGATCAACACAAACAATTCATATCTCTCTATATCTGAGTAGGTCATCACATACCTTGCTTATCCTCCAGCTGCTTTCTTGCTTGGCCGAGCTCCTCCTCGGCTCGCTCCAGCTTCTGCTTCAGTTCGAAGACTTCGGCGGCATGAGAAGCCGCATCTAGCAACGACGCCTGCTTATTTCACATAGACATGTATGGTTAGTTTCCTGCGAAAATCATTTGATCCTCAGTCCGGCTTTTTCTTTCCGAACACCGGACAAAGTCTCAGGGGCTACTGTCTATACTATGACATTATTTTTATACAATTACGTCGCTTACCTCAAAGCCTGTTAGAAGGCTAGTGTAGGCTTCGGTCAGTCCGCTCTTAATGGACTAAACCCTCTCAACCACCGTACCCATAAGGATACGGTGTTCCTTAACAATGGCAGCGCCTTGCAGCGCTTCCACCAGATTATCCGGTGCCTCTGGATGGACAGAGGACACCGATGGAATAGAGGCACCTCCTTCTTTCAAAGGAACCTGCATGCCTGATTCCGGAGGCGTATTGGACTCCGGAATGATATCCGGCTGGGGGCCGAACTGGATATGGCCCCCATCGCCAGTCTCCAGGGGGACTTGCTCCCCCATGTGTCCGGCAGCCGAAGGGTCACCCTCTGGCGCCACCCTAACGGCCTCTTGAGCCTCTCCCTTGCCTGGGAAGGTCCTTCGGGACAGCACCTCAGCGTCGCCCTTGGCCTTGGGAGAGAAAGTCGCCGGCGGCGACTCACTGTTCATCATCTTTGAATCCAGCGAACCCCCCGATGAGGATCGCTGGGAGCTGTTGTGGGCTGGACTGCAGTGCATGATTCAGCACGTCAGCTCTACAAAGTGAAGAAGGTTGATATATGAGTGTGTCAGTGCCTTTGAGTACTTACGATTCGGCCAAGGGCTTATCCCTGGGGCGCCATGATACGTCTCCAATGTTCTACTTTTCCAAACACTTTTGCCCTTGTTTTGGACTCTAACTTGCATGATTTGAATGAAACTAACCCGGACTGACGCTGTTTTCAGCAGAACTGCCATGATGTTGTTTTATGTGTAGAAAAGAAAAGTTCTCGGAATGTCCTGGAAATCCACGGAGGCACTTTTTGGAATTAATAAGAATTTTTGGTGAAAGAATTAGTGCCAGGGGGCCCACGGCCTGTCCACGAGATAGGGGGCGCCCCCCTAGGGCACGACCCCCTATCTCGTGGGCCCCCTGGACCTCCTCCGGCCCCAACTCCAACTCCATATATTCCGTCTCGGGGAGAAAAAAATCAAGGAGAAAGTTTCATCGCGTTTCATGACACGGAGCCGCCGCCAAGCCCTAATCTCTCTCGGGAGGGCTGATCTGGAGTCCGTTCGGGGCTCCGGAGAGGGGGATTCATCGCTGTCGTCATCACCAACCATCCTCCATCACCAATTTCATGATGCTCACCGCCGTGCGTGAGTAATTCCATCATAGGCTGGCTGGACGGTGATGGGTTGGATGAGATTTACCATGTAATCAAGTTAGTTTTGTTAGGGTTTGATCCCTAGTATCCACTATATTCTGAGATTGATGTTGCTATGACTTTGCTATGCTTAATGCTTGTCACTAGGGCCCGAGTGCCATGATTTCAGATCTGAACCTATTATGTTTTCATGAATATATGTTTGTTCTTGATCCTATCTTGCAAGTCTATAGTCACCTATTATGTGTTATGATCCGACAACCCCGAAGTGACAATAATCGGGATACTTCTCGGTGATGACCGTAGTTTGAGGAGTTCATGTATTCACTATGTGTTAATGCTTTGGTTCCGGTTCTCTATTAAAAGGAGGCCTTAATATCCCTTAGTTTCCGTAAGGACCCCGCTGCAACGGGAGGGTAGGACAAAATACGTCATACAAGTTCTTTTCCATAAGCACGTATGACTATTTACGGAATACATGCCTACATTACATTGATGAATTGGAGCTCGTTCTATATCACCCTATGTTATAACTATTGCATGAGGAATCGCATCCGGCATAATTATCCATCACTGATCCATTGCCTACGAGCTTTTCAATATTGTTCTTCGCTTATTTACTTTTCCGTTGCTACTGTTACAACTACTACAAAAACCCAAAAACATTTATCTTTACTTTTGCTACCGCTACCTTTATTATCATACCACTTTTGCTACTAAACACTTTGCTGTAGATACTAAGTTATCCAGGTGTGGTTGAATTGACAACTCAACTGCTAATACTCAAGAATATTCTTTGGCTCCCCTTGTGTCGAATCAATAAATTTGGGTTGAATACTCTACCCTCGAAAGCTGTTGCGATCCCCTATACTTGTGGGTTATCAAGACTAATTTCTGGCGCCGTTGCCGGGGAGCATAGCTCTATTCTCTGAGTCACTTGGGATTTATATCTGTTGATCACTATGAAGAACTTGAAAGACGATCGAACTACTATTTTGCCCTCAACTACGAGGGGAGGTAAGGAACTGCCATCTAGCTCTGCACTAGATTCTCCTTCCATTATTAGTAGGCTTGCGACACCTAAACCTGCTACTGCTATGAATTCTGATATGTCGCATGTTATTGATGATGCCACTTCTGCTATGCATGATGAAACTACTTCTGTGCGTGATACTACTTGCCATTAGGTGAATTTCTAGATGAACAACTTGCTAGAGTTAGGGGGAATGAAATTACTGAAGATCCTATTACTGATGATAGTGATGATGAAGGTCCCCCCAATGATTATGTATTACCTGTTGTTCCTAAGGGTTATGTTATGAATGAAAAAGCTGCTATGGAAATTCTTGCTTGCAATGATAGAAATGATCTTAAGAAATTATTAGCTAAATGGAAGCAGCAGTCTCTTAATGCTAGAATGAAACCCGATCCTGCTTTTGCTACTTCACCTATCTGTGTTACTGATAAGGATTATGAATTCTCTGTTGATCCTGATATTATTACTTTAGTTGAATCTGATCCTTTTTATGGCCTTGAATCTGAAACTGTTGTGGCACATCTTACCAAGTTGAATGATATAGCCACCCTATTTACTCATGATGAGAAGTCTCGCTATTTATATATCCTTAAGATATTTCCGTTCTCATTAAAGGGTGATGCTAAGACTTGGTATAATTCTCTTGCTCCTGGTTGTGTGCGTAGTCCCCAGGATATGATTTATTACTTCTCTGCTAAATATTTCCCTGCTCATAAGAAACAAGCTGCCTTGCGGGAAATATATAATTTTGTGCAAATCAAAGAAGAGAGTCTCCCACAAGCTTGGGGGAGGCTTCTCCGGTTACTTAATGCTTTGCCTGATCATCCTCTTAAGAAAAATGAAATACTTGATATCTTTTATAATGGACTAACCGATGCTTCCAAGGACTACTTGGATAGTTGTGCTGGTTGTGTTTTTAGGGAAAGAACAGTCGACGAAGCCAATGGATAGTTGAATAATATGTTGACTAATGAAAATAATTGGACTCTTCCTGAGCCAATTCCTGAAGTAATTCCTGAACCAATTGAACCAACTCCTGAGCCTATTCCTAAACCCACTCCGAAGAAGATAGGTGTTTTATTTCTCAGTCCTGAAGATATGCAAGAGGCAAAGAAATCAATGAAAGAAAAAGGTATTAAAGCTGAAGATGTTAAGAATTTACCTCCTATTGAAGAAATACATGGTCTTAATTTACCGCCTGAAGAACCACATTGTCTTGATAACACGACACATGTAGTAAAGGTAAATTCTCTCTATAGACATGACAAAGTTGAAATACCCTCTACTAAATTTCATAGCCCATGCTTAGATGAATTTGATGACTTTATGGCTAGACAAGAAAGTTTTAATGCTTATGTTGGTAGAGAGTTAAAGAATAATGCTTTCGAGATAGGACGCGTAGGTGATAATCTGGCTAGAGTTAAAGATGAACTTCACCGCGTTAGCAAATATGCTTCTATGGTTGCTACTCAAGCTGAGCAAGTACTTAAAGCTCAAAATGATTTGCTTGATGAATTAAATAACAAAAATGACTTTGCTGTTAGAGTGGCTACTACAACTGGTAGAATGACTCAGGAACCTTTGTATCCTGAGGGCCACCTTAAGAGAATCGAGCAAGATTCTCAGAGAAATAATTTAGAGGCACCTAGTTCTTCTAAAAAGAAGAAGAAGAAAAATGATAGAACTTTGCATGCTTCTAGTGAACCTACTGTAGACACACCTGAGAATCCCAATGATATTTCTATTTCTGATGCTGAGACACAATCAGGTGATGAACATGAACCTAGTGATAATGTTAATGATAATGTTCGTGTTGATGCTCAACCTAGCAAAGACAATGATATAGAGATTGAACCTGTTGTTGATCTTGATAACCCACAATCAAAGAATCAACGTTATGATAAGAGAGATTTTGTTGCTAGGAAGCACGGTAAAGAAAGAGAACCATGGGTTCAGAAACCCATGCCCTTTCCTCCTAAACCATCCAAGTCAAAGGATGACGAGGATTTTGAGCGTTTTGCTGAAATGATTAGACCTATTTTCTTATGTATGCGCTTAACTGATATGCTTAAAGTAATTCCTTATGCTAAGTATATGAAGGATATCATCACAAATAAAAGAAAGATACCGGAAGCTGAAATTTCCACCATGCTTGCTAATTACACTTTTAAGGGTGAAATACCAAAGAAACTTGGAGATCCGGGTGTACCAACTATACCATGCTCTATTAAAAGAAATTATGTTAGAACTGCCTTATGTGATCTTGGAGCCGGTGTTAGTGTTATGCCTCTCTCTTTATATCGTAGACTTGAATTGAATAAGTTGACACCTACTGAAATATCTTTGCAAATGGCCGATAAATCAACTGCTATACCTGTCGATATTTGTGAGGATGTGCCTATTGTGGTTGCAAATGTCACTATGTTAACGGACTTTGTTATTCTTGATATTTCCGAGGACGATAGTATGTCTATTATCCTAGGTAGACCTTTTCTTAATACTGCAGGGGCTGTTATTGATTGCAACAAAGGCAATGTCACTTTTCATGTTAATGGTAATGAGCATACGGTACACTTTCCGAGGAAACAATCTCAAGTTCATATCATCAATTCTATTGAAAAAGTTCCAACTATCATTTTTGGAGGTTTTGAATTTCCTCTCCCTACTGTCAAGAAAAAGTATGATATTCTTATTGTTGGGGATTTTCATATCCCCGTTGAGGTAACTTAGTGTTATTCGAAATTTCTTTGGTTTTGTGTTATTTGGAATGAGTTTGTTAACAAGACTTGATCAACCTTGTTAGTGGGTTCATTTTGATGATCACGAGATGGATCAAACTAGAAGGCACAACCTTCTGTACCCTCTTTTTACTTTCTGTTATTTAGAAAATAAAGCAAAAATAGTATTATCCGTCTATTTTCTGAATTATCCGTGCATTAAAAAATAGTCCGGAAATAAAAGTGCTGCAAATGCCGTGCAAATTTAGTATGATTTTTTCTGGAATATTTGAGGATTTAAGGCACTGAAAACACTGCAAGAGGGGCAAGCACCAGGCCACGAGAGAGGAGGGTGCCCCCCCCGTAGGGCATGCCCCCTGTCTCGTGGGCCCCTAGTGGCCCCCCTCCACTTATGCCAGCACCCACACACTTCATCTTCTACCCAAAAAAATTCCCATCCAGCTCAAGCACGAGTTCTAGCTCATTTTGCTGCGATTTTCGATCTCTTAGCTCAAAGCTCCATTCGCAAAACTGCTTTGGGAGATTGTTGCTTGGTATGTGACTCCTCCATTGGTCCAATTAGTTTTTGTTCTAGTGATTTATTCATTGCAAATTTTCGCTGCATAGGTGACCATGTTCTTGAGCTTGCATGTTAAATTTTTGAGGTCCCAATCAATTCCAATGCATGATATAGGCTCTAGGCACTTGTAGGAGTAGTTGCTATCAATCTTGTTTAGTTTTATTCACTTTTATTTTGAAGTTACTTAAATTTCAGAAATTTTCAGAAAAAGAAATATGCTTAGAAGAATGTACCAAGGAGGTTCCTCGGCAAAGAAAGGGCCAGGGATTACTATACGTGAACAAGATGTTAATTTGCCAAGGGACGCAAATGTACGGGCTTGTGAGTGGCCATCCGATGATTTTATGGTCGAAGCAGGCTTCAAGGAGGAATTTGATGCGTATGTGCGTAATGCCGAGCTGGAGGACTTCTTACAAGATAAGTGTCCTCAATATTATCAATTGACTGATTCCTTTGTGCGGAGGTTCGAATATATTTCTGCACGTAATTCTCCTAGTGTTATGTTTGATATTTATGATACATCTTATACCATGGATTTAGAGGATTTCACAACTGCTTGCAAACTCCCGCAGTGGGGTAATATTAATGATCCTCCCAAATCTGAAGTTAGAGATTTTCTTGCTAGTATTACTATGGGAGAATCTAGGGACGTAACACAAGCTACCATAGGGAGCATTCATTTTCCTGCTATACATTACTTTGCTCTCTTTATTGGTAGATGCATTAACGGTAAGGACGAGGTATGTCACATGTGTGCCCCCGATCTTTGTGTCCTCAAGAGTGTTGTGTCAGGTTATAAAGGTTATAACTTGGGGGCAATAGTTGCACGTAGGCTGCAGAATAATAGTAGAAGGGGAGATTTCTTTGGAGGAATTTATGCAACCCGTGTGGCTAATTTTCTTAATATAGCTCCACGAGAGGGGGATATGATTGTACATCCTGTTATTTGGATAAAGAAGCTATGTTTGATCATCATTTTCTTGAGAGGAATGAACAATTCCTCCATTATCGACTAACCTATAACAGACGCAACGTCGTCCCTGTTACTCTTCCTGCTCCCTACCTTTTTGATTATCAGGCAAAAGGAAGATATGTTGTCACCAGAGAAGAAGCAACTGGATATGAGAGGGGAATGGAGGCAGCTCGCCAACACACTGCTGCTCAGGAGGCGGTCGCCTCTGCATCTCAGTACTACCCCAGTTTCACTTATGGATATCAGCCAGGCGGTCACTGGTATTAGACCAACTTAGGCCAAAAGCCTAAGCTTGGGGGAGTACGTATTTCTAACCGACTTTACATTCATGTTCACACACTAGTCGTCGGTGCTCATACTCTTTCATTGTATTATCCATGCTAGTTTAAATTTCTTTTTCTAGTTTTCTTCTTGTGTGTTTGATAAATCTTAAGAAAACCAAAAAAATTAGTTAGTTTAATTTCCATGCTTGTAGTAGAAATTAAAATGAAAACCCAAAAATATTTCTAGTTCTTCTTCTTACTTGTTGGGAGCTTTCCTGTGTAAATAGTTTTATTTTCTTTTCTTTCCTTTAGGGGTCGAGAAGACCATATTGAAAATGCTTAGTGGCTCTTATATGCATGATTGTTTATTTAATTTAGAGCCTATATTACCTGTCTTCTCTCTTGAGTTGAATGCTTGCAGATTCCAGCTTAGTCCAATGCACGTGCACTCTTATTATTATACACATCGTTCGGTCGTGCAAGTGAAAGGCAATAATGACGATATATGATGGACTTATTGGGATGAGAAAAGCTGGTATGAACTCGACCTCTCTTGTTTTTGTAAATATGATGAATCATCGTTCCCGAGTCAGCTATTATGAAGTAAACATATTTGCAATGACATTTAGAGATTATAGTTGCTTGTGCCATGCTTGATTAACTATGAATTATAATGGTTTACCTTGCGTGCCAACATGCTATTAGAATGATTATGATGTGGTATAATGGGATGGTATCCTCCTTTGAATGTATTAAGTGACTCGACTTGGCACATGTCCACGCATGTAGTTGAATCAAATCAACATAGCCTTCACGATATTTATGTTCATGGTAGATTATATCCTACTCATGCTTGTATTCGGTGTAAATTAATTTTAATGCATGTTTACGACTGTTGTCGCTCTCTCATTTGGTCGCTTCCCAGTCTTTTGCTAGCCTTCACCTGTACTAAGCGGGAATACTGCTTGTGCATCCAAACTCCTTAAATCCCAAAGTTGTTCCATATGAGTCCACCATACCTACCTATATGCGGTATTTACCTGCCGTTCCAAGTAAATTTGTATGTGCCAAATTCCAAACCTTCAAATGAAATTCTATTTTCTATGCTCGAGCAGCTCATGTTTCAACTGGGGCTGCCTATATCTTCCATGCTAGGTGGGTTATTCTCATAAGGAGTGGACTCCGCTCCTCATTCACAAGAAAGGGCCGGTAACTGGGATGCCCAGTCCCATGATCCAAAACGATCAAAGCAAATCAAAATAATTAAACAAAACTCCCCCAGGGATGTTGTATGTTGGAGGCACTCGTTGTTTCAAGCAAGCCATGGATTGATGCTTGTTGGTGGTTGGGGGAGTATAAACCTTTACCATTCTGTTTGGGAACTGCCTATAATGCATGTAGTATGGAAGATACAGCCATCTCATAGTTGTTGCGTTGACAGCAAAAGTATGCCGCTCAAAATGTTATTCAATCTCTATTTTAAAATCGAGCTCTGGCACCTCTACAAATCCATGCTTCCCTCTGCGAAGGGCCTATCTATTTACTTTTATGTTGAGTCGTCACCCTTCTTATTAAAAAGCACCCGCTGGAGAGCACACTGTCATTTGCATTCATTATTATTGGTTTATATTTGGTATGACTTGATTGGATCTCTTTTACCATGAATTACAATGTTTAGTCAGTCCTTGATCTTTAAAGGTGCTCTGCATTTATGTTTTGCGGTCTCAGAAAGGGCTAGCGAGATACCATTTTGTTATATCATGTTGTGATTATTTTGAGAAAGTGTTGTCATTCGAGTTTTATTATTATGGCTCGCTAGCTGATTATGTTATTGATATGAGTAATTGTGAGACCTATGTGTTATTGTTAGTATGGTTAGTTCGTAATATTTGCTGAAACTTGAATGTTGGCTTTTTATGTTTACAACAACAAGAGCAACAGAGTTTGTAAAAGTTTTTCTTTATCACTTTTAGTTTATCAACTGAATTGCTTGAGGACAAGCAAAGGTTTAAGCTTGGGGGAGTTGATACGTCTCCAACGTATCTACTTTTCAAAACACTTTTGCCCTTGTTTTGGACTCTAACTTGCATGATTTGAATGAAACTAACCCGGACTGACGCTGTTTTCAGCAGAACTGCCATGATGTTGTTTTATGTGTAGAAAAGAAAAGTTCTCGGAATGTCCTGGAAATCCACGGAGGCACTTCTTGGAATTAATAAGATTTTTTGGCGAAAGAATTAGTGCCAGGGGGGCCCACGGCCTGTCCACGAGACAGGGGGGCGCGCCCCCCTATCTCGTGGGCCCCTTGGACCTCCTCCGACCCCAACTCCAGCTCCATATATTCCATCTCGGGGAGAAAAAATCAAGGAGAAAGTTTCATCGCATTTCATGACACGGAGCCGCCGCCAAGCCCTAATCTCTCTCGGGAGGGCTGATCTGGAGTCCGTTCGGGGCTCCGGACAGGGGGATTCGTCGCCGTCGTCATCACCAACCATCCTCCATCACCAATTTCATGATGCTCACCGCCGTGCATGAGTAATTCCATCGTAGGCTTGCTGGACGGTGATGGGTTGGATGAGATTTACCATGTAATCAAGTTAGTTTTGTTAGGGTTTGATCCCTAGTATCCACTATGTTCTGAGATTGTTGTTGCTATGACTTTGCTATGCTTAATGCTTGTCACTAGGGCCTGAGTGCCATGATTTCAGATCTGAACCTATTATGTTTTCATGAATATATGTGTGTTCTTGATCCTATCTTGCAAGTCTATAGTCACCTATTATGTGTTATGATCCGACAACCCCGAAGTGACAATAATCGGGATACTTCTCAGTGATGATCGTAGTTTGAGGAGTTCATGTATTCACTATGTGTTAATGCTTTGGTCCGGTTCTCTATTAAAAGGAGGCCTTAATATCCCTTAGTTTCCGTAAGGACCCCGCTGCAATGGGAGGGTAGGACAAAAGACGTCATACAAGTTCTTTTCCATAAGCACGTATGACTATTTACAGAATACATGCCTACATTACGCCACTCCGAGCTGCTGTCAGTATCCAGCACGGTGTTGTCCGTGAGGGAGGCTCTCCCCTTCTTAGACGCTTCATCCTCTAGATGTGTGGAGGCCGCCCTTTTCTTTCCTCCTCCCCTTAGGGGGGGGGGTTGCTTGCTTCCTCCTCCTCCTCCTTGTCGTCGGTGGCGGGTGGGGAGTGGGTCTCGGCTTCTTCGGACGTCATGTCCGAAGTGCCCTTATGGCGGAGGCCACCTCTGGTCCCCTTGGCCTTCTTCTTGGCCTTCTTCTCCGGCGCCTGGTAGGGCGCCGGAACCAGCATCTTTGTCAGAAGTGGGATTTCTGGGTCTTCGGGCAAGGGAGCTGGACACTTGATCTGCTCCACCTTCTTTGTCCAGCCCTGAAAAAGTAATATGGGGAAGCTCAGACATTCTCCTTGAGTGTATAAGTAAGGGATACACCTTGAAAACACGAAAAACTTATCGGGCTGGTGGGATGGGTCAGGTTGTACCCACGGTCTTCGGCCTCCTTCGGCCACGTCTCATTGGCTTTGAAGAGCACCTGCCAAATGCCTTCGTGCGTAACACCGAAGAAATGTTGCATGATCTGGTGCTTGGCCGGATCAAACTCCCACAAATTATAGGTCCGGCCTTGGCATTGAAGGATCCGGCGAAAAAGCATCACCTGGATCACATTGACAAGCTGATGTTCTTGTCGACTATGCTCTTGATGCACATCTGCAGCGCTGTCAGCTCGTCCGATGAGGCCCAGTCCAGGCCCTTCTCTAGCCAGGAGGTGAGCCGCATTGGGGCCCCGGACGTTAATTAGAGAGCCGCGGCCCAGGTGGAGTCGCGTGGCTCTATGACATAGAACCACTGCTGTTGCCACCCTTTGACGGTTTCCACGAAAGTACCCTTGGGCCATATGATGTTGGGCATCTTGCTCACCATGGCACCTCCACACTCTGCGTGTTGGTCATCCACCACCTTCGGCTTCATGTTGAAGATCTTTAGCCACATTCCGAAGTGAGGTGAGATGCGAAGGAAGGCCTCGCACACGACAATAAAGGCTGAGATGTTGAGGAAGGAGTTGGGGGCCAGATCGTGGAAATCCAGCCCGTAGTAGAACATGAGTCCGCGGACGAATGGGTGGAGAGGAAATCCCAACCCGCAAACGAAGTGGGGGATGAACACTACCCTCTCATGGGGCTCTGGGGTGGGGACGATCTGTCCCTTGACCAGAAGCCGGTGGGCGACTTCCTTGGCCAAATACCCGGCCTCCCGGAGCTTGGTAATGTCCTTCTCCTTGACGGAGGAAACCATCCATTTGCCCTGCACTCCAGATCCGGACATGGCTGGAGTGCTTTCTTGAGGCGGAAAGGATGAGAACTTGGGTGCTGGAGCTCGAGAATGGGTAGGCAGAGAGAGAAGGCGTGGGTGAAAGGGGTGAATCCTTATCTCCTTATAAAGGTAGCGAATATCAAGTGCCTCCCCACTCGCCTTAAAACTTGCCTATTCCCCAAGGGCCGTGTAGGCGGCACGGTTGGATTACCCACGCCTGTATTGATGAGAATCCCACAATAAGGGGACACGATCTCTGTTTTGACAAGACGTGCCAATAAAACCGCATCACGAAATATGGAGTGTGAGGCTAAAAATGGTTCAAAATAATGACCGAGTAGGGACGTGATGTCACGCTACAAAAGTTGTCAGCAGATTGGACTCGTGAAATATTATACTCTCTGCGGTTGTGTGTGGTACTTGTTTTGCAGAGCCGGACACATTCGAAGAATGCTTTGGAGTAATCGGAGGAGGAACCTGCCTTGCAATTCTGAAAACAATCTGCACGCCGGACACCTCATCATTGAAGCCTGGTTCAGGGGCTACTGAGGGAGTCCTGGATTAAGGGGTCCTCGGGCGTCCGACCTGTTGGACATGGGCCGGACTGATGGGCCATGAAGATACAAGACAGAAGATTCTCTCCCGTGTCCGGATGGGACTCTCCTTGGTGTGGATGGCAAGCTTGGTTTTCGGATATGAAGATTCCTTTCTCTGTAACCGACTTTGTACAACCCTAGTCCCCTCCGATGTCTATATAAACTGGAGGGTTTAGTCCGTAGAGGCAATCATAATCATACAGGCTAGACTTCTAAGGTTTTAGCCATTACGATCTCGTGGTAGATCAACTCTTGTAATACTCATATTCATAAAGATCAATCAAGCAGGAAGTAGGGTATTACCTCCATAGAGAGGGCCCGAACCTGGGTAAACATCGTGTCCCCTGTCTCATGTTACCATCGACCTTAGACGCACAGTTCGGGACCCCCTACCCGAGATCCGCCGGTTTTGACACTGACAATGATGACCACAATCTCCTTCATGAATCTCTCGTAGGATCTCACAACCTTCTTCAGGAGAGACACAATGTTGAAACGCCCCCGTAACACTGCGATGATGCAACTCTCCATTGACAATAGTCATTGACTTAGACCGCCAGGTTATCTGTTTGGCCAAAGTTTCATCTTTAGGTAACTCGCCCCGGGTCATATACGCTAAATATGGAACTGTCCAATCAGCAATAGCATGAAGAGCTCCTACCAGTTGTGCCTCCGGGTCAGGAATGGCAAGATCTTCCTCTGTAGGCGGTTTGACTGAAGGATTATGTAGAATATCAAGGAAAATATTGGGTCACACCGGCTTACGCTGGTATCCCAACCGGCTTAATGCATCAGCTGCCTCGTTTTTCCTTCGATCAACATGCTCCACTTATAGCCCTTGAAGTGACCAGCAATAGCATAACCTCTCGGCGATAAGCCGCCATGAGTGGTTCCTTAGAATCCCAAGTGCCAAAGACTTTCTAAGCTACCAAATCTGAGTCACCAAAACACCTCACCCGGCTTAAGTTCATCTCCTTAGCCATACGAAGACCATGGAGCAAGGCCTCATATTCAGCTGCATTGTTAGTACAAGGGAACATCAACCTTAAAACATAACAAAATTTATCACCTCGTGGGGAAGTTAAGATAACTCCAGCCCCCAAGCTTTCCAATTGCCTGGATCCATCAAAGTGAATAGTCCAATATGTGCTATTTGGCTTCTCCTTAGGCATCTGCAGCTCTGTCCAATCATTTATGAAGTCCGCAAGTGCTTGAGACTTGATGGCAGTGCGAGGCATATACTTCAAACCATGGGGTCCAAGCTCAATTTCCCACTTGGCTACCCAACCTATGGCTTCTCTATTTTGAATAATATCCCCTAAGGGAGCAGAACTAACCACAGTGATGGGATGACCCAGAAAATATAGCTTTAGCTTTCGACTAGCCATGAACACCCCATATATAAGCTTCTGCCAATGCGGATACCTCTATTTGGACTCAATGAGCACTTCACTGATGTAGTAAACCGGCCGCTGAACCAGATATTCCTTTCCTGATTCCTTCCTTTCCACCACAATTTCCATGCTAACAGCTCGACTATTGGTAGCCACATACAACAACAAGGGCTCTTTATGAATGGGACCAGCAAGAACCGATGGCTCGGCTAACTGTTTCTTCAAGGCCTCAAATGCCTGATCAGCAGCGTCACTCCATACAAAGTGATCCGTCTTCTTCATCATCTGGTATAGAGGAATAGACTTTTCACCCAGCCGGCTTATGAACCGGCTTAAGGCCGCAATATGACCCGCCAGACACTGAACATCATTAATACACGCCGGTTTAGCCAAGTAAGTGATAGCGTTTATTTTCTCCGGGTTAGCTTCAATACCCTGTTCAGAAACCAGAAAGCCTAAGAGCTTGCCTGCAGGTATGCCAAAGACACACTTGGCCGGGTTAAGCATCACCTTGTAGACCCGGAGATTGTCAAAGGTCTCTTTCAAATCATCTATCAAAGTTTCCTTCTTCCTGGATTTCACCACAATATCATCCATATAAGCATGAACATTATGCCCAATTTGATCATGAAGGCAATTTTGCACACACTGCTGGTAAGTCGCCTAGGCACTCTTGAGCTCAAAAGGCATAGACACATAACAGAAGGCTCCAAAGGGAGTGATGAAAGTTGTCTTCACCTGGTCCTTACCTACCACCTTGATCTGATGATAATCAGAATAAGCATCCAAAAAGCTCAAACGCTCACAACCCGCCGTAGCATCAATAATCTGATCAATACGGGGGAGAGCAAAGGGATCAGCCGGACAGGCCTTGTTTAAGTCCGTGTAATCCACACACATACGCCAAGTACCATTTTTCTTAAGTACCAGCACCGGGTTAGCCAACCACTCAGGATGAAAAACTTCAACAATAAACCCAGCCGCCAAGAGCCGGGCCACTTGTTCACCAATGGCCTTGCGCCTCTCTTCATTGAAACAACGAAGGAATTGCTTGGCCGGTTTAAACCTTGGATCATTATTGAGAGTGTGCTCAGCGAGTTCCCTCAACTACACCTGGCATGTCTGAGGGTTTCGATGCAAGGATGTCCAGGGTCTCACGGATGAACTTGATGAGCGCGCTTTCCTATTTCTGATCCAGATTAGCACTGATGCTGAACTGCTTGGATGAGTCGCCAGGAATGAAGTCAACTAGCTTAGTGTCATCCGCTGACTTAAATTTCAACAGGGGGTCATGCTCTATGGTTGGCTTATTCAAAGATGTCATATCCGTTGGGTCAACATTAACCTTATAAAACTTCAATTCTTCTGTTGCATAGATAGACTCAGCATAAGCAACATCGTCTTCTTCACACTCCAAGGCTATCTTCCAGCTTCCATGCACTGTAATGGTGCCCTTGTGACCCGGCATCTTAAGCTGCAAATAAACATAACAAGGCCTTGCCATGAACTTAGCATAAGCCGACCGCCCAAACAAAGCATGATAAGGGCTCTTGATTTTAACCACCTCAAAAGTCAATGTCTCAGATCTGGAATCATGATCATCTCCAAAAGCAACTTCCAAAGATATTTTCCCACTGGATATGCCGACTTACTAGGCACCACGCCGTGAAAGATAGTGTTTGATGGCTTAAGATCCTTGTCAATCAAGCTCATGCGACGAAAAGTTTCATAATACAGAATATTGATACTGCTGCCCCCGTCCATAAGTACCTTAGTAAATCTGTACCCTCCAACCTGAGGCGCCACCACCAGAGCCAAATGACCCAGATTATCAACTCGGGGCGGGTGATCCTCATGACTATAGAGAATAGGGTGTTCAGACCATCGCAAGTAACGGGGAATCGCTGGCTCAACTATGTTCACTGCCCTTTTATGAAGTTTCTGATCCCGCTTGCATAAACTCGTGGTGAAAACATGGTACTGTCCACTATTCAACTGTTTTCGGTTACTCTGATAACTAGACTGCTGCTGCTGATTCCCTTGACCAGACTGTTGATTAAAACCACCTTGATTGCCTTGGCCCTGGAAACCGGAATTAGAACCGCCACCACCATAACCCGGACCGTGAGAGCCGAATCCTGAGCCGCCATCCGGCCCATGATTGTTCTGGAAAAAATTGGAATTTCTATACTCCCTCATAATGAAGCAATCCTTCCAGAGGTGAGTGGCCGACTTTCCCCGCGTACCATGCTTCAGGCAGGGCTGATTCATCATCACCTCAAGATTGAACTTTGGCCCTCCAAACCGAGGGGGGGGCTTTCCCTTGCAGTGCTGACTATTATTCTGCGTATTGGTGTTGGCCACAAAATCCAAATTACCATCAGCTTCGCGCTTACCATTGCCACCCTGACTTGCCGGGTTATGCTGCTGCCATTTCGTGTTGCAGCTCTTCTTTCCCTTACCCGACCTTTCATCAATAGACTCGGGGTCCTTGGTACTACCAGAGTCGACATACTTGACGAGAGCCACCATTAGCTCCCCCATGTCATTGCAGTGGCGTTTAATCTGCTTAAGGGGCATGAAACGACAATTCTTCTCCAACATCAGGAGTGCGGAACCGGCATTGATACGATCCGATGAGTGTAGGATGGCTGAGACCCGGCGCACCCAATGGGTTGTTGACTCACCCTCACCTTGGACACAGGAGTCCAAATCCATGATTGACATAGGCTGCTTTCACATGTCTTTAAAGTTCTGGATAAATCAGGCTTTTAGCTCGGCCCATGATCCAATGGAGTTGGCAGGCAACCCTTTCAACCAAGTACGAGCCGTCCCATCCAACATCATGGTGAAATACTTAGCGCATGTAGCATATCCATTGCCATCTCATAACTTTCAATCTAAGCTTCAGGGGGCTGATCTGCTGTGTAGTTAGGCACCAGGACCCTTGAAATCCTTAGGCAAACGCTTGTTACGCAGAGCCGGCACTAAACATGGCACACCCAAGGTTCTAGAGGTCACTCCTGCCTCCACCAAAGCTGATGGATAAACCGGAGAATATTGATGAGCCGCTTGCTGAGCCACCAGCTCGGCCTCCCGACGCGCTCTGCCCTGATCCACCAAAGTCTGAGCATCGGCATCTCCACGCTCTGGGTCATGTCCATGAGGTTGGTTGCGCTGTTGTTCACTGCTTGAAACTGCCAGTGAGTCGATGTGCCTGCTATAACTCCGGCTTGAATGAGGGGTTGAGTGAATCCGCTCGCGACTGTAAGACTAAGCCGACTGTTGAGCCACAGCTGTCTGAAGAAGCTCTCTGGCCCTCCGTGTCTCTACCGCCGTTGGAGACTCGCCTTCAACTGGTAGAGCCGCCAATCGCATTGCAGGGGCAATCATATTGTCCAGGGGGTTAGAATAATGACCCGGAGGTGTCTGAACATGTTGAGGTGGAGTATTATTCAAACGCAGCGGATCCATCGCGCACGGCTGAACCGGCGCTCCAGTCCCAGGCGCTTCGATCGCCCAGTTTACCACCGGTGGATCACTGGTTCCTACTCCAGGTGTGTTGAAGAGGTTCCTCGGCTCATAAACCGGGAATATATGACTCTGGTGCCTCCTCCTCATGATCTCGTTTGAAGCGTTCTGATCCAACATGAGCCGGAAAGCCTATACCTGAATCCGTTGTGCCTGGGCGTCCAAAGCTGCCCGCTCTGCAGCCATCCTAGCGTTCTCACCCGCCAGCTCTTCCTTGACTTGAGCTATCTCATCTCGCAGCTTCGCCACATCCAGCTTGTGTTGTTCCTGGTTGTCCGGGGTTACCTCCACTTCCACCAGAGTCGCCAAAGCCTCCAATAACACTGTCAAAGCTTGAGCCGGCGGGCGCGCCGTGGCGGCCGTTGAGTTGGAGGTCATAGCCGCGACGGTTGTTGAGCCAAGCGCCGTCTGTGTCCCGGCCATGAAGATCGCGACCCTATTCGGCAGCTCATGGGGGTCTGGAATACCGTCACCATCGGAACAACCCCCAAGACGGCCATCTTGCTGTTGATACATTGAATTAGTCTCGCATGTGGACGATTCACCATTAGAGTAGATGGCCGTCTCACCGCCAGACACAGATCCTTCTTCAACTTCCGCCCCATGGATGAAACCAACAAAGGCACGTTTCACAGCGGCTTGAACTCAGGCGGGTCGTGCACGCTGAGCCGTCTCGATGATCTCAATGCAGATGTCCAACTCAGGGCCCGATTCGCCGATCTTGCCGATGAAGACATGGATTCCGCCGAAGGGGACCCGGTACACGTACTTGATTGAGGTGGCCTTGGGGCCCTAGCCTGCATCATCGATGTAGAGATTGTCGCAATAACTCTTGATCATCCGGTCGACAGTGTATCCCTTGATCCCTTCAAAGCTGCCTTGTAAGAACTCGAAACCACCGTGCGCTGGTCCCACGGTGGGCGCCAACTGTCATGGAATTGCCACGACAGATGTCCTAGCAGAAGGACTTCGTCATGGAGCCATCGCAACTAGGTTAGCTTAAAGGGGTTAATCGAGGCAAAGGACACAGAGAGTTTATACTGGTTCGGCCCCTTGCGGTGAAGGTAAATGCCTAATCCAGTTTGAGGTGGTATTGCTAGGGTTTCGATTACCAAGGAGCGAATATGCTTGACCTAGTTCTCGATCTCTTCTTTCTTTTGCCCTAAACCGCAGCCGGGTCATCCCTTTATATACACAGGTTGACGCTCGGCAGCTCACGGAGTCCCGGCCGGCTCATACACAACGTGTCCGACTCGGTGACTAACTATGCTTGCCTTACAATACAAGTCATACAAGCATGGCAGTTCATCCTCCTGGGCCTTAAGTCACCTCTGGATGTTGGGCCGTCAACGGGCTTGTATGATCTGCCATCTTCATTGGTAAGCCACCAGTGATATAACCCAGCCCCTCCTGGGCAGCTCATACCCAATAGTCATATCCCCAACACTTATGGAAAGAACTTGCATGACATCTTTTGTCCTACCCTCTCGTGGCAGCGGGGTCCAATTGGAAACTAAGGGATATTAAGGCCTCCTTTTAATAGAGAACCGGAACAAAGCATTAACACACGGTGAATACATGAACTCCTCAAACTACGATCATCACTGGGAGTGGTCCCGACTATTGTCACTCTGGGGTTGCTGGATCATAACACGTAGTAGGTGACTATAATTTGCAAGATCAGATCTAGAACATGAATATAATGGTGATAACATAAATGGTTTAGATCTGAAATCATGGCACCCGGGCCCAAAGTGACAAGCATTAAGCATGGCAAAGTCATAGCAACATCAATCTTAAAACATAGTGGATACTAGGGATTAGGCCCTAACAAAACTAACTAGATTACATGATGAATCTCATCCAACTCCTCACTGACCAGCGAGCCTACGAAGGAATTGCTCACTCCCGGTGGTGAGCATCATGGAATTGGCGATGAAGAAGGGTTCGTGATGAAGAATATCAAAGATCCCCCTCTCCGGAGCCCTAAACGGACTCCAGATCTGGCCTCCCGATGAAGAACAGGAGGTGACGGCGGCTCCGTCTCGTGGAATGTGATAATTCTTTCTCCATGATTTTTTCTGGAAACATGTGATTTTATAGCGTTGGTTTCAGGGTTTGCGGGGCAACCAGGTGGGGGCAACCCACCTGGGCGCGCCTCGAGGAGGAGGTGCCCTGGTGGGTTGTGCCCACCTAGGTGCCCCCTCCGGTGGTTCTTGGCTCCAGAAATTCTCTTTTATTGCATAAAAAATCCTCACAAAGTTTCGTTCCATTCCGAGAACTCTTATTTTTGCACAAAAACAACACCATGGTAGTTCTGCTGCAGCATCAGTCCAGGCTTAATTTCATTCAAATCATGCAAATTAGAGTCCAAAACAAGAGGAAAAGCGTTAGGAAAGGTGGATACGTTGGAGACGTATCAACTCCCCCAAGCTTAAACCTTTGCTTGTCCTCAAGCAATTCAGTTGATAAACTGAAAGTGAAAAAGAAAGACTTTTATGAACTCTTTTGCTCTTGTTTGCATAAATAAGCTTAAACAGCACCCATGTTTTCAGCCAGTATTATAACTAACCATGCCGACAATATCTCTTAAAAATTAGATTAACTCATATCAATGACATAATTAGCTAGCGAGCAATAATAAGATATCTCAAATAGCAACACGTTATCAAAACAACCATGATATAATATGGCAATAGTGGTATCTCGCTAACCCTTTCTGAGACCGCAAAACATAAATGTAGAGCACCTCCAAAGTTCAAGCAGCGACTAAACATTGTAATTCATGGTAGAAAAAATCAAGTCATGATGCGCCCAACATTAGCTACACACAATGCATCAACATGACCATAGTGCTCTCAGGTTCTGGCGCTTATTTTAGAAGGTGATGACACAACATAAAAGTAAATAGAAAGTCCCTTCACAAAGGGAAGCAGTGATTTGCTGCGGTGTGAGAGCTCAAGTTTTTAAAACAAAGGTAAATGATATTTTGAGAAATGCACCCTTCTTGTTTACTTCACGACCATCAGTTATCAATATCTTCCATGCTAAGCACGTTAGTGGCGGTTCCCAAGCGATAAAAGTAAAGGTTTACTCCCCCTCCACCAACAATCACACTCCACGGCTTGTATGAAATAACGGGTGCCGTCCATACCAACAACAGTCCTGAGGGAGTTTTGTTTAATTATTTGCAATTTGAGTTCGGGACTGGGAATCCCTACTACCGCCCTCTGGTGAGTGAATAAACACTCATCTCGAGAATAACCCACTTAGCATGGAAGATACCAACTACCTCCTGTCGTTCCATGAACGATCAAGGCACAAAAAAAGGATAATTATTTGAAGTGTTTAGAGATGGCACATGCAAATTTACTTAGGACGGCAGGGTAATACCGCATATAGGTAGGTATGGTGGACTCATCTGGAATAACTTGGGTTCAAGGTTTTTGACGTACAAGCAAAAATCCCACATAGTATAGGCGAAGGCTAGCAAATAGGTTGAGAAGCGGCCAGCTAGAGAGCAACAACGGTCATGAACCTGCATTATGCATAAGTAACATTGGACACTAGCATGAGTAGGATATGAACACCATGAACATAAATATCATAGAGGCTATGTTGGTTTTGATCAACTACATGCATGAACATGTGCCAAGTCAAGCCAGTCGAACATTCAGAGGAGGATACCATATCATCATACTACATCACAATCATTTTAACGCAATGTTGATTCCAAGATAAATCATTATCCACCCCTAGCTACTTATGCATGGCATGAGAAACTATAATCTCTAATTGTAATTGCAAACATGTTTAATCATAATGGGCTGAATCATGGATACTAGGTTAAACATATTTACAAAAACAGAACAAGTCGAGTTCATACCCGTTTCTCTCTGCCACGACCAGTTCATCAAATATTGTCATTATTGCCTTTCACTTGCACGACCGAACAATGTGAAAATAATAATAGTGTAAGAGTGTCATGGACTAAGATGGAATCTGTAAACATTTTATTCAACAGGAGAAGACAAGGTAAAATGGGCTCTTTGTTAGATCAACAATTATGCATATGAGAGACACTCAACATTTTCATCGTGGACTTCTCCTCGGTATGACTCAAATAAAAAGAAAAGAAATTCAGAGAAACATACTGAAATATTTTTGAAGTTTTTGGTTTTCTTGAACAAGCAAATAAAAGGGAAAAGCAAAAATGAAAAAAACTATTTACACGGGAAAGCTCCCAACAAGCAAAAGAAGAACAAGGAAATCTTTTTGGGTTTTCTTTTTAGTGCTACAACTAACTACTCTAGAAAGAAAAATAAAAAAGAAATAAGAAATATTTTTGTATTTTCTCAAGGTTTTTCAAACACACAAGAAGAAAGCGAGAAAATAAATTAAGCATGGATAATACAACGAAAAGGTGTGGACACTGATGAAATGTCTGAACATGAATGTAATGTCGGTGGGAATATACATACTCAGTTAGTAGTCAAAGAAACCATGGGGTTCCATGTCGAACTGCTGAGGAGCGGGCACCTGTGGATCCCACTGCCGAGGCTCCTCCTCTGCTGCAGCCTGGTTGTTCTGGTAGGCGATGATATTCGCAGGCATAATCCTGTATCCACCCCTGGCAATAGCATCAAACAAAGCAGGTGCATGCAATGGAATAATATCACGAGTTCTCACACTGAAAATCAGGTTATACGGATAAAGATGTTAGGGTAATCGGCAGCAATAAACTAGCGGTGTTCCATGGCCGCGCGATCTAGGCAATCCTTGGGCAAAGGATAATCATGCAAGTGTATCTGAACGTTAAAGCGAGCCGCCAAACGAGTGGCCTAAATACCTCCATGTATTTTACCCTTGGATTAATGTGAAGGTGACGTGCCACAATAGATCCCAAGCTATAGGTGTTGTCGCCTTCAAGTGCACATCACAAAACAATAAGGTCTCGGGCACTGAGTGCACCCACCTTCTCTCTAGCAAGCAAGCATTTTGCAATGAAAAGAGTAAAATAATGAACAGCAGGAAAATGCAAGAGTGGTGGTGATACTCGAGACCCCTCTCTCACCACCCACTATCAGAGTACGATAAAAACCATCTAACTCCGTAGGCCTAGGCTTTACCAAACCACCGTCAGAAGGAAGCAAGCATATTTCACAGAACTCAGTAAATGGTATCTGATGGGGTTCAACGTATAAATTAAACTGCACCTCAGGAGGAGTATTCCTAGGAAGGAAATTAAAACTTTGCACAAAGGAGTTTGTGAGGAGATGATACTGTTCACGTTCAGCTGCGATGAAGTCGGTGAGGTCGGCATTAGCCGCATATTGTGCAAACTCTTGAAGGATTCCGCCCCCTTCCATGAACGGGGTATGCGGCCATTCACACGGCCGTACTTCCGCCAATCACCGAGTATGGAGATCACTGTCAGACGACTCCCCAATGACTCCCTTGGAGTTCTTCTTGGAATAAAACTTCCTAAAGATATTCATCTTTTTCCTATGAACAAAATTCTAAAAAATTTAGTCCACAAAATTTTCTCAACAATACTTTATAAAATTGGTAGCAACTACTCATAAGGATACATAGAGGCCATAGCAAGCATTCAAACTACTTAGAACTCTAAGAATTCAACATGCAAGCTCACCTACAACAGCACCAAGAGTAGCTAATTATTCAAAATATAAACCACTAAAGCAAAAACTAATTGGACAAACTGAGGAGTCACATACCAAGAAACAATCCCCCGAAACAGAGCTTCGAGCAAAGAGATCGAAATCGGCATGTTTGACAGCAAGAACACGAGAGAGAGAGAGAGAGAGAGCAATGGTGATTTTTTTCTGGAGGTAGGTGATGAACTGGTATGAAGAGATAAGTTAGGGGACCCACGTGGGGACCACAACCCACCAGGGCGCACCTGGGGTCCTGGCGCGCCTAGGTGGGTTGTGCCCACCTGGTGCACCTCCCTCTGATATTATTTGCACCAAAAATTCTTAAATATTAAGAAAAAAATCGTATTAAATTTTCAGAGCATTCTAAGAACTTCTAATTTTGGGTCATTTTTTACTCCACGGGAAATTCAGAAAACAGACAAAACATGGAATTTCATTTTATTTAACTAATAAAAACAAAAAACAAAAAGTAGGTATAGAAGGTAGTGCTTACTAGATTCATCAACTTCATACCCCTAAAAAATGATCCATTAATAAGGTTGATCAAGTCTTATTAACAACCACTTTCGATTGGCATGAAACCGAAAACTTTCATAAATCACTAAGTTACCTCAATGGGGATACGAATGTCCCCAACAATAAGCATTTCAAATTTCTTTTAAGAAGTAGGTAGAGGTAGTTGAAAACTTCCAACAGTGATTGTTGGAGATTTTTCAATAACATTAATACCATTCACTTGGAATTGTTTCTTCGGAAAGTGCATCGTATGCTCATTACCATTGATATGAAAAGTGACCTTGCTTTTGTTGCAATCAATAACAACCCCTGCGGTATTCAAGAAGTGTCTACCAAGGATAATCAACATGTTGTCATCCTCGGGCATCTCAAGTATAACAAAGTCAGTCAAAATAGTAACATTAGCAACAACAGCGGGCACATCCTCACAAAAACCGATAGGTACGATAGTTGATTTGTCAGCCATTTGCAAAGATATTTCAGTAGGTGTGAGTTTATTCAAATCAAGTCTTTTATATAAAGAGAAAGGCATAGCACTAACACCAGCTCCCAAATCACATAAAGCAGTTTTCACATAGTTTATTTTGATGGAGCAAGGTATAGTTGGTATTCCCAGATCTCCAAGTTTTTAGGTCCTCCATCTTTAAAAGTATAATTAGCAAGCATGGTGGAGATATCAGCTTCTGGTATTTTTCTCTTATTGGTGATTATGTCTTTCAATGTATTTTGCATAAGGTGGCATTTTTAAGATATCAGTCAAGTGAGTACGCAAAAAGACTGGCCTCAGCATTTCAGCAAAGCGTTCAAATTCTTCATCATCTTTCTTTTTAGTTGACTTAGGTGGAAAGGGCATAGGTTTTTGAACCCACGATTCTCTTTCTTCACCGTGTTTTCTAGAAATAAAATCTCTTTTATCATATCGTGTATTCTTGGGTTGTGGGTTATCAAGATCAACTATAGGTTCTATCTCAACATCATTGTCTGGTTCTTTACTATTTGTTTGAGTATTTTCATGAACCTCATCACTATCTTTTTCATTATCAGAAGGTGAGTGTTCATTACCAGATTGTAACATCCCAAATTTTCAATTTGGAATGTTATACATTATATCATCATTGCATATCATATTTTATTGCATTTTGGGTTGATCCTACAAATTCTACGCAACTCAAGGACCCAAGGAGAGAGTTGGGGATTTCGTTATTTTCCTATTTGAGTTTTCTCGAATTTTGAAAAGAGGATCGTTTGATTTTAATTATTTTTCTCTTCGAATATTTCTTATGTGAAAATAAAGGAGAGGGGAAAAATGACTTCTCCAAAATAAAGAAATTTTGGGGGTTAAATATTAAAATCAAATAAGAATTTTATTCGGAGTTTTATCGCTATTTTATTTGAATTAGGAAAAAAGTGCGTTTTTCAAAACTGCATTAGAGGCCCAAATAAATGTTCACTTTGTCCGCTATATTTTTTAGAGGACGGGGAAAATTTATTTCAGGATTTTTGGAGTCCCTTTGTAGGACCTTGAAGTATGTCTAGAGGGGGTGATTAGACTACTTGACCAATTAAAAACTTAACCTTTTCCCAATTTTAGAGTTTGGTAGATTTTAGCGATCTTTGGACAAGTCAAGCAATCTTCACACAATTCAAGCAAGCATGCAAAGAGTATATGAGCAACAAAAATTAAAGCACGCAACTTGCAAGAATGTAAATGGAAGGGTTTGGAGGATTCAAACGCAATTGGAGACATGGATGTTTTTGTCGTGGTTCCGATAGGTGGTGCTATTGTACATCCACGTTGATGGAGACTTCAACCCACAAAGGGTAACAGTTGCGCAAGTCCACGGAGAGCTCCACCCACGAAGGGTCCACGAAGAAGCAACCTTGTCTATCCCACCATGGTCGTCACCCACGAAGGACTTGCCTCACTAGTGGTAGATCTTCACGAAGTAGGCGATCTCCTTGCCCTTACAAACTCCTTGGTTCAACTCCACAATCTTGTCGGAGGCTCCCAAGTGAAACCTAGCCAATCTAGGAGACACCACTCTCCAAGAAGTAACAAATGGTGCGTTGATGATGAACTCCTTGCTCTTGTGCTTCAAATGATAGTCTCCCCAACACTCAACTCTCTCTCATAGGATTTGTATCTGGTGGAAAGAAGATTTGAGTGAAAAGCAACTTGGGGAAGGCTAGAGATCAAGATTCATATGGTAGGAATGGAATATCTTGGCCTCAACACATGAGTAGGTAGTTCTCTCTCAGAAAATGTATGATGGAAGTGTAGGTTTGTTCTAATGGCTCTCTCCACGAATGAAGAGGAGGTGGAGGGGTATATATAGCCTCCACACAAAATCTAACCATTACACACAACTTACCAAACTCGGTGGGACCGAATCAACAAACTCGGTCGGACTGATTTAGTAAATCTAGTGACCGTTACGGTTTTCGGGGGGACCGACATGCAACTCGGTAGGACCGATATGGTTAGGGTTAGGGCATAACGTAATCTCGGTGAGACCGATTACACAAACTCAGTGAGACCAATTTTGGTAATTAGCTAACCAGACAGTTGGTCAGGTAAACTCGGTGGGACCGATTCGCTCTTTTCGGTGAGACCAAAATGTTACAAAAGGGAAACAGAGAGTTTACATTGCAATCTCGGTGGGACCGATCGCTCACTTCGGTTAGACCGAAATGTTACGAAGGGAAACAGAGAGATTACAATCCCATCTCGGTGAGACTGAGATCCCTATCGGTGAGACCGATTTGCCTAGGGTTTGTGGCAGTGGCTATGACATTTGAACTCGGTGGCGCCGGATAGAAATGATCGGTAGAACCGATTTTGACTTTCAGTTTAGGTCATATGTGGATGTGAGAAAGTAGTTGAGGGTTTTTGGAGCATATCACTAAGCACTTGAAGCAAGAGGCTCATTAAGCAACACCTCATCCCTCCTTGATAGTATTGGCTTTTCCTATAGACTCAATGTGATCTTGGGTCACTAAAATGTAAAATGTAGAGTCTTGAGCTTTTGAGCTTGAGCCAATCCTTTGTCCTTAATATTTTGAGGGATCCACTTTCATCATCCATGCCATGCCATTCATTGAGCTTTCCTGAAATATTTGTCTTGGAATAGCATTAGCTCAATGAGCTATATGTTGTTATGAATTACCAAAACCACCTAAGGATAGTTGCACTTTCACCTTTAGTATTTATTTTCTTTATTATTCTGCGCAATGGAATTATTTTTTAAAAAAATAGACCCACCGACTTACCGGGCCGTGTCCGACCTGGACACTAGCTCGACCGGCCTTTTTAAGCCGAGGGCCCAACCCAGCCGAACCCTAGCCACCCCAGCCCCGCACCTCGCCGCCACCGCCGCCAGCGCCGCCCGCTGCCACCGGCTGGAGTATGCCGCCGCGCGGTCCCAGCTGCGCACCGCGCTGCCAACCGCTCGCCCGGCCGCCAGCCGCCACCGTCGCCAGACGCCGTCGCCTGCCCACTGGAGTACGCCGCCGCCGCTGCCGTCCCGTTCCACAAGGTAGCTGCCGGTTTTTTCTAAAACCGATCGATTTTATTTCGTAAACCCTAGTTTCGTTATTTTAGATTAGATCGGTTTTATTTTCTCGGTTTAGCTAAATAGCGGACGTTCATCCGTACGTTCGTTTTAACGAACGGTGTTCACTCGTTAGCCGCAGACAACGAATGTTCGTTCGTTAGCCTGTCCGTTAGTTTTCTTTTTCCTGGGTTTTTCCGCGATTATTTTCGATCGCAATTTTTGCCCTGATTTTCGTTTTAGTTTATCTTTTCGCTCGTTTATCAGAAACACGCGATTCAAGCGCCTAGATCTTCGTCTCGAAGCCCTCTTTATGGTTAATCAACTTGAACAAGATTTTGGTATTGTAAAATTTTACTTTAGTCTAGATTAGTAAACGGATCATGTTTCTTTTGCAGTTTGAGTTTCGTTGCTTTGTTTGATTTGATTCTTTTTGCAAACCGGAGTTCTTAAGTTGAACTTTATGGTTAGATCTCTTATTTGAGTTTTACCCATGCTTCTAGTTGAGTGCTTACTATATGCTTTGTTTGTTTGCGATAGAGTACCCGGAGTGCGAAGCGTGCCACTACGAGTCCCTAGGTTTTGCGGATCATCAACAAGGCAAGTAACACTTTGATCATACCTCTTTACTACCCAGTTTTATTGCATTAGATCAATCCTCAAACAATTGCATGGTTAGGATCTGATTAACATCTAGTTTTTGGGAAGTAGATGATGAGGTAGAACCTATTACCCTATTTATTATCAAACATTGGGAGTTACTTCTACGTTATGCTTATATTGCTATGCTATGCATGTAGACGTGGTTCGGTTCGAGTGATTCATGATAGATGCGAGAGTTATTATTAATGGTTAACTTAAGGTGGCTATTTAAATACACATCTGGGTGGATTTCTTGAGGCACCCTGGAGTACCCAATGGTTGTCAGGGCACCTGGAGAATCTAGTGTTGTCCTAGGATATCCTAGAGTACCCGTGTGATCATCCTACGGTCCGCTACCCAGGCTCAAAGGGATCATAAGATTATTCATGCTACAAACTTCCGTGTGCAGCCACAAGCTATTATGGGCTCTAGCATAGTTCAGTATGTTGCAAGACCTCTTTCAGTGGTGGGCTAGCACATGTAGGGGAAAGTAGGTGTAACTGTCCACCCAGAGTAAAGAGTTATTGTTTCAGAAAGACTGTGTCTCGAATCTCCGACCATGGATGTATTCGAGTCTTGTGGGGAAAAGTGCGCAAACCTCTGCAGAGTGTACAAACTAATCATGGTTAGCCGTGTCCCCGGTTATGGACGTTTTGAGTATCTAGTTCCTGGATTATCATGCTGATCTCACCATTCTTAATTTAATTTGATTGGGTTAATGATGATGCTTAATTGGGATTGAGTTGGAGGAACCTTCTCAATGTTTAACAACCACCATGATAGTTAAATAAAATTTATTCCTTTGTTGTAGGGAAAATTGGCTTTATGCAAAACTGTAACCATAGAGCTTTCCACCAGCCATATATGCATGTAGTGATAGCTTTTATTCCGTTCATTACTCTATGTGTTACATTGCTAGCATATTCCATGTGCTGACCCGTTTCGGGCTGCAATGTTCATGTTGCAGACTTTTCACACGACAAGTAAGGTGCCATAGGTCGTTGTCTTTCACTCGGTGATGTCGTTGGAGTTGATGGACTCACTTTATCTTCCAAGCCTTCCGATGTTATCGATTTTAGATGGCCTTAAGCCATATTATTTTAATTAGTTCTCTTTTGAGACATTCGATGTAATAAGTGTGTGATTGCTACTCTGTTATAAATCCTCAAGTACTGTGTGTGTCATCATTACCGATCCAGGGATGACACTGATGCACTAAGATCAGACTATTTGAGGTCTGGTCGCTACAAGATGGTATAAGAGCACATGCTGACTGTAGGACACGACCACTAAGCTAAAGCCCTAGATCACTACTCTCTTCTCATTTCTGACTCCTCACCCTTTTCTACTCCATAGGATGGCAGATGCAAGGAACAAGTTCACACAACCGGATGAAGATACACCTTTTGGACGACACTTGAAGGAAGTTACTAGATACCTGAACATCGGAATACCAAGCTTCACCGGGACCTACATTGCCACTTTACCAGAAGAGGAGTGTTGGATGATTCGAGTTCAAGTTCCAGGAAGGACGTTCATGCCAGTCACTGAGCCCATAGAGTTTTCCTTTGATGCACCAACCTGGAGTCTAGGAAAGAGCATGGCAGCCCACATCACTATGGGACGCATTGGAGAAGTTTACCACAAGGATCTCAAGGATACTATCTACCAGATTTGTGGGCGCCGAGATGAGCAATGGGAGATGATCAGCACCAGGAGGGATAGATCCATTGCAGCTTTCATCCAGGAGTTAAACCAGCACATTCGTCGCCAGGAGAACCAGATGTGCGCAGGCATGATAGATCTGAAGAAGGCAATGACCAGGATCACGGAGCTGGAGGAAGAACTCAAGTCTACACGCGATGGATATGAGGAGGAAATGACGATACTCGTGGGGAAGAATGACGATTTGACGAGGAAGCTAGGAGTATTCATGGGAGACCCCGCGCCAGGAGGAGAAGACGACGATTCCACTTGTCCGGAGAACTACATCATCATCGACGACACCGACTCAGACCCCGATGATAGCGATGATGACTATGTTGATGAAGCTAGAGCAGATATCATGGAGTCTTCCACCGATCAAGTTTTCTAGTCGACCACCATATCAGTAGTAGTATTTTCCCCATGTATATAGTATAGTTTGAGCACTTTTGTAATGATAGTTAGACCGATTTCATGCCCTTGTTTGAATTGATTGAAGTGATATGTTTGTGTTTGTCTCATGTGCATATGGGTAGTGTTTTCCCTCTAGATTTCATTCTATTCTGTTTTCTCATCTTTTCTAAACCCATCAGATGCCTCCGAGACGCGACAATAGATTTGCTTTCCCGCCGGAGCTCACTCAGTTGATCCAGCAGCAGAATGTTTTGATATAGATACTAGTCCAGAATCAGAATCAAGGGAACAATAACAACAACAACCCACCACCACCACTACCTGTTGATCACTTAGCCCGTTTCCTAAGGTTGAATCCGCCGGTGTTTTCCAGTAGCACCGAGCCGATAGTTGCAGATGATTGGCTCCGCAAGATTGGAAGGGAGTTGACCACTACAGGATGCACAGATGCGGAGAGAGTGCGTTTTGCCGCACATCAGCTTGATGGACCCGCAACATCATGGTGGGAGAATTTCACAGCCACTTACCCCATCAACATTGTCACATGGGACCAGTTTCAGCAGGCTTTTCGCACTGCCCATGTTTCAGCAGGAGCTATGGCCATGAAGAAGCGCGAGTTTCGCAACTTGTGCCAAGGAGGATGCACAGTGGGCCACTATGTGGATGATTTTAGTAAGCTAGCACGTTATGCCCCGGATGACGTTGCTACGAATGCAGCTAAGCAGGAGAAGTTTCTGGAAGGACTGAGATGAGCTGAGCATGCAGTTGATGGTGGGAACCTTCAACAAATACCAGGAGTTGGTGGATACAGCTCTCATGATTGAAGGGAACCAACAACAGATTGATAACCACAAGAGGAAGTATGGACAAGGGAAGTACAATCCAGGAGCTCCGCAGAGGCCCCGTTTTACCCCAAACTCGGGAGGACACATTCACCATAACCATGGAGGTCATATGTGAATGGAAGGAGTTCTCACAACCATAGTGGCCCCAAGAATGGGAATGGGAATGGAGGAAGCAACGGCCAGAACCGTTCCAACCCAGCAATGCCCGCCAAGAAGGATCTAAGTCACATTACTTGTTTCAAGTGCGGGAAGAATGGACATTACACCACGGAGTGTTCTGAAGCTAAGAATGGAAATGGCAATGGAAGCTCTGGGAAGAAGCCCAACCCTTTCAACAGGGGACAAGTGAACCACGTTAACGTGGAGGAGGTTGAAGCACAACCAGATGCAGTAATAGGTAAGTTTTTGGTTAAGTCATTTACTGCAATCGTTCTTTTTGATACTGGTGCATCACATTCATACATATCAAGGGGATTTGTGGATAAGTATAAGTTTCCCACTAAAGTTCTTAGAACACCTTGTTAGTAAGCTCGCCAGGAGCGGAACATATGGCAAGCCAAGGATGTTTTCAGATGCCATTGACCATAGGTAGGCATGTTTTCCCCTCAGACCTGATAATTCTGGAGTCGCAAGGTTTGGATGTGATTTTGGGTATGGATTGGCTATAGATGTACGGAGGGAACATCGATTGCGCTAGTAAGTCGATTATGCTCACCACCCCAGAAGGAAGGAGGATTAAGTATGTATCCTGGCATGTGCCGAAGAGGACTCAAGTGAATTCCTTATCAGGAGTTGTACAGGAGGAAGTACCAGTGGTGAAGGATTTCCCTGATGTATTTCCAGAGGAGTTGCCAGGCATGCCACCGGATAGAGACATCGAGTTTTTGATTGAGCTTTTGCCAGGCACAGGGCCAATATCTAAGAGACCGTACAGGATGCCCGCAAAGGATTTGGAGAAATTAAGAAGCATAGTAAGGAGTTACTGGATAAAGGCTATATTCGCCCAAGTTCGTCACCTTGGGGATCACCAGTGCTTCTAGTGGAGAAGAAGGATGGATCATTGAGGATGGTTGTTGATTATCGAGGAATGAATGAAGTGACAATGAAGAACAAGTACCCACTGCCGATGATCAATGATTTATTTGACCAGTTGCAAGGAGCTAAAGTATTTTCCAAGATCGATCTGCGATCAGGATACCACGAGCTGAAGATTCGAGAGCAGGATATACCTAAAACAGCTTTTACCACAAGGTACGGGCTATATGAGTATACTGTTATGTCATTTGGTCTGACTAACGCACCTGCATATTTCATGAACATGATGAACAAGGTGTTTATGAAGTTTTTGGATAAGTTCATCATGGTGTTCATTGATGACATATTGGTCTACTCGAAGAATGAAGAGGAGCATAAGGAGCATTTGCATTTGGTACTTGGGAAGCTCAGAGAACATCAGTTATATGCCAAGTTCAGCAAGTGTGAGTTTTGGTTGAAGGAAGTTGGATTCCTCGGACATGTTATATTCGGAGAAGGAATAGCAGTAGACCCCACCAAGGTTGTCACTGTGAAAAATTGGGAAGCACCCACGTCAGTTGGAGAGATCCGAAGTTTTATTGGACTCGCAGGATACTACAGGAGGTTCATTGAGAATTTCTCTAAGATTGCAAAGCCCATGATGGAGTTGTTGAAGAAGGATACCAAGTTCAAATGGACTAAGGATTGTGAGGCCAGTTTTCAGGAGTTGAAGAAACGCTTGGTTACAGCCCCAGTGTTGATTCTTCCAGATCAACGCAAGGATTATCAAGTGTATTGCGACACTTCTCATCGAGGACTTGGAGCAGTGCTTATGCAGGAGGGTAGAGTTGTTTCATATGCCTCACGATAGCTTAAACCCCAGTTGAACTATGCTACACATGATTTGGAGTTAGCAGCCGTAGTGCATGCGTTGAAGACATGGAGACATTTTCTCATCGGAAACCATTGTGAGGTGTACACAGATCACAAGAGTCTGAAGTATATCTTCATGCAGAAGGAGTTGAATCTCAGGCAGAGGAGATGGTTGGAGCTCATCAAGGATTATGATATGAGGTTGCATTATCATCCCAGAAAGGCTAACATAGTAGCCGATGCGTTGACCCGCAAGAGTCATGTCAATACACTCATGACCGGAGAGTTACCCAAGGAGTTAGCATAGGATCTTCATGAGCTATGTTTGGAGATAGTTCTGAGAGGCTATGTAGTAGCATTGGAGATTCAGTCTAATTTGATGGATAAGATTAGAGAAGCTTAGAAAACGGACAAGGAGATTGCCGAGATAAAGGAAAGGATGAGCAAAGGAAAGGCTAAAGGATTTCATGAGGATGAGCACGATACCTTATGGTTTGAGGACCGCGTATATGTGCCTAATGAGCCGGAGATCAGAAAGTTGTTTCTGCAGGAGGCCCATGATTCGCCGTATTCGATTCACCCAGGAAACACCAAGATGTATCTAGATTTGAAGGACAGTTTCTGGTGGACCAGAATGAAGAAGGATATTGCGGAGTATGTAGTAGTTTGTGATGTATGTCAGAGAGTGAAGGCAGAGCATCAGAAGCCAGCAGGATTGCTACAGCCATTGCCGATACCCGAATGGAAGTGGGATAAGCTAGGCATGTATTTTATCACGGGATTGCCCAGGACTCGTTCAGGCTATGACTTGATATGGGTTGTAGTCGACCGATTGACGAAAGTAGCTCATTTCATCCCAGTGAAGACCACTTACACCAGTGCTAAGTTGGAAAAGATATACATGACCAGGATCGTATGTCTGCATGGAGTTCCGAGGACCATTGTATCAGATAGAGGAACCCAGTTTACCTCAAAGTTCTGGAATCAGTTGAATGAGACTTTGGGTACCAGGCTAGAGTTCAGTACAGCCTTTCATCCACAGACAAATGGATAGACCGAGAGAGTCAATCAGATTCTGGAGGACATGTTGAGAGCTTGTGCACTAGATTATGGATCTAGTTGGGACGACAATTTTCCATATGCAGAATTCTCTTACAACAAGAGTTATCAAGCCAATTTGAAGATGGCCCCTTTTGAAGCTTTGTACGGAAGGAGGTGCAGGACACCGTTGCTATGGGATGAAGTTGGAGACCGTTAGTTGTTTGGACCAAATTTGATAAAGGAGTCTGAAGAGAAGGTTAAGCTGATTTGTGATAGACTCAAGGTAGCCCAGTCCAGGCAGAAGAGCTATGCGGATTCTAAACGCAAGGAGACCGTTTATGAAGTCGGAGACAGAGTGTATCTTCGTGTGTCCCCACTTCGAGGAGTTAAGCGATTTGGAGTTATGGGAAAGTTAGCACCATGTTTTGTGTGACCATACAAGGTTTTGGAACGTATGGGAGATGTTGCTTCCAAGTTGGAGTTGCCCGAAGGATTGTTAGGAGTTCATGATGTGTTTCACGTTTCCCAGTTGAAGAAGTGCCACGCAGAGATGGCCGATATCCCTTTGAGAGATACAGTGCCACTGAAAGCGATTCAGTTGGATAGCGATTTGACCTACGAGGAGAAACTGGTCAATATTCTCAAGTTTGCCAGCCGAGTCACACGCAGCAAGGTTATCAAGTACTGCAAAGTTCAGTGGAGCCACCATACAGAGGATGAAGCCACCTGGGAAAGGGAGGAAGACCTACAGAAGGATCACCCGCACCTATTTTCTAGCCAACCCGAATCTCGAGGGCGAGATTCATCTTAAGGGGGGTAGGTTTGTAACATCCCAAATTTTCAATTTGGAATGTTATACATTAGATCATCATTGCATATCATATTTTATTACATTTTGAGTTGATCCTAGAAATTCTACGCAACTCAAGGACCCACGGAGAGAGTTGGGGATTTCGTTATTTTCATATTTGAGTTTTCTCAAATTTTGAAAAGAGGACCGTTTGATTTTAATTATTTTTCTCTTCGAATATTTATTATGTGAAAATAAGAGAGGGGATAAAATGACTTCTCCAAAATAAAGAAATAGTGGGGGTTCAATATTCAAATCAAATAAGAATTTTATTCGGAGTTTTATCACTATTTTATTTCAATTAGGAAAAAAGTGTGTTTTTCAAAATTTCATTAGAGCCCCAAATAAATGTTCACTATGTCCCCTATATTTTAAGAGGACAGGGAAAATTTATTTCATGATTTTCGGAGTCCGTTTAGTATTTCTTTTCTTCATTTTTCTGCGTGACGGAATTATTTTAAAAAAATCCCACCGACCTACCGGGCTGTGTCCAACCTGGACACTAGCCTGGCCGGCCTTTTCAAGCCGAGGGCCCGACCCGGCCGAACCCTAGCCGCCCCAGCCCCGCACCCCGCCGCCGCCAGTGCCGCCCACTGCCGCCCGCCGGAGTACGCCGCCGCGCCGCCCGCCGCCTCCGCTAGCCCCCGCCGCCAGCCGCCGCCATTGCCGGATGCCGTCGCCACACCGCGGAGTACGCCGCCGCCGCTGCCGTCCCATTCCACGAGGTATGCGCTGTTTTTTTTTCTAAAACCGATCGTTTTATTTCGTAAACCCTAGTTTCATTTTTTGATTAGATCGGTTTTATTTTCTCGGTTTAGCTAAACAGCGGGCGTTCGTCCGTACGTTCGTTTTAACGAACGGTGTCCACTCGTTAGCCGCAGATAGCGAACATTCATTCGTTAGCCTGTTTGTCAGTTTTTTTTTCCAGGGTTTTTCCGCGATTATTTTTGATCGCGATTTCTGCCCTGATTTTTGTTTTAGTTTATCTTTTCGCTTGTTTATCGGAATCAGGCGATTCAAGCGCCTAGATCTTCGTCTCGAAGCCCTCTTTCTGGTTATTCAACTTGAACAAGATTTTGGTACTGTAAAATTTTACTTTAGTCCAGATTAGTAAACGGATCTTGTTTCTTTCGCAGTTTGAGTTTCGTTGCTTCGTTTGATTTGATTCTTTTTGCAAAGCGGAGTTCTTAAGTTGAACTTTCTGGTTAGATCTCTTATTTGAGTTTTACCTGTGCTTCCAGTTGAGTGCTTATTGTATGCTTTGTTTGTTTGCGATAGAGTACCGGAGTGTGAAGCGTGCTACTACGAGTCTCTAGGTTTCGTGGATCATCAACAAAGCAAGTAACACTTTGATCATACCTGTTTACTACCCGGTTTTATTGCATTAGATCAATCCTCAAACAATTGCATGGTTAGGATCTGATTAACATGTGGGTTTTGGGAAGTAGATGATGAGGTAGAACCTATTACCCTGTTTACTATCAAACATTGGGAGTTACTTCTACGTTATGCTTATATTGCTATGCTATGCTTGTAGGCTTGGTTTGGTTCGAGTGATTCATGACAGATGCGAGAGTTATATTAATGGTTAACTTAAGGTGGCTATTTAAATACACATCTGGGTGGATTGCTTGAGGCACCCTGGAGTACCAAGTGGTTGTCAGGGCACCTGGAGAATCTAGTGTTGTCCTAGGATATCCCGGAGTACCCGTGTGATCATCCTACGGTCCGCCACCCAGGCTCAAAGGGATCATAAGATTATTCATGCTACAAACTTCAGTGTGCAGCCACAAGCTATTATGGGCTCTAGCATAGTTGAGTATGTTGCAAGACCTCTTTCAGTGGTGGGCTAGCACATGTAGGGGAAAGTAGGTGTAACTGTCCACCCAGAGTAAAGAGTTATTATTTCAGAAAGACTGTGTCTCGAATCTCCAACCATGGATGTATTCGAGTCTTGTGGGAAAAGTGTGCAAACCTCTGCAGAGTGTACAAACTAATCATGGTTAGCCGTGTCTCCAGTTATGGACATTTTGAGTATCTAGTTCTTGGATTATCATGTTGACCTCATCATTCTTAATTTAATTTGACCGGGTTAATGATGATGCTTAATTGGGATTGAGTTGGAGGAACCTTCTAAATGTTTAACAACCACCATGATAGTTAAATAGAATTTATTCCTTTGTTGTAAGAAAAAATTGGCTTTATGCAAAATTGTAACCATAGAGCTTTCCACCAGCCATATATGCATGTAGTGATAGCTTTTATTCTGTTCATTACTCTATGTGTTACATTGCCAGCATATTCCATGTGCTGACCTGTTTTGGGCTGCAACGTTCATGTTGCAGACTTTTCAGATGACGAGTAAGGTGCCATAGGTCGTTGTCTTTCACTCAGTGATGCCGTTGGAGTTGATGGACTCACTTTATCTTCCAAGCCTTCCGCTGTTATCGACTTGGATGACCTTAAGCCATATTATTGTAATAAGTTCTCTTTTGAGACATTCGATGTAATAAGTGTGTGATTGCTACTCTATTATAAATCCTCAAGTACTGTGCATGTCAGCATTACCGATCCAGGGATGACACTGATGCACAAATCAGAATGTTTGAGGTCTGGTCGCTACACAGACTAAGTTTCAGCATCAGAGATAGAAACTTCATTATCATTATCAGGAGGTTTTTCTACTTCAGGTTCACTAGAGGCATGAAAAGTCCTATCATTTTTCTTTTTCTTTTAGAAGGACTATGTGCATCAGTGTTAACTCTTTTAGAGTCTTGTTCAATTCTTTTTGGTGTCCCTTGGGATAAAGTGGTTCCTGAGTCATTTTACCTCATCTAGTTGCTTTATTATTCATTTCATCTAGCAGCTCTCTTTGAGATTTAGCAACTTGTTCTAACTGGGTTTGAACCATAGAAGCATGCTTTCCCACACCTCTAACATCATTTGAGATTCTAAATAACAAGTCACTCAGGCGAGCAAACATATCAGAATTGTATTTCAATTGTTTCATAACATTTGCATTGAAGTGATCTTGCTTTCTAATGTAATTTTCAAACTCATAGTTCGTTCCCTGAAAACACAACCACCACAACTATCTAGGAAATACCTAGAAGCATCGGTTAGTCCATTATAGAAGATATCAAGTATTTCATTTTCCTTAAGAGGATGATCAGGCAAAGCATTAAGCAATTGGCAAAGCCTCCCCCAAGCATGTGCCACAACAGTTTCAGTTTCATAACCATGAAAAGGATCATATTCAACCAAAGTAATTAACTCTAGGTCGACAGAGAAATCATAATCCTTATCATCAACAAAGATAGGTGAAGTAGCAAACTTAGGATCATATTGCATTCTAGCTTTCAAGGATTTTTCTTTATACTTGCATAATAATTTCTCGAGATCATCTCTATCCTTACAAGCAAGAATATCTCTAGTTGTCTCCTCATTCATAACATAACCTTCCGATACTTTTGGCAATTCATATCTAGGAGGGCTAGTTCTAGTAGGTGTTTCAAGATTTTTAGTTTTAAGCTCATCATCAGTTTCAACAATATCATACATTCTTACTCTAGCAATTTGTTCATCAAGAAAGTCACCTAGTGGCACATCATCATCATCAAGCAAGGTACTAGCAACATCATAAGTATCATTCATAGCAGAAGTAGCATCATCGACAACTTGTGACACATCAGGATTAATAGCATGTGGTGGTGTTGCAAGAAGCTGAATCTAAAGCAGAGCTAGACGGCAGTTCCTTACCTCCACTCGTCTTAGAGGGATAAGTCTTAGTCTTAGCATCTTCCAGATTCTTCATAGTGATAAATTGATAATAATCCCAAGTGACTCAACAAATATGGCTATGCTCCCCGGCAACGGCGCCAGAACAAGGTCTTGATAACCCACAAGTATAGGGGATCGCAATAGTTTTCGATGGCAGAGTATTCAACCCAAACTTATAGATTCAACACAGGGGGAGCCAAAGAATATTTGTAAGTATTAGGAGCTGAGTTGTCAATTCAACCACACCTGGAGATTAATTATCTGCAGCAAAGTGATCAGTAGCAAATTAATATGATAGTTTTGATAATAGTAGTAGCAGAAATGGTAACAGTAATAGTGATCGTAGTAATTTTGTAGCAAGTGCAATAGTGATGATAGCAGTGGTAACTTGGCAAGACAATATAAAGTAAATTCGTAGGCATTGGATCGGTAATTTGTTGGGTGATATTCATCATGTGACAGTCATAACCTAGGGCGATATAGCACTAGCTCTAGTTCATAACTATAATGTAGGCATGTATTCTGTAAATAGTCATACGTGCTTATGGAAAGCACTTGCTTGACATCTTTTGTCCTACCCTCCTGTGGCAGCGGGGTTCAATTGGAAACTAAGGGATATTAAGGCCTCCTTTTAATAGAGAACCGGAACAAAGCATTAACACGTGGTGAATACATGAACTCCTCAAACTACGGTCATCACCGGGAGTGGTCCCGACTATTGTCACTCCGGGGTTGCCAGATCATAACACGTAGTAGGTGATTATGACTTGCAAGATCGGATCTAGAACATGAATATAATGGTGATAACATAAATGGTTTAGATATGAAATCATGGCACCCAGGCCCAAAGTGACAAGCATTAAGCATGCCAAAGTCATAGCAACATCAATCTCAGAACATATAGTGGATACTAGGGATCATGCCCTAACAAAACTAACTAGATTACATGATGAATCTCATCAAACTCCTCATCAACCAGTGAGCCTACGAAGGAATTACTCACTCCTGGTGGGGAGCATCATGGAATTGGTGGTGGAGAAGGGTTGGTGATGACGAAGATCGAAGATCCCCCTCTCCAGAGCCCCAAACGGACTCCAGATCTGGCCTCCCGATGAAGAACAGGAGGTGACAGCGGCTCTGTCTTGTGGAATGCGATAATTCTTTCTCCCCGGGTTTTTCTAGAAATATGTGATTTTATATAGTCGGTTTCAGGGTTTGCGGGGCCACCAGGTGGGGACAACCCACCTAGGTGCGCTTGGGGGGCATGCCCTGGTGGGTTGTGCCCACCCAGGTGCCCCCCTCCGATGGTTCTTGGCTCCAGAAATTCTCTTTTATTGCATAAAAAATCCTCGCAAAGTTTTGTTCCATTCCGAGAACTTTTATTTCTGCACAGAAACAACACCATGGTAGTTCTGCTAAAAACAACGTCAGTCCGGGGTTAGTTTCATTCAAATCATGCATATTAGAGTCCAAAACAAGAGGAAAAGCATTAGGAAAAGTAGATAAGTTGGAGACGTATCAAGCGGCACACCAATCCTTTCAAGAACTTGATAGCTGACTGAGCAGTCACCTTTCTCATGGGCTCTACTTCCGGCCACTTTGTAAACTTGTCGATTGCAACGAACAAGAATTTAAAGCCCCCGGTAGCACGGGGGAAGGGCCCCAAGATGTCGAGCCCCCAGACCAAAAACAACCATGATAAAGGGATTGTCTGACGAGCTTGGGCAGGCAGATGGATATTCTTGGAATGGAACTGGCAGGCTTCACATTTGGTGACCAAGTCAACTGCAGCTTGGCGGGCTATGGGCCAGTGAAATCCATGCCAGAAGGCTTTTCCCACCAGAGCCCTCTATCCAATGTGTGAGCCGCACATACCCCTGTGTATCTCTGCCCCTTTCCTTCTTCCCAGCAAATGCACTTCAATTTCACACCGTGGGGCCTTCTTCTGGTATCATTGGGGGCTCGGGCACTGAAATGGCACCTTCCGCCCATGTAATCATGGCCGTCATTACTTCATGGACCAAACCCTTCCTGGCCTACCTTAATAGGCAGGAACTCCCCGATGACCAGAATGAGGCCCGTCGCATAGTTGGACGCTCTAAAGCCTACAAAGTTCACAAAGGTGAACTCTACAAGAAAAGTACTACTGGAGTCCTTCAAAGATGCATCTTCGAAGAGGAGGGGCGGCAGCTCCTGGCTGAAATACATACTGGTCTTGGTGGCCACCACGCCGCAGCTCGGGCCCTCGTAAGCAAGGCCTTCCATACGGGTTTCTTTTGGCCAATGGCCCGAGCAGATGCACAGGCCCTTGTACAATGTTGTGTGGGATGTCAGCTTTTCGCCAATCAAAGTCATATGCCGCCCACTGCCTTAAGAACAATCCCCATCACTTGGCCATTTGCGGCCTGGGGGCTAGATATGGTCGGACCCTTAAAGGGGGAGGCCACAAGAAAAAATACTTGCTGGTTATGGTGGATAAATTCACTAAGTGGACAGAGGCCAAGCCAGTCAAAACGGTTGAAGTCGGGCCAGTGATCGACTTTATATCAGGCATGGTACACTGTTATGGTGTCCCACACAACATCATCACTGATAATGGCTCCAACTTCACAGCCGATGAGGTAAAAAATTGGTGTGCTAACTTGGGCATGAAGCTCGATTACGCCTTTGTATACCACCCTCAAACAAACGGTCATGTCTAATGGGCCAATGGCCTGATAATGAGCGTCATCAAACCCAGACTAGTGCGATCCCTACGGGTGTCAGATAAACACTGGGTCGAGGAACTCGATTCCATACTCTGGGGATTGCGGACCACGCCCAATCGCACGACCGGATACACGCCCTTTTTCATGGTGTACAGCGTAGAGGTTGTCTTGCCTTGCGACATTATTCATGACTCACCTCGAGTGCGCATGTATGAAGAGAGAGAAACCAAGCTCGATCGGCAGGACGACCTAGACAGACTGGAAGAGGAGCGCGATATTGCAAGATCCCATTCCGCATTCTATCAACAACAAGCTCGGAGATACCAAAGAAGAGAAGTGCGGACCAAGGCTTATAATATCGGCGAACTCGTTTTATGCCTCCCAGAGAAGAAGAAGAAGGACAAGCTCAAACCTAAATGGGAGGGTCCCTTCATTATAGATGAAGTTCTCACATGAGGAGACTATCGCCTTCGTAATGCATCAGATAATCGCCTAGAGCCGAATCCATGGAACGCTGCTCGGCTCCGAAGATTCTACGCAAAAGTTTCACCTGTCTCTTTTTCGCCCTTTTTCCTTCCCTCTTCATTTGTTTTTGTTTTCTCGTTCTTATACATTCCCCAGGATATGTTCGGATAGGCCTAACTCTTAAGGGGTACACATCTTAAAATGTATACACCCCACCATGACTGGGGGCTTCTTTAAATCGAAGCTTATTATTATTCAGAGCCTAGAGCTCACAATTTATATGTCGTTTGTTTATATAAACTCTTTTGCCATTATATGCATTTCTATGACTTAAGTTCTTGCCAAGATGGGTTGCTTGCTCCTGTGTTTATGCCTGATACGTCTCCAACGTATCTATAATTTTTGATTGTTCCATGCTATTATATTATCGGTTTTGGATGTTTAATGGGATTTATTATGCTCTTTTATATTATTTTTGGGACTAACCTATTAACCGAAGGCCCAGTGCAAATTGCTGTTTTTTTGCCTATTTCAGTGTTTCCCAGAAAAGGAATATCAAACGGAACGAAACCTTCGCGAGGATCTTTCTTGGAACAAACGCAATCCAGGAGACTTGGAGTGGAAGTCGGAGACGCAACGAGGCGGCCACGAGGCAGGAGGGAAGCAGTATTTGGTTCTTCTCTGAATTCTTATATGCATGATTTGATATCTTTGCAAGTCTCTTCGAATTATCGGTTTAGTTTGGCCTACTAGATTGATCTTTCTTGCAATGAGAGAAGTGCTTAGCTTTGGATTCAATCTTGCGGTGCTCGATCCCAGTGACAGAAAGGGAACCGCACGTATTGTATTGTTGCCATCGAGGATAAAAGGATGGGGTTTATATCATATTGCTTGAGTTTATCCCTCTACATCATGTCATCTTGCCCATTGCGTTACTCTGTTCTTATGAACTTAATACTCTAGATGCATGCTGGATAGCGGTCGATGGAGTAATAATAGTAGATGCAGAAACGTTTCGGTCTACTTGGCATGGACGTGACGCCTATGTTCATGATCATGCCTAGATATTCTCATAACTATGCGCTTTTCTATCAATTTGTCGGCAGTAATTTGTTCACCCACCGTAATATATGATATCATGAGAGAATCCACTAGTGAAACCTGTTGCCCCTGAGTCTATTTAACATCATATTAGTTTCCTGTTAACTTGCCAATTTCTGTCGCCGTTTATTTTGCAATCTTTACTTTCCAATATATACAACAAAAATACCAAAAATATTTATCTTATTATCTTTATTAGATCTCACTTTTGCAAGTGGTCGTGAAGGGATTCACAACCCCTTTATCGCGTTGGTTGCAAGGTTATTGATTGTTTGTGCAGGTACTAGGCGACTTGCGTGTAGTCTCCTACTGGATTGATACCTTGGTTCTCAAAAACTAAGGGAAATACTTATGCTACTTTGCTGCATCACTCTTTCCTCTTCAAGGGAAAACCAACGCATGCTCAAGAGGTAGCAAGAAGGATTTCTGGCGCCATTGCCAGGGAGATCTACGCTCAAGTCAAGACATGCCAAGTACCCATCACAAACTCTTACCCTTGCATTACATTATTTTCCATTTGCCTCTCATTTTCCTCTCCCCCACTTCACCCTTGTCGTTTTATTCGCCTCTTTTCCGTTTGTCTTTTTCGTTTGCTTGTGTTGCCATGTGCCTTCTATGTGCTTGCATCTTTGCTTGCTAAAAATCTATTGATATGGATCCTCATCCCCTTGCTAATCTTTTGAAGAGATCCAATTATGATGAACCAATTGCTAGTGAGTTGTGTTAACTAGATTATATTTATGAGGTTTTGCTTGAAATCCATGAATCTGGAAATTGTGAGGAAGTACTTTATGAAGTGATTCATGGTAGATCTTTGCATGGAAAGCATAATTGCAATGCTGGTATTATAAATTCTATTAATGTCAGTTGTGCTAATAATATGCAAAACCCTTAGCTTGGGGATGCTAGTTTTGCTATATCCTCTACTTGTTGCAATGATCATGATTGGGGTGATTCTTCCTATGATCTTGAAAATTTATTTAAGCCTCATGATGAATATGAGATTGGTAATACTATTTGCAATAATATTGAAAGTGGGTTTGGAAGAGTTTCAACTTTAGATCCCACATATTTGGATAATGTTCAATATTATGAAGTTTTTGATAAAAGTGGGTTTGGAGAGATCATGACTTTAGTTAATGTTAATCCCACTATTTTGGAAGAGTGTCAACTTTGCATACATGTGGATCGTGTTAAGAATATGTTTTGTGATAGCTATATTTTTGAATTTGATAATGATCCTACATGTAATTATTATGAGAGAGGAAAATATGGTTGTAGAAATTTTCATGTCACTAAATTTCCTCTCGTTATGTTGAGATTGATATTGTTTCTTTCTTCTTCCTTGCATATGCTAGATCTTACTTGTCTTGATAATTTGTTTGCCTATAAGATGCCTATTAATAGGAAGTATGTTAGACTTACATGCGATTTTCGCATGTTTTATGATGCTCTCTTTGTGTTTCAATTACTATCTTTCATGTGAGCATCATTAAAATTATCAATGCCTAGCTAGGGGCGTTAAACGATAGCGCTTGTTGGGAGGCAACCCAATTTTATTTTTGTTCCTTGATTTTTGTTCATGTTTATTAATAAATAATTCATCTAGCCTCTGTTTAGATATGGTTTTATGTTTTAATTAGTGTTTGTGCCAAGTAGAACCTTTGGGAAGACTTGGGTGAAGTCTTTGCGATCTTGCTGTAAAAACAGAAACTTTAGCTCTCACGAGATTAGCTGCCATTTTTTACTGGAGAGTGATTTTAGGTTGATTATTTTTGCAGATGATTAATAGATAAATTCCTCACGTCCACCAGTTTATTTATGAATTTTTGGAGTTACATAAGTATACGTTCGATATAGATTGCTACAGACTGTTCTGTTTTTGACAGATTCTGTTTTTCGTGTGTTGTTTGCTTATCTTGACGAATCTATGGCTAGTATCGGGGGGTATGAACCATAGAGAAGTTGGAATACAGTAGGTTTAACACCAATATAAATAAATAATGAGTTCATTACAGTAACTTAAAGTGGTGGTTTGTTTTCTTACACTAACGGAGCTCATGAGATTTTCTATTTAAGTTTTGTGTTGTGAAGTTTTCAAGTTTTTGGGTAAAGATTTGATGGATTTTGGAATAAGGAGTGGAAAGAGCCTAAGATTGGTGATGCCCAAGGCACCCCCAAGGTAAAAATCAAGGACAACCAAAAGCCTAAGCTTGGGGATGCCCCGTAAGGCATCCCCTCTTTCGTCCTCGTCTATCGGTAACTTTACTTGAGGCTATATTTTTGTTCACCACATGATATGTGTTTTGCTTGGAGCGTCTTGTATGATTTGAGTCTTTGCTTTTTAGTTTACCACAATCATCCTTTCTGTACACACCTTTTGGAGAGACACACATGAATCGGAATTTATTAGAATACTCTATGTGCTCCACTTATATCTTTTGAGCTAGATACTTTTTCTCTAGTGCCTCACTTATATCTTTTTAGAGCACGGTGGTGGTTTTATTTTATAGAAATTATTGATCTCTCATGCTTCACTTATATTATTTTGAGAGTCTTTAGAACAGCATGGTAATTTGCTTTGGCTATAAAATTAGTCCTAATATGATAGGCATCCAAGATGGGTATAATAAAAACTTTCATATAGAGTGCATTAAATACTATGAGAAGTTGGATACTTGACAATTGTTTTGAGATATAAAGATTGTAATGTTAGAGTCGTGCTAGTTGAGTAATTGTGAAATTGAGAAATACTTGTGTTGGTGTTTGCAAGTCCTGTAGCATGCACGAATGCTAACCGTTGTGTGACAAATTTGAAGCATGAGGTGTTCTTTGATTGCTTTCCTTATGAGTGGCGGTCGGGGATGAGCGATGGTCTTTTCCTACCAATCTATCCCCCTAGGAGCATGCGCATAGTGCTTTGGGTTTGATGACTTGTAGATTTTTGCAATAAGTATGTGAGTTCTTTATGACTAATGTTGAGTCCATGGATTATACGCACTCTCACCCTTCCATCATTGCTAGCCTCTTCGGTACAGTGCATTGCCCTTTCTCACCTCGAGAGTTGGTGCAAACTTCGCCGGTGTATCCAAACCCCGTGATATGATACGCTCTATCACACATAAGCCTCCTTATACCTTCCTAAAAAAGCCACCATACCTACCTATTGTGGCATTTCCATAGCCATTCCGAGATATATTACCATGCAAATTTCCATCGTTCTGTTTATTATGACACACTTCATCATTGTCATATTGCTTTCCATGATCATGTAGTTGACATCGTATTTGTGGCAAGGCCGCCAATCATTTTTCATACATGGCACTCTTGATTCATTGCATATCCCGGTACACCGCCGGAGGCATTCACATAGAGTCATATTTTGTTCTAAGTATCGAGTTGTAATTCTTGAGTTGTAAGTAAATAAAAGTGTGATGATCTTCATTATTAGAGCATTGTCCCATGTGAGGAAAGGATGATGGATACTATGATTCCCCCATAAGTCGGGATGAGACTCCGAATGAAAAAAAAGAGGCCAAAGAAGCCCAAATAAAAAAAAGAGGCCAAAGAAGCCCACCATATATAAATAAATAAAAATGAGAGAAAAAGAGAGAAGGGACAATGTTACTATCCTTTTTCCACACTTGTGATTCAAAGTAGAACCATGATCTTCATGATAGAGAGTATCTTATGTTGTCACTTTCATATACTAGTGGGAATTTTTCATTATAGAACTTGGCTTGTCTATTCCAATGATGGGCTTCCTCAAAATGCCCTAGGTCTTCGTGAGCAAGCAAGTTGGATGCACACCCACTTATTTTATTTTGTTAAGCTTTCATATATTTATAGCTATAGTGCATCCGTTGCATGGCAATCCCTACTCCTTGCATTGACATCAATTGATGGGCATCTCCATAGCCCGTTGATTAGCCGCGTCGATGTGAGACTTTCTCCTTTTTTTGTCTTCTCCACACAACCTCCATCATCATATTCTATTCCACCCATAGTGTTATGTCCATGGCTCACGCTCATATATTGCGTGAAAGTTGAAAAAGTTTGAGAATACAAAAGTATGAAATAATTGCTTGGCTTGTCATCGGGGTTGTGCATGATGGGAGCATTTTGTGTGACGAAAATGAAGCATGGCCAAACTATATGATTTTGTAGGGATGAGCTTTCTTTGGCTATGTTATTTTGATAAGACATAATTGTTTAGTTAGCATGCTTGAAGTATTATTATTTTTATGTCAATATTAAACTTTTATCTTGAATCTTTTGGATCTAAACATTCATGACACAATAAAGAGAATTATATTGAAAATTATGTTAGGTAGCATTCTACATCAATGCCCTACGTTCCTGATTGTTCAGCTAGGGTGTAAAGGGAGCACCTCTGCGATTGTTACAACTGGGTCATCCGGACATGTACCTCAGACGGGTGAAGCCGAAAGCTAGCATTTTTAAGAGAATAATTGGTCGGCAATCAAACGACAGATTGTTACATTCTTGTAACCCTTCTAACACTACGGGACAGTATTTCCGTCATACGGGCCAAAGCGTAGGCAGGCACAATTACAGCATGCCGACCCAAGGAAAGGAACCCTTAATGGAACTATTCTTCTTGGAAGATGTTTCTTACATACGTAATATAACATACCTCCTGAACTAAATTTTTTGTTTGTTCGAGCATAATGACTGGGTTGCCTGGTTTCCGGACATAATGAATGTTTCTTTTGTTATAGTATCCGGAAACACTCCACCTTTTTGGGAGGTTAAAGCCGAAGGCCTTGATGACAAATTTTCCACATGTTCGGCTGAAAGATACAGGTTGATCATAAAGTACATTAATATATTGAATCAAATGTCTATCCCTTATCTATTTCATCTATCAGACCATCTAACCTACAGTCTTCCTGCGAATATTTCGCAGCTATCATTACTTGGTCATACACCAAGTTCAAAGGAATTTCTTTCCCATCCGGTCCCTGCGGTCCCACTCAGGCCATATGATTTGGATCTAGCTTGGTGAAGCGTGTCTACACCATCGCCCAGGCTTCTCGTGCACCTTCACGGCACGCGGATGTCTTCCATAGCTCAAAGCGGCGTTGGGCACCTTTGAACAGGCTTGACAAACCCTCCATACTTTCTGGAGGGGTGTCAGATGGCCATAAAGCCTTGACCATGCTCCTCATGGCCTTTCAGGCCCGCGCATGTACCACAAATAGCTCCTTCAGTACGTCACCTTGAAATCTGGATACTTCTTCTTCCGGCCGACCAGTTAATAGACCTGCAGCAATAGAGTTATGACATTCTAAATTGTGGACTAAACATGAGTCTCTATGGTGGTTTTAAATGACATACTGAACATGCCGCCTTTCAACTTCTCATTTTCTTTTTGAGCGGCCGATAACTGAGCCTTTAACCACTCTATCTCTTCGGATTGTTTGTCTTTTTCCTCCTCGTGTATTTTCTTCTTGGATGTGCTCATTGCGGCCTTTGTCATTTCCGCCAGTTCGGCGGTGACGGCATTCCGCTGCATCTGGGTTGTTTTCAGCTCCTGGGATAGCGCAGTATTCTTCTCTTTGAGAACTTGTAGGAAATATCGATCCTTAAATCGGTTGGCTTCACCGCTTTAAGTCTTGGGGGCTACTGGTGTATGTCTATCAAGATTACATTAACTCTTACATGTATATGCATCGAGAACAGCTGAGTAATTCCGGCAAGTCCATCTCGAGCAGCTCGGATATATCCCACTGAGCTGAGTGTGGTAAATTCCTGCTCGGAAAAAGCTGGAGCATTCATGGCCTCTTTTAGTCTACGATGATTCATTACGCTCTCCACCTTGGAATTCATCACAGATACGTCATCTGAATCATCATGAGGCGGTGGAATTGGCATTGCATCAGCCCTTGTCCTAGCTGACGAGTCTGGTGCCGGATTGGCTGACATTCAGCTAGCAGGGCGTTTTCCCACTGTTTGTTGTGTGTTCCTCCCGAATCAAAGATAGAAGGGAGCTCTAATAATCCAAACTCGTGCCTAGGCACGTATTAAACGAACATACCTTTTTGAAGACGGTGAGGGTTCTACGGCGCCCCAGCCTCCTTTCGTTTTGAATGACTACCTTGCGAAGGGGCCACCCTTGAGCAGGTGCGGTCTGCCGAGCGCCGATCCTATTAAGTACGGATTGCAAGTAGGGACTTCTTTTTGAAAGCTCTTCGAATACTTACGATGGAGAAAGGATAGGGGCGGGGGTAGTCGGCGGTGATAGCCACTTCCGAGTCGTCAAGGCTCGCTTGATAAAGTACCCCATCATTGAACTCTATGTATATATCCGAATCCTCGCGGAAGCCGGGGTCTCCGTCGCGATTGTGATCCTCTGGCTGTGGGGCAGGTCAGTGAATCTCCTCGGTCATCTTCCTCCATGCCTGTTTTGTAACAACAAAGAACAAATTGGATTAGCATGCCATGACAGCAATAAGGCAGCACAAGCAATCGAAATCTTACCCATTCAATGGGGTTGTACATGGAGTAACCTTCCCGACAGGTTAAGCGGAGGAAGTCTTCCTTTTCACCCTTGTATAGATCGGTCAAGATCAGGGTCAGTTCGGCCGGGGTATCTGGACCCTTGCGTCTGTAACGAGATGCGTCGTCTTCTCCGCTGTAGCACCATAAGGGAGTTACTCTGGACTGGAGAGGTTGGATGCATCTTTTTATTGCAATGGCCATAACCTTGATTATTGAGAACTTGGTATTGGCCAATAATCTAACCTTGCTGAATAACCTTTTATTTACACATTGTCCTCCTCCTTGGGACTTCGGGGGTGCCAATTGAGGCGTTTCCTTAGAGGAGCACTGGAAAATTCAGGAAGGCCACGCCGAACTGGGTCCGGCAGTGGGACGTCATCCATATAAAACCACTTCGAAGACCATTGTGGGCATATCTCTTTAGGAGTTCCAATGAGGTATCCGGATCCAGCTATACGCCCTACTTCGGCACTGCCTGCTTCAAATATAGAGCCTCCTCGATGGCAGGGGACGAGGCAAAAGAACTTTCTCCATAGTTTGAAATGGGCCTTGATACCCAAGAACAGTTCGCAGAGGGCAACGAAACCTGAGATGTGCAGAATCAAACGTAGGGTAAGGTTGTGCAGTTGGATGCCATAAAATTCCAATAGACCCCTGAGAAAGGATGGATTGGAAATCCTAAGCCCCGCAGAAGGAATGGAATGAAGCACACTGTCTCCTCCTTATTGGGGTTGGGGAAGCTTTCAGCCATCACATCATTGTCGATTGAGGCCAATCCCGCTCGAACGGAGACCAGATCTATGAGGGGAAGATATCCCTGTGTCTAGAGTCGACACAACTAAAGATGAGGTGCTGAACAGCTCTGCCAATCACCCTCTTGAGGGCCATGGGGGCGCGAGGAAGAGCCTGGGGCACTGGCCATGTTTGGAAGCTTTTTTCCTGGCTAATCTTGGCATTTTTTTGTGCGATGTGGATGGCACTTGGAGGATTTGACCTCCTTATATAGGCATTGTCCCTGTGCGACCGGGTGTTTTCTTTTTAATAGAAAAATTGTGGATCATTCGCATTCGCCCAGCGCGTGGAAATCGAGGCGACAGGGAAAGGAGTCATAAAGGCGGAATAAGGAAGTCAGGGTCAGACTATTATCCTCCTAGTAAACAGTAAAGAACTAACCTTGCAAAAGCCGAAGGCATAAGCCGGATACTGCATCGTCGTTTGAAGGCCAGTTAGGGGGCTACCGAGGGAGTCCTGGATTAGGGGGTCCTTGGGCGTCCGAGCTACTGGATTAGGGCCGGACTAATGGGCCGTGAGGATACAAGGCACAAGGCTTTCCCCCGTGTCCGGGTAGGACTCCCCTATGCTTGGATAGCAAGACTGATGTCCAGATATGTAATTTCCTTCTTCCACGAACCGACCCCGTACAACCCTAGGCCCCTCCGGTGTGTATATAAAATGGAGGGTTTAGCTCGTAGAGGCTATCAGAATTCACATAGGCTAGTCATCTAGGGTTTAGCCATTATGATCTCGAGGTAGATCATCTCTTGTAACCCCTATACTCATCAAAGACAATCAAGCAGGAAGTAGGGTTTACCTCCATTAAGAGGGCCCGAACCTGGGTAAACATCATGTCCCTTTTGTCTCCTGTTACCTTCGATCCTTAGACGCACAGTTCGGGACCCCCTACCCGAGATCGGCCGGTTTTGATACCGAGAGTTGTGCCCTTCGGCCGAGAAGAGAGGTGCATACGGAATGATCTCTCCACCCATACCACGTAGAGCGTGGCTGCTGGGATGTTTTTGGTGTTGTCCTTCTCCAGTGCCTCATGCTCCCGCTTCGGGCGCGGGGGAGGTGGTGACGACGCCACCTGCGCCGACCACGTCCCCCACAGCGTCCACATCCCCAGGCGTCCCCGCAGCCCCCGTGGCAATGTTTCTCGCATGCGGTGGGGCCTTCGAGATGGAAGGGTGGGTTGCGACACCGGGCTTCTTCTTGTCCGCCATGGACGATGGGGTCGTCGATGAAGAAAACGATAATGAAGATGACGCGTTGTGTATGCTTCTTGAGGTCGCACAAGTGCTTCCCCCTACCTAGCGCGCCAAAGATGTCATGGAAAACCATGTCCACCTATGGGGCCATGAGCCCCTTGTGGTTCAGCAGGGGGATGAGCACATTGCACAAAAGAGCAGAGAACGTAGCACAGCACGACAGAGATCACATGGGCAATTTTACCCAAGTTCGGGCCGCCGCGAGGTGTAAAACCCTACTCCTGCTTTGGTGGATTGATGGTGGATTGTGGTGGAAATGCAGCACTCCAGCCCGGCAGGGTTTCCTCGGGTAGAGAACGACTATCCGCGTATGAGTGTACAAGGGTTCGAATCCTCTCTATGGTTGCCACGGCCCTCCTTTTATAGATCAAGGGGTCACCACAGTGGCAAATCAGTCATTGTGTACTGATTAGATAGCAAACAGTGCTATCATACCTAACTCTGCAGACAGGGTAGAGTGCATTAAATGTGCCACTTAGTGTCACATCATGGCATGCCCGGCAAGCCTTGCCGGGCAGTTCGACCACCTTCTCTCCTGCCTGCGTTACACGTCTCTAGACGGGTGTCATTTGGAGGTGATTTACATAGGAAGTGGCTGCCATGTGGCAAGAAACAACCACTTAGTCACTTGGGGGCTTGACACCGCACCGATCGATGACTTGTGAAAGTGCAACTAATCCCCGGGTGGTTTTGGTAATTCATAACAACATACAGCTCATTGAACTAATATCCATTCAAGTTAAATATTTCAGAAAGTGCAATGATTGGCAATGGCATGGACTAGAGATGTGGACCCCTCAAAATGCTAAGGACAAATATTGGCAAAAGCTCAAGACTCTACATTTCTATTTTAGCGATCCAAGATCACATTGAGTCCATAGAAAAAGCCAATACTATTAAAAGGGGATGAGGTGTTGCTTAATGATCTACTTGCTCAAAATGCTTAGTGATATGGTCCAAAGCCCTCAACCACTTTCTCAAATCCAAATATGTCCTAAACCTAAAGTCAAACTCGGCCCCACCGATTTGATCTATCCGGCGCCACCGAGTTCCTTTGACAAAGCCATAGCAAGAAACCCTAATCAGTTCGGTCTCACCGATAGGGATTTCGGTCTCACCGAGATGGGATTGCAAACTCTCTGTTTCCCTTCGTAACATTTTGGTCTTACCGAAATGAGCGATCGGTCCCATCGAGTTCTCAATGCAAACTCTTTGTTTCCCTTTCGTAACGTTTCGGTCTTACCGAAGGGAGCGATCGGTCCCATCAAGTTTACCTGACCAACTCTCTGTTTGCTCATTGCTAAAATCGGTCCCACCGATTTCATGCAATCGGTCACACCGAGATAAGGTTTTGCCCTAACCCTACCGCATCGATCTCACCGAGTTAATCTTGTCAGTCCCACCAAGAATCCTAACATTCACATTTTGAACTGAATCGGTCTCACTGAGTTCACGTATTCGGTCTGACCGAGTTGGGTCAAATGTGTGTAATGGTTAGATTTTGTGTGGAGGCTATATATAGCCCTCCACCCCCTTCTCTATTCAAGAGAGAGCCATCAGAATGAGCCTACACTTTCACTACTCATTTTCTGAGGGAGAACCACCTACTCATGTGTTGAGACCAAGACATTCCAATCCAACCACAAGAATCTTGATCTCTAGCCTTCCCCAAGTTGCTTTCCACTCAAATCATCTTTCCACCATTGCCAAATCTGTGAGACGGAGTTGAGTACTGGGGAGACTATATTGAAGCACAAGAGCAAGGAGTTCATCATCATCACACCATTTATTACCTTTTGGACAGTGGTGTCTCCTAGATTGGTTAGGTGTCACTTGGGAGCCTCCGTCAAGATTGTGGAGTTGAACCAAGAAGTTTGTAAGGGAAAGGAGATCGCCTACTTCGTGAAGATCTACCAAAGTGAGGCAAGTCCTTCGTGGGCGATGGCCATGGTGGGATAGACAAGGTTGCTTCTTCATGGACCCTTCATGGGTGGATCCCTCCGTGGACTCGCGCAACACCCTTCGTGGGTTGAAGTCTCCATCAACGTGGACGTACGATAGCACCACCTATCGGAACCACGCCAAAAATCTCCGTGTCTACATTGAGTTTGCCTTCTCTAAACCCTTCCCTTTACCTTCATATGCAATGTTTTACATTCCGCTGCTATACTCTTATAGTTGCATGCGTACGTTGATTGCTTGACTTATGCTAAGTTGCTAAAATCTGCCAAGACTTCAAATTGGGAAAAAGGCTAGATTTTTATTTGGTCGATTAGTCTAATCACACCCCCCCACTAGACCTGCAACTTGCATTGTTGTGAGGTGGAGCGGTGAAGCCTTGGCGTGGTAGTTTGCCTTCGTAGGGCCCGGCAGGCCTGCCGGGACGGTCTTGAGGCTTGTCTTCGGGGTAATCTTGACCTCGCCAGGCTCGCCTGCCCGGCAAGGGAGGTTTTCCCATAGTGGTGTCTTGCTCCTTAGGCTTGACTTGGTCTTGTTGATCCGCACTCTGATTCATCAAAGAGCTGATCTCTTTGGCTTGGTCTGGTCTTGGATGTTGCAATCTTGCTCTTAGGCATGTGCACGGTCTGGGCAAAAGACCCAGGGTTTGTTGCACTGACAGGGTACAATGGGTTGTGGGAGAGTGGACCGCTGAATATAGATGGTGGAAGGTGATGGATTTGTTGGTGAAGATGACAGAGTTGTTGAAGTAGATCGCCGACACATGATGATTGCCCGGGCGGCGTTCCTGCGCCACCGGGAGAGAGGGGGAGAGAGCCCCCTCCTTCTTCTTCTGCCTTGGCCTCCCCCTTAGATGGGAGGTGGGTTCCCCCTCTGGTCCATGACCTCCATCGAGGTAGAGGGGTCGGATCTGTCTCTCTGTTCTCTTCTGTTTCATGTTCCTATTTTCTGGCCCTTCACCGTTTTTAAATTCCCGAAGATCCGTAACTCCGATTGCGCTGAAATTTTTACACACTTTTTTCCATAAATTATCTTTCTTGCGCCTGAAGAAGGGCCCCAACCGACTTACGGTGAGGGCACAAGACACCTGGGCGTGCCGGGGGATGCCCGACGCGCCCTGGTGGGTTGTGGGTTGTGGGCCTCCGTTAGCATTGATTCCACCTCCCAAAAATCATAAATATTCCAAAATAATTCTCCGTAAATTTTTATCGAGTTTGGACTTTGTTTGATATGGATATTGTGTGAAGCAAAAAACATGCAACAAACTGCAACTGGCACTGGGCACTGGATCAATAGGTTAGTCTAATAAATCATATGAAATGTTGCCAAAAGTATGTGAAAGTTGTATAATATTGGCATGAAACAATCAAAAACTTTAAATACGACGAAGACGTATCAGCATCCCCAAGCTTAATTCATGTTTGTCCCCGAGTAGCTAAATGATAAAAAAGATAATTTTTGATGTGAAATGCTACCTGGCATAATCTTGATCATATATCTAATCATGACATGAATATTAAGACACGAGTGATTCAAAGCAGTAGTCTATAATTTGACATAAAGACATCAATACTCAGGCATCCCAACAAACAATTGTGTCTTTCAAAATATCAATGCTAAAGAAAGTTATCCCTACAAAATCATATAGTCTTGTCATTCTCTGTCTTCTTAACACAAAGTATTTATCATGCACAACCCCGTTGACAAGCCGATCAATTGGTTCATACTTTTTAACGTGCTTAAGCTTTTTCAACCCTCACGTAATACATGAGCGCAAGCCATGGATATAGCACTATGGGTGGAATAGAGTATGATGATAGGGGTAAATACAGAGAAGACAAAAATGTAAGAATGTCTCACATTGACGCGACTAACCAACGGGCTATGGAGATGCCCATCAATTGATATCAATGCGAGGAGTAGGGATTGCCATGCAACGAATGCACTAAGAGATATAAGTGTAAAAAAGCTCAAAAATGAAAACTAAGTGGGTGTGCATCTAACTCTATAATGAAAAATTCCCACTAGTATATGAAAGTGACGACATAGGTGACTCTGTATATGAAAAACATGGCCCCTTCTCTCTTTGTGTTTTTTCTTTTCTTTTCTTTTCTTTTCTTTTCTTTCTTTTCTTTTTTCTCTCTCTTTGTCCGGAGTCTCATCCCAACTTGTGGGGGAATCATAGTCTCCATCATCCTTTCCTCACCGGGGCAATGCCCTAATAATGAATAATAATGATCATCACACTTCTATTTACTTATAACTCAAAAGAAATAAAAATTACAACTCGATACCTAGAACAAAGTATGACTCTATATGAATGCCTCTGGTAGTGTAACAGGATGTGCAATGATCTAGCATAACAATGATATCAAAAAACGGACAAGCCATGGAAATATCATGGTAGCTATCTTACGATCATGCAAAGCAATATGACAATGAATGCTCAAGTCATCAAAACGGAAGCGGTGGAAGTTGCATGGCAATATATCTCCGAATGGCTACGGAAAGGCCATAATAGGTGGGTATGGTGGCTGTTTTGAGGAAGATATAATAAGGCTTATGTGTGATAGAGCGTATCATATCATGGGGTTTGGATGCACCGGCGAAGTTTGCACCGACTCTCGAGGTGAGAAAGGGCAATGCACGGTACCGTAGAGGCTAGCAAATTGCGGAAAGGTAAGAGCGCGTATAATCCATGGACTCACATTAGTCATAAAGAACTCATATACTTGTTGTAAAAGTTTATTAGCCCTTGAAGCAAAGTACAACTATGCATGCCCCTAGGGGGATAGATTGGTAGGAAAAGACCATCACTCATCCCCGACCGCCACTCATAAGGAAGACAATCAATAATAAACCATGCTCCAACTTCATAGCATAACAAGAGACTATACGTGCATTCTTCGGGAATCACAAACCTTAACACCAATATTCTTGCTAACCACGACCGTTTACTAGTACCTCCCACATATTCCATATCTATATCACAAAACTATTGCAAGGAATCAAACATATCATATTCAGTGATCAATAAGTTTTATGTAGGATTTTATGACTAACCATGCAAATGACCAATTTCTATTGACTCTCTAAATAGATATAAGTGAAGCATGAGAGTTTAGTTCTTTCTACAAAATATCATGCTCTAATAAGAATAAGTGAAGCAAAAGAACATTCTACAAATAACGATTTTCTATGTGAAGAGAAACAGGCAATCGAAACTTCAAATTATATAAGTGAAACACATGAAGCATTCTATAAAGCCAACCATGGACTATCTCATACCTGCATGGTGCATAAAAAATGAAAACTAAACGCAAAACACGCTCCAAGATTTACACATATCACATGATGGAAACAAGAACGAAAACATACCGACACTTGTTGAAGAAAGATGGGATGCCTTCTGGGGCATCCCCAAGCTTAGATGCTTGAGTCTCCTTGGATATTTACTTGGGGTGCCTTGGGCATCCCCAAGATTGAGCTATTTCCTCTCCTCCTTCTCATATCGAGACCTCCTCAATCTTTGATCACTTCATCCACACAAAACTTAATAGAAAACTGGTGAGATCCGTTAGTATAATAATGCAAATCACTACTCTAAGTACTGTTGCAAACACATTCATATTTTGTTTCTGCATTGTATCTATTGTATTGTAACTTTCCAAGGGCTTATACCACCGATAGAATCGATAGTTTCATCAAAACAAGCAAAACAATGCATCAAAAACAGAATCTGTCTTAAACAGGACAGCCTGTAGCAATCTGCACATCTACCATACTTCTGTAATTCCAAAAATTCTGAAAAAATAGGACAAAATAAAACATTTGTATAGAAATATTGTGCAAAAGGTTTCAGAAGCTTTTGACGTACCAGTAAAAAATGTAAAATCATGGACTACAACCAAAGTTTCTGTTTTTACACCTCACATACCAACAAGCAATCTAATCATCCTAAAGGTAAATCTTGGCACATTATTTTTATAATACATTGGATTTGTACAAGGGGATAATTATTTTTGTTGAATTTTTTTTGTAATCGAGGTTCACAAAGTTTCCATGGGCATGAACGAAGTTCAAGGCTAGCTCCCGCTTCCACGGTGCTTGTCTTTCTCACTTTCACTTTTCTTTTTGTGAAGTTTTAAGTCCCCCTCTATATTTTTGTGTTTTAAAACTTTATAAAAGCACTCAACAGAAATAAATGACTCTAAAACTTCTGATTTGTCTCCCTGGCAGTGCTTTCTTTAAAGCCATTAAGCTAGGCATAAAGTGCTCAAGTAATGGATCCACCGCCGGATCCCAAGGTATATCAAAGCCAATTTTAATTTGCAATGATTTGGCATTTAGTAGTGAGCACAGGGCAATGTATATCATGCAATTACAAAGTATAACTCTCTTTCTATGCATTGGCATGTCATAAAAGAACAATTCATGCACATCAAGTAAAGGCCAATACATAGCATAAGCAGTTTCTTGCAATTTTATCCTGTTGGAAACATAGAGAGGCGGAGATGTAGTTCCTCTCTCATAATAATTGCAACTAGGGGCAGAAAGCACATGCATATTACATTCATAAAAATCATCATGTATAGTGGTAGAATGCAACTCATCAATGTAATCCTTAATAAGTGCAAACTTCTCCGATATAGTGTAGTTTGAAGAATTCAAAAAGATAATAGGACTATCATGTGTGGGTGCAATAGGAACAATTTCATTCTTAACATAAGGAACTATAGCAAGTTCATCTCCATAAGCATAATTCATATTGGCATCATGGTCAAAAGCATAGCAAGCATCAAGTTCATCAAAAAGGGATATTTCAAGTGAATCAACGGGATCATAGCAATTATCATAGAATTCATCCTTCGGTAAGCACGAAGGGACATTGAGCAATGTATGAGTTGAAGAGTTACTCTCATTAGAAGGTGGGCACTGGTAGCTAATCCGTTCTACCTCCGTTTGTTCTTTGCTCTGCTCATCATCTTTTTCATCCAATGAGCTCACGGTTTCATCAATTTCTTCTTCGATAGACTCCTGCAAAATATTAGTCTCTTCTTGGACAGCGGAGAAGTCCTCAATATGTGGTTTAATATAAGCATTAGAAGAATAATTTTCATAGCAATATTTAAATATGGCAAAATTTTCAGATTTGTAAAGAGTAGCATCATACTTTTCAATCAAAGAAGCAACTTCATAAGCACCCTTAAAAGCAGCAAATTGTTCAATTTGTTCAGTATCATAGTAATTATAAACACTCTTGGCATAAGAAGGTAAAATTCCATTATCCTTAAACTCTCATTTGAAGGGAAGTTGTTTTTTAGGATCTTCAGAACAACAAGTAAAATCATGTATTTCGCATGAATTCAAAGCATATCAGTACAAACTATTAATATGATGCCATAAAAGTTTCCCTTTTTAAGATAAGCGGTGTCGCACAAAATAAGCATGCTCATTTATTGATTTTCCCTCAACTAAGCTAGTTGGGGTTTCAGCACGAGCACATAGGGATGGAAGATGATCCAACTAGAAAGCGTCAACCATTGGTTTGGTAGGTACAACTTTTTTTTTGGTATTTTGCGTTTCCTACCCATAACTAAAGATAGAAAACAAGGGCACAAAATAAAAATTACTTAGTGATAAAGTAAACAAGCACACATGAGAATATTCACCCCACGCTATTGCTCCCCGGCAATGGTGCTAGAAAAAGGTTTTGATAACACACAAGTATAGGGAATCATTTGTAGCCTTTTTCGATAAATAAGAGTGTCAAACCCAACAAGGGGCCAAAGGTAGAACAAATATTCTCTCAAGCTCTATCGACCACCGATACAACTCTACGCACACTTAACGTTTGCTTTACCTAGAACAAGAATAAAACTAGAAGTACTTTGTAGGTGTGATAGGTTTGCAAGATAATAAAGAACGTGAAAATAAAAGTTAGGTGAGGTTTAGATAAAGAAACAATTAAGTTTAGTAAAATGAGTGTGGATTAGTGGTGGTAGGATTTGCGAAATTGTCCCTTAGCAATTGACTACATTGCTAGACTGATAGCAAGTTTTTATGTGAGATAGGCCACTGCTAGCATGTCATCCCATACTTGGAATTATATGCACTTATGATTGGAACTATTAGCAAGCATCCACAACTACTAACATTCATTAAGGTAAAACACCCAACCATAGCATTAAGATATATATTGGTCCCCCCTTCAATCATGTACGTATCAATTTCTATGTTTAGGCTGAAGCTGTTGTCACCCTTGCCCTCCAATGCATAGTCCTATCAACATACAACTAACCCTATGGTGTGATCCACACGCGCGCTCATATGATGGGCACCAAGGGACAGCAACATAACCACAAGCAAATTAAACAAACCATAGCAATTCACCAATTACCAATAGGACAACAAAAATCCACTCAGACACCATAGGATGGCAACATATCATTGGATAATAGTATGAAGAATAAATCACCATGTTCAAGTAGAGGGTACAACGGGTTGCAGGAGAGTGGACCGATGAATATAGATGGGGGAAGGTAATGGAGTTGTTGGTGAAGATGACGGACTTGTTGGAGTAGATCGCCATCACATGATGATTGCCCTGGCGGTGTTCCGGCGCCACCGGGAGAGAGGGGGAGAGAGCCCCGTCCTTCTTCTTCTTCCTTAGCCTCCGCCCTAGATGGGAGGAGGGTTCCCCCTCTGGTCCATGCCCTCCATGGAGGCGGAGGGGTGGGAGCCCCTCCGAGATTGGATCTGTCTCTTTGTTCTCTTCTATTTTGCGTTCCTATTTTCTGGCCCTTAACTGTTTCTTAAATTCCCAGAGATTCGTAACTCCAATTGCGCTAATATTTTTACACGCTTTTTTCCATAAATGATCTTTCTTGCGCCCGAAGAAGGGCCCCAACTGACTTACAGGGAGGGCACAAGACACCTGGGTGCACCAGGGGGTGCCCGGCGCGCCCTGGTGGGTTGTGGAGGTCGTGGGCCTCCTTTAGCATTGATTCCACCTCCCAAAAATCCTAAAGATTCTAAAATAATTCTCCGTAAATTTTTATCGCGTTTGTACTTCATTTGATATGGATATTCTATGGAATAAAAAACATGCAACTCACACTGGGCACTGGATCAATAGGTTAGTCCAATAAATCATATAAAATGTTAACAAAAGTATGTGAAAGTTGTATAATATTTACATGAAACAATCAAAAATTATATATACGACGGAGACGTATCAACGCTCCAAGCAAAACGCATATCATGTGGTGAATAAACCTCAAGTAAATTTACCGATGGATTGAAGACGAAAGAGGGGATGCCATCTGGGGCATCCCCAAGCTTAGATGCTTGGTTATCCTTAAATATTACCTTGGGGTGCCTAGGGAATCCCCAAGCTTAGGCTCTTGCCACTCCTTATTCCGTTGTCCATCAAATCTTTACCCAAAACTTGAAAACTTCACAACACAAAACTCAACAAGAAACTCATAAGATCCGTTAGTATAATAAAATAAATCACCACTTTAGGTACTGTTGTGAAATCATTCTAAATTTATATTGGTGTTATATCTACTGTATTCCAACTTATCCATGGTTCATACCCCCGATACTACCCATAGATTCATCAAAATAAGCAAACAACACATAGAAAACAGAATCTATCAAAAACAGAACAGTCTGCGAAGATCTGAATTGTTCTCATACTTCTGTAACTCTAATTTTTTTGAAAAATTAGGACAACGTAGGCAATTTGTATATCAACCTTGTGTAAAACATTCAAAAACAGAACATGTTCCTGTGAATTTAAATAATTCTGTTACTGGATGTAAAAGTTTCTGTTTTTCAGCAAAATCAAATCAACTATCACCATAGATCATCCCAAAGGCCTTACTTGGCTCAAACACCAATTAAAACACCAAAACAAAATTACTATAGAGGTAATAATTTGTATTCTCATAAAAACAGAAAATAAAAATATTGGGTTGTCTCCCAACAAGCGCTTTTCTTTAAAGCCTTTTAGCTAGGCATTGATAATTTTACTGATGCTCACATGAAAGATAGCATTTGAAACACGAAGAGAATATCATGAAACATGTGAAAAACAAGTTTAAGTCTAACATACTTCCTATGCATAGGCATTATATAAGCAAACAAATTATGAAGATAAGCAAAAATTAGCATATGCAAGGAAGAAGAAAGAAACAATAGCAATCTCAACATAACGAGAGATAATTTAGTAACATGAAATTTTCTACAACCATATTTTCCTCTCTCATAATAATTACATGTAGGATCATAACCAAATGAAAAAAAATATAGATATCATATAAAATATTCTTTTTCATGATCCACATGCATGCAAAGTTGACACTCTTCCAAAATAGTGGGATTATTACCAAATAAAGTCATGACCTCTCCAAGCCCACTTTTATCAAAAAATTCATAAGATTGATCATTCTCCAAAGTAGTGGGATTATTATTACCTAGAGTTGACACTCTTCCAAACCCACTTTCAATATATTGCAAACATATTTATCATGAGGCTTAAATAAATTTTCAAGATCATAAGAAGAATCACCCCAATCATGATCATTGCAATAAGTAGTGGACATATCAAAATTAGCATCCCCAAGCTTGGGGTTTTGCATATTATTAGCACAATTGACAATAATATAGTTTAAAATAACATCATTGCAATCATGCTTTTCATTCAAGGAGCTATTGTGAATCACTTCATCAATTTCTTCTTTTAATACTTCATCATAATTTTTAGATTCACGAATTTCAAGCAAAACTTCATAAAGATAATCTAGTGCACCCAAATCACTAGCAATTGGTTCATCATAGTTGGATATTTTAAAAAGATTAGCAAGTGTATGAGGACCCATAAGCTTTTTGTTCTTGATTTCCAGTAAACACACAATTATGCCAAGCAAACAAGCAAACAAACCAAGTAAGACATAAAGGCAAACGGAAAGAAGGCAAATATTTTTGTGTTTTTCTGAAAACGTTTTAGAAGTGGGGGAGTTGAAAACAAGAGGCAAATGGAAAATAATGTAAGCGCAAGAGATGAGAGTTTATGATATTACTTGGTAGGCTTGATGTTGAACCTCCCCGGCAACGGCGCCAGAAATTCTTACTGCGACTTCTTGAGCTTGCGTTGATTTTTCACTTGAAGAGGAAAGGGTGATGCAGCAAAGTACAGATAAGTATTTCCCTCGGTTAAGAACCAAGGTATCAATCCAGTAGGAGGCACAAGCAAGTCTCCAATATATGCACCTGCACAAACTAACAAACACTTGCACACAACGCGAAAAAGGGGTTGTCAATCCCTTCACAGTCACAAACAAGAGTGAGATCTAATAGAGATAGGTATAAAAGATAAATAAAAGAGCAAACTAAAGTAAATATAAATAAATTGCAGCAAGGTATTTTTGGGTTTTTAGGTTTATAGATCTGAAAATATATGATGGAAAATAAACCCGGGTGAGGGAGTCCTGGATTAGGGGGTCCTCGGACAGCCGGACTATGTACTTGTGCCAAACTGTTGGACTATGAAGATACAAGATTGAAGACTTCGTCCCGTGTCCTGGTGGGACTCTCCTTTGCATGGAAGGCAAGCTTGGCGATTCGGATATGTAGATCTTGAAGGAAATATGCCCTAGAGGCAATAATAAAGTTATTATTTATTTTCTCATATCATGATAAATGTTTATTATTCATGCTAGAATTGTATTACCCGGAAACATAATACATGTGTGAATACATAGACAAACATAGTGTCACTAGTATGCCGCTACTTGACTAGCTCGTGAATCAAAGATGGTTAAGTTTCCTAACCATAGACATGAGTTGTCATTTGATTAACGGGATCACATCATTAGGAGAATGATGTGATTGACTTGACCCATTCCGTTAGCTTAGCACTTGATTGTTTAGTATGTTGTTATTGCTTTCTTCATGACTTATACATGTTCCTATGACTATGAGATTATGTAACTCCCGCTTACCGGAGGAACACTTTGTGTGCTACCAAACGTCACAGCGTAACTGGGTGATTATAAAGGTGCTCTACATGTGTCTCCAAAGGTACTTGTTGAGTTGACGTATTTCGAGATTAGGATTTGTCACTCCGATTGTCGGAGAGGTATCTCTGGGCCCTCTCGGTAATGCACATCACTATAAGCCTTGCAAGCAATGTAGCTAATGAGTTAGTTACGGAATGATGCATTACGTAACGAGTAAAGAGACTTGCCGGTAACGAGATTGAACTAGGTATTGAGATACCGACGATCGAATCTCGGGCAAGTAACATACCGATGACAAAGGGAACAACGTATGTTGTTATGCGGTTTGATCGATAAAGATCTTCGTAGAATATGTAGGAGCCAATATGAGCATCCAGGTTCCGCTATTGGTTATTGAACGGAGACGTGTCTCGGTCATGTCTACATAGTTCTCGAACCCGTAGGGTCCGCACACTTAAAGTTTTGATGACGGTTATATTATGAGTTTATGAGTTTTCATGTACTGAAGGTTGTTCGGAGTCCCGGATGTGATCACGGACATGACGAGGAGTCGAAATGGTCGAGACATAAAGATTCATATATTGGACGACTATATTCGGACACCGGAATAGTTCTGGGGATTATCGGATATATATTCGAGTATCGGGGGTTACCGGACCCCCCCCCCCCCCGGGAAGCTATTGGGCCTTATGAGCCTTATGGGCCTTACGCGTAATGTCGGTCCGGGCCGCTTCATCTCACAATACCGCCGAACCAAAGTATGACATGCTAGTAAGCAGTATGACTTGTATCGCCCACAACTCACTTGTGTTCTACTCGTGCATATGACATCTACGCATAAAACCAGGCTCTGATACCACTGTTGGGGAACGTAGTAATTTCAAAAAAAAATCCTACGCACACGCAAGATCATGGTGATGGCATAGCAACGAGAGGGGAGAGTGTTGTCCACGTACCCTCGTAGACCGTAAGCGGAAGCGTTATGACAACGCGGTTGATGTAGTCGTACGTCTTCACGATCCAACCGATCCAAGTACCGAACGTACGTCACCTCCGAGTTCAGCACACGTTCAGCTCGATGACGATCCCTGGACTCCGATCCAGCAAAGTTTTGGGGATGTGTTCCGTTAGCACGACGGCGTGGTGACGATGATGATGCTCCACCGGCGCAGGGCTTTGCCTAAACTCCGCGATGATATGACCGAGGTGAAATATGGTGGAGGGGGGCACCGCACACGGCTAAGGAACGATCCGTAGATCAACTTGTGTGTTCTAGGGTGCCCCCCTGCCCCCGTATATAAAGGAGCCAAGGGGGAGGGGGCAGCCGGCCAAGGAGGGCACGCCAAGGGGGAGTCCTACTCCCACCGGGAGTAGGACTCCCTTCTTTCCTAGTTGGAGTAGGAGAAGGGGGAAGGAGGAGGAAGAGGGGAAGGAAAGGGGGGGCGCCACCCCCCTCTCCTTGTCCTATTCGGACTAGGGAGGGCAGGGGGCAGCCCACCTCTTGCCTCCTCTCCTCTTCTCCCTTAGGGCCCATGAAGGCCCAATAACCCCCGGGAGGGTTCCGGTAACCCCCCGGTACTCCGGTAAAATGCCGATTTCACCCGGAACACTTCCGATGTCCAAACATAGGCTTCCAATATATCAATCTTTATGTCTCGACCATTTCGAGACTCCTCTTCATGTCCGTGATCACATCCGGGACTCCAAACAAACTTCGGTACATCAAAACTTATAAACTCATAATAAAATTGTCATCGTAACGTTAAGCGTGCGGACCCTACGGGTTCGAGAACTATGTAGACATGACCTAGAACTATTCTTGGTTAATAACCAATAGCGGAACCTAGATGCCCATATTGGCTCCTACATATTCTACGAAGATCTTTATCGGTCAAACCGCATAATAACATACGTTGTTCCCTTTGTCATCGGTATGTTACTTGCCCGAGATTCGATCGTCGGTATCCAATACCTAGTTCAATCTCGTTACCGGCAAGTCTCTTTACTCGTTAGTTAATGATCATTCCGTAACTAACTCATTAGCTACATTGCTTGCAAGGCTTATAGTGATGTGCATTACCAAGAGGGCCCAAAGATACCTCTCCGACAATCGGAGTGACAAAACCTAATCTCGAAATACGCCAACCCAACATGTACCTTTGGAGACACCTGTAGTACTCCTTTATAATCACCCAGTTACGTTGTGACGTTTGGTAGCACCCAAAGTGTTCCTCCGGTAAACGGGAGTTCCATAATCTCATAGTCACAGGAACATGTATAAGTCATGAAGAAAGCAATAGCAATATACTAAACGATCAAGTGCTAGGCTAACGGAATGGGTCATGTCAATCACATCATTCTCCTAATGATGTGATCCCATTAATCAAATGAAAACACATGCCTATGGTTAGGAAACATAACCATCTTTGATTAATGAGCTAGTCAAGTAGAGGCATACTAGTGACGTTATGTTTGTCTATGTATTCACACATGTATCATGTTTCCGGTTAATACAATTCTAGCATGAATAATAAACATTTATCATGATATGAGGAAATAAATAATAACTTTATTATTGCCTCTAGGGCATATTTCCTTCAGTCTCCCACTTGCACTAGAGTCAATAATCTAGATTACACAGTAATGATTCTAACACCCATGGAGTCTTGGTGCTGATCATGTTTTGCTCGTGAGAGAGGCTTAGTCAATGGGTCTGCAATATTCAGATCCGTATGTATCTTGCAAATCTCTATGTCTCCCACCTGGACTTGGTCCCGGATGGAATTGAAGCGTCTCTTGATATGTTTGGTCCTCTTGTGAAACTGCATTCCTTTGCCAAGGCAATTGCACCAGTATTGTCACAGAAGATCTTCATTGGTCCCGATGCACTAGGTATGACACCTAGATCAGAAATGAACTCCTTCATCCAGACTCCTTCATTTGCTGCTTCTGAAGCAGCTATGTACTCTGCTTCACATGTAGATCCCGCCATGATGCTTTGTTTAGAACTGCACCAACTTACAGCTCCACCGTTTAATAAAAACACGTATCCGGTTTGCGATTTAGAATCGTCCGGATCAGTGTCAAAGCTTGCATCGACGTAACCATTTACGACTAGCTCTTTGTCACCTCCATATACGAGAAACATATCCTTAGTCCTTTTCAGGTATTTCAGGATGTTCTTGACCGCTGTCTAGTGATCCACTCATGGATTACTTTGGTACCTTCCTGCCAAGCTTATTGCTAAGCACACGTCAGGTCTGGTACACAGCATTGCATACATGATAAAGCCTATGGCTGAAGCATAGGGAACATCTTTCATTTTCTCTCTATCTTCTGTTGTGGTCGGGCATTGAGTCTGACTCAATTTCACACCTTGTAGCACGGGCAAGAACCCTTTCTTTGCCTGATCCATTTTGAACCTTTTCAAAATTTTATAAAGGTATGTGCTTTGTGAAAGTCCAATTAAGCGTCTTGATCTATCTCTATAAATCTTGATGCCCAATATATAAGCAGCTTCACCGAGGTCTTTCATAGAAAAACTTTTATTCAAGTATCCCTTTATGCTATCCAGAAATTCTATATCATTTCCAATTAATAATATGTCATCTACATATAATATCAGAAATGCTACAGAGCTCCCACTCACTTTCTTGTAAATACAGGCTTCTCCAAAAGTCTGTATAAAACCATATGCTTTGATCACACTATCAAAGCGTTTATTCCAACTCCGAGATGCTTGCACCAGTCCATAAATGGATCGCTGGAGCTTGCACACTTTGTTAGCACCTTTTGGATCAACAAAACCTTCTGGTTGCATCATATACAACTCTTCTTCTAGAAATCCATTCAAGAATGCAGTTTTGACATCCATTTGCCAAATTTCATAATCATAAAATGCGGCAATTGCTAACATGATTCGGACAGACTTAAGCATCGCTACGGGTGAGAAAGTCTCATCGTAGTCAACCCCTTGAACTTGTCGAAAACCTTTCGCAACAAGTCGAGCTTTATAGACAGTTACATTACCATCAGCGTCAGTCTTCTTCTTAAAGATCCATTTATTCTCAATGGCTTGCCGATCATCGGGCAAGTCAACCAAAGTCCATACTTTGTTCTCATACATGGATCCCATCTCAGATTTCATGGCCTCTAGCCATTTTGCGGAATCTGGGCTCATCATCGCTTCCTCATAGTTCGTAGGTTCATCATGGTCAAGTAACATGACTTCCAGAATAGGATTACCGTACCACTCTGGTGCGGATCTTACTCTGGTAGACCTACGAGGTTCAGTAGAAACTTGATCTGAAGTTTCATGATCAATATCATTAGCTTCCTCACTAATTGGTGTAGTTGTCACAGGAACCGGTTCTTGTGATGAACTACTTTCCACTAAGTGAGCAGGTACAGTTACCTCATCAAGTTCTACTTTCCTCCCACTCACTTCTTTCAAGAGAAACTCCTTCTCTAGAAAGGATCCGAAGTTAGCAACGAAAATCTTGCCCTCAGATCTGTGATAGAAGGTGTACCCAACAGTTTCTTTTGGGTATCCTATGAAGACACATTTCTCCGATTTGGGTTCGAGCTTATCTGGTTGAAGTTTCTTCACATAAGCATCGCAGCCCCAAACTTTAAGAAACGACAACTTTGGTTTCTTGCCAAACCATAGTTCATGAGGCGTCGTCTCAACGGATTTTGATGGTGCCCTATTTAACGTGAATGCGGCCGTCTCTAAAGCATAACCCCAAAACGATAGCGGTAAATCAGTAAGAGACATCATAGATCGCACCATATCTAGTAAAGTACGATTACGACGTTCGGACACACCATTTCGTTGTGGTGTTCCGGGTGGCGTGAGTTGCGAAACTATTCCGCATTGTTTCAAGTGTAGACCAAACTCGTAACTCAAATATTCTCCTCCACGATCAGATCGTAGAAATTTTATTTTCTTGTTACGATGATTTTCCACTTCACTCTGAAATTCTTTGAACTTTTCAAATGTTTCAGACTTGTGTTTCATTAAGTAGATATACCCATATCTGCTCAAATCATCTGTGAAGGTGAGAAAATAACGATACCCGCCGCGAGCCTCAACATTCATTGGACCACAAACATCAGTATGTATGATTTCCAACAAATCAGTTGCTCGCTCCATAGTTCCGAAGAACGGCGTTTTAGTCATCTTGCCCATGAGGCACGGTTCGCAAGTACCAAGTGATTCATAATCAAGTGATTCCAAAAGCCCATCAGTATGGAGTTTCTTCATGCGCTTTACACTGATATGACCTAAACGACAGTGCCACAAATAAGTTGCACTATCATTATCAACTCTGCATCTTTTGGTTTCAACACTATGAATATGTGTATCACTACTATCGAGATTTAATAAAAATATACCACTCTTCAAGGTTGCATGACCATAAAAGATATTACTCATATAAATAGAACAACCATTATTCTCTGACAAATGAATAACCGTCTCGCATCAAACAAGATCCAGATATAATGTTCATGCTCAACGCTGGCACCAAATAACAATTATTTAGGTCTAAAACTAATCCCGATGTTAGATGTAGAGGTAGCGTGCCGATGGCGATCACATCGACTTTGGAACCATTTCCTACGCGCATCATCACCTCGTCCTTAGCCAATCTTCGCTTAATCCGTAGTCCCTGTTTCGAGTTGCAAATATTAGCAACAGAACCAGTATCAAATACCCAGGTGCTACTGCGAGCATTAGTAAGGTACACATCAATAACATGTATATCACATATACCTTTGTTCACTTTGCCATCCTTCTTATCCGCCAAATACTTGGGGCAGTTCCGCTTCCAGTGTCTAGTCTGCTTGCAGTAGAAGCACTCAGTTTCAGGCTTAGGTCCAGACTTGGGTTTCTTCTCTTGAGCAGCAACTTGTTTGCTATTCTTCTTGAAGTCCCCCTTCTTCTTCCCTTTGCCCTTTTTCTTGAAACTGGTGGTCTTGTTAACCATCAACACTTGATGCTCCTTCTTGATTTCTACCTCCGCGGCTTTTAGCATTGCGAAGAGCTCGGGAATAGTCTTGTCCATCCCTTGCATATTATAGTTCATCACGAAGCTCTTGTAGCTTGGTGGCAGTGATTGAAGAATTCTGTCAATGACACTATCATCAGGAAGATTAACTCCCAGTTGAATCAAGTGATTATTATACCCAGACATTTTGAGTATGTGTTCACTGACAGAACTATTCTCCTCCATCTTGCAGCTATAGAACTTATTGGAGACTTCATATCTCTCAATCCGGGCATTTGCTTGAAATATTAACTTCAACTCCTGGAACATCTCATATGCTCCATGACGTTCAAAACATCGTTGAAGACCCGGTTCTAAGCCGTAAAGCATGGCACACTGAACTATCGAGTAGTCATCAGCTTTGCTCTGCCAGACGTTCTTAACATCGTCAGTTGCATCAGCAGCAGGCCTGGCACCCAGCGGTGCTTCCAGGACGTAATTCTTCTGTGCAGCAATGAGGATAATCCTCAGGTTACGGACCCAGTCCGTGTAATTGCTGCCATCATCTTTCAACTTTGCTTTCTCAAGGAACGCATTAAAATTCAACGGAACAACAGCACGAGCCATCTATCTACAACAAACATAGACAAGCAAAATACTATCAGGTACTAAGTTCATGATAAATTTAAGTTCAATTAATCATATTACTTAAGAACTCCCACTTAGATAGACATCCCTCTAATCCTCTAAGTGATTACGTGATCCATATCAACTACACCATGTCCGATCGTCACGTGAGATGGAGTAGTTTCAACGGTGAACATCAATATGTTGATCATATCTACTATATGATTCACGCTCGACCTTTCGGTCTCCGTGTTCCGAGGCCATATCTGTTATATGCTAGGCTCGTCAAGTTTAACCTGAGTATTCCGCGTGTGCAACTGTTTTGCACCCGTTGTATTTGAACGTAGAGCCTATCACACCCGATCATCACGTGGTGTCTCAGCACGAAGAACTTTCGCAACGGTGCATACTCAGGGAGAACACTTCTTGATAATTTTAGTGAGAGATCATCTTAAAATGCTACCGTCAATCAAAGCAAGATAAGATGCATAAAGGATAAACATCACATGCAATCAATATAAGTGATATGATATGGCCATCATCATCTTGTGCTTGTGATCTCCATCTTCGAAGCACCGTCGTGATCACCATCGTCACCGGCGCGACACCTTGATCTCCATCGTAGCATCGTTGTCGTTACGCCATCTATTGCTTCTACGACTATCGCTACCGCTTAGTGATAAAGTAAAGCAATTACAGGGCGTTTGCATTTCATACAATAAAGCGACAACCATATGGCTCCTGCCAGTTGCCGATAACTTCGGTTACAAAACATGATCATCTCATACAATAAAATATAGCATCACGTCTTGACCATATCACATCACAACATGCCCTGCAAAAACAAGTTAGACGTCCTCTACTTTATTGTTGCAAATTTTACGTGGCTGCTACGGGCTTAGCAAGAACCATTCTTACCTACGCATCAAAACCACAACGATAGTTCGTCAAGTTAGTGTTGTTTTAACCTTCGCAAGGACCGGGCGTAGCCACACTCGATTCAGCTAAAGTGAGAGAGACAGACACCCGCCAGCCACCTTTAAGCACGAGTGCTCGTCACGGTGAAACCAGTCTCGCGTAAGCGTACGCGTAATGTCAGTCCAGGCCGCTTCATCTCACAATACCGCCGAACCAAAGTATGACATGCTGGTAAGTAGTATGACTTGTATCGCCCACAACTCACTTGTGTTCTACTCGTGCATATGACATCTACGCATAAAACCAGGCTCTGATACCACTGTTGGGGAACGTAGTAATTTCAAAAAAATACTACGCACACGCAAGATCATGGTGATGGCATAGCAATGAGAGGGGAGAGTGTTGTCCACATACCCTCGTAGACCATAAGCGGAAGCGTTATGACAACGCGGTTGATGTAGTCGTACGTCTTCACGATCCGACCGATCCAAGTACCGAATGTACGGCACCTCCGAGTTCAGCACACGTTCAGCTGACGATCCCCGGACTCCGATCCAGCAAAGTGTCGGGAATGAGTTCCGTCAGCACGACGGCGTGGTGACGATGATGATGCTCCACCGGCGCAGGGCTTCGCCTAAACTCCGCGACGATATGACCGAGGTGAAATATGGTGGAGGGGGCACCGCACACGGCTAAGGAACGATCCGTAGATCAACTTGTGTGTTCTAGGGTGCCCCCTGCCCCCGTATATAAAGGAGCCAAGGGGGAGGGGGCGACCGGCCAAGGAGGGCGCACCAAGGGGGAGTAGGACTCCCTTCTTTCCTAGTTGGAGTAGGAGAAGGGGGAAGGAGGAGGAAGAGGGGAAGGAAAGGGGGGCGGCGCCCCCCTCTCCTTGTCCTATTCGGACTAGGGAGGGGAGGGGGCGCAGCCCACCTCTTGCCTCCTCTCCTCTTCTCCCTTAGGGCCCATGAAGGCCCAATAACCCCCGGGAGGGTTCCGGTAACCCCCCGGTACTCCGGTAAAATGCCGATTTCACCCGAAACACTTCCGATGTCCAAACATAGGCTTCCAATATATCAATCTTTATGTCTCGACCATTTGGAGACTCCTCGTCATGTCCGTGATCACATCCGGGACTCCGAACAAACTTCGGTACATCAAAACTTATAAACTCATAATAAAACTGTCATCGTAACGTTAAGCGTGCGGACCCTACAGGTTCGAGAACTATGTAGACATGACCTAGAACTATTCTCGGTCAATAACCAATAGCGGAACCTGGATGCCCATATTGGCTCCTACATATTCTACGAAGATCTTTATCGGTCAAACCGCATAACAACATACGTTGTTCCCTTTGTCATCGGTATGTTACTTACCCGAGATTCGATCGTCGGTATCCAATACCTAGTTCAATATCGTTACCGGCAAGTCTCTTTACTCGTTACGTAATGCATCATTCCGTAACTAACTCATTAGCTACATTGCTTGCAAGGCTTATAGTGATGTGCATTACCGAGAGGGCCCAGAGATACCTCTCCGACAATCGGAGTGACAAAACCTAATCTTGAAATACGCCAACCCAACATGTACCTTTGGAGACACCTGTAGTACTCCTTTATAATCACCCAGTTACGTTGTGACGTTTGGTAGCACCCAAAGTGTTCCTCCGGTAAACGGGAGTTGCATAATCTCATAGTTACAGGAACATGTATAAGTCATGAAGAAAGCAATAGCAATATACTAAACGATCAAGTGCTAGGCTAACGGAATGGGTCATGTCAATCACATCATTCTCCTAATGATGTGATCCCATTAATCAAATGACAACACATGTCTATGGTTAGGAAACATAACCATCTTTGATTAATGAGCTAGTCAAGTAGAGGCATACTAGTGACGTTATGTTTGTCTATGTATTCACACATGTATCATGTTTCCGGTTAATACAATTCTAGCATGAATAATAAACATTTATCATGATATGAGGAAATAAATAATAACTTTATTATTGCCTCTAGGGCATATTTCCTTCAACAACAATTGATCATTAATCTCTTAGCCGTGTGCGATGCCCCCCTCCACATAGTCCTCCTCGATAATATCGTAGCGGTGCTTAGGCGAAGCCCTGCGACGGTAGAACATCATCGTCATCACCACGCCATTGTGCTGACGGAACTCTCCCTCGACACTCGGCTGGATCGGAGTTCGAGGGACATCATCGAGCTGAACGTGTGCAAGAACTCGAAGGTGTCGTGCTTTCGGTGCTTGATCGGTCGGGCCGTGAAGACGTACGACTACATCAACCGCGTTGTGCTAACGCTTCCGCTTACGGTCTACGAGGGTATGTAGACAACACTCTCCCCTCTCGTTGCTATGCATCCCCATGATCTTGCGTGTGCGTAGGAATTTTTTTGAAATTACTGCGTTCCCCAATAGATTTCCTTCTCTGTAACCGACTCTATGTAACCCTAGCTCCCTCTGGTGTCTATATAAACCGGAGGGTTTAGTCCGTAGGACAACAACAATCATAATCATAGGCTAGCTTCTAGGGTTTAGCCTCTACGATCTCGTGGTAGATCAACTCTTGTAATAGTCATATCGTAACATCCCAAAATTCTAAATTTTGGAATGTTATAATAAATAGATAGATTTGATTGATTGTGTGAAATTGAGTGAAATTCAAAACCTTTTTGAAAGTTAAATGAGAGGGAATAAAAGGACTTTCCCAAACTTTCATTTTGCATTCGTGATCTCCGTGAATTCAAATTCTTTTCACGACAAAACCCTGGAGAGAAGATGACATGACTTCTTCCATTTATTTAAATGACAAGGGGTGTTGAAAATATTTGAATTTCATTTGGAAAATATTTCCAATTCTGAAACTTTATGCAACTCAATGATTTTCACGAGAGAAGATAAAATGACTTCTTCAAATTATATGAAATATGTGTTGGGAGTTTTAAAAGAATTGAATTCAAAGTCCTTTTGAAATTATTTTCAATTTGGAGTTATTTGGCTTTTATTCAAATTATTTTCCTCCAAAAATAAAATACATGGAAAATAGGGTAACATGATTCCCTACAACAAAAAATTGGAGAGATATAAATTTGAAATCATTTTGGTATTTTTAAAATGATTTTTGTTCGATTTTATTAGAGCAAAACCACTCTTTGCTCTATTTGAATTTGTGTGTATCTTATTTCACTCTAGGAAAATGTTCAGCTTGTAGGAAATCTTTTTCTGAAAATTTTTATATATAATATGCCTATATAAAATGTTACTTTATTTTCTTTGTCCGGTTTTCCTTCTGTTTCTATTTAAAAACAATGTACATGCGGCCATAGTTATTTACTGCCCACACGCGTAGCATAGTGGCAGCGGGTGCCCTTTTTTCTCTCTCCTAAATGGGCCTGGCCCAGCCAGCCTTTTTATTTTTCTTTACTTAGGCCGATTTTTGTTAAAAAAAACTGCAGCCCGTGTACGCGTGCGGCGACTGTAGGCTTCAAGCCCATGCGGCTCTCCTCTGTTTCGTTTAATTACGTGTACGTTTAGTCCCACATTGCCTAACCTTTGACCCCTAAACCTCTTTTTCACCTATAAATATAGACCCATAGAGCCTTCGAAAATCATCCGATTCGGGTTGAATCAATATTTTGGTTTGACTAGATTCATTTAAGAAAAATATTTTTCTCCTCTGTGACATGACTTCTCGAAATTGTCTTCTCTCTCCAAAGTTGTCTTTTCTCTGCCTTATAAAGGTATTTTTCTTTGTTTTTTTATTACTTCCATAGTTTATTATTTTCTAAATTAGTACGACAAAATAATTAGATTACCAATTAGTTTATGTATTTATACATTAGACCTTAGACGTAGTTTTTTTTCTCCGTAAAACAGCTTGGCCCTGATTTTTCAAATAGAACTTTTTACTCGTTCATCCAAATTAGATGAAACCAACGCCCGCTTCTTCGTTACGATCTTCTCTATCCAGTAATCCAACTCAAACAAGTTTTTGAAGGTTTAAAATTTGAATATCATATTTGAATTTGAACTCGTTTGATCATAACTTGAGTTTCGTAACTCCGATTTAGTTGATTCTTTTTGCAAATCGAAGCCCTTGACCTAAACTTTCCGATAAGGCCAAATTCACATAATTTTGGTATTGTTAGAAATTGTTTTATGTTGCAAGAGTTATTTTTTTGGTTTTGATGCTTTTTGAATTGTCTTCTTCATTCTTTCCGATCTTTTGAGTGATTGCTTATGTGTGGTTACTACTGCTTGCTTACGATAGATTGACCGGAGTGTGACGAGTAGAATTATCAAGAGTTTTGAGTGCGAATCATCTTCATCAACATTGCAGGCAAGTTCACACTTTGATCATATCCCTTTCATACCCAGTTTTTATGCATTAGTTTCACCCTCAAACATTGCATGAGTAGGTTTGATAACATGTGGGTATTGGAAAGTAGTTGATGAGGTAGGAACCTATTGTCCTCCATTCAAACCTTGGGAGTTACTTCTACGTTATGCTTATATTGCCCTGCTATGCTCGTAGATGTGGATTGGGTTTGAGTGTATTCCATGACAGATGTGAGATTGTTTACTTAATGGTTCAACTTAAGGTGCCAACTTTAATACACATCTGGGTGGATTAGTAGGGGCACCCTGGGGATATATCAGTGGACTTGCCCGGACACCTAAGGATATACTAGTGTTGTCCTAGGAGATCCCGGGGATATACCGTGTGATCATCCTATGGTTCGCCACCCAGGCTCAAAGGGAACTGAGATATTTTCATGCTAGAAACTTCTGTGTGCAGCCACAAGCTATTATGGGCTCTAGCATAGTTGAGTAAGTTACGTGAAGCTCTTGAAGAGGTGGATCAGCAGGTAGTGGGTTTTGTAGGTTTGGTATGGTCTACCCGGAGTAGGGAGTTAATGTTTTTGAAAGACTATGTCTCGGTCATCCATTTCTCAAACACCATGTAGTGCGAGAAATCCAACGGAGGGGATCGAGTCTTGTGGGGAAAAGTGCGCAAACCTCTGTAGAGTGTACAATCTAATCATGGTTAGCTGTGTCCCCAGTTATGGACAATCTTGAGTATCTAGCACTTGGAGTATCTTAAATATCTCATCATATTACTTAAATTAATTTTTTGGGTTAATGATTACTTTTAATTGGGGTTGAGAGGGGGTTTACCTTCTCAATATTTTATCAACCAACTTTGTAGTTAAATAAAATATATTCCTTTGTAGTAGGAAAAATTGGCTTTTCGCAAAAAACTATAACCATAGAGCTTTCCACCAGCCAAATATGCATGTAGTGATAGTTATTATTCATCATTATCCTATGGTGTGAATTTGCCAGTACATTCAATGTACTGACCCTTTGTGGCTGCAACGTCTCATGTTGCAGGATATCTATGACGCCCCCGATTCAATTGTACACTAATCATGCACGCAAACGTGTACGATCAAGATCAGGGATTCACGGGAAGATATCACAACACAACTCTAAAAATAAAATAAGTCATACAAGCATCATAATACAAGCCAGGGGCCTCGAGGGCTCGAATACAAGTGATCGACATAGACGAGTCAGCGGAAGCAACAATATCTGAGTACAGACATAACTAAACAAGTTGCCATAAGATGGCTAGCACAAACTGGGATACAGATCGAAAGATGCGCATGCCTCCTGCCTGGGATCCTCCTAAACTACTCCTGGTCGACGTCAGCGGCCTGCACGTAGTAGTAGGCACCTCCAGTGTAGTAGTTGTCGTCGACGGTGGCGTCTAGCTCCTGGGCTCCAACGTCTGGTTGCGACATCCAGGAAGAAGAGGAAACGGGGGAAAAGAGGGAGCAAAGCAACCGTGAGTACTCATCCAAAGTACCCGCAAGCAAGGATCTACACTACATATGCAAGGGTATATGTGTAAGGATGCCATATCAGTGGACTGAACTGCAGAATGCCAGAATAAGAGGGGGATAGCTAGTCCTATCGAAGACTACGCTTCTGGCAGCCTCCGTCTTGCAGCATGTAGAAGAGAGTAGATTGAAATCCTCCAAGTAGCATCGCATAACATAATCCTACCCGGCGATCCTCCCCTCATCGCCCTGTGGAAAAGCGATCACCGGGTTGTCTGTGGAACTTGTCTGGGTGTGTTTTATTAAGTATCCGGTTCTAGTTGTCATAAGGTCAAGGTACAACTCCAGGTCGTCCTTTTACCGAGGGACACGGCTATTCGAATAGATAAACTTCCCTGCATGGGTGCACCACATAACCCAACACGCTCGATCCCGTTTGGCCGGACACACTTTCCTGGGTCATGCCCGGCCTCGGAAGATCAACACATCGCAGCCCCACCTAGGCACAACAGAGAGGTCAGCACGCCGGTCTAAATCCTATGCGCGCAGGGGTCTGGGCCCATCTCCCATTGCACACCTTCACATTGCGAGGGCGGCCGAAAGCAGACCTAGCCTCCCTAATACAAGAGAAGGCGTTCCAGTCCAATCCGGCGCGCGCCGCTCCGTCGCAGACGTCAAGAAGGCTTCGGCTGATACCACGACGTCGAGTGCCCATATCTTTCCCGTGTAGTTGGTTAGTGCGTATAGGCCAGTGGCCAGACTCAGATCAAATACCGAGATCTCATTAAGCGTGTTATTATGAAGCAACCGCAAACGTCGACCAGGGCCAGGCCCACCTCTCGCCTAGGTGGTCTCAACCTGCCCCGTCGCTCCGCCACAAAGATCCACACAGAGGGCTGTCGGGACAAAGGTCCTTTCAGCCCCCAATCCGTGAATCACTCGCGGGTACTCCTCGAGCTGACCCGACTTTAGTCACCATCTGTAGTATGTATATATGTATAGTATATACCCGTGATCACCTCCCAAGTGATCACGGCCCAATAGTATAGCAAGGCAGACTGACAAGAATGTAGGGCCAATGATGATAAACTAGCATCCTATACTAAGCATTTAGGATTGCGGGTAAGGTATCAATGACTGTAGCAACAATGACAGGCTATGCAACAGAATAGGAGTAACCGAAACAGTAACATGCTACACTACTCTAATGCAAGCAGTATAGAGAGAATAGGCGATATCTGGTGATCAAGGGGGGGCTTGCCTGGTTGCTCTGGCAAGAAGGAGGGGTCGTCAACTCCGTAGTCGAACTGGGCAGCAGCAGCATCGGTCTCGTAGTCTACCGGAGAGAAGAGGGGGAAGAAACAATGAATAACATGCAAACAGATGCATATCGATGCATGACATAACAAGTAACGATGTTAGGTGTGCCCAATCGCGGTAGTAGGTGATACCGACGAAGGGGGAAAACATCCGGGAAAGTATTCCCGGTGTTTCACGTTTTCGGACAGATGAACCGGAGGGGGAAAGTTGCGTGTTTGATATGCTAGGGATGTGTGGCGGACGAACGGGCTGCGTATGCAGATTCGTCTCGTCGTTCTGAGCAACTTTCATGTAGAAAGTATTTTCATCCGAGTTACGAATTATTTTATAAGATTTTCTAAAGTTTTAATCATTTTCTAATTTTAATTATTTATTTAAATCCAACATTATCCAGAACAGTGCATGCGCAGGCATGACATCACAGTGATGTCAGCAGGTCAACTGGTCGGTTGACCAGTCAAACCAGACAAGTGGGTCCAGTGGGACCCACATGTCATTGTCAGGGGCATTAACAAAGTTTTAAAACTAACTAACTGGGTTAATTAGCAGGTGGGGCCCAGTAGTTAGTGAGAGATTAGGATTTAATTAATTAATTTAATTAATTAGCAGTTTATCTATTTGTTTTTATTCGTTTTATGGCATGGGGCCTGCATGTCAATGGCAGTAGCTGCCACGTCAGCTTAGTTGACTTTGGTCGACGTGGCCATTTGGGGCCCCCAGGCCCACAGGCAGTGACCCAGGGGTGGGCCCTGGTGTGCCAGCTCAGTGAAGCCGCCGGAGTAGCTCCGGCGAGCTCGTGCGCAGCGGCCGAACGCCGGCGAGAGTCGGGATTCGCCTACGGGGCACCAAATCGGGCGCGGCCAGGCTCTCTGGAACGGCCTCTTCGCACCGCGTCTGATGGAGGGGAGCACGACGGCGGGGGTGGCCGAAATGGTCGCCAGCGAGGCAAAACACGGCGGTGGCGCACGGGAGGCTGCGGGATTTGGCTACATGCCACCAAAATTGATGCGGGGGGTTGCGTTCGAACGGGGAGTCGATGTCGCGTCTACTAGGACCGGTGGCGTGGCCGGAGGTGGCCGGAGACGAGCAGCATGATGTCGCCGGCGGCGGGGCGTTTCGGGCAAGTAACGGCAACGGCGATGCGGCGTGCTATTGGGAAAACAGAAGGACGGGGCAAGGCCTACGTGCACCTGTGAGCACAACGGCACGATCCCGGGACCAAATGGTCACCGGACGGCTGCCGGCGACGAGCGCGGGCGGCGACGCGCTCGGGCAAGTTGGGGGCGGCGCGTTCAACTAGCGAACACCGACGAGAGAGAGAGGGGAGGGAGCGGGGCTCACTGAGCGGTGCACACGGTGGCCCTTGGGGGTTTAGTAGCTGCAGGGGCGCGGCCGGAGTCGGTGAAGAACGACGGCGGAGCTTGTCGGAGCAGAGGAGGAAGACGGCGGCATCGGGGGGGCGTTGCGGTGGCTCCGGTCTCCAACGGGTTGCTCGAGTTGTAGCAGCGGACGACGGCGGCCCTTGGAGACACCATGGGGTGGTGAGGTGGGCACGGTGGCCGTGGCTAGGTAGGAGCCATGGCGGCGGTGGCGCTCGGATGCAGAGGGGGAGGAGAGGGCAGGTGGATCTGGAGGGGAGTGGGAGAGGCGCAGGAACCGAGGCGAGAGTGGGGGCGAGTGGGAGGCGGGATCGAGGAGGCGGGGCGTGGCGGCCTTATCCTCGCCTCGTCGCCGACGAGAGGGTGAGGCGGGGACGCGCCCCTGTTTCAACCCGGGTCGGGGGAACAGGGAAGGGAGGCGGCAGGGGGAGGCGGGCCGGGCCGGCTGGGCCGGGCCGGCTGGGCGGGTCGGCTGGGTTAGCTGGGCCGTCTGGTCCAAGAGAGGGGGGTTCATTTCCTTTTGTTTTATTTTCACTTTTTCTTTTTATTTATTTTCTTTTCTGTTTTATTTCATTTTAAAGTATTTAGGCATTTTCTAAAATGTGTTTACTTCACCATAATTACCTATGCAATATTTGGCACCCCCCGAACATTTTTTCTTTTGACCTTTGAAAACTTTGGGTGTTTGTCACTAATTCATTTTTGAATTTGCAATGTTTTTGGAACTACCACTTGATTAGCAACAGTAACATAGATGACATGGCATCATCAGGAGAGTTTTACTGTAGCCTAATTATCGGGGCGTTACAAATATCCTCCACTACAAGAAATCTCGTCCCGAGATTTAGGAGGTAGAAGGAAATAGTGCGGGGTATTCATCACGCAGGCAATCCTCGCGTTCCCAAGTGGCTTCATCTTTAGAATGGTGCGACCACTGGACTTTGAGAAACTTGATCGCCTTCTGACGTGTGCGGCGTTCAGCTTGGTCAAGAATGCGGACTGGATGCTCTTTATAGGAGAGGTCCTGTTGCAATTCGAGCACTTCATGATCCACTGCTCGGATTGGGTCCTTGAAGCAACGGCGGAGCTGTGACACATGGAACACATCGTGAACCTGAGAAAGGTTTGGCGGAAGCTCTAGTTGGTATGCCACTTTTCCACGCCTTTCCAGAATAGTGAAAGGACCAATATAGTGAGGAGCTAGCTTGCCCTTGATCCCGAAGCGCTGAGCACCCTTCATTGGTGTGACTCGAAGATAAGCCTTTTCGCCAGGTTGATAGACCATGTCCTTATGATGACGGTCATACTGACTCTTCTGACATGACTGAGCAGTCTTGAGATTCTCGCGAATTATGCAAACTTGTTCTTCGGCATGTTGGATAATATCCGGACCAAAGAGTGGACGTTCCCCAGTTTCTGACCAGTTCAGAGGGGTTCGGCACTTTCGTCCGTATAACACTTCGAAGGGGGCCATCTTCAGACTAGCTTGATAGCTATTATTATAAGAGAACTCAACATACGGGAGAGATTCCTCCCATTTCTTGCCGAAGGAGATAACACAAGCTCGAAGCATGTCTTCGAGAACTTGGTTGACACGTTCAACTTGCCCTTGCGACTGAGGATGAAATGCGGTACTGAATGACAGATGAGTCCCCATAGCTTCTTGGAAACTTGCCCAGAATCTTGAGGTGAATAAACTGCCTCGGTCTAAACTGATTACCAATGGAATACCGTGAAGCGAGACAATTATGGACATGTAGAGGTTTGCCAGCTGACTAGCAGTGATCGTTTCCTTGACAGCCAGAAAATGTGCAACTTTAGAAAGTCGGTCAATGACGACAAGAATAGCATCATTACCTTTCTGCGATTTGGGGAATCCCGTGACGAAGTCCATTTCAACATGGTCCCATTTCCATTCAGGAATAGAGATAGGTTGCAGAGTTCCAGCAGGCCTTTGATGCTCTTCTTTGATACGACGACAAGCGTCACACTCAGCAACATAACGAGCAATATCTTGCTTCATATTAGACCACCAGAATCTCTGACGAATGTCTTGGTACATCTTGGTACTACCGGGATGAATAGACAAAGGTGTATCATGAGCTTCTTTCATAACCCTTGGAGTCAGATTCAGGTTTTACCTCTTACTCGGTACCACTAGGCGACCTTTGAAGAACAAGGTGCCTGCGTCATCAACAGTGAAGAATGAGGGCTTTCCTTCTGCGAGATAATGTTTAATCCTCTCGACTTCATCGTCACATTTTTGTATCCATTTGATGGTGTCCACAAGATCTGGTCTAGCAACTATGGTATTGAGAGAACCCCGGGAAACAACGTGGTGGTTCATCTTGCGAAACTCCAGAGGAGGGGGAGCGAGTGCACCATGAGGAACAATATGGAGGTTCAGCTTTCTGAATTCTTCAACAAGCGAGGGCTGAACTTTGTGAACCTGGAGGTGGTTGCAATAAGAGTTGCGGCTCAAGGCATCAGCCATTACATTAGCCTTTCCTGGGGTATACGAAATACCCAGGTTAAAATCTGCAACAATCTCCATCCATCTCTGCTGACGAAGGTTCATATCTGGTTGAGTAAACAGATACTTTAGACTCTGGTGGTCGGTGAAGATCTCACAACGATTACCGAGAAGGATAACAGCAGCAAGCTCGAGGTCGTGAACTGGATAGTTCTCTTCGTGAGGGCGCAATTGACGAGAGGCATAAGCAATCACTTTGCGCTCTTGCATTAGGACAACGCCTAGGCCTTGACGTGAAGCATCACAATAAATGACGAAGTCCTTCTTAGTATCTGGAGGAGCAAGCACTGGGGCAGAGGTCAACTTGTCTTTGAGCGCCTGGAAACTTTCCTGACACTTTTCTGTCCACTCAAACTTGACGCTCTTATGAAGCAGGTTAGTCAGAGATCTAGCGATCTTGGAGAAGTTCTCGACGAATCGACGGCAATAGCTGGCGAGTCCGAGAAAACTTCTGACTTCCTTGACATTCTTCGGAGGAGTCCAATCGAGAATAGCCTGAACTTGTTCAGGGTTGACGGCAATACCATCCTTAGAGATGACATTCCCAAGATAGGTTACTTCGGGAAGCCAGGATTCACACTTGGAGAACTTGGCATAGAGTTGATGCTCTCTAAGCTTTTCTAGAACAAGATGAAGATGTTCAGCATGTTCCTCTTCATTCTTGGAATATACAAGGATATCATCCAGATAAACCACGACAAACTTGTCGAGGTATTCCATAAAGATATAGTTCATCAAACGAGAGAAGGTGGTTGGAGCATTGGTTAATCCAAAAGACATGACAGTGTACTCGTATGAACCATAGCGAGTCACAAATGCGGTCTTCGGGATATCTTTTTCACGAACACAGATCTGGTGGTAACCCAACCTCAAGTCGAGTTTAGAGAACACTGACGAACCAACCAGTTGATCATATAGATCATTGATTCGAGGAAGAGGATATTTGTTCTGAATGGTAGCCTGGTTAATAGGGCGATAGTCTTGGACCAATCGGTTTGTCCCATCCTTCTTCTTGACAAAGAGAGAAGGTGCTCCCCAAGGAGAGCAACTTGGGCGAATGAAACCACTTCGAAGAGATTTGTCGATTTCCTCCTTAAGCTCAATGAGTTCATGCGGCGGCATCTTGTAAGGTCGTTTGGCTATAGGAGTGGTGCCTAGTTTTAAGTCAATGATGAATTCGACAACTCTAGCAGGGGGAATCCCTGGAAGTTCTTCAGGAAAGACATCTTGGAATTCGCGAACGATAGGAATGTTTTCAATGCCCTCGAGGGGTGCAGCGTTCAATGCGTTCAAGGCATAAATCCTTGCCTCGGCATTCTGAACCAGACAAGCATTGTAGCTAATTATTTCATCAGAAGGGTGTAGCAGATGGACGGTCTTAGTGGCGCAAGCTATAGAAGCAGTATGCGCTTTTAACCAATTCATTCCTAGAATGAGATCAATGCTACAGGACTTCAGTATGATGGGAGAGACAAGGAATTCTAGTCCTTCGATTTCAATGGGGACGTCGTTGCAAATCATGGAGGTTCGACATTGGCCCGCAGGGGTGTGTACTAATAGCGAAGCGTTCATGTCTTTGCTTTTAATGCCATGCATGAATGCAAAATCTTCTGACATGAATGAATGCGATGCTCCTGTATCAAATAAAACGGATGCTGGTACTGAATTTTCGAGGAGTGTACCCATCACAGTAGCAGGCTGGTCTTGAGCTTCGTTCAGATCAACGTGGTTGGCATGAACACGGCCATAAGACTTGGCATTGTTGTTGCGGGGCTGGTTGTTACCACGGCCAGCTGCTGGAAGGGCTAGTTGATTCCGGTTCTGGTTTCATTCCCTAGCACGGTGTCCTGGCTGACCACACCTGAAGCACAGACCATTATTGGGAGTGGGTGTAGGAGCTCGGGGTGGTGGAGCTGGAAGCCTTGGCTGCCTAGATGGTGGAGGAGGCAGACGAGGTGCAGCATAGGTTTGCCTTGGGGCAAGTGCATTTGGATGGTACATGCTGTTCGGGATCCATATCTTACGCTTCTGCGAGGGCGGGCCCAAAGATGAGCCTGTGTCACGGTTGCGCCCGGAGAGCTCTGGTGTTCCTGCAGACCAGTCTCGACATTGATGGTCTTGTTCACCAAGGTGGCGAAATCGTCAAAGTCATGCACTAGAAGTGCGAGCTTGATGTCAGCTTGAAGGCCGTCACGGAACTTCTCCTGTCTGCGTGCATCAGTTGCAATGTCTTCTTCAGCATAGCGGGACAAGTCCAGAAACTCCCACTGATAACCTTCCACAGTTTTGTTGCCCTGGGTGAGGTTGCGGAACTCACGCTTCTTCCTGTCCATGATCCCCTAAGGAATGAAGCAGGCATGGAAGGCAGCTTGAAAGTCTGGCCAGGTGATGATTGTCCCAACTGGCAGAGTACGCCTGTGGCTGTCCCACCATTGAGCTGTGGGTCCCTTCAGAAAGAAGGAAGCAAAGGTGACATAGCGGGCAGGGGCTACCTCAGCAGACTCCATCTCATAGGTGATGTCACGGAGCCATTCATCAGCATCCAGCGGCTGAGTTGAGCTGCGGTACACGGTTGGGTTGAGGCGCATGAAATCCTAAAGAGTCACTTGGGCTGGCTGCTCGTTCATATTGGGGCGAGGGAACTGAGCCATCATATTCTCCATGAACTGGCGATTCATCTCGAGCTGTTGGACTATATCAGCCATGTACTCAGGCGGTGGTGGGGCGTTGTCGCCACGACCACGACCAGCTGGTCTAACCATCTTGCTAATATATAACAGGGGTAGTTCAGCATTGATAAATTTGCATAGACAAGAATCATTCATGATGAAACATGCATAATGAAAGGAGCACGACAGATACTACATAGTAGTCGGCATAACTTACAAAAGGGGTCGGACATAGAGTTCAGTACACAGAGTTCAGTACATAGACTAAGTCATCATAGGCGGCACACAGGCTCGCGGCGAATGCATCTAATACTAATAAGCAAGACTACATCAGTCCCAGGAGGTACTGTGGAGGTAGTCGTAGCCTGACAACTGGTAGTGAGGCAATGGATAGTCCACGTCAGTGGCCTGGGGGCCGCGGATACTCTGGTGTAGAACCCGACACTCAGGTGGCAGAAGAGGACCAAGTGCAGGAGAGTAGCCTCCCACCTCTGGCCAACCAACACCGTCGGGCATCACGATCCTAGCTGGGTAGATCACAGAACGCAACAGCTGTCTAGATAGAACAAAGGGGTGCAACGGCGTCAGAGCCCTGTAAAGGTGCTGACGAGTGGTGTACAACTCGTGGTGAAGAGCTCGGTTAGCTCGGTCCAACCCATCAGCATGAAAAACCAAGCTCTGATGGTGGAAGGGCTCTCGGGTGACGGTGGAGTAGGCAGCAGTATAGTATCCCTCCGCACCAACATCGGATGCGATAGCAATGTGCCTGAAAGGGGAAGTGTCCAACGCCCGATACTCTCCATGAAGACGTGTCAGAGCAGCATAGGCAGCATCGTGAACTGCCATCTCGATGGTCACTCCAACTCCATGAGTGGTGTGTAGCACGGTAGTGGAGTCATACTCCCGAGAGTAGAGGTGGACGATGGCACGGTATTGCTCCTGGTTAAAGTTCTGGTACTCCTCATAGACGGTGTACTCAGGGTGCCAGCGATAACCCAGATAGGTCATCATCTCAGCTAGCACAGCAGGTGATCCTGAGGCACCAATGGCCACCGCGTGGCGCACGACCTGCCTCGTGGGTTCCATCTGAAAACAAAGATGTTTCAATGGAGTCAAATGACAATGCGGGTACTATTCAAAATACTATCCTACAGAATAACTATGGCTTATCCAACTTTGGGGTGAATGTGGTAACGGGATCCTAATGTTAGAGTTAGTAAATTCGTTTAACTCGAGTAGGAGAGAGTTCAGAGCCCCAGAGTAAAGGTCGAGGAGTAAAAGATCCTAATACCACCCAATGGCGACGTGGGCCTATAAGGCACACAGCCAAGTTAGTAAAAGTTTTGTAGTGACTAGACTCGACTTCGGCCAAGGAGTGTGGAAGGGGGATTCCTACATGCAGTCGGCTCTGATACCAACTTATGACGCCCCCGATCCAATCGTACACTAATCATGCACGCAGACGTGTATGATCAAGATTAGGGACTCACGGGAAGATATCACAACACAACTTTAAAAGTAAAATAAGTCATACAAGCATCATAATACAAGCCAGGGGCCTCGAGGGCTCGAATACAAGTGCTCAACATAGACGAGTCAGCGGAAGCAACAATATCTGAGTACAGACATAAGTAAACAAGTTGCCATAAGATGGCTAGCACAAACTGGGATACAGATCTAAAGAGGCGCATGCCTCCTGCCTGGGATCCTCCTAAACTACTCCTGGTCATCGTCAGCGGCCTGCATGTAGTAGTAGGCACCTCCAGTGTAGTAGTTGTCGTCGACGGTGGCGTCTAGCTCCTGGGCTCCAACGTCTGGTTGCGACAACCAGGAAGAAAGGAAAGGGGGGAAAAGGGGGAGAAAAGCAACCGTGAGTACTCATCCAAAGTACTCGCAAGCAAGGATCTACACTACATATGCAAGGGTATATGTGTAAGGAGGCCATATCAGTGGACTGAACTACAGAATGCCAGAATAAGAGGGGGATAGCTAGTCCTATCGAAGACTACGCTTCTGGCAGCCTCCGTCTTGCAGCATGTACAAGAAAGTAGATTAAAGTCCTCCAAGTAGCATCGCATAGCATAATCCTACCCGGTGATCCTCCCCTCGTCGCCCTGTGGAAAAGCGATCACCGGGTTGTCTGTGGAACTTGTCTGGGTGTGTTTTATTAAGTATCCGGTTCTAGTTGTCATAAGGTCAAGGTACAACTCCGAGTCGTCCTTTTACCGAGGGACACGGCTATTCGAATAGATAAACTTCCCTGCAGGGGTGCACCACATAACCCAACACGCTCGATCCCATTTGGCCGGACACACTTTCCTGGGTCATGCCCGGCCTCGGAAGATCAACACGTCGCAGCCCCACCTAGGCACAACAGAGAGGCCAGCACGCCGGTCTAAATCCTATGCGCGCAGGGGTCTGGGCCCATCGCCCATTGCACACCTGCACGTTGCGAGGGCGGCCGAAAGCAGACCTAGCCTCCCTAATACAAGAGCAGGCGTTCCAGTCCAATCCGGCGCGCGTTGCTCCGTCGCAGACGTTAAGAAGGCTTCGGCTGATACCACGATGTCGAGTGCCCATATCTTTCCCGCGTAGTTGGTTAGTGCGTATAGGCCAGTGGCCAGACTCAAATCAAATACCAAGATCTCGTTAAGCGTGTTATTATGAAGCAACCGCGAACGTTGACCAGGGCCAGGCCCACCTCTCGCCTAGGTGGTCTCAACCTGCCCTGTCGCTCCGCCACAAAGATCCACACAGAGGGCCGTCGGGACAAAGGTCCTTTCAGCCCCCAATCCGTGAATCACTCGCGGGTACTCCTCGAGCCGACCCGACTTTACTCACCATCTGAAGTATGTATATATGTATAATATATACCCATGATCACCTCCCAAGTGATCACAGCCCAATAGTATAGCAAGGCAGACCGACAAGAATGTAGGGCCACAGATGATAAACTAGCATCCTATACTAAGTATTTAGGATTGCAGGTAAGGTATCAACAGATGTAGCAACAGTGTCAGGCTATGCATTAGAATAGGATTAACTAAAAGCAGTAACATGCTACACTACTCTAATGCAAGCAGTATAGAGGAGAATAGGCGATATCTGGTGATCAAGGGGGGGGGGCTTGCCTGGTTGCTCTGGCAAGGAGGGGTCGTCAACTCCGTAGTCGAACTGGGCAGCAGCAGCGTCGGTCTCGTAGTCTACCGGAGAGAAGAGGGGGAAGAAACAATGAATAACATGCAAACAGATGCATATCAATGCATGACATGACAAGTAATGATGCTAGGTGTGCCCAATCGCGGTAGTAGGTGATACCGACGAAGGGGGAAAACATCCGGGAAAGTATTCCCGGTGTTTCACGTTTTCGGACAGATGAACCGGAGGGGGAAAGTTGCGTGTTTGCTATGCTAGGGATGTGTGGCGGACGAACGGGCTGTGTATAAGGATTCGTCTTGTCGTTTTGAGAACCTTTCATGTAGAAAGTATTTTCATCCGAATTACGAATTATTTTATATGATTTTCTAAAGGTTTAATCATTTTCTGATTTTAATTATTTATTTAAATCCAACATTATCCAGAATAGTGCATGATGACGCAGGCATGACATCACGGTGATGTCAGCAGGTCAACTGGTCGGTTGACCAGTCAAACCAGACAGGTGGGTCCAGTGGGACCCACATGTCATTGTCAGGGGCATTAACAAAGTTTTAAAACTAACTAACTGGGTTAATTAGCAGGTGGGGCCCAGTAGTCAGTGAGAGATTAGGTTTTAATTAATTAATTTAATTAATTAGCAGTTTATCTATTTGATTTTATTTGTTTTATGGCATGGAGCCCGCATGTCAGTGGCAGTAGCTGCCACATCAGCTTAGTTGACTTCGGTCGACGTGGCCAGTTGGGGCGCCCAGGCCCACAGGCAGTGACCCAGGGGTGGGCCCCGGTGTGCCAGCTCAGCGGAGCCGCCGAAGTAGCTCCGGCGAGCTCGCGCGCAGTGGCCGAACGCCGGTGAGCGTCGGGATTCGCCTACGGGGCACCAAATCGGGCGCAGCTAGGCTCTCTGGAACGGCCTCTTCGTGCCGCGTCCGATGGAGGGGAGCACGACGGCGGGGGTGGCCGGAATGGTCGCCGGCGAGGCAAAACGCGGCGGCGGCACACAGGAGGCTGCGGGATTTGGCTACAGGCCAGCAAAATTGACGCGGGGGGTTGCGTTCGAACGGGGAGTCGATGCCGCGTCTACTAGGACCGGTGGCGTGGCCGGAGGTGGCCGGAGATGAGCAGCACGACATCGCCGGCGGCGGGGCGTTTCGGGCGAGTAACGGCAACGGCGGTGCGGCGTGCTATTGGGAAAACAGAAGGACGGGGCGAGGCCTACGTGCACCTGCGAGCACAACGGCACGAGCCCGAGACCAAATGGTCACCGGACGGCTGCCGGCGACGAGCGCGGGCGGCGACGCACTCGGGCAAGTTGGGGACGGCGCGTTCAACTAGCGAACGCCAACGAGAGAGAGAGGGGAGGGAGCAGGGCTCACCGAGCGGCGCACACGGTGGCCCTTGGGGGTTTAGTAGCTGCAGGGGCGCGGCCGGAGTCGGTGAAGAACGACGGCGGAGCTTGTCAGAGTAGAGGAGGAAGACAGCAGCAACGGGGGGTGTTGCGTGAAGGAAATATGCCCTAGAGGCAATAATAAAGTTATTATTTATTTCCTTATAATCATGATAAATGTTTATTATTCATGCTAGAATTGTATTAATCGGAAACATAATACATGTGTGAATACATAGACAAACAAAGTGTCACTAGTATGCCTCTACTTGACTAGCTCGTTAATCAAAGATGGTTATGTTTCCTAACCATGAACAATGAGTTGTTATTTGATTAAAGAGGTCACATCATTAGTTGAATGATCTGATTGACATGACCCATTCCATTAGCTTAGCACACGATCGTTTAGTATGTTGCTATTGCTTTCTTCATGACTTATACATGTTCCTATGACTATGAGATTATGCAACTCCCGTTTGCCGGAGGAACACTTTGGGTGCTACCAAACGTCACAACGTAACTGGGTGATTATAAAGGAGCATTACAGGTGTCTCCAAAGGTAGATGTTGGGTTGGCGTATTTCGAGATTAGGATTTGTCACTCCGATTGTCGGAGAGGTATCTCTGGGCCCTCTCGGTAATACACATCACATAAGCCTTGCAAGCATTACAACTAATATGTTAGTTGTGAGATGATGTATTACGGAACGAGTAAAGAGACTTGCCGGTAACGAGATTGAACTAGGTATTGGATACCGACGATCGAATCTCGGGCAAGTAACATACTGATGACAAAGGGAACAACGTATGTTGTTATGCGGTCTGACCGATAAAGATCTTCGTAGAATATGTAGGAGCCAATATGGGCATCCAGGTCCCGCTATTGGTTATTGACCGGAGACGTGTCTCGGTCATGTCTACATTGTTCTCGAACCCGTAGGGTCCGCACGCTTAAGGTTTCGATGACAGTTATATTATGAGTTTATGAGTTTTGATGTACCTAAGGTTGTTCGGAGTCCCGGATGTGATCACGGACATGACGAGGAGTCTCGAAATGGTCGAGACGTAAAGATTGATATATTGGAAGCCTATGTTTGGACATCGGAAGTGTTTCGGGTGAAATCGGGATTTTACCGGATTACCGGGAGGTTACTGGAACCCCCCGGGAGCCATATGGGCCTTCATGGGCCTTAGTGGAAAGGTGAAGGGGCTGCCCACAAGGGCTGCGCACCTCCCCCCTTCCCCTAGTCCTATTAGGACTAGGAGAGGTGGCCGGCCACCCTTCTTCCCCTTTCCCCCTTGGGAATCCTAGTTGGAATAGGATTGGGGGGGAGTCCTACTCCCGGAAGGAGTAGGACTCCTCCTGCGCCTCTCTCCCTGGCCGGCGCCCCCCTCCCCCCTTGGCTCCTTTATATACTGAGGTAGAGGCACCCTAGAAAACACAAGTTGATCCATGTGATATGTTCCTTAGCCGTGTGCGGTGCCCCCTGCCACCATATTCCTCGATAATACTGTAGGAGAGTTTAGGCGAAGCCCTGCTGCTGTAGTTCATCAAGATCGTCATCGAGCTGAACGTGTGCTCGAACTTGGAGGTGCCGTAGTTTCGGTGCTTGATCGGTTGGATCGTGAAGACGTACGACTACTTCCTCTACGTCGTGTCATCGCTTCCGCAGTCGGTCTGCGTTGGGTACGTAGACAATACTCTCCCCCTCGTTGCTATGCATCACATGATCTTGCGTGTGCGTAGGAATTTTTTTGAAATTACTATGTTCCCCAACAGTGGCATCCGAGCCTAGGTTATTTATGTTGATGTTATATGCACGAGTAGAACACAAGTGAGTTGTGGACGATACAAGTCATACTGCCTACCAGCATGTCATACTTTGGTTCGGCGGTATTGTTGGACGAGACGACCCGGACCAACCTTACGCGTACGCTTACGCGAGACCGGTTCCCTCGACGTGCTTTGCACATAGATGGCTTGCGGGCGACTGTCTCTCCAACTTTAGTTGAACCGAGTGTGGCTACGCCCGGTCCTTGCGAAGGTTAAAACGGAGTCTATTTGACAAACTATCGTTGTGGTTTTGATGCGTAGGTGAGATTGGTTCTTACTTAAGCCCGTAGCAGCCACGTAAAACATGCAACAACAAAGTAGAGGACGTCTAACTTGTTTTTGCAGGGCATGTTGTGATGTGATATGGTCAAGGCATGATGCTGAATTTTATTGTATGAGATGATCATGTTTTGTAACCAAGTTATCAGCAACTGGCAGGAGCCATATGGTTGTCGCTTTATTGTATGCAATGCAATCGCGATGTAATGCTTTACTTTATTACTAAACGGTACTGATAGTCGTGGAAGCATAAGATTGGCGAGACGACAACGATGCTACGATGGAGATCAAGGTGTCGCGCCGGTGACGATGGTGATCATGACGGTGCTTCGGAGATGGAGATCACAAGCACAAGATGATGATGGCCATATCATATCACTTATATTGATTGCATGTGATGTTTATCTTTTTATGCATCTTATCTTGCTTTGATTGACGATAGCATTATAAGATGATCTCTCACTAAATTATCAAGAAGTGTTCTCCCTGAGTATGCACCGTTGCGAAAGTTCTTCGTGCTGAGACACCACGTGATGATCGGGTGTGATAGGCTCTACGTTCGAATACAACGGGTGCAAAACAGTTGCACACGCGGAATACTCAGGTTATACTTGACGAGCCAAGCATATACAGATATGGCCTCGGAACACGGAGACCGAAAGGTCGAGCGTGAATCATATAGTAGATATGATCAACATAATGATGTTCACCGATGAAACTACTCCATCTCACGTGATGATCGGACATGGTTTAGTTGATTTGGATCACGTGATCACTTAGAGGATTAGAGGGATGTCTATCTAAGTGGGAGTTCTTAAGTAATATGATTAATTGAACTAAATTTATCATGAACTTAGTACCTGATAGTATCTTGCTTATTTATGTTGATTGTAGATAGATGGCTCGTGCTGTTGTTCCGTTGAATTTTAATGCGTTCCTTGAGAAAGCAAAGTTGGAAGATGATGGTAGCAATTACACGGACTGGGTCCGTAACTTGAGGATTATCCTCATTGCTGCACAGAAGAATTACGTCCTGGAAGCACCGATGGGTGCCAGGCCTGCTGCTGGAGCAACACCAGATGTTATGAACGTCTGGCAGAGCAAAGCTGATGACTACTTGATAGTTCAGTGTGCCATGCTTTACGGCTTAGAATCGGGACTTCAACGACGTTTTGAACGTCATGGAGCATATGAGATGTTTCAGGAGTTGAAGTTAATATTTCAAGCAAATGCCCGAATTGAGAGATATGAAGTCTCCAATAAGTTCTATAGCTGCAAGATGGAGGAGAACAGTTCTGTCAGTGAGCATATACTCAAAATGTCCGGGTATAATAATCACTTGATTCAATTGGGAGTTAATCTTCTAGATGATTGCGTCATTGACAGAATTATCCAATCACTGCCACCAAGCTACAAGAGCTTCATGATGAACTATAATATGCAAGGGATGAACAAGACTATTCCCGAGCTCTTCGCAATGCTGAAAGCTGCGGAGGTAGAAATCAAAAAGGAGCATCAAGTGTTGATGGTAAACAAAACCACTAGTTTCAAGAAAAAGGGCAAAGGGAAGAAGAAGGGGAACTTCAAGAAGAACGGCAAACAAGTTGCTGCTCAAGAGAAGAAACCTAAGTCTGGACCTAAGCCTGAAACTGAGTGCTTCTACTGTAAGCAGACTGGTCACTGGAAGCGGAACTGCCCAAAGTATTTGGCGGATAAGAAGGATGGCAAGGTGAACAAAGGTATATGTGATATACATGTTATTGATGTGTACCTTACTAATGCTCGCAGTAGCACCTGGGTATTTGATACTGGTTCTGTTGATAATATTTGCAACTCGAAACAGGGGCTACGGATTAAGCGAAGATTGGCTAAGGACGAGGTGACGATGCGCATGGGAAACGGTGCCAAAGTCGATGTGATCGCGGTCGGCACGCTACCTCTACATCTACCTTCGGGATTAATATTAGACCTAAATAATTGTTATTTGGTGCCAGCGTTGAGCATGAACATTATATCTGGATCTTGTTTAATGCGAGACGGTTATTCATTTAAATCAGAGAATAATGGTTGTTCTATTTATATGAGTAATATATTTTATGGTCATGCACCCTTGAAGAGTGGTCTATTTTTATTGAATCTCGATAGTAGTAATACACATATTCATAATGTTGAAGCCAAAAGATGCAGAGTTGATAATGAAAGTGCAACTTATTTGTGGCACTGTCGTTTAGGTCATATCGGTGTAAAGCGCATGAAGAAACTCCATACTGATGGACTTTTGGAACCACTTGATTATGAATCACTTGGTACTTGCGAACCGTGCCTCATGGGCAAGATGACTAAAACACCGTTCTCCGGTACTATGGAGAGAGCAACAGATTTGTTGGAAATCATACATACCGATGTATGTGGTCCGATGAATATTGAGGCTCGTGGCGGATATCGTTATTTTCTCACCTTCACAGATGATTTGAGCAGATATGGATATATCTACTTAATGAAACATAAGTCTGAAACATTTGAAAAGTTCAAAGAATTTCAGAGTGAAGTTGAAAATCATCGTAACAAGAAAATAAAGTTTCTACGATCTGATCGTGGAGGAGAATATTTGAGTTACGAGTTTGGTGTACATTTGAAAAACTGTGGAATAGTTTCGCAACTCACGCCACCCGGAACACCACAGCGTAATGGTGTGTCTGAACGTCGTAATCGTACTTTACTAGATATGGTGCGATCTATGATGTCTCTTACTGATTTACCGCTATCATTTTGGGGATACGCTCTAGAGACGGCCGCATTCACGTTAAATAGGGCACCATCAAAATCCGTTGAGACGACGCCTTATGAACTGTGGTTTGGCAAGAAACCAAAGTTGTCGTTTCTGAAAGTTTGGGGCTGCGATGCTTATGTGAAAAAGCTTCAACCTGATAAGCTCGAACCCAAATCGGAGAAATGTGTCTTCATAGGATATCCAAAGGAAACTATTGGATACACCTTCTATCACAGATCCGAAGGCAAGACTTTTGTTGCTAAATTCGGAAACTTTCTTGAGAAGGAGTTTCTCTCGAAAGAAGTGAGTGGGAGGAAAGTAGAACTTGACGAGGTAACTGTACCTGCTCCCTTATTGGAAAGTAGTACATCACAGAAAACTGTTTCTGCGACACTTACACCAATAAGTGAGGAAGTTAATGATAATGATCATGAAACTTCAGAACAAGATACTACTGAACCTCGTAGATCAACCAGAGTAAGATCCGCACCAGAGTGGTACGGTAATCCTGTTCTGGAAGTCATGCTACTAGATCATGATGAACCTACGAACTATGAAGAAGCGATGGTGAGCCCAGATTCCGCAAAGTGGCTTGAAGCCATGAAATCTGAGATGGGATCCATGTATGAGAACAAAGTATGGACTTTGGTTGACTTGCCCGATGATCGGCAAGCAATTGAGAATAAATGGATCTTCAAGAAGAAGACTGACGCTGATGGTAATGTTACTGTCTACAAAGCTCGACTTGTCGCGAAAGGTTTTCGACAAGTTCAAGGGGTTGACTACGATGAGACTTTCTCACCCGTAGCGATGCTTAAGTCTGTCCGAATCATGTTAGCGATTGCCGCATTTTATGATTATGAAATTTGGCAGATGGATGTCAAAACTGCATTCCTGAATGGATTTCTGGAAGAAGAGTTGTACATGATGCAACCGGAAGGTTTTGTCGATCCAAAGGGAGCTAACAAAGTGTGCAAGCTCCAGCGATCCATTTATGGACTGGTGCAAGCCTCTCGGAGTTGGAATAAACGTTTTGATAGTGTGATCAAAGCATTTGGTTTTATACAGACTTTCGGAGAAGCCTGTATTTACAAGAAAGTGAGTGGGAGCTCTGTAGCATTTCTGATATTATATGTGGATGACATATTACTGATTGGAAATGATATAGAATTTCTGGATAGCATAAAGGGATACTTGAATAAAAGTTTTTCAATGAAAGACCTCGGTGAAGCTGCTTACATATTAGGCATTAAGATCTATAGAGATAGATCAAGACGCTTAATTGGACTTTCACAAAGCACATACCTTGACAAAATTTTGAAGAAGTTCAAAATGGATCAAGCAAAGAAAGGATTCTTGCCTGTGTTACAAGGTGTGAAGTTGAGTAAGACTCAATGCCCGACCACTGCAGAAGATAGAGAGAATATGAAAGATGTTCCCTATGCATCAGCCATAGGCTCTATCATGTATGCAATGCTGTGTACCAGACCTGATGTGTGCCTTGCTATAAGTTTAGCAGGGAGGTACCAAAGTAATCCAGGAGTGGATCACTGGACGCGGTCAAGAACATCCTGAAATACCTGAAAAGGACTAAGGATATGTTTCTCGTATATGGAGGTGACAAAGAGCTCACTATAAAAGGTTACGTTGATGCAAGCTTTGACACTGATCCGGACGATTCTAAATCGCAAACCGGATACGTGTTTACATTAAACGGTGGAGCTGTCAGTTGGTGCAGTTCTAAACAAAGCGTCGTAGCGGGATCTACATGTGAAGCGGAGTACATAGCTGCTTCGGAAGCAGCAAATGAAGGAGTCTGGATGAAGGAGTTCATATCCGATCTAGGTGTCATACCGAGTGCATCGGGTCCAATGAAAATCTTTTGTGACAACACTGGTGCAATTGCCTTGGCAAAGGAATCCAGATTTCACAAAAGGACCAAACACATCAAGAGACGCTTCAATTCCATCCGAGATCTAGTCCAGGTGGGAGACATAGAGATTGGCAAGATACATACGGATCTGAATGTTGCAGAACCGTTGACTAAGCCTCTTCCACGAGCAAAACATGATCAGCACCAAAGCTCCATGGGTGTTAGAATCATTACAGTGTAATCTAGATTATTGACTCTAGTGCAAGTGGGAGACTAAAGGAAATATGCCCTAGAGGCAATAATAAAGTTATTATTTATTTCCTTATAATCATGATAAATGTTTATTATTCATGCTAGAATTGTATTAATCGGAAACATAATACATGTGTGAATACATAGACAAACAAAGTGTCACTAGTATGCCTCTACTTGACTAGCTCGTTAATCAAAGATGGTTATGTTTCCTAACCATGAACAATGAGTTGTTATTTGATTAAAGAGGTCACATCATTAGTTGAATGATCTGATTGACATGACCCATTCCATTAGCTTAGCACACGATCGTTTAGTATGTTGCTATTGCTTTCTTCATGACTTATACATGTTCCTATGACTATGAGATTATGCAACTCCCGTTTGCCGGAGGAACACTTTGGGTGCTACCAAATGTCACAACGTAACTGGGTGATTATAAAGGAGCATTACAGGTGTCTCCAAAGGTAGATGTTGGGTTGGCGTATTTCGAGATTAGGATTTGTCACTCCGATTGTCGGAGAGGTATCTCTGGGCCCTCTCGGTAATACACATCACATAAGCCTTGCAAGCATTACAACTAATATGTTAGTTGTGAGATGATGTATTATGGAACGAGTAAAGAGACTTGCCGGTAACGAGATTGAACTAGGTATTGGATACCGACGATCGAATCTCGGGCAAGTAACATACCGATGACAAAGGGAACAACGTATGTTGTTATGCGGTCTGACCGATAAAGATCTTCGTAGAATATGTAGGAGCCAATATGGGCATCCAGGTCCCGCTATTGGTTATTGACCGGAGACGTGTCTCGGTCATGTCTACATTGTTCTCGAACCCGTAGGGTCCGCATGCTTAAGGTTTCGATGACAGTTATATTATGAGTTTATGAGTTTTGATGTACCGAAGGTTGTTCGGAGTCCCGGATGTGATCACGGACATGACGAGGAGTCTCGAAATGGTCGAGATGTAAAGATTGATATATTGGAAGCCTATGTTTGGACATCGGAAGTGTTCCGGGTGAAATCGGGATTTTACCGGATTACCGGGAGGTTACTGGAACCCCCCGGGAGCCATATGGGCCTTCATGGGCCTTAGTGGAAAGGTGAAGGGGCTGCCCACAAGGGCTGCGCGCCTCCCCCTTCCCCTAGTCCTATTAGGACTAGGAGAGGTGGCCGGCCACCCTTCTTCCCCTTTCCCCCTTGGGAATCCTAGTTGGAATAGGATTGGGGGGGAGTCCTACTCCCGGAAGGAGTAGGACTCCTCCTGCGCCTCTCTCCCTGGCCGGCGCCCCCCTCCCCCCTTGGCTCCTTTATATACTGAGGTAGAGGCACCCTAGAACACACAAGTTGATCCACATGATATGTTCCTTAGCCGTGTGCGGTGCCCCCTGCCACCATATTCCTCGATAATACTGTAGCGGAGTTTAGGCGAAGCCCTACTGCTCAAGATCGTCATCGAGCTGAATGTGTGCTCGAACTCAGAGGTGTCGTAGTTTCGGTGCTTGATCGGTTGGATCGTGAAGACGTACGACTACTTCCTCTACGTCGTGTCATCGCTTCCGCAGTCGGTCTGCGTTGAGTACGTAGACAATACTCTCCCCCTCGTTGCTATGCATCACATGATCTTGCGTGTGCGTAGGAATTTTTTTGAAATTACTACGTTCCCCAACATTGCGGTGGCTCCGGTCTCCAATGGGTTGCACCAGTCGAAGCAGCGGACGACGGCGGCCCTTGGAGACACCATGGGGCGGCGAGATGGGCACGGTGGCCGTGGCTAGGCAGGAGCCATGGCGGCGGTGGCGCTCAGATGCGGAGGGGAAGGAGAGGGCGAGGTGGATCTGAGGGGAGGGGGAGTGGTGCAGGAACCGAGGGCGAGAGTGGGGACGAGTGGGAGGCGGGATCGAGGAGGCGGAGGCGTGGCGACCTTATCCCCTCCTCGATGCCGGCGAGGGGGTCCGGTGGCGACGCGCCCCTGTTCCGACCCGGGTCGGGGGAACAGGAAGGGAGACGAGGCAGGGGGCTGGGCCGGCGATAGGCAAGCTGGGCCAGGTGGGCCGGTCTGGCCTGTGAGCTGGGCCGCCTGGTCCAGTGGGGGGGTTATTTTCCTTTTCTTTTCTTTATTTTTCTTTTCTGTTTTATTTCACTTTAAAATATTTAGGCACTTTCTAAAAAATTGTTTTCTCCACAATAATTACCAGTGCAATATTTGGCACCCACCGAACATTTTTGTTTTGACCTTTGAAAACTTTGGGTGTTTGTCACTAATTCATTTTTGAATTTGCAATGTTTTTGGAACTACCACTTGATTAGCAATAGTAACATAGATGACATGGCATCATCATGAGAGTTTTACTGGAGCCTAATTATCCGGGCGTTACAATATCTTATGACGAGTAAGTGATACGTTAGGGTTACGATTTCTACACTCAACTTTGCCATTGGTGTTGATGGGAATCCACAACCTTGTTACTTCCGCTATTTGGATTGAGGTAATAGTATTTACGTTACTTTATACATGTGATTTACCTCTGTTATAAATCCTCGAGTATTGTGTGTGTCAGCATACCGATCCAGGGATGACACTTAAGCACAGAGACTTGACCGTCTGAGGTCGGGTCGCTAGAAGATGGTATCAGAGCACATGTTGACTGTAGGACGTGACCCCTAGAAACTGGCAAGCCCATAGGAAGGATTTTCTCTAAAACTTTCTTTTTCAAAAAGATCTTTTACCTCTCTTCTTTTCTGAGCTTATTCAAATATTCCCTTTTAGTGAGACCATACCCCTTTTCCCTTTTGACCACACGAAGATTCGACGGATAAGACCACTTCAAGAAGTACAAGATATCAGACAACTAAGACCATGCAGAATGAAGAGGATTTTGCCATACATTATGATAAGGGAAACTATAGCGGTTGAAGACTCCGAAGACTAGGAGAATTTGAAGGCTCTTAAGAATTCCCAGAGTGAAGTGACTTGGAAGGCTCTGAATAGGATCCACTTCAGTTATTCCCGTGCCCTTCTGAATTTCTTTATCAAAGAACCCATGGCTTACATATTTTAGATGAAGAGCTTCATCCTGAACCAAAGACGACACTACAAAGACTTTTTCTGTGATCCAGCCTTATGGAATTTGTCAGACTATTGAAGTTACCAAATACCTAAGATGAAGGTGTATTGGAGAAATACCAGAACATGGAGAGTTAAAAACTCGAATTTTTTGTCAAGAAAACCCTAAGGCAAAGATACCAATTCTGGAAGATAGCTCATGACAATGACAAGGGCAGAAACACGGCTATCCATGAGCTTATCGCCCGCTTATGCTATTGTCACCGTGCTAAGTTAAGCATGCATATGCATGGAAGGATTGGATGGTAGAAGGCTGATGGAGCACCTATCAGCAAGAGAGTTATTTACCCAAAACCACCACACTTGAGGCTAGGGTAACAACTTGGTACCACATTTGAACCAGGGCACAAAAAACCACCGAAAATGCGCCTAATCTGTAACGCGGAGCACTGATAGTCTGATAAGCTTGCAAAAATAGCGAAACTGACAAGTTGGGCCCGCATGTCGGGCTGACATGGCGACGACTAAAAGCTTTGACTAAGTGATGTGGCAAATGTGATGTGGGCCCCACCTGACAATGACTAGACGGTCATCTTCTTCCCATATCTCTTTCTTTTAGGCATTCCATCGAACAACTTTTGGGCGCCAATCATTTTCCTCTTGCCGGCGAGAGTGAACAGCGCTAGCTCGTCCGCCTCTCCATGGAGCACCAACGGGGGAGGCGTTCTCACGCCGGGACAGAAGGAGACCCGCCGACTCCGCAGGCGATGGCGACAACGGCGCGAGGTCGGCCGTGAGCAGAGCGAGCTTGCCGTCGACCAACATGACCACCAACTACCCGGCGGCTCCGGCCGGCGTGGCACGAAGCATGCACGCGAGAGGTCCCATGAGAATGCAACGGAGTGGCCGGACGCACTGGGTCATGGCACCCTGACAGCGGTGCAGCAGGGCCGCCACGAGCAGCTGCTGCCGACCGAGGCGGCCATCCACAGGCTGCGGTGGTCGCGTCTTGGGGGGAGAGAGAGCAGAGAGGACAGGTTGGAGCTCCTAAGAGCATCTCCAACAGCAGCCGCCTACGCTGTTCCTCCCCATGGCCGGCTACTCTCGTCGAAGCAGGCTAAGAGCAGCGATGCTGCCGCGTGCCCAGGCCGGCCCACCGTCCAACGAGCAGCGCCCCCGCCCTGCCGCGCGCCTAGGCCGACAACAAGTACAGGATTGGCCGCGGACGGCGGTGAGTGTAGGCGTGGCAGCGGGAGGAGTTGTGGTCGGCTCGTCGTTCATGGCCGGCTGGAGTTGCGGCGAGGCGCTGTAGTCCATGGACTCGGGTGGCTGGCTGACAAGCAATTGCTCTTGGACGCCGCTGCGGCTGCTCATTTTTTGAATTTTTTTCACATCCCCGAGCTTGCTCCTCCATGGCGGGCAAGCTCCAGTGTCCGCCATGGACGATGAAAAGCATTCCCGCGCCCGTACGTACACCTCCCATTCTAGTCGCTCGGCATAGCGCCCTCACGCCCGCAGCTCGCACGAGCACACGCGGGCACACACCTGTAGTCCCTTGTGACCATGGGGACGAGGGGTGTGAGGCACGCATGGAGGCGGACGCCATGGCAGCGGAGCTCTGGTCTGCGGGGGTGCCCACAAAATGTTTTTTGAAATGCCCATGGAAGAAGGAGGAAGAAGTAAAAAAGAAAAAGAAAAAAAATAAACAAATACTTGAGTCATTGACAGGTGGGACCTATGTCCAACTCAGCATATTGTCCACATAAGCACGACACATCATCCCGACATGTGGGCCCAACTTGTCAGTTTCGCTGTTTTCCCAAGCTTATTAGACTATCAATGCTCCGCATTATAGATTAGGCGCATTTTCGGTGGTTTTTTGTGCCCTGGTTCAAATGTGGTACCAATTTGTTACCCTAGCCCCAAATGTGGTGGTTTTGGGTAAATAACTCTTAGCAAGATGAAGTTTTAACCTTAGCCGGTGTATCACTAGGATCTGGAGTGTTACATCAAGAAGTTAAGATGGACCTACAAGAAGCAGTATTTTGACAAGGAAGTATTTCATGAAGAACTCAGGACCCTGAAGATGAGAGTAGCCAAGCTGGAGGAGCAAAACCTCGAGATACAGGAGATTCGTCAGGAATTGAAGGACAGAAGGACATGGTTCATGCCAAGGATGTTGAGATCCAGAAGTTTGGAAAGCAACTCCAGAAATATTGAAGGACACCACGAGAGACTTCGCGTCAATAGAGATGATCTGGCAAAAGAATTTAGAAAGACAAGCGAGATCGGAAGAAGCCATCGGAGACATGAACACGACTTGAAGAGTTTGATGACTTTGAAGATTTATTAACCTTTAGAAGACCAAACCTTTGTTATATACCCATGTTAGATGCGACGATTGTGAGTTGTCATTTGTTTGATGTTTTCCGACAGCCACAATAAAAAAATCTGTCTTTTCAAAACCATTGTTTGTATTGTGTGCATCCCTCTCTCTCTCTCTCTCTCTCTTATCCCACCCCAAAACCCATGGACCCAATAGAGGATGAATGGAGATGAGCTTGTAATTTTCTTGACCGATGAGTCAATTGGATACGAACCGATGGATTCAGAACATGGAGGATAACCCTAAAGCCAGAAAGGATATAACCCAGCATGCTCTTCAGTGCTTTGTAAGAGTTGCTGCTACTTGGTGGAATATGTACCAAACCATTAATGGATGGCAAGGAGTAACCACTTGGAAGGAATTTAAGTGGACTTTGTTAAAGTCTTGGCTTGTGTCCCAAAAATTGAGGCCTTATGGAAAGGATATGAAGAAACCTTGTGCATACAAGCTTTGTGGAGAAATAGGACACAACCATAAAGAATACAAGGACGAATACCCTCATAATCGGAGGATTACCAAAGGAGTTAGCCGAGGATCTCAGGGAACTTCGGTTGGAGATTGTTCCCAAAGGTTTTGTTGCAGCAATGGAAGTTCAGTCTACATTGTTGGGAAAGATCCGTGAAGCTCAGAAGGATGACAAAGAGATTGCTGAGGTAAAAGAGAGGATGAGCAAAGGAAAGGCCAAAGGTTTTCGTAAGGATGAGCATGACACCTTATGGTTCGAGGACCGTGTATACGTGCCCAATAATGTAAAGATCAGGAAGTTAATACTTCAGGAGGCTCATGACTCATCATACCCGATTCACCCTGGAAACACCAAGATGTATTTGGATTTGAAGGAGCGTTTCTGGTGGACGGTATGAAGAAGGATATTGCGGAGTATGTAGTCACAGGTGATGTATGCCAGAGAGTAAAGGCAGAGCATCAGAAGCCAGCCGGATTACTACAGCCTATGCCGATACCCGAATGGAAGTGGGATAAGCTTGGCATGGATTTCATTACCAGATTTCCCAGAACCCGATCGGGATATGATTCTATCTGGGTAGTAGTTGATTCGCTTGACCAAAGTAGCTCACGTTATCCCAGTGAAAACCACCTATACAAGTGCAAAGTTGGGCAAGATATATTTGACCAGGATCGTATGTCTGCATGAAGTTCCAAGGACCATCATATCAGATAGAGGAACACAGTTTACCTCAAAGTTTTGGAATCTGCAGCAGACTTTGGGTACTAGGCTAGAGTTCAGTACAACCTTTCATCCGCAGACAGATGGATAGACCGAGAGTGAGTCAATCAGATTCTGGAGGACATGTTGAGAGCGTGTGTGCTAGATTATGGATCTAGTAGGGATGATAATCTACCTTACGCGGAGTTCCCATACAACAACAGTTACCAAGCCAGTTTGAAGATGGCCCCTTTTGGAGCTTTGTATGGGAGAAGGAGCCAGACACCGTTATGTGGGATGAAGTTGGAGACCGTCTTTTGTTTGGACCTGATTTGATCAAAGAGTCAGAAGAGAAGGTTAAGTTGATTCGAGATAGACTGAAGGTAGCTCAGTCCAGGCAGAAGAGTTATGCAAACTAAAAAACGCAATTAGGTAGTCTATGAAATTGGAGACAGAGCATGCCTTCGTGTGTCCCCTCTGCAAGGAGTTAAACGATTTGGAGTTAAGGAAAAGTTAGCCCCGAGATTTGTAGGACCATACTGAGTTTTGGAGCATATGGGAGAAGTGGCCAACAAGTTGGAATCACCCGAAGGACTGTCAGGAGTTCATGATGTGTTTCACATTTCCCAGTTGAAGAAGTGCCATGCAGAGGTGGCTAATAGTACCATGTGAGGATGCTTGACCCTGGAAAGGATAATGATGTTCCACGAAGTGGAGTATGTACTCATAAGTATAATTTTTATCCCGGTATGTGGGATATCCCACGAGGATGAAGAGATGAATTATTATTGGATATAAAGGAGGTATGATGTTGGAAATATGGATCAATAGAAATTCCATGATGAGTTTGAGTAATCATGTCCTAGTTTGGTGACAATAGAAGGAAGGGAGACAATACAATTGGATGGATTTTTAGTATGCTAGGAAGCTGGAAGTTGGATGTTGGATTAGAGATCCGTTGCCCCGATGATGAGTTCAAGGTTTGCAAGTGATGAGATGGGCCATAACCCACAGGCCCCAGGACCTGCCAAGAAGCCAGCACACTCTTGCTAAAGGAAAAACCCTGGTAGAAGTTACGATTTTATCGACAGACGATCTTATAGGAGTAACGCAAAACCTGAGAGTTGTGAAGGAATGATATATGCTTGTTTGACTTGCAGAATCCATGGATTTATCCGAACCTAGTTCGTTGACAAGAGACATTCTGCAAAGCTTGTGAGGATGACCGAGTGTTAGAATGCGAGATTCACTAAACCGTATATAGGGTAATGATTTGGGTGCGGGATGGATTGATCACCATACCGACTTACTCTCATTATTCGCCTTGCTATGTGGGATGGTAAATCTGAGTGACTTACCTATAGTAGAGAGACGACGGTATTAATCCTTGTTTAAACCTTAGAATGGTAAAGGTATTTTTCCCTTGTACACGACAGTTGTTGCCAACCGTAGGTTATACAGTGAGAATGAAGCCCAGACCCATTTCCTGCAGGAAAAAACCTAAATGGTTGACCACCATGAGATATCGATAGTTAGTTGGTATTGGTGCCAGACCCGTCAACTAAGAAGACCCAATCTCGGAATAACCTTACGAAGAGGAAAAAGGACAAAAGAATTGAGGAAAAGGTTATGCCACTAACGGAAGAGCCCAGAGATGGAATTTCCCAAGATCTGGGAAGACCGACACTGTCAACAATAAGGATGGAGTATATGAGTTTTGATGGAACAGTAACCATGCCTTTAAGGGTGGTAGCACCCCAGACCCCCCGTGATGATCGATGGATTTTGAGAAGACCCCGAACCTAACCTATTTCTTTCTAGCCTCTCCGAATCTCGAGGACGAGATTCATTTTAAGGGTGGTAGGTTTGTAACATCCCAAAAATCTAAATTTTGGAATGTTATAATAAATAGATAGATTTGATTGATTGTTTGATTGATTGTGTGAAATTGAGTGAAATTCGAAACCATTTTGAAAGTTAAATGAGAGGGAATAAAAGGACTTTCCCAAACTTTTATTTTGCATTCGTGATCTCCGTGAATTCAAATTCTTTTCACCACAAAACCCTGGAGAGAAGATGACATGACTTCTTTCATTTATTTAAATGACAAGGGGTGTTGAAAATATTTGAATTTCATTTGGAAAATATTTCCAATTCTGAAACTTTATGCAACTCAATGATTTTCACGAGAGAAGATAAAATGACTTCTTCAAATTATATGAAATATGACTTGGGAGTTTTAAAAGAATTTTATTCAAAGTCCTTTTGAAATTATTTTCAATTTGGAGTTATTTGGCTTTTATTCAAATTATTTTCCTCCAAAAATAAAATACATGGAAAATGGGGTAACATGATTCCCTACAACAAAAAATTGGAGAGAAATAAATTTGAAATCATTTTGGTATTTTTAAAATGATTTTTATTTGATTTTATTAGAGCAGAAGTACTCTTTGCTTTATTTGAATTTGTGTGCGTTTTATTTGACTCTAGAAAAATGTTCAGCTTGTGGGAAATCTTTTTATGAAAATTTTGATATATAATATGCCTATATAAAGTTTTACTTTGTCTTCTTTGTCCGGTTTTCCTTCTGTTTCTATTTAATAAAAAACTGTACATGCGGCCCATTGTTATTTACCGCCCACACGCGTAGCATAGTGGCAGCGAGCGCCTCTTTTTTTCTCTCCTAAATGGGCCTGGCCCAGCCAGCCTTTTTATTTTTCTTTACTTAGGCCGATTTTTGTTAAAAAAACTGCAGCCCGTGTACGCGTGCGGCGGCTGTAGGCTTCAAGCCCATGCGGCTCTCCTCTGTTTCGGTTAATTACGTGTACGTTTAGTCCCACATTGCCTAGCCTTTGACCCCTAAACCTCTTTTCCACCTATAAATATAGACCCATAAAGCCTCCAAAAATCATCCGATTCGGGTTAAATTAATATTTTGGTTTGACTAGATTCATTTAAGAAAAATATTTTTCTCCTCTCCGGCGCGACTTCTGGAAATTGTCTTCTCTCTTTGAAGTTGTCTTTTCTCTGCCTTATAAAGGTATCTTTCTTTGTTTTTTTATTACTTCCGTAGTTTATTATTTTCTAAACTAGTACGATAAAATAATTAGATTATCAATTAGTCTATGTATTTATACATTAGACCTTAGACGTAGTTTTTATTTCGTAAAACAGCTTGGCCCTGATTTTTTAAATAGCCATGACTTTTTAGTCGTTCATCCAAGTTAAATGAAACCAACGTCCGCTTCTTCGTTATCCAGTAATCCAACTCAAACAAGTTTTTGAAGGTTTAAAATTTGAATTAGATCAGATTTGAATTTGAACTCGTTTGATCATAACTTGAGTTTCGTAACTCCGATTTAGTTGATTCTTTTTGCAAATTGAAACTCTTGACCTAAACTTTCTGATAAGGCCAAATTCACATAATTTTGGTACTGTTAGAAATTGTTTTATGTTGCAAGAGTTATTTTCTTGGTTTTGATGCTTTTCGAATTGTTTTCTTCATTCTTTCCAATCTTTTGAGTGATTGCTTATGTGTGGTTACTACTGCTTGCTTACGATAGATTGACCGGAGTGTGACGAGTAGAATTATCAAGAGTTTTGAGTGTGAATCATCTTCATCAACATTGCAGGCAAGTTCACACTTTGATCATATCCCTTTCATAGCCAGTTTTTATGCATTAGTTTCACCCTCAAACATTGCATGAGTAGGTTTGATAACATGTGGGTATTGGGAAGTAGTTGATGAGGTAGGAACCTATTGTCCTCCATTCAAACCTTGGGAGTTACTTCTACGTTATGCTTATATTGCCATGCTATGCTCGTAGATGTGGATTGGGTTTGAGTGTATTCCATGACAGATGTGAGATTGTTTACTTAATGGTTCAACCTAAGGTGCCAACTTTAATACACATCTGGGTGGATTGGTAGGGGCACCCTGGAGATATACCAGTGGACTTGCCCGGACACCTGGGGATATACTAGTGTTGTCCTAGGAGATCCCGGGGATATACCGTGTGATCATCCTATGGTTCGCCAGCCAGGCTCAAAGGGAACTGAGATATTTTCATGCTAGAAACTTCCGTGTGCAGCCACAAGTTATTATGGGCTCTAGCATAGTTGAGTAAGTTACGTGAAGCTCTTGAAGAGGTGGATCAGCAGGTAGTGGGTTTTGTAGGTTTGGTATGGTCTACCCAGAGTAGGGAGTTAATATTTTTGAAAGACTATGTCTCGGTCATCCGTTTCTCAAACACCATGTAGTGCGAGAAATCCAACGGAGGGGATCGAGTCTTGTGGGGAAAAGTGCGCAAACCTCTGCAGAGTGTACAGTCTAATCATGGTTAGCCGTGTCCCCGGTTATGGACAATCTTGAGTATCTAGTACTTGGAGTATCTTAAGTATCTCATCATATTACTTAAATTAATTTGTTGGGTTAATGATTACTTTTAATTGGGGTTGAGAGGGGGTTTACCTTCTCAATATTTTATCAACCAACTTTGTAGTTAAATAAAATATATTCCTTTGTAGTAGGAAAAAATTGGCTTTTCGCAAAAAATATAACCATAGAGCTTTCCACCAGCCAAATATGCATGTAGTGATAGTTATTATTCATCATTACCCTATGGTGTGAATTTGCCAGTACATTCAATGTACTGACCCTTTGTGGCTGCAACGTCTCATGTTGCAGGATATCTTATGACGAGTAAGTGATACGTTAGGGTTACGATTTCTACACTCAACTTTGCCGTTGGTGTTGATGGGAATCCACAACCTTGTTACTTCCACTATTTGGATTGAGGTAATAGTATTTACGTTACTTTATACATGTGATTTACCTCTGTTATAAATCCTCGAGTACTGTGTGTGTCAGCATACCGATCCAGGGATGACACCTAAGCACAGAGACTTGACCGTCTGAGGTTGGGTCGCTACACATCAAGATCAATCAAGCAGGAAGTAGGGTATTACCTCCATCGAGAGGGCCCAAACCTTGGTAAACATTGTGTCCCCCGCCTCTTGTTACCATTAGCCTTAGACGCACAGTTCGGGACCCCCTACCCGAGATCCGCCGGTTTTGACACCAACATTGGTGCTTTCATAGAGAGTTCCACTGTGTCATCACGATAAGGCTTGGTGGCTCCTTCAATCATCTGCAACGATGCGATCCAGGGTGAGATTTTCCTTCCCGGACAGATCTTCGTATTCGGTGGCTTCGTACTGCGGGCCAACTCGCTTGGCCATCTGGAGCAGATCGATAGCTACGCCCCTGGCCATCATGTCATGTTTGGAAGCTTGAACTGCACTGCCGACATCCATGGAGACTTGATCTTCGACGGATCCGAGCCCATGACAGGCGCGCCGTACAATCACGATGAACATGACTTAGATCTGTCATTGGACAACGTTCAGGAGAACGCACCTGCAGCTGCCCTGGCCTTAGATCCGGAGCAGATCGTGCCATCCGAGGACGGGTGGATAGACCCCGCCTCGGAGGCCGCACACTCATCAGCGATAGAGCCGAACACAGACTTCGCCTCCAATGAGGTCTGTGTCATCGGACCCTCGGACTCGTCTCCGTCCATGGGCTCCAACCACGCGCATCTGTGCCTATCAATTCTGATTGGGCACCGATCATGGAGTTTACCTCCACGGATATCTTTCAGCACTCGCCCTTGGGCGACGTGCTAAATTCACTGAAATCTCTCTCCCTGTCCGGAGACTCTTGGCCGAACTATGTCCGGCTCGAGTGGGAAGTGGACGATGAAGAAATTCGTTCCCCACCCACCACCCACTTAATAGCCACTGTCGACAAATTAACCGACATGCTTGATTTTGACTCCGAAGACATCGACGGTATGGACGACGATGCTGGAGAGGAACAGGAACCACCGCCCTCAGGGCGCTGGACAGCCACCTCATCATATGATATATATGGTGGACACCCCCAAAGAAAGTGATGGCGATGAGGCAATGGAGGATAATCCCCTTGAGAAGCAATTTAAGCACTGGCGTCATCGGCACCGCTCTAAGCCTCGTCATAGCAAAAATAGCGATACCGGCACAAGAGACAATAACGCTCCGGATAACACCGAGGACGAAAACAATCCCCCCCCCCCCCAGCCAGGCTTCGAGTAGGCCGAACGGGAGGATGGGCAAGCTAGCCCTAAGGAACATGCAATGGATGGAGAATTAGAGGATGACAATTACATGCCCCTCTCCGAAGACGGGGTGAGTCTCGGTGACAAAGAATTCATCGTGCCTGAGGATCCCGTCGAGCAGGAGCGCTTCAAGCGCCGGTTTATAGCCACTGCAAAAAGCCTGAAGAAAAAGCAGCAATAACTTCAAGCTGATCAAGATCTGCTAACTGATAGATGGACTGAGGTCCTGGCTGCCGAGGAATACGGACTCGAGCGCCCAACCAAAAGTTACCCAAAGCGTAGGTTGCTACCTCAACTCGAGGAGGAGGCATTAAAGCTACCAGCGCGTGATGCGGCTGACCGGCCACCTCGTGGCTGAGACAAAGCAGCGTATCAGCCCGAAGTCCAGCCCGCACCTCGTCGCCAAACAAGCAAAAACACGAAGGCCCGGGGCTACACGCATGACCTGCGAGACAAATTGGAAAACAAAGCAGGACAGTCAAGATCGATCTACGGATCACGGGGGCGCGCCCCAACGCGTGACGATGGTCGTCACGCCGGATATACTAAAAACAAATCCGGCTAGGCCGAATACAATAGACCAGACTCATTTGAACTGTGTCGTGATGTAGCCCGACCTAGAGGCACCGCACACCCCCTATGCTTCACTAATGAAGTAATGGATCATGAATTCCCCGAAGGGTTTAAACCCGTGAAAATTGAATCATACGATGGTACAACAGACCCCGTGGTATGGATTGAAGATTTCCTTCTCCACATTCACATGGCCCGTGGCGATGATCTACATGCCATCAAGTACCTCCCAGTAAAACTCAAAGGACCAGCTCGACATTGGTTGAATAGCCTGCCGGCAAACTCTATTGGCAGTTGGGAGAACCTGGAAGACGCATTCCTTGACAACTTCCATGGCACTTATGTGCGACCACCGGACACTGATGACTTAAGTCACATAATCCAACAGCCCAGAGAGTCAGCCAGGAAATTCTGGACTCGGTTCCTAACTAAAAAGAACCAAATTGTCGACTGTCCGGATGCCGAAGCCCTAGCGGCCTTTAAGCATATCACCCGCGACGAGTGGCTCGCCCGACATCTTGGCCAAGACAAGCCGAAGTCCATGGCAGCCCTCACGACACTCATGACCCGCTTTTGTGCGGGCGAGGACAGCTGGCTGGCTCGTAGCAACAGCACATCAAGAAATCATGGCACTTTAGATGCCAGAGATAGCAACGGCAAGCCCCGACACAACAGACACAAGCGTCGCAACAATGGCGACAATGCCAAAGACACAACAGTCAATGCCAGATTCAGCGACTCTAAGTACGGTCAGCGGAAAAAGTCATTCAAAAGAAACAATCCGGGCCCGTCCAGTCTGGACCGCATACTCGATCACTCGTGTCAAATTCACGGCACCCCCAATAAACCAGCCAACCACACCAATAGAGAATGCTGGGTGTTCAAACAGGCCGGCAAGTTGAATGCCGAAAACAAGGAAAAGGGGCCACATAGCGATGACGACGAGGAGCCCCGGCCGCTGAACACAGGAGGACAGATGAAATTTCCTCCCCAACTAAAAAGGTAAACATGATATACGCAACCCATATTCCCAAGAGGGAACGGAAGCATGCACTAAGGGACGTCTATGCAATGGAGCCAGCCGCCCCAAAGTTCAACCCATGGTCTTCTTGTCCGATCACGTTCGATCGCAGGGACCATCCGACCAGTATCCGTCATGGCGGTTCGGCCGCGTTGGTCCTCGACCCCATCATTGACGGATTCTACCTTACAAGAGTCCTTATGGACGGTGGTAGCGGCCTGAACCTGCTCTATCAGGATATAGTATGCAAAATGGGCATCGATCCCTCAAGGATCAAACCAACCAAAACCACCTTTAAAGGTGTCATACCAGGTGTAGAGGCCTGTTGCATGGGCTCAATCACACTGGAAGTAGTCTTCGGATCTCCAGACAACTTCTGAAGCGAGCAGTTAATCTTTGATATCGTCCCCTTTCGCAGTGGCTATCACGCACTGCTCGGACAAACCGCATTCGCCAGATTCAATGCGGTGCCGCACTATGCATACCTCAAGCTAAAGATGCCAGGACCTCATGGGGTTATAACAGTCAATGGAAACACAGAGCGCTCCCTCCGTACAGAGGAGCACACTGCGGCCCTCGCAGCAGAGGTACAGAGCAGCCTTCTTAGGCAGACCTCCAATTCGGCAATAAAGCCCTCGGACACCACCAAGCGAGTCCGGAGTATTCTGCAACGGGATCGTCCGGCACGCCTTGAGCTCGCCTAGCAATTCGGCCTCCGCCCTAGTCCTAGTCAAGCGGAGAAATTCGTGTCGCGTGTACAGAATTACACACTTAAAAAACCATGGGCATAGGCGAAGGCACAACTATAATGCGGTCCACAATGCGGCTCAACTACCCCAGGACCCATATACCTTCACCCTTTTCTTTCTTTCAGGACCCTATTTTCTGGAAGCTCTTTCCGATAGCCTGATTATCGGACCCATCACGGGATGGAAACAACAAGGAGGCAAAGGAGCTTTGACGTACAAGGGAATCCCCAGGTGGTCTCTAATAACGATCGTTATACCTGTTTTGCATACCCACACGCAGCGTGCCCTTGTTTAGGACATGTCAAATAGTCCTATTTTGCTTATCGCACTACTTATATACATACGCCTTGACATATTATTTAAATAACAATGGAAAATAATGTACAACGTTAGCTTATTATTACATTTCTTTATGTTTTTCCTTGACTGCTTATTTATTACAAATTGCACCCGTACATTCTGGTACGTTTAGTCCACCAGGGGCTTCAGTGTACCCCATAACACGGCAATGAAAAGTCCGAACACTTTCGACAGTGCGGCACCTCAAACTTATAGCATTATATGCATCAGCTCTGAATCATGTCTTGGGTCAATAGTTGGGTTTGCCCGGCTCCCATGTTTTGCTGCCTTACGTTCCGCTACATCGGCTAAGGTGGCATAGGGAGAACTACTGCGATTGTGTCCCGGTTCTTCCGGACGAGCACCTCAGTAGAGAAAGCCGAAAACTGACTATCATGATGCGGCGAGAGCTGGTCGCTGTTCGAGAGGTCTCAAATCCTTAAAGATTTTTTCCGCTTTGGGCGAGGAATCGGCCTTGTCCGATTTAGGCGTGTATAGCGCCCCAAGTTCGGTCTTCCGAATACCAGGGACTACGCCAAAATTTAAAATTATAAACTTCTATGGCTAAGTGAGAGTGATAAAGTTGTATAGTCCGATTGCCTTGTTCGTTGCGCTAAACACCTCCTTAAAGGACCAAAAATTTGGATCAAGAGTGTTTAGATTTATCCCGAACACCCTGGTACTAGTGACATGGGGGCAGAAGCCGACGACTGGCCAACTCTCAGATTTTATAAATGGCCCCACAGAAGGTAAAATTTTAAATCAACAAGCGTTATATACGCAAATGAACTCGTTTTCATATTACAAGATCACATGAGTACATTCATTCAAATATTACATCCTTAGCACATTCCTCCGCCACAAGGCAGGTGCCCTTCAGGACACTGTCATAATACTTTTCAGGGTGGCGGTGCTCCTTGCCCTCCGGCGGCCCCTCCGTCACCAGCTTCTCGGCATCCATCTTCGCCCAGTGCACTCTTGCACGAGTGAAGGCCCTGCACGCACCTTCAATGCAGACTGGCCGCTTTATGGCTTCAAGCCGCGGGCAGGCGCTTACAAGCCGCTTCACGAGGCCGAAGTAGCTGCTGGGCAATGGCTCGGCAGGCCACATCCGGACTATAAGGTCCTTCATGGCCAGTTCGGCCGCCTTGTGCAATTCGACCAGTTGCTTCAGCTGGTCGCTCAAGGGCATCAGATGTTCGGTCATAATATATTGAGACCAGAACAACTTCTCTGTCGAGCTCTCTTATTTGGCCCGGTAGAACTCCACGGCATCTGATATGCTGCGCGGCAGATCTGCGAACGCTCCTGGAGAGCTCCGAATTCGGGTAAGTAAAAGGAAAGTCTCCTTCACATGCTTGCTTTGCATAATGAATACCTTCCCCGCCGCTATCTTTTTGGCCGCCTGAATCTCCTGGAGGGCCCTTTGGGCTTCGGCTTTGGCGTCTCGCGCGCTCTGGAGGGCCTCAGCAAGCTCGGACTCTCGCGTCTTAGAGTCACGCTCCAAGGACTCGTATTTTTTGAGAAATCCTGGAGCTCTTGTTGGACCTCGTCGACACGGGCCTCTTGCTTCTCTCGCTCGGTGCGCTCCTTGGACGCTTTGTCTTCGGCCTCGGACAGCGCCTTCTTAAGGGCAACTGCTACGTCTTGAGCTTGCGTTGGTTTTCCTCGAAGAGGAGAGGGTGATGCAGCAAGTGTAGCGTAAGTATTTCCCTCAGTTTTGAGAACCAAGGTATCAATCCAGTAGGAGGCTCCTCAAAAGTCCCACGCACCTACACAAACAAACTGAGAACTCGCAACCAACGCAATAAAGGGGTTTTCAATCCCTTCACGGCCACTTGCGAAAGTGAGATCTAATAAAGATAGTATGATAAGATAAATATATTTTTGGTATTTTATAATATAGATGCAAAAAGTAAAGATGCAAATAAAAGTAGATTGAAAGCAAATATGATAAAAGATAGACCCGGGGGCCATAGGTTTCACTAGAGGCCTCTCTCAAGATAGCATAAGAATTACGATGGGTGAACAAATTACTATCGAGAAATTGATAGAAAAGCGCATAGTTATGAGATTATCTAGGCATGATCACGTATATAGGCATCACGTCCATAACAAGTAGACCGACTCCTGCTTGCATCTAGAGTATTAAGTTCATAAGAACAGAGTAACGCATTAAGCAAGATGACATGATGTAGAGGGATAAACTCATGCAATATGATATAAACCCCATCTTGTTATCCTCGATGGCAACAATACAATACGTGCCTTGCAACCCTTTCTGTCACTGGGTAAGGACACCGCAAGATTGAACCCAAAGCTAATCACTTCTCCCATGGCAAGAAAGGTCAATCTAGTAGGCCAAACCAAACTGATAATTCGAAGAGACTTGCATAGATAACTCAATCATACATAAAAGAATTCAGAGAAGATTCAAATATTATTCATAGATAAACTTGACCATAAACCCACAATTCATCGGATCTCGACAAACACACCGCAAAAAGAGTTTACATCGAATAGTTCTCCACAAGAGAGGGGGAGAACATTGTATTGAGATCCAAAAAGAGAGAAGAAGCCATCTAGCTAATAACTATGGACCCGTAGGTCTGTGGTAAACTACTCACAACTCATCGGAGGGGCAAGGATATTGATGTAGAGGCCCTCCGTGGTCGATTCCCCCTCCGGCAGAGTGTCGGCGAAGGCTCCAAGATGAGATCTCGCGGATACATAAGGTTACGGCGGTGGAAATTGTGTTTCGTGGTGCTCCTGGATGTTTTCAGGGTACGTACGTACATATAGGAGGAAGAAGTACGTCGGTGGCTGCCCGAGGGGCCCACGAGACAGGAGGGCGCACCCTACAGGGGGGGTGCGCGGCCTCCTATCTCATGGGGGCCTCGGGTGCTTCTTGACTTGCACTCCAAGCTCTCCGGATCACGTTCGTTCCAAAAATCACGCTCCCGAAGGTTTCATTCCGTTTGGACTCCGTTTGATATTCCTTTTCTTCGAAATACTGAAATAGGCACAATATGGGTTGGGCCTCCGGTCAGTAGGTTAGTCCCAAAAATGATATAAATGTGTAAAATAAAGCCCATAAACATCCAAAAGGGGTAATATAATAGCATGGAACAATCAAAAATTATAGATATGTTGGAGACGTATCAAGCATCCCCAAGCTTAATTCCTGCTCGTCCTTGAGTAGGTAAATGATAAAAAGAGTATTTTTGATGTGGAATGCTACCTAGCATAATTCATAATGTAATTTTCTTTATTGTGGCATGAATGTTCAGATCCAAATGAATACAAAATAAAAGTTCATATTGATAAAAGAAATAGTAAACTTCAAGCATACTAATCAAAGTAATCATGTCTTCTCAAAATAACATGGCAAAAGAAAGTTCATCCCTACAAAATCATATAGTTAGGCTATGCTTCATTTTCGTCACACAAAGATGTTCCCAACTTCTATACCCCCGATGACAAGCCAAGCAATTGTTTCATACTTAAATAATCTCAAACTTTTTTGACCTTCACGCAATACATGAGCGTGAGCCATGGATATAGCACTATGGGTGGAATAGAATATGATGATGGGGATTGTGTGGAGAAGACAAAAAAGGAGAAAGTCTCACATTGACGAGGATAATCAACGGGCTATGGAGATGCCCATCAATTGATGTCAACATGAGGAGTAGGGATTGCCATGCAACGGATGCACTAGAGCTAATAAATGAATGCTCAACAAAAGAAAACTAGTGAGTGTGCATCCAACTTGCTTGCTCACGAAGACCTAGGGCATTTTAGTAAGCTCATCGTAGGAATATACAAGCCAAGTTCTATAATGAAAAATTCCCACTAGTATGAAAAAGACAACTTATGAGACTCACTATATGAAAGACATGGTGCTACTTTGAAGCACAAGTGTGGAAAAAGAGATAGTAACATTGCCCTTTTTATATATTTTCTTTTTTTCTTTTTTTTCTTCTTTCTTTTTTTTCTTTTTTTTATTTTTTTCTTTGGGCAATGCTCTAATAATGATGATCATCACACTTCTATTGATTACAACATAAGGACTACAACTCGAAACTAGAACAAGATATGACTCTATATGAATGCCTCCGGCGGTGTACCGGGATGGTGCAATGAATCAAGAGTGACATGTATGAAAAATAATGCATGGTGGCTTTGCCACAAATACGATGTCAACTACATGATCATGCAATGGCAATATGACAAAAGTAAAGTATGTCATGATGATGATGAACGGAACGGTGGAAAGTTGCATGGCAATATATCTCGGAATGGCTATGGAAATGCCATAATAGGTAGGTATGGTGGCTGTTTTAAGGAAGATATAAGGAGTTTTATGTGTGATAGAGTGTATCGTATCACGGGGTTTGGATGCATCGGCGAAGTTTGCACCAACTCTCAAGGTGAGAAAGGGCAATGCACGGTACCGAAGAGGCTAGCAAAGGTGGAAAGGTAAAAGTGCGTATAATCCATGGACTCAACATTAGTCAAAAGAATTCATATACTTATTGCAAAAATTTAGAAGTCATCAAAAACCAAGTACTACGCGCATGCTCCTAGGGGGATAGATTGGTAGGAAAAGACCATCGCTCGTCCCCGACTGCCACTCATAAGGATGCACAAGCCAGGTACACTTCATGTTTCAAATTTGTTACACAACTTTAACCATACGTGCATGCTATGGGACTTGCTAACTTCAACACAAGCATTCTTTGAATTCATAATCACCCAACTAGCATGACTTTAATATCACTACCTCCATATCTCAAAACAATTATCAAGTATCAAATTGATCATAGCATCCAATTCACTTCCTATGATAGTTTTTATTATACCCAACTTGGATGCTCATCATTCTAGGATCAACTTTATGACCATAGCACATACCATGCTGTTCTAAAAGACTCTCAAAGTAATATAAGTGAAGCATGAGAGACTAGTAATTTCTACAAAAATAAATCACCACCGTGCTCTAAAAGATATAAGTGAAGCACTAGAGCAAAAACTATCAAGCTCAAAAGATATAAGTGGAGCACATAGAGTATTCTAGCAAATTCTAATCAAATAGGCTTCTCCCAAAAGGTGTGTACAGCAAGGATGAATGTGGTAAACTAAAAGGCAAAGACTAATATAATACACGACGCTCCAAGAAAAACACATATCATGTAGCGAATAAAAATATAGCTCCAAGTAAAGTTACCAATGAACGAAGACGAAAGAGGGGATGCCTTCCCGGGGCATCCCCAAGCTTAGGCTTTTGGCTATTCTTGAATATCTTTGGGTGCCTTGGGCATACCCAAGCTTAGGCTCTTGCCACCCTTTATTCCATAGTCCATAAAAGCTTTACCCAAAACTTGAAAACTTCACAACACAAAACTCAACAGGAAATCTTATAAGCTCCGTTAGTGAAAGAAAACAAAACCACCACATAAGGTACTGCAATGAACTCATTCTTTATTTATTTTGGTGTTAAACCTACTATATTCCAACTTCTTTATGGTTTATAAACTAATTTACTAGCCATAGATGCATTGAAATAAGCAAACAACACACGAAAAACAGAATCTGTCAAAAATAGAACAGTCTGTAGCAATCTGTAACTAACGCAAACTTCTGGAACTCTAAAACTCCTACCAAAATAGGAAGTCCTGGACAATTTGTTTATTGAACATCATCAAAAATAATCAACGTAAAAGCACGTTCCTGTGATTTAACAAAATTATATTCATGCGCATAAAGTTTCTGTTTTTCAGCAGAATCAAATCAACTATCATCGTAGGTTATCCTATAGGTTCTACTTGGCACAAACACTAATTAAAAGATAAAAACACATCTAAACAGAAGGTAGATGCAAGATTTATTACTAAACAGGAGCAAAAACAAAAAACATAAAGAAAAATTGGGTTGCCTCCCAACTAGCGCTATCGTTTAACGCCCCTAGCTAGGCATAAAAAGCAAAGATAGATCTAACGAGCGCCATCTTTGGCACTAAATTTATCAATAGAGCCCTTGTGATCTATAGGGGTTTCTCCCCTTTTAGCAATGGCTAAATCTTTAGGCAAAAATTCAAGAAATTCATTGGTAGCAAAAGGTTCCTTAACGATAGAGAGACAATTGGGAAGAATACTTATGGATTTGAGATCCGCATCTCCCTTACTCGAAGATTCACCCTTATTTTTGGGAACATAAATAAACTTGACAGTTTTAGTAGAGGGTTTTGGAGTGTTTTTCATGGGGGAAAACGTGGAACCTAAGTTTGTAATGATATCCTCAAGTTTACCAATTCTAGCAGAGTCTAGATCTATTTTTTCATTGACTATAGGTTCTTTTTCCTTAAGATTTTTTAAAGTAACTCCAACCCTAGATCCAAATTGGGTAATGTGATTATGAATCTTTTTATCCAAATTTTCAATCAACTCAACAGTGGCAATTTTATTTTCAATAATATCAAGTCGTTGCATCACATGTTCTAGAGTTAAAACCGTTCCCTTAACCAAAAGAGGTGGTGGGCCAAACAAATCTAACATAGCATTATAAGCATCAAACGTATGGCTACTCATAAAATCACCTCCGGTAGCAATATCAAGAACACATCTATTCCAAGGAGTAATGCCTACATAAAAATTGCGAAGAAGAACGGAAGTAGCAAGCTTCCTAGTAGCTTTATATTGGGTATTGCAAATTCTATGCCAAGCATCTTTTAAACTTTCTCTCTCCCTTTGCTTAAAATTGAGAATTTCTTGTTCGGGAGTGAGAATAAGGATAGGAGGACTAGCCATGATGACAAGGTAAACGAACTAACACACGAGCAAACAAAAGGAGAGGAAGAGATTGGGAAAGAGAGGGCGAATAAAACGACAACGGTGAAGTGGGGAGAGGAAAACGAGAGGCAAATGGCAAATAATGTAAATGCGAGGGAGATGGGTTTGTGATGGGTACTTGGTATGTCTTGATTTGAGCAAAGACCTCCCCGGCAACGGCGCCAGAAATCCTTCTTGCTACGTCTTGAGCTTGCGTTGGTTTTCCTCGAAGAGGAGAGGGTGATGCAGCAAGTGTAGCGTAAGTATTTCCCTCAGTTTTGAGAATCAAGGTATCAATCCAGTAGGAGGCTCCTCAAAAGTCCCACGCACCTACACAAACAAACTAAGAACTCGCAACCAACGCAATAAAGGGGTTGTCAATCCCTTCACGGCCACTTGCGAAAGTGAGATCTAATAAAGATAGTATGATAAGATAAATATATTTTTGGTATTTTATAATATAGATGAAAAAAGTAAAGATGCAAATAAAAGTAGACTGAAAGCAAATATGATAAAAGATAGACCCGGGGGGCATAGGTTTCACTAGAGGCTTCTCTCAAGATAGCATAAGAATTACGGTGGGTGAACAAATTACTATCGAGCAATTGATAGAAAAATGCATAGTTATGAGATTATCTAGGCATGATCATGTATATAGGCATCACGTCCGTAACAAGTAGACCGACTCCTGCCTGCATCTAGAGTATTAAGTTCATAAGAACAGAGTAACGCATTAAGCAAGATGACATGATGTAGAGGGATAAACTCATGCAAGATGATATAAACCCCATCTTGTTATCCTCGATGGCAACAATACAATGCGTGCCTTGCAACCCTTTCTGTCACTCGGTAAGGACACCGCAAGATTGAACCCAAAGCTAAGCACTTCTCCCATGGCAAGAAAGATCAATCTAGTAGGCCAAACCAAACTGATATTTCGAAGAGACTTGCAAAGATAACTCAATCATACATAAAAGAATTAACAGAAGATTCAAATATTATTCATAGATAAACTTGATCATAAACCCACAATTCATCGGATCTCGACAAATACACCGCAAAAAGAGTTACATCGAATAGATCTCCACAAGAGAGGGAGAGAACATTGTATTGAGATCCAAAAAGAGAGAAGAAGCCATCTAGCTAATAACTATGGACCCGTAGGTCTGTGGTAAACTACTCACAACTCATCGAAGGGGCAAGGATGTTGATGTAGAGGCCCTCCGTGGTCGATTCCCCCTCCGGCAGAGTGCCGGCGAAGGCTCCAAGATGAGATCTCGCGGATACAGAAGGTTACGACGGTGGAAATTGTGTTTCGTGGTGCTCCTGGATGTTTTCGGGGTACGTAGGTATATATAGGAGGAAGAAGTACGTCGGTGGCCACCCGAGGGGCCCACGAGACAGGGGGGCGCGGCCTCCTATCTCGTGGGGGCCTCAGGTGCTTCTTGACTTGCACTCCAAGCTCTCCGGATCACGTTCGTTCCAAAAATCACGCTCCCGAAGGTTTCATTCCGTTTGGACTCGGTTTGATATTCCTTTTCTTCGAAATACTGAAATAGGCAAAAAAAACAGCAATATGGGTTGGGCCTCTGGTTAGTAGGTTAGTCCCGAAAATGATATAAATGTGTAAAATAAAGCCCATAAACATCCAAAAGGGGTAATATAATAGCATGGAACAATCAAAAATTATAGATACGTTGGAGACGTATCAGCAACCATTTCGGTCATGGCCCCTATTAAAGTTCATGACGCTTCTATAAGCTGAAACCATTTTTTTCTTTATCAATACACAGACGGGGTATTACTTACCTTTGTTCTCCTCGAGCTGACTCTTCACGAGGCCGAGCTCTCCCTCGGTCCGCTCCAGGTTCTGCTTCAATCCGGAGACCTCCGCAGTACGAGCGGCAGCGGCCAGCAGTGACGCCTGCTCATTCACATGGACATTTTTTGTTAGACTCCTGCGGATGTTATTTGATCCTCTGTACGAGCGGCAGCGGCCAGCAGTGACGCCAAACAAAGCATCAGGGGCTACGGTCTATACTGTGATAGTTTCTCATAATTTGATTACTTACCTCAAAGCCTGTTAGGAGGCTGGCGCAGGCCTCGGTCAATCCGCTTTTGGCGGACTGAACCTTCTCAATCACCGCACTCATGATGGTGCGGTGCTCTTCGTCAATGGAAGCGCCGTGAAGCGCTTCCAGCAAGTTGTTCGATGCCTCTGGATGGACAGAGGTCATCGGCACGGACGGCTCGCCCCCCTTAGAGAGAGGTTGCCTGCCTGAATCCGGAACCGCTCCGGGTTCTGGCGCAGTATCCGGCTGAGGGCCAGACTTGTTGCGGCCCCCGTCATCAGCATCCATGGGGGTCTTCCCTCCCCTGTGCCCGGCGACTGGGATTTCGCCTTGGGGCGTCTCCAGAACTGTCTCCTCCTGGTCCGGTATCCTCTGAGACAACACCTCGGTATCATCCGTGTGCCGGGGGGAGGTGGCCGTCGGGAGTGAATCAATGTTCATCGCCGACTGCCCCAAAGACCATCTGAAGAGGACACGTTGATGTGGGCTTTGGCCGGACTACACGATCATGTTTGGCATGATAAGAAGCAATAAAGCAAAACATACCGGAAGTATTATAGTGTCCGGATACTTACGACTTCGCCAGGGGCTTGGCCCTGGGCAACCACTCCTCGCCGCTGTAGGCGGCTGTGGTGGAGTGGTCCGGAGGGAGGGTCTTTCCTTTCTTGGACCCTTTGGCCTCCCCAGACGGGGCGGCCTTCCTTTTCTTTCCCCCGGTTGGGGGGGAGGGATTTCCTCTTCCTCCTCCTCGTTTTCATTGGAGGAGCGTGCCTCGGTGTCTTCGGACGATGAGTCTGATACAACCTTGCGCCGGAGACCTTTCCTGGTCCCCGTGGCCTTCTTCTTGGCCTTCTTCTCCGGCACCTCATAGGGCACCGGAAACAGCATCTTCATTAAGAGAGCCATTGCTGGATCTTCCGGTAGTGGAACTGGACAGTCGATCCGCTCCACTATTGCTACCCAGTCGTGTTAAATTGGCGTGGAGGCTTTGATCCTCCCACGAATATACTGGGGAAAGGAACATCTTGTAAAATATAAAAAGCTTACCGGATTGGCGGGGCGCTTTGCGCTGAGTCCGCGATCCTCGGTGATGGGAGGAGGTACCTCGGCGGCCTTGAACACCACCTTCCAAACTTCTTTGTGCGTCATGTCGAAGAGCTCTCACAACGTCTAGTGTTCGGTCGAGTCGAACTCCCACATATTGAAAGCCCGTCTTTGACACGGAAGGATCCGGCGGAAGAGCATGACCTGGACCACGTTGACAAGCTTGATTTTCTTGCTTATCATATTTTTGATACAGGTCTGGAGTTCGGTCAGCTCCACCGATGAACCCCAGGCTAAGCCCTTCTCTTTCCAGGAGGTGAGCCGCATGGGGATGCCAGATCAAAATTTGGGGGTCGCTGCCGAGTTGGCGTCACGCGGCTCGGTGATATAGAACCACCCCGATTGCCACCCCTTCATGGTCTCCACATAGGAGCCTTCGAGCCAGGTGACATTGGGAATCTTGCCCACCATGGCGCCTCCGCACTCCGCTTGCTGGCTGACCACCATCTTTGGCTTCACGTTGAAGGTCTTCAACCATAGGCCGAAGTGGGGCGTAATGCGGAGGAAGGCCTCGCACACGACGATAAACGCCGAGATGTTGAGGATGAAATTGGGGGCCAGATCATGGAAGTCCAGCCCATAGTAGAACATGATCCCGTGGACAAATGGGTGGAGGGGGAATCCCAGCCCGCGGACAAAGTGAGAGAGAAACACTACCCCCTCCTGAGGCTTCGGGGTAGGAATGATCTGCCCTTCGGTAGGGAGCCGGTGCGCAATGTCTGCGGCTAGGTATTCGTCTTCCCGAAGCTTCATAATGTCCTCCTTAACGGAGGAGGCCATCCACTTGCCTCCCGCTCCGGACATGCTTGGAATGGCTTTGCGGAGAAGGAGAAAGCTTGGGCGCTAGGCTCGAGCGAGGGGGAATGGATGAGCAGAGGAAGAAGAAGACGTGGGTGGAGAAAAGGTGAATCCTTATCTCTTTATAAAGGCGGTAGAAACCATGCGCCTCCCTACTTGCCCCGTAAACTCTCTTATTCCCCAAGCGTCGTGTTGATGGTGCAGTTGGGTTACCCACACCCGTATTAATGAGAATCCCGTGATAAGGGGACATGATCTCTGCTTCGACAAGACGTGTCAAGGAAACCGCCTCGCAATATGTGCAGTAGCTGGTTGAGAAAAACGGTTCGAATAATGACCGGGTCGTGGCGTGATGTCACGCTATGGAAAGTTGTCAGCAGATTAGATTTGTGGAATATTATGCTCTCTACGGTGGTGTGTGAACTTTGTTTTGCAGAGCCGGACACGATCCTTGTGTTCAAAATCTTCTATGGGGTATTCGGAGAAGGAATCCGCCTTGCAATGCCAAAGACAATCTGCGTGCCAGACTCATCGTCATTGAAGCCTGGTTCAGGGGCTATAGAGGGAGTCCTGGATTAGGGGGTCCTCGGACAGCCGGACTATGTACTTGTGCCGGACTGTTGGACTATGAAGATACAAGATTGAAGACTTCGTCCCATGTCCGGGTGGGACTCTCCTTTGCGTGGAAGGCAAGCTTGGCGATTTGGATATGTAGATTTCCTTCTCTATAACCGACTCTGTGTAACCCTAGCCCCCTCCGATGTCTATATAAACCGGAGGGTTTAGTCCGTAGGACAACAACAATCATAATCATAGGCTAGCTTCTAGGGTTTAGCATCTACGATCTCGTGGTAGATCAACTCTTGTAATACTCATGTCATCAAGATCAATCAAGCAGGAAGTAGGGTATTACCTCCATCGAGAGGGCCCGAACCTGGGTAAACATTGTGTCCCCCGCCTCCTGTTACCATTAGCCTTAGACGCACAGTTCGGGACCCCCTACCCGAGATCCGCCGGTTTTTACACCGACATCGGGGACCATAGGTTTCACTAGAGGCTTCTCTCTTGAAAGAAAATATACGGTGGGTAAACAAATTGTTGTTGAGCAATTGATAGAAAAGCGCATAATTATGATGATATCTAAGCCAATGATCATGAACATAGGCATCATGTCCGTGACAAGTAGACTGACTCCTGCCTGCATCTACTACTATTACTTCACACATCGACCGACTCCTGCCTGCATCTAGAGTATTAAGTTCATAAGAACAGAGCAACGCTTTAAGTAAGATGACATGATGTAGAGGGATAAATTCAAGCAATATGATATAAACCCCATCTTTATATCCTTGGTGGCAACAATACAATACGTGCCTCGCTACCCCTTCTGTCACTAGGCGAGGACACCGCAAGATTGAACCCAAAACTAAGCACCTCTCCCATTGCAAGAAAAACCAATCTAGTTGGCCAAACCAAACTGATAGTTCGAAGAGAAATATAAAGATATCTTAATCATGCATAAAATATTTCACAGAAGACTCAAATAATATTCATAGATAATCTGATCATAAATCCACAATTCATCGGATCTCAACAAACGCACCACAAAAGAAGATTACATCGAATAGATCTCCAAGAACATCAGGGAGAACATTGTATTGAAGATCAAAGAGAGATAAGAAGCCATCTAGCTACTAGCTATGGACCCGTAGGTCTGTGGTAAACTACTCACGCGTCATCGGAAGGGCAGCAAGGTTGATGTAGAGGCCCTCCGTGATCGGATCCCCCTCTGGTGGAGTGCCGTAAAAGGCCCAAAGATGGGATCTCATGGGAACAGAGGCTTGCGATGGCGGAAAGTATTTTGGTGGATGCTTCTGATGTTTGGGGAGTATTTGAGAATATATAAAGGTGGAGTTAGGGTTAGAGGACTCCCGAGGGGCCCACAAGCCAGACGCCCCGGGGCGTGCCTTGAGGGCTTGTGGCCTCCTCGGGACTCCTCTGGCCCTCTCCCCAAGTCTTCTGGGTGTCTTCTGGTCCAAGGAAAATCATCATAAAGTTTTATTCCGTTTGGACTCCGTTTGATATTCCTTTTCTGTAAAAGTCAAAAACAAGGAAAAACAAAAACTGGCACTGGGCTCTAGGTTAATAAGTTAGTCCCAAAAATAATATAAAATAGCATATTAATGCATATAAAACATCCAAAACAAATAATATAATAGCATGGAACAATAAAAAATTATAGATACGTTGGAGAAGTATCACCCCCCTTGATAGTGCGGCAATAGATCCTATAACTCGGTCTCCCAACTACCACCATGAGACCGGTAAAATAGAAAACATATCAAGGGCAAACCTTTGCTTTGCACATAGTCCACTTGAGCTAGATGATAACGATCTTAACTCCCTCAAGTTGTACCACCTTTCTTGATTACGTTGGCTCGATGAAGACACCCCTCGTACTCCACTATGGTTGAGCCACTCTTCGGAACATCTTCACAAGTCCATTGTCACCACAATTGATGGCAAGAATCAAGCATGATCTCTTCGTGATGCTCCACTTGAAGTTGCACACTGCAATCCTGATGACGATCACCACTTGATGTCATCTTCCATGGGTTGTATGAGATCTTCCTCTTGACGCTGCCCATGGAAACATACCTAACCCCACAAAGAACTCTTACGTAGACCATGGGTTAGTACACAAAGCGTAATGGACAATGCTTACCATACCATGGGATCACTTGATCTCTTTCAGTACATCTTCTATGCTTTGCGTGTTAATTAACTTGATTCACACTTTAACTTAGTCTTGATCAACCTTGTATCATGTCTTCTACATGACCATCTTTGGATAATTCCTTGAATAGCACCTTGGTCATCTCATAAACTCCTTGAAACCAACATATGGACTTCAAGAAATGCCTATGGACAAATCCTACGAATATAACTCAAGGCAACCATTGGTCCATAGAGAATGCCATCAATTACCAAAACCACACATGGGGGCACCATGCTCTTTCAGATAGTATATTGTCTTCAACTTGCTTTTAAAGGACAACTACTCAACGATCTTTTTATCACTAGTGGCAGTAACGCAATACAAGCATTTTCTACTTTCTGTCACTGTGGTAGATTGCTTGCATAGTCGAACCCAACTAACATATACAACTCCCTCTTAAAGATCATTCATCTAAACATGGTCAGTGCAAGACCATTAGGTCGGAGAGCATATATGTCTACAGATTATGCAACAAAGAACTCATATGAATACAACAATAAAACATAGGTAGATGTGATCATAAAGTGATAATTTATCACACCATGGCAAACACACTAATAAAAATTATATCAGATGGATCACAATCATGTAGGGCAGCTCATGTGATCATTCTGTTGAAGAACAAGAGAGAATTGTCATCTAGCTATTGGTATGGACCCATAGCCCAAAAGAAACTACTCACAGACGATCCTTGGGTAGCAAGGTTGATGTAGGTGGCCATCGTGATGAATTTTCCCTCTGCCAAAGTACCAGAAAAGGCCTCCAGATTGAATCGCGGTGGAAGAGAGGTGCGACGTTGGAAAAATTCCTTGACAGTTATTTAGTTTTCAGAGCAATATAAAGGCACAGGCGCTCACATGCGATGAAACAGAGCACCACTAGGCCCACGTGGCCACCCCCCCCTCCCCCGGCTTCACCACCTAACCGCATGGGGCCCACATGGCTCCTCCCCAGGCAGTACCAGGTGTCTCCGGAAGCTTCCCCACTCAAAAATGTTTTCTTGACTTTTTGAGGTATGTATAATCGATTTTCTTGAAAATTTCAAAAACAACGGAAAAAAGCAACTGACAATGGACACTGAATTAGTAGGCCAGTTCAGAAAAATGATAAAAATAATATAATAATAGCATGAAACAATCAAAACTATTGATATGTTTATGACGTATCAGCATCCCCAATCTTTATCCCTACTCATCATCAAGTAGGTAGATGATAAAAAATAATTTTTAATCATGAATGCTACCTTAACATGAATATAATCAATCTGATGCAATATAGTAGTCCGCAGTTGATGCCAAACAAGCAATAGCTTCACTCTCGCTTTTCATGAACCAATGCTTTCACTCAACGCTCCCCAATGCCTCAAGGCTTAGAAAGAATGCCAGATGTATCATGAAGCATAGTATACTAAGTCTTCATCCTATCATGACAACCTTATCATAAACCGGTAAACAGTTTCAGCCAAGCGCATTGATTACATATCCCCCTTGCTTCAACTAATCAATGCTTATTCAATACTTGAGCTCGGACCTTGATCTTTGCACTTAATGAAAAAAAGAGAATGGTGATGGAGCTTTATAAGAAGTCAAAAGGTAAAGAAAGTCTTGCATTAACGGGGTTGATCATTAGGCAATGAAGAGATCTTATAACCAATGTTAATGCAAGGATTAGAGATTGTTACACAACGAATGCACTTATAACCAATGTTAATGCAAGGATTAGAGATTGTCATACGACGAATGCACTAGAGTATAAGCGTATGATAACTTTCCTAATGACTAGTGGGATGTGAATCCAACTTGCCTACTCATAAAGACCTAGAACTTTTGAGGAAACTCATCATTGAAAAATACAAGAAAAACTCATCAATCTTGCACTATAAGATACAGATAACGGAGAGGAAATAAGAGGTGAGAGCGAGAGTAAGAGTGGCTTGGGTTAGGATTTGTCTGCGCCGGGGAAGGGATTTTCTAGGGCCGGTGGTGGGTCATAACATTCCGGGCATGTCTGGACGGCCCCATTTTCACCCGACATATGGGCTGGGTTTGGGGCAGTACGGACTGCCCAGACAAATGGGGGCAGCTTGGGGAGGCCTGTTGGAAGTGCTTCTTTTTTTTGGGACAAGCTGTCCGCTGGGACATATGGGTCCAATTTTGGGGCCTCCCTTGGAGAAGCTCTTAAATATCATGATATGTTTTAATTTCCTGTTGAACGAAGCTACCGAGCACCACAATGAGGGGAGAAAAATTGTTACACCGAAGCCAACTGGCTGTTCTGCTTTTGTTTCCCGATTTCTGTTTCATATGTCACTGGGCCATCTGAGAAAGAAATGTTATGCTCAATTCAGATGCATAACTTGACAGTAAAAGATCCCCAAAGATGGCCTTCAGATTCTTCTAGGCTTGCAGCTGCAGCCACTGGACCTGTGATTGCTCACATATCTTGGCATGTCCCCATGGCGCAGCTACGATCTGGCAGGACGGTTCGCTGTCATCCGTAATCGCTTCTTTGCGCTTCACCTGTTGAATGGTGGTTTCTTTTGAAATGTTCCCGCCGGGAAAGACTCGGCCGTTGGCCCCCTTTCATGGTGCTGATCGGCGTTGAGCTCCTTCCTGTCAGCCGGCCGTGCACTTGTGTTGCCCTCATTCCTTCCAGATTCAGCAGCAGCGCCCAGAACAGGCCCCCCCAAGAATATCGACTGTCCAGAGTAGGCCAGTCTCTCAGACGGCTGCCCAGATGGCAATGTCGAGGAAGAGGCACTCATTGGCGCAAGATTTCTGCCACCACCTGGGTTTTCCAAGAAACGCGGCGCTCTAACAGGCTGGGCAGCAGAAGAACCAGCAGCAGCTCCCACTGGTCTTGCAGGTGCAGATGCCACCGACACATACCGACCAGCATCTTGATCCCAAACAACCGACGCTCTTCGGTTCTCGCGAGCGTAGGATGTTGCTGGCCGGAACATTATTGGGTTGGTTGCCTGCGTGGTCGGAACACCAGACCTCTCCGGCGGTCGAGGCGGCGGCACATTCATCTGGGTGCGAGGTGCAAGCTTGTGGATGTGGACTGGGCTGCTCAAACTGCTAGCACTCTGCGTGCCGGTCTCGTACTCATCCTGGCTCGCAATACTCTGAGGATGCGAGTTGCCAGTGGAGCCAGGGCCGCGCGCACCTATGGGCCGGAGGACGGAGGATGATGCCCGAGCTCTTGCAGCAGCTTTCATCGCCTCATTGCCGTCCAGCTTTGCAAGTTTCCAGGCACTGATTTTGACTTGCCTCTTGGCTTTGTTTGGTCTTTCAGCATATCCAGTGGCATCAGGGTCGACGGTAGATGGTGCCATGCCACGCTCCAAATGTGGGATAACTTCATCCTGTGTCATAGTTGGCAACAATATGGCAAAACTCAGTAATAATGCCTCCAAATTATTATTTTTGCGCAGTTTCTTACTGAACCCTCCAAGATATAATAATATCGGACTATTTAGCAAGCTCAAAATTCACCAATATTACCTGATCCACGAAAATCCTTGGGGGTGTGCACCATGCACCCTTGTAGTGAAGACCAAGTGAACTTCCGCCGCTGAACCCACTAGTTGCTGAATTTGTCGGGGAGTAAATAATGTTTGCTCTCTCATCTTCCTCTTCATCTTGAGGCACTTCACTCATAGCTCTCATTGCTACAACGTATTCATAAGTGGTGATCCCCTGATGCAGGCAGACCATGAATGTAACAATTCAATCAAAAAACTAGACCTTTAAATACATGCTACACTCGGTGGGAATTGTGAGACAACCTTTCTGATCAATAGCATGTGGAAGAAGAAGAGTTCTCCCAAAGGTACGCAGGCAACTAGAGAAAGAAGAGTAAATATTCCCTGAACACCAGAAATACACATTTCAGTATACAGTTCTAGCCCCCCAAAAAAAGATGAAAAGAGGAACACACTGAACCAATTCTTTCAGAACTATACAGTTCTAGGCGTCTAATCATGGCCTCCCATATATAATACCTACAGCAACAAAGAATGACAACTTACTACGATAGTTGCAAACGGAAGACGAGTTAATCCATTCCCAAGCTTGTCTTGAATAATTTTTTCTGCATTCGTGTTGGCGAAGCACATAACAAGAACAGCAATGCCTACTCCAACTTCAATAGCAAGCTGTCATACAGGAGATCATAAATAGATTTAGCTAGCAAGCAGATGAATACATTATTATGTGATATTAAAACCGTATTTACTGTGAAAAATAGGTAATGGGTAAGGCACTTTACAGACCCAGAGGAGACTAGTAGTCATCAGAGCAAAAAATGTGAAATAGTTCTTGCGTCCAACACAGTTATTTAGCCACTGCAGTAGATGCAAAAATCAGGTATGCAAATTAAAACTGAAGGAAATATGGTTTTTGTGTAGCAAATACCCGGCAGTGATGATCAAATCCATCCACACACTTGTCACAACTTCTGCAGTGTTTACTGAATTTGCGAACCTGAAACGATCTCTTTGTAAATTAGCAACATCTATATTGCAGCCAAGTTTCTCGCTATTTCTCAGAAATAAACCAAGCCTATCCGGCCTGTTCTTTTGGTGTAAGTTAGCAAGATCCGGCAGCACAAGTTTTCAGTTTTTCACTTCTAGCAAAGTCAGTGCAGCAGCTAAAACAGATAGGAGCTGTTGACTAAGGGTATGTTTGGTTTTGAGCCAAAGTACACCCTACCAAATTTTTGGCCAGCCATAACTTTGGTCAAGGTTTTGCTTGCCCATGATTTGGCCAATGTTGGCAAGAAAAATGAACTAGAGAGGGCAGGTTAGCATGGGCATGACAGAAGTTTGGCAACCATCCAAACAACGAAAAAATATCTGGCTATGACAAAATATTGGCAGGGTTGGTTTTGGACACAAATCGAACATACCCTTAATCCAAGACATGAGCAATCATACAGTTCAAACTTAAACATGCACATATATGAGTGTACCTCAGCATTACATAATGTGCAAAACAGTGCATCTTCTGCATCAACTTGATTCTCTGAATCATCAGATTTCCTGCAATCCTCCTTGACAAACAAAGCACAAATAAAGCCTCCGAAGTAGCACCCTGATCTTCTTCTTAGTGGTTGCATTCTAATATTTATATCTGTATCTCCAGCAGCCAAACCTCCATGGTTAGTACGCCCATCTAGAGAGCTTCTACAAGTAGATGTTGGGGAGTTGGTTCCAGTAGCAATGCCAGTTTTTGCAGGCAAATTGGTGCCCTGCAAGGCAGTATTACTTTCTGGTGCATTGACATGGCCATCGTCAAACTTTGACATGATCCCAGGATCTGCAGGGTTTATACTAGTGCACCGGATATAAAGGATGAAGACAGCGAATGCCTGATGGAGTTGCCGCGAGAAGGAGAAACGATAAATGCAGAGCACAAGTAAGAATCCTTGAAAGAAATACAATATAGGTGCATTGGTAGGCTTACCACAGGAGTGTAGATACCCACTGCGACATACTCAAGGATTTGCTTTCCCAAAAACGGTGCAAAGAAGGCATAAAATGCAACCACCAGAAGGAAGAAAACAGTAATTGCGACGATCTGTTAAAACGAGAGATTAAGAACTCAGTCATTCCCCTGTCCATAAGTATGAAAGTTGGCAGCATTGAGACACATTTGAATTTTCTATCAGTTTAGGACGAACCAAAGAAGCTGGAGTAAGAAAACAAGTAGAGGCATATGAGTGACTATCGATAGCAGAAGGTGATAAATGTATTACTTTCTGACATCATAATAAGGCCTTGTCTTTGTAGGGCATTACAGGTAGTCAGGTACAGTTGGCCTCTGCAAGTTGTGTCTCCTCTTTTATCACACTTAAGCACACAGTTTTGATTTCATGGGAATGGCATATTGGAAAAATTGGAAGTAATTCATTAAGAAACAGTATATTCCCCGAACTAACCAAACAAGTTGAATTGAATTCTACGTTAGAAATCAATCCATAATTGGAAAGGGGGGGATCATCCAGATATAAAGAGATAGAGGAATCAGGGACTATAAAGCAGCCTGCCCTAGATAGTTGGCCCAAATCTTGCCATGTTTTTTGAAGTAGACAAAATTGGCCCAGAGCTGAAACAGTTGATACAACCCCTGGCTTTTTGCTAAAAAAAAAAAACAGGAGCACGCGAGCATTACGCCCTAGAGATCGAGGCCCAATTGAATTAATAGTAGTACTAGTATGGAGACAAAAGAAGGGACGAAGTGCTGACAGAATTCTGGCAACTGATCCGAAGCGAAGGCCGCAACTTTCTGGCGGCGCTTGCATTGCAAAGGAACTAGGAAGGGAAGTGTAGAGTCTTTGAGCAGAGCAAGAAAGAAGATGGAATTCTGACCTGGAATGTGTGTGCTGGGAGTTGCCATCCATGCTTCCTCACCATGGGCATGGCCCCCTCCCCTCTCTCCGCTTTTCCTCCTGCCCTACCCTAGTTTCTTCCTGAGGGCGCCGCAGACGGAGAGGAAGAGAACAAGGCTGGAGATTTCTCTTTCTTGTTTAGTATACTACTCCTGGCTTTTTAGTAAAGATAAAGAAAAAGATTCGGAGAAGAAGGAGCCTCTTCCCACTCACACACTCTCTCTGCTCTCCCTTCTTTCCTTCCTCGTTTCCTGGTGATTATCTTTTACCGGGCTTGATTTCCGCTGCTTTCTCGGTGTTCGTTAGCTGGCCCCGCAGCCGCAGAGAGAAGGGGGAAGACAAGTCAAAGAAGAAGGAGAGTTTCAGTCTCATCTCATCTCGGAACCCAGGTTGTGCGGCACAGAGCTTTGCCCCTTTCTTTTTCTTTTTCTTTTTCCCTCCTCGTCTCACTCTGCTTTGCATTATTTCTTTTTCCCTCCTCGTCTCACTCTGCTTTGCATTATTTCACGAGTATGCTACGCTAGCTGTTACTCCTACTGAATGCGCAGATACTCCGTGTCCACAGGACTACGTACCACGTTGATATTTTGCAGGTCTTTTCCTCCGGAAACGGACAGAATAAGCAAATATAGGTTGGATTTTCCTGTATACTGCCACGTGGTGCAGTACTGGGCACATAGTGTATGTGATATGGCGTCAATAAACGGGCCGCGCGAATTTAGTAACGTTGCTTGACCCCAAAGCATGCATATGCATGGAATTAATCAAACAATCCGATCCTTCGATGCATGGGTGTAATGATCGCCTCGTTTCTTTGGCACACGGAGCAATTAGAGCAATTCCAGCGCGCCGACCCAAATGAAAGTACGCTTGGTTTGATCAAGTGGACGTGCGTGTCTGGTTTTTTATTTCGGTCGACAGGTGCGCCCATCGAAGGCCGGTTCATTTATACCGACGTGGCCGAAATTGACGAATTAAGCATAATTGTACATAAATGGCCGGTCAAACGTCGGCCAAAGTCCACTTAAACATAAATAGAAAATTAAAAATTCTAATAAACGTCTGCACGCTGCCCTTATAGACCGCTTTGCCCTTGCCCTTGCCCTTCCCGTCGTCGTCGCCGCCGGTGATGTCAACTAAGACGGGGGAAGGCCCAGCCCACCCGAACGCGGCTTGATAGGCCGCCAGGGCAGCCTCCTTCGGTGTCTGTTGCTGCGGCGGCATAGCGGCGAGGCGGGCGCGCTCCTCCTCCTCCTTCTCAAGCCGCAGAGCCAATGCGCCTTCCAGCGCTCAAGGTGGGCCGCCTCTTCTTCCGGCGTAGTGGCAGGGAGGCGCGCTCACCCGCTTGCGGAGCTGGCCGGTCCACGAATAGGACTCCTCCGGCCAAGTGGGGGCGGCAGTGACCGCTTGCGCGTGGGAGTTGGTTCGCGCTCCGGCTCGGCTTTAGGCTCAACGAGGGGCAACGCGGCGGTGGTGGCGGCACGAACATGGGTGCCTGGACGGAGTCCCCCTCGTGGATAAAGATAGGGCTTGCTCCACCCCATCCCAATGGGCGTCCTCCTTGAGCCGGCTCGCCTCCAACGCGTGATGCAGGGCCTCCCCGAGGGCGGCTTGTGTGACGCCCCCGATTCAATCGTACACTAATCATGCACGCAAACGTGTACGATCAAGATCAGGGACTCACGGGAAGATATCACAACACAACTCTAAAACATAAATAAGTCATACAAGCATCATAATACAAGCCAGGGGCCTCGAGGGCTCGAATACAAATGCTCGATCATAGACGAGTCAGCGGAAGCAACAATATCTGGGTACAGACATAAGTTAAACAAGTTTGCCTTAAGAAGACTAGCACAAACTGGGATACAGATCGAAAGAGGCGCAGGCCTCCTGCCTGGGATCCTCCTAACTACTCCTGGTCGTCGTCAGCGGGCTTCACATAGTAGTAAGCACCTCCGGTGTAGTAGGAGTCGTCGTCGACGGTGGCGTCTGGCTCCTGGACTCCAGCATCTGGTTGCGACAACCGGAAAGAAAGGAAAGGGGGAAAAGGGGGGAGAAAGCAACCGTGAGTACTCATCCAAAGTACTCGCAAGCAAGGAACTACACTACATATGCATGGGTATATGTGTAAAGGGCCATATCAGTGGACTGGACTGCAGAATGCTAGAATAAGAGGGGGATAACTAATCCTGTCGAAGACTACGCTTCTGGCAGCCTTCGTCTTGCAGCATGTAGAAGAGAGTAGATTGAAGTCCTCCAAGTAGCATCTCCAAGTAGCATCGCATAGCATAATCCTACCCGGCGATCCTCTCCTCGTCGCCCTGTTAGAGAGCGATCACCGGGTTGTATCTGGCACTTGGAAGGGTGTGTTTTATTAAGTATCCGGTTCTAGTTGTCATAAGGTCAACGTACAACTCCAAGTCGTCCAGTTACCGAAGATCATGGCTATTCGAATAGATTAACTTCCCTGCAGGGGTGCACCACATAACCCAACACGCTCGATCCCATTTGGCCGGACACACTTTCCTGGGTCATGCCCGGCCTCGGAAGATCAACACGTCGCAGCCCCACCTAGGCACAACATAGAGGTCAGCACGCCGGTCTAAATCCTATGCGCGCAGGGGTCTGGGCCCATCGCCCATTGCACACATGCACGTTGCGAGGGCGGCCGGAAGCAGACCTAGCCTCCCTAATACAAGAGCAGGCGTTCCAGTCCAATCCGGCGCGCGCCACTCCGTCACTGACGTCAAGAAGGTTTCGGCTGATACCACGACGTCGAGTGCCCATAACTGTTCCCGCGTAGTTGGTTAGTGTGTATAGGCCAGTAGCCAGACTCAGATCAAATACCAAGATCTCGTTAAGCGTGTTAAGTATCCGCGAACGCCGACCAGGGCCAGGCCCACCTGTCTCCTAGGTGGTCTCAACCTGCCCTGTCGCTCCGCCACAAAGTAACAGTCGGGGGCCGTCGGGAACCCAGGCCCACCTCTACCGGGATGGAGCCACCTGTCCTTCCAACCCCCACATCGGAACCACTTGCGGGTACTCAACGAGCTGACCCGACTTTAGTCACCATCTGTATAGGATATGTATGTATAGTATATACCCGTGATCACCTCTCGAGTGATCACGGCCCGATAGTATAGCAAGGCAGACTGACAAGAATGTAGGGCCAATGATGATAAACTAGCATCCTATACTAGGCATTTAGGATTGCGAGTAAGGTATCAATGACTGTAGCAACAATGACAGGCTATGCAACAGAATAGGAGTAACCGAACAGTAACATGCTACACTACTCTAATGCAAGCAGTATAGAGAAGAATAGGCGATATCTGGTGATCAAGGGGGGGGCTTGCCTGGTTGCTCTGGCAAGGAGGGGTCGTCGTCGACGTAGTCGATCACAGGGGCGACATCGGTCTCGGGGTCTACCAAGAGAAGAGGGGGGGAGAAACAGGAAATACATAGCAAGCAAGTGCATAACAGGACCATAGGCAGAGCTAGACGTGTTCTACCGCGGGGCTACACGATACCGGCGAAGGGGGAAGTCAACCGGGAATGTATTTCCGGTTCCGGACCTGCGTCAGTCAGATGACCGGAGGGGGAAAGTTCCATGTTCAGATAGTTAGAGGCATTTGACATGTAAACGGACCGCGCATTCGGATTCGTTGGATTTTTCTGAGCAACTTTCATGTAGAAAACATTTTCATCCGAGTTACGGTTTGTTTTCTATGAATTTTCAAAGATTAAACCATTTTCTAGATTTATTTAAATTAACAGAAAAGATAAAATGACGTCAGCATGACGTGCTGATGACGTCAGCAGTCAACAGACTCGCTGACCAGGTCAAACTGATCAGCGGGTCCCGCATGTCATAGACAAAGGGCTAACAGTGGGTTATTTTAAAATAACAGGGTGTTAATTAGCAGTTGGGCCCCACATGTCAGTGACTAATTAGCTAAACTAATTACTTTTAATTATAAAACCATTTTAATTAGCTTAAATATGTGGTGGGGCCTACACGTCAGTGGTACTGGGCTGCCCAATCAGCAGTTGACTGGGTCAACCCGGTCAACTAGGGGCCATGGGGCCCGCTGGCAGCGACCCTAGGGGTGGCCCCCGGAGCTGCGGCGGCGAGCTCTCTGCGGCAGCGAGTTCGCCGAAGAGGCTCGGATTTACGCTACAGAGCGCCAAATCACGCGCCGTGACTTGTGTTCGAACGAGCGCAGAACGCCGCGTTCAACACGGGTGGTCACGCGAGCTAGGATGGCCGGAGTCGCCGCCGGCGACATGGACGGCGGAGATCCGAGGCACGGCGAGCTCGCTAACGGCGCAATGGTGAGCAAAACGAGCGGTGCTGAGCACGTACGGCGTCCACGTGTGTGGGCGAACATGATGGACACGCTTGCGCGGGCGTTCGGTCACCGGAACGTGGCCGGCGATGAGCTCGGCGGAGGCGAGCTCGGACATGTGGGGAACGGCACCTACGGGCGCGGCAACGGTAGGAAGACGGAGGGAAGAGAGGCGAGGCTCACCGGACGGCTACGTAAAGCCCCTGAAAGGTTAGTAGCAGCAGAAGGTGTCGCCGGAGTCGAAGGGGATCGCCGGAGCAGTGCCGGAAGGAGGGCGGCTCGATCCGCTGCCTGCGATGCCCCCGACTTGCGCTCGTGGACGGGGACGAGGTAGTTGATGGCGGTAGAGCTGATAGGCACGGTGGCGAAGCGAACGGGGCTCAGTGGCCGCGAGGACGGGCGAGGCACGGCGGCGACCGCGTCGGTCTCCTCTCCACAGCGAAGCTGAGGGAAAGGGGAGAGGTGGATCTGGGGGAGGGCCGAGAGGAGACGGCGTGGGGATAAGTAGGTGAGTGGATGAGATCGAGGGGGGGCTCGAGGGGGCGCGAGGCTACCTTATCCGCGCGGGGGCGTCACCGGCGAGGGAGTCCGGTGGCAACCGTGCCTGTAGCGGTGCACAACCGAGGAACAGGGAGGCGGGGGTGTCCGGTGCGGGGGGCTGGGGCGGCTGGTGGATGTGGGCCGAGGCCCAAAGGGGACGGGGGGGGCTTTCTCTCTCTCTCTCTCTCTCTCTCTGACCTCTGACTTTTCCCTTTTCTTTTTTTCTTTTATTTGCTCTATTTTGCATTTTTCTTTTAGTACCAAAAGAGTTTTGTTTTGAACAAAACTTGGCACATAAAACTAACACAATACCTTGAGATGGAACAAAAAGTTTGGGGTCAAAGGAGTTGCCTAATCAATTTTAGAAATTGAAAAATCCAATTTCAATGTTGCTGGAGCACTGAATTAATTCCCATGGGCATTTTGGGAATCCAGAAGAGGTTGGTTTCAACATGAGAGTGATCAGGAAAATTTATAGGATAAGGTGAACATTTTATTCCTATTGCTCAAAGAAAATAATTTATTCAACTTTTTTTAAAATTGAAAAAGGCTTTGATTTTTGGACAAGTGGCAAGCTGCATAGTAATCATGATGACATGGCCACCATTAGGGGGGAGATTACTGTAGCATGATTCTCGGGGTGTTACAGCTTGGTACTTCGCCTCTGCCTCCTCTTCCTTCGGCTTTACCCGTAGGGGCGGCGGTGGAAGGTCGTGGTTGATGTGGACGCCAAGGCGGCGCTCCTCCTCGTGCTCTAGCGCAAACCAGCGCTCCCGATTGGGGGAGTCTAGCGCGTAGTTCTGCTCATATCACATCTCCCACTCGTCGTCGGCCCCCTCCTCGGCGAGCCAATGCGCCTTCCAGCGCTCAAGGTGGGCCGCCTCTTCTTCCGGCATAGTGGCAGGGAGGTGCGCTCACCCACTCGCGAAGCTGGCCGGTCCACGAATAGGACTCCTCCGGCCAAGTGGGGGCGGCGGTGACCGCTTGCGCGTGGGAGTTGGTTCGCGCTCCGGCTCGGCCTTAGGCTCGACGAGGGGCAGCGTCGGCGACGGTGGCGGCACGAACAGGGCGCCTGGACGGAGTCCCCCTCGCGGATAAAGCTAGGGTTTGCTCCAGCCCATCCCAATGGGCGTCCTCCTCGAGCCGGCTCGCCTCCAACGCGTGATGCAGGGCCTCCTCGAGGGCGGCTTGGTACTTCGCCTCTGCCTCCTCTTCCTCCGGCTTTACCCGTAGGGGCGGTGGTGGAAGGTCGTGGTTGATGTGGACGCCGAGGCGGCGCTCCTCCTCGTGCTCTAGCTCAAACCAGCGCTCGCGGTTGGGGGAGTCTGGCGCATAGTCATGCATGGCGCGCTGCTCCGGCGTGAGGAGCTCGCGCCGCCGGCGAACCTCCTCAGCGTGTGCCCGCGCGGACCTCGACGCCGCCAGGATGGGGATGCGATGCGGGTCCAGATGCCAGCCGTGTGGCAAGTTCACATCTGGATACGGCAAGGGCTGGCGGTACTGCCAGTGCCACCGCGCCTGGTGGACTGGGATGTCCAGCCGCTCCCGCAGTGGCGTGCCGCACCTAGCCGGCGGTAACGTAGCAGGATGCTCGCGGGAAGAGCTCGCCCCGGCGCTGAACCTCCCCTTCTTCCCTCCCTTCCCGTTGAAGAATCCCATGGCTGGGTGGATAGAATTTGCTGCTGGCTGACTAGGGTTTCCTGGTCGCCGGCGAGGGAGCAAAGGTGGCTAGATGTGGAGGGGGGTTGTGGATGACCCCCCCCCCCCCCCGCGCGCCCATTAAAAAGGACGGGCACGCGGCCCTTCTACACACTGCCAGGCGGCCCCGGTATCGGTGGTCGTCATAAATATGACCGTGGGTGGTAGTTGGTCGGCCGACAAGCGGGGCCGCGGCGGACACCCAGGGGACGCACGGCGCGTCCGCGCCAACGCATTTCAAGCGCAATTTTGGACCGGAAATGGGTCCGTGCAGACATGAGCAGACGGTTTTATGAATGGGTCGGCGCGTTGGGCCGGTGTTTTTGTCCACCGAGACCCAAACAGACGTGGGCGAACGAAATGGGTCGACCCGTTAGAGTTGCTCTTAACTGCGGAGGAAATGATTGCCAGGCGTTATTAAGCAGTAACGAGTCCTTCCATCACATTTACAAGTGTACGGACAACTCTCTCCCGGCGGGTGCTCTCTTGGTCCATCTTCATCTTCGTCCTCTTCTTTCTCGTCCTTTTCTTCTTTTCAACTGTTATTCTTTTGGTTTTGGCTTTTAACAAGCCTCCCGTGCTTTCAACCCAAATATTCTCTCGGCAGGGATAACAACACATGATCTGAGAACTCGACTCACTCTTTTCTAGTAGGTGTTACGACCTAAGGCATATGCAACGCGGATCACTAAATGAACAGATATCTGGAGAGGCTCTGGTCATCGAACGATGTCCCTAAAAAATTCTTCAGTTCAAACATTCCAAACACGCAAATTTGACAAAATTTAGACTAGTTCGGTATATTACATGCAAATTTGACGAACTTTAACTGCTTGATAAATATTACACTAAACTACTCGAAATTAAACTAAATGGTGGACGGCGACCTTGTAGGCATGGCCTGTAAGGCCACTCCGACCGTCCTCACCGCCTCGTCGTCGTCATCATCGCATCTGGGGGCCGTTGAGGAAGTCGGGCCAGCCACCGACATATGTCCTGGGCCTCGGTAGCACGCTTGCCCGTCTCCGCCGTGTATACGCCTCCGCCTTTCAATACTTTTAAATTTCATTAAACTTTTTATTCAAGGACACACCCACTAACTAGTTGTTTATATTCTCATGTAGCAGGAATTCTAGCTTTTTTATTATAACAAGAAAGGGCATTTTTTGTTTTGTTTTTAATTAAATTGAATGCAAATTTCTTTTAGATTTTAACGCTTGTTTCTTTGTTTATAAAGTTGGGCCTTTTTTTTGGCCCATGTTGCTTGGTTTCCGTGAAAGGATTTGTTCCATCTGAGGTACCCATAAATCCGAGCTTCAATGCTGACCTACAAATTTGCTTCCGTGTCCATCAGCGGACAGGGGGGCAGTCCGCGAAGACAGATGCGGGAACCGGCCATCCAACACTACCCGTTTACATTTCTTTCCGCATTTCAATAGACCGCGTGTAATTCTTGCAAACTCGGCAGAATTCATCAAAGTTTGGATAGAATATAGCAAAATTTATCCACACATAGCATGGAAATAAGTCCAGTACAACAATATTTCAAATTCAACGAGATTAACTGTATGTTCAACAAGTTTTTCATGAACGGATCAAGTCGTCTCACGCATACTGCCCCTTCAGGTTAATCCAACAGTGCATGTACGTAAATAGCCTTCCTCAATCTTGTGGCACATCATGGCAACGCGTACAGGCTATACAACGTGTAGAGCAACATTGAGTGAATGAATGATTCAATCGACAAGTTGAGCAACAAGAAGTAAAACATACGATCTCCTATGCTGCCGCGCAATGGCCACCTTGCCTCCAGCTGAGCAACCGCGTCACAAAACTGGTGACAATGGTCTGGATGGCGTACGATCAATAAGATAATGACCTCACATTGCGTAATGTGCTTTCATGTGTGAAACGAATCATGCACACGTTGCCAGAAGAGCCCCCTTCTGCTCTTGATTACGAAATCCGTGGATACGGCCAACCACCGCATCACACAACAACTCATCCTCCATGGTCGAGTACTCCGCCATCCTTTGTACTCTAAAAAAACGACATGGCATTAAAAAATAAGCCCAATGACATTTTGACCGAATACCTGCCGGGCATGGTGTCTGCCATGGACGTCGTCGACAAGGGGTGGAGTGTACCTGGCTATGGACGGGTCCTAGGTAGACGACACCGTCGTAGAAGGTGAGAGGGCGCGTCGATGCTGGTTGCGAAGGTCCGGCAATGCCTGTGTGGCGGCCAGAGGGGTATAGCGACGGAGTTGGAGGAGGAGGGTACGGATGCAAAGCAAAAAGGAGAAGGGACAAATGGAAGAAAATGAGACCGGGGTGGGGGATTTAATGGGCCCGGGTTGTTGAAGTCCTATGTGGCTGCTGTCTGGACTCTCGCAAAGTCCCCATCCCCTCACTTCGCTTCTGGTTTACAGAAAAAGGTGTGTCCAGACCGCTCGGCGGACATGGCAGTCGGGATCATTTGATAGACCGATACAGACCCACGTTAGAACATGGCCTTAGGTCCCTTTTCCCGTTCTTGTTGCGCATTATGGTATGACTGAGACTGAGTTGGGCAAGAGCAAGCGGTTGGATTGGCCTGACTCTTCAAGACCAATGATACTCGGCTTCCTCTTCATCAAGTCACGAAATTCGATCCTTAGTTAGCAGCATCAAAACTAGAGCAGGCCCAAGACAAGCAAGAACAGTCAGTTGTTTAGCGGCCAAAGACAAGCAAGAACAGTCAGTTGTTTAGCGGCCAGGTCTCTGTCCTTTCGTTTGAGCTCGATATATGGTGATATTTTGCGTTATATATGATGATGCATGGACTTATGGCCTTTTCTCTAGAAAAATTCAGAGCCTATATGCACGTCGCAACTCGCAAGATGACCTTTATTTCAGTCTGCGCAAAACCTAGTAGCACTATAAAAAAAAATCCATGATTGCGGCAATTTCAGCAACAGCCGAGAGTAAGACCACAATCAACACCACGTTTATAATTATAGACAAGACACAGAAACTGCGATTCTGAGGGAGCATTTTGGTCAGGCTTTCTCATATGATGAAGTTCTGCTCATGCATTTCTGTGCCTCAGTATCTCCACTCCCAAGTAGTCCACGACGCCTTGCACCGCGACATGAGGTTTCCCGACCTTCACTCGAACAGCAGAGATCTGAGGGAACTTGAGCAGCGTGGTGTTGGCAATCGATTGAGCCACCGACTCCAAAAGGTTACGCGACGGACCTTCTACTACACCCTTGGCTATCCTGCAGGATGACATACTTTGGTATCAGGAAAGCCAAAAGGAAGGGATTAGCTTACTGTTGATCCACTCAGTGCTTGTACACTGTGCTGACAAGATGAATCTTTTTTTTTTTTGAGAATCACCAGGGGAGGAGTCCCTCCATCTGAATATATTACTTAAAGTGGCCATTATGTCAGGAGAGTGATCCAGTTTATAAAGGAAATCGGATCGAAAACCTAAACAAGTTGACCTGTTTATAAGGGAAACCGTGCCGAAAACCCAACAAGGTTACAAGGAGAAGAGAAGAACAAGACACCCAACAAGGCGGGACCTAGCTAACAAACTAAAAGGACCATCACCATGAAAGATACAAGTAGTTGTGGGGTGTTGTCAATGGATCACAATACTTAGACTTTGCGAGGAACCTAACGCACCGCATTGCGTGCATACCGAGCCCCACGGCACAACTCAGGAGCATCCACAACCAACGAGTGCAAAAAACACGAACCTTGACTGGGTGCCCCGCCACGGAAGATCGGAACGATTAACAAGTTGGGAAGGCATCTGGCTCCATCAAATAGCGAAGATGAACCAAGACATCACCAAGAGCACGATGCTCGCCGCAACACATCGGCCGCCAAGGGAGAGTCTTGAGCATGCATAGCGAGACACCTTCACACGGGGGAAACAGATGGCCGCCCTGCTGCGCCCAAGCCACCGCCACCAAACCCCAGAGAACACCACCAAACAACCACCGTCGACTCCAAGCCAGTCGCACCACCACCAGCACCATTGGACCCTCCGACTGATCCCAAGTTGGCCACACCACCACCACCACCAAACGCTGCAACCTCAACCACACGCAGGCACAGAAGCCGTCGTTTGGGTCTCCAAGATGACGCCTCCAAGGAGGTAGTGCCGACAAGGACACAAGATCGTCATCCGATCTGACAAGCCGGATCTTAGGTTTTCACCCGGATACCACAAAACAAAGTACTGCAGGTGCTGGAGCTCCACAACGACACCTCCTACGAGGAAAACTATGTCCGCAGACACCATTGCCGCCGACATCGACATAGTCGATGCAAGGTTCTCACCCGGAGTTTGAGCACATCCCTACAGCAAGACGGTAGCTGACCACCACCACCATCGGGCCCCTCCGAGACGAAGAAGCACCCCGCGGAGACCGCAGACGGCCAAACATCAACACTAGGCACTGGATCCACCAATGGCCGTCCGAACGCTGGGCCACCGGACGCAGCGCGAGCCGCCGAACCTAACCGAGCACCATGCCGGGTGGAGCAGAGGAGTGCTGCCCGAGGCCAGGAACCACCATGGTTCCGGGCTGCAGCCAAACATCAGAAGCACCAACACGCCCCACGCGCGCCACCGTGCACCTGCCGAAGACCAGATCCGAAGTGCCACAGCAGACAGCACCAACCAAAGGCGGGGGAGATCCAAAACCGGCTGCAGTAGTCCCACCTCGCACCACCAGCACCACTCACCGCCACCAGCCTCCACCACTCCCGCCTCCACCACCCAGCAACACCACCTCCCCAAGCCGGACCACCACGGGCCAGATCCGCCCGGATCCAGCCAGGCCAGCGAAGCACCACCTATGCACCTCAAGCTCCACCAGCGCGGGCACGGGCAGGACGCACGCTGCGAGGGACCCAGATCCGACCCCCTGCCGGCACAGAGAGGCCCTCGCCGCGAGCTACGGCCCCGGACGCCAGCTGCCGCCCCTGGTATGCGAGGAAGCCAGCACCGAGAGAGCCCCGCCGCCACCATCCTGGGCACGCGCGGCTTCGCCGACGTCCCCTCCGGCGACGGCGACTCCCACCGCACTTATACCATCCGATACGGTCCGTTGCCAATAATATTTTGGCTCTGGAAATGCAACATATACAATGGACTAATTACAGGTCGAGGGTACCAAACCCACACCCGGTTTGTTAAAACAACCGCAGAGTTAGTTCTGAGGTGCATAGCAATCGAAACGTTCTGCAAGGAATCACTGTGAACGGACGCATGGCAGGATTCTGATACGAATGGTTTGCTAAACTGTACCGTGACGCCAAGCAGGTCGATCGATGAGCAGTGACAAAGTGGACTGAAATTATACAGCACCATGATGAGACTGAGACGGGGCGGGGGCGGGGCAGTGCACCTGTAGATGTCGCTGTAGCTGACGGTGTGGGAGATGTCGTCGGAGTCCCCGGCGGCGGCGAGGTCCATCCAGGCGTCGACGTCAATGACGAACTTCTGGCCGAGCTTCTTCTCCTCCTGCTTCACGCCGTGGAACCCGTGGAACTGCAGCCCCCGCAGTATCAGCTTGTCACCGCCCCCCGCCATGGCTGCTCCCCACCTAACGGACTCGATCGATCGTGCGCTCACCGGCGCCTCCTTCTCTAGAGCTGGCGCAGGTGGGTGGGTGGAGGGTTAGGTGAGATTTGGGCGGCTGGAGCCGGGGGCGTGCAGGTGAGGTCCGGGCGTTCGGTAGAAACTCGATGATTTTGCAATTTCAGATAGCGGGAAGGGGAAAATCCTGGACGAACGAGCAGCCGCTTGGGCGTCGGCGATTTGGGAATTGGGATGGCGAGCTGCTGCGTGCCTGAGATTCGGAGCGGTCAGGGGAGGCGTGGGCGTCCGGCGTAGCAGGCGGAGGAAGGTCGCAGAGCGGCTGGCGATAAGTTTTCTTTTTCAGGGATTTTTTAGGGATAGGTAAGGGCATAAGTAGCAGGCCTTGGGCTGCATTACGCTTTGTAAATCAACTGCCTGGGCCTTTTTCACTCCATAAAATATGAGGACAAATCTTTGCTCGAGTGCTGAAAAGTGTTTACTAGCCGTCTTCTGATATACTCCAGGCTGAATTGGGAAGCCATCCGAGCCCGGTATGACGGGCTATCATAGAGGGAAGGGATGTCCTTAAGCAAGGATTGATAAAGAGAATTGGCAATGGAGCAGACACAAACATATGGACCGATAATTGGTTACCCAGAGAGAAGATGATGCGTCCCTAGGGAGTATCTCGCCAAATCCACCAACACATGTGTCAGAGCTCATAACTACTGTGACCCGCATCGTGGAATAGACAGCTTGTCCAACAAACTTTCATGCCCATGGATGCTACAGTTATTCTCGGTATGCCAATATGTACTCAAAACATCGTAGATTTTTTGTCACGTCCCTAGTTCTAGTCTGCTCTGGGTTAGCTAGTCTTGTGTTGCATCATGTTTAAATTTCTCTTAATTTGAAATGAGGGATGTTTAAACCCTAGCATCAAATGGAATTCAAATAAGTTCAATCTAAAAATATTTTCAATGATCCCAAAATGCCCTTAAAAATGTTCATAATTTAGGGAAAAGGGTGAAAACCTTATCCTGTGATGATGCATATTTTCCATTGGCATTTTAGGTCTTTGAATTAACCGACTACTTATTTGAATTGGAGTTGTAAAATTCTATAAGTAATATTATAGCTCTAATAATTTTGGAAAATATGGTGGGGCTCTGTAATAATCCTTTTTGCATCCTCAAAGTTTTTCCAGAAATTATAAAAAATGATTTGGTGTTAAACTAAATCAAAACAGAGGCAAACAAATTAGAAAACAAAAGGAAATTAGGAAACAGAAGAGAGGGAGAGCCTACCTGGGCCTTACCTACTGCAGCAACTGGGCCAGTCCACCACAGCCCAGGTGCCAGTCGTCTCCTTCCTTTGCCAGGAGGACGGCGGCGTGTCGCACGCACAGGAGGCGAAGCCACCTCCTGCTTCCACCTCCTGCTTCGTGCTGGCGGCCTCCCCTTCGGGCCTATTCGCGCCTGGAGACGCCCAGCACCCCTTCGCTCCTCTCCCTCACTCTCTGCTCTCTTCCTCGTCCTCTGCTCCCTCTCCCGAGCACACCCGAGCGGAGCCCGTCGCCACCGTCGCCGTTCGCCGCGGCCACCAACCCCTCCATGCCCAGCCAGCTAGCCCATGAGCTCCTCCTCTCTGCCGTGCACCTCTGCGACGAATCCTGTGAGCCCGGACGCCCTGAAGGGACGCCTCCAAGCTCGCCAGCGCCACATCTGCCGCCGGACATCGTCGACGGATTCGCAGCGACCAGAGCGCCCCCGAGCCGCTGAGCTTTCCTGCGAGCCCCCTGTGAGCCTCCGGTCGATTCCCCTCTTCTCCCCACGTCGATTTTGCGCTCTAGCCACAGATGCACAGAGCCGAGTTGTGCTCGCCGCCGGCCATGTCGCCGTCATCGCTACGGGCGCTCAAGCTTGCGTCCGAGGGCATCTTCGTGCTCATCACGCTCCCAGGAGCCAAGAACACCCACTAAATCTTCCTCCCGCACACCACAACGCCATCCCGGCCAACCCCGTGCGGGCGCCGCCATAGATGTGCTCCCCGCCGCCGACCCGTACCACCTCTGGTCATTCTGCGGGTGCCAATGGACGCGGACGAGTTCCAGGATCCCGTCCGTGGTCTCCGCCGCTGGTTTAGTCATCGGAGGACGTTTTCCGACGCGCTCTGCCGCCCCTGCCGTCGCCGGCGATTAACCACCAGCGAGTCTGACGTGGCAACGTCATTAGTAACTAATGACGTCGCTAACTAACCCCTCCAGGGACTCACGGTGGACCCCACGTCACTAACTAACCACGGGTTAGCCACTGTGTCAATGACATGTGGGCCCCGCAGGTCAGGTTTGACCTGAACCAGGTCAGTTGACCGCCGACGTCACACTGACGCCAGGCTGACGCAGGCATGACACACTACTGATGCAATAATCGTTTTCTGGATTTAAAATAATCCAGGAATTCCAGAAAATGTCCTAAACTTCTAAAAATCATAGAAAATCAACCGTAGCTCAGAATGAAATAAATTATATATGAAAAATCATCAGAAAAATCCAATCTATCCATCTGTATCATTTTCATGCATGTTAGAACAACTTATGGCTGATGTTTAGGACAAATCATATAAATGGCATTTAAACCTTCACATATGGAGTTTGAATTTGAATCTTGGATTCAAACCAACTTCATTTAACCTGTTGTTAGTTGCATTAGCTCAAATCACAGCATATTGCCATGTCATGATCATGCATCATATTGTTGCATTGCATTGATTGTGTTTCCTCTCTGTTGCCGGTAATTGTCCCCTCTCAGTAGACGTGTACCAACGATGTGATCGATGACACCGATGAAGAACTATACTATCTTCAGAAGTGCCAGGCAAGCAAAAACCCCTTGTTCATTCCGATACAATCCCACTCTCTCGCTCCTGCTCTCTTTTACTGCATTAGGACAACAACGATTCATCTGTTACTTGCTGCGGTAGCTGAACCCCTTTATCCTCTGCATGACCTGTCATTGCCACAGTAAATAGATGAAATCCACTAGCATGAGTAGGAGTTATTTGAGCCCTGATGTGCCTACTCATTCATGTTGTTTGTCATGCCTGCTACTGCTTAGAGTTGAGTCGGGTCTGATTCATCGGGGATGAATTGGAGGTGTGTAAACATGTCCTACTGAGTGTGAGCTAAGTGTGTGAACACGATTTGGTAAAGGTAGCGGTGAGAGGCCATGTAGGAGTACATGGTGGGTTGTCTCATTGCAACTGTCCTCAGGAACTGAGTTCTGTGTTTGTGATCCATGAACAGTTACTACCACACATTGGGTTCCGGTAACTCGACCCCTCTCGACTTATTAATCAACTCGATCTCTGTCCAGGAGTTGCAACTAGTTTCTAGTGTTTGTAGGTAGTGTTAGTAGTCTACCAAGTGGCACCCGGTACAGGTGGGCTTGGGACAGACTAGGCACAGTGGCATGGTGTACCAAGTGGCACCCGGATGGTGGGCTTGGGAACCCTGCTCACATCGTTTGGGGCCGTGAGCGACACCCCGGTCGGATCTCCTTGCGGATGGAACCCGAATAGGCGATAAACCTGGACGAGAGACTTGTGTGGTTAGTCAGGTCGTGGCCGACTCCCTCGCCAGGCTTCCGCTTGAAGGTTGCCGAGATACATGACGTGTACATGGCGGTAAGTGGCGAGAGCATGTGTGAAGAAGTACACCCCTGCAGGGTTAACATTATCTATTCAAATAGCCGTGTCCGCGGTAAAGGACTTCTGGGTCGCCTGTACAGTTCATAGACAAGTGAAAGTGGATACTCTAAAATACGCAAGATAAGCGTGAGTGCTATGGATGGCGTTCTCGTAGGGAGACGGAAGCAGATCCATAGTGGTGTATTGATATGGTGAATATGTGGACTCGTGTGCGCCACCTCAAAGAGTTACTTGCAGTCGTAGTTCAGGATAGCCACCGAGTCAAAGCTGGCTTGCTGCAGTTAAACCCCACCATCCCCTTTGTTGATAATGATGCATATGTAGTTAGATCTGATGTAAGTCTTGCTGGGTACATTTGTACTCACGTTTGCCTATTTATGTTTTTGCAGAGAGACTTCAGTCTCACTAGTAGTTCCACGTGGACTTCGACGTTTAGCTTGTTACCTCAGCTACGATCTTGTGCCCTCGGCAGGATCTGGTAGATAGTCAGGCTTCACAGCCTTTTTCATTTGTAGATGTCTGTACTCAGACATGTTAAGCTTCCGCTTGTGCTTTGACTTGTATGCTTTGAGTGTTGGGTCATGAGACCCATGTTGTAATATCTCGCTCCTCGGAGCCTATTGAATAAAATAGCTTGAGTTGTAGAGTCATGTTGTGATGCCATGTTGTATTTGCACATATCGAGCATATTGTGTGTATGTTATTGAAATGCTTGGTATGTGTGGGATCTGACTATCTAGTTGTTTATCCTTGGTAGCCTCTCTTACGGGAAATGTCTCCTAGTGCTTCCACTGAGCCATGGTAGCTTGCTACTGCTCCGGAACACTTAGGCTGGCCGGCATGTGTCCTTCTTCGTTCCTGTGTCTGTCCCTTCGGGGAAATGTCACGCGGTGTCTACCGGAGTCCTGTTAGCCGCTACAGCCCGTTACCGGAGTCCTGCTAGCCCAGTTGCTACAGCCCGGATTCACTCGCTGATGACCGACACGTTCATTGCTGGGTCATGTATGCCTGTCCCTGTAAGTTAGTGCCACTTTGGGTTCACGACTAGCCATGTCAGCCCGGGTTCTTTGTCACATGGATGCTAGCGGCACTATCATATACGTGAGCCAAAAGGCGCAAACGATCCCGGGCCAGGTAAGGTGGCACCCATGGGAATACCATGCGTGAGGCCGCAAAGTGATATGATGTGTTACATGCTAGATCGGTGTGACTTAGGATCGAGGTCCTGACAGCTTTGGTATCAGAGCTTGACTGCCTGTAGGATTACCAAGCCAAACTGGTCGAAGTTGAGTCTAGAAATTCTTTAGTTATATAAAGGAATTGATTGTGATTGGGAACGTAAGGCTCTTTTTACTCCTTATACATTATGCCCTTCTGATCTGAGTCATCTTATCTTTCCTACGGGATTAAGGAACTAGACTTTCTCTTCTTTCTATCAGGATCACGTGTTACTAATCCGTAGTCCTATAAGATTGTTGGATTTAAGCCTCAGTCCAGTTTCTACTACTTCTGTATGTTAACTATTGATCTTGAAACCTTGATATTATGCTTCTGAGTGGTTATGCCACCATTTTTGTAGCATGTCTCAAATTCTTTTGAGCATTTACAGCCGTTATGCTGTCCGAGTCATCCCAGGTTTCTAAATAGTCTGATGCATTTGCAAATCCTTTCCCTCTGATTTCGATGTTCCTTTGGGCCAGATTAACCACACTAATCAGTGAGTTGAGGTGCTCTATTGCCTCGACATATATGTTGGAGTTATTATTATGACCACTAGATGTCTAGAGTATCACCTAGTAATCTAGCCATGTTCTGTGTCCCAGTGTGATGATTCTGGCCATCATCCTCGAAAGCATCCCGTGATGCCAACTAGTTAGTAGGTATTCCACTTCTGGGTTTTGAACCCGAGATTCACCCTACTTACTTCATGTTGATAGTGTTTGCTAGTGCCTTTAGGATATTAGTAACCTTTGCGATAGTCCTCGAGGTCTGTGGTATTTCCTTCTTCCAAATACCATGAACTGCCTATGGTAGAAGTTCTTTTGAACCAAAATATCACAACCAGAGTGCTCTTGATGAGTTCTTCATTTTATATTGTGAATCTGCCAGTTCCACCTTCTGCATGGGTTATCTGGAAGAAATATGTTGAACTTGTTCGACATACTAACCTATGTATCCACAACTCAGAAAGATATATGTTCCTTTGAGTTGTCCCTATGTAGTTGTATTCCGATCCTTGTCTATCAGTTGATAGTCAAGAGTATGTATGCGTTCGTTCATCGATGCTTACTATTCTTGTGGTCCGTCAAGCCGTTCTATTCCAGAATGACTAGGAGAAACAAACTCCAGTACCTCATCCATTTCCAGGATTGGGTCAAAGTAGTTGTAATCCACAAATCAAAATGCCAACCCAGCTTTTGATTATGTTCTACCCTGGAGTATTACCCTCTTCATGTCAGGATTTTCATGGGAATTGCACACCATCCTATGAACTCTTGATACAGTGATACTTCTCGCCCTCATTATTCATTTCTCGGTTTCCATGTTGTCGCAACCGAAATGCCGACAGGTGAGCTATGATGTGTGAAATCTATACTCCTAGCAACAGAGTTTCTTGGTAGTTAAATAAAAAATAACCTCATTCTTAGCGTGTTGATTTTTGAATCATCGCCCTAAGGTTGATCGTGCTACCTAGTCCTTATTCCGGGTGCACTCCTCGATCAATGAGTCAGGATCGTATCGGTTCCTCGCTCTTTTGATCATATCGTCTTGCCGTGAAAAGCAAGATTGATCTCGATCTTAGTAACATATCGGTGGATCGTGATTTTCCGAATATGTTCTCGGAAGTGTTACCAGGTTGTCACCTGACCGCTATGTTGAGTTCGTGATCAAGTTGGTTTCTTGTAAACCACCCCCTTCTCCAAGGATCTGTGTTGGATACCCTGAGCTAGTTGGTCAAGCTAAATAACAACTTGGAGAGTTGGAAGATAAAAGCTTGTCTAACCTAGTTCATTTTCCAAAGGGATATCTTGTGTATGTGTGTTTGTTGTAGAAAGATGATTTCTTCATCGATTGGTCCTCGTCAGTTGTTGAACCTATTGTCTTATCAAAACTTTGATTTGAGTGTGGGCTATTGAGGGAGTCCCAGACTAGGGGGTGTCCGGATAGCCGAACTACCATCATCGGCCGGACTCCAAGACTATGAAGATACAAGATTGAAGACTTCGTCCCGTGTCCGGATGGGACTTTCCTTGGCGTGGAAGGCAAGCTTGGCGATACGGATATGTAGATCTCCTATCATTGTAACCGACTCTGTGTAACCCTAGCCCTCTCCAGTGTCTATATAAACCGGATGGCTTTAGTCCATAGGACGAACAACAATCATACCATAGGCTAGCTTCTAGGGTTTAGCCTCCTTGATCTCGTGGTAGATCTACTCTTGTAACCCACATCATCAATATTAATCAAGTAGGACGTAGGGTTTTACCTCCATCAAGAGGGCCCGAACCTGGGTAAAAAGATCGTGTCCCTCGTCTCCTGTTACCATCCGCCTAGACGCACAGTTCGGGACCCCCTACCCGAGATCCGCCGGTTTTGACACCGACATTGGTGCTTTCATTGAGAGTTCCTCTGTGTCGTCACCGATAGGCTCGATGGCTTCTTCGATCATCAACGATGATGCAGTCCAGGATGAGATCTTCCTTCCCGGACAAATCTTCGTATTCGGCGGCTTCGCACTGCGGGCCAATTCGCTTGGCCAGCTGGAGCAGATCGAAGGCTATGCCCCTGGCCGTCAGGTCAGATTTGGAAGTTTGAACTTCACGGCTGACATCCGCGGGGACTTGATCCTCGACGGATTCGAGCCACAGCCGAGCATGCCGTACTGTCATGATGGGCATGATTTAGCTCTGCAGCCGGACAGTACCCTGGAGGCCGCACTCGAACCCGCTCCGATCTTCGACTCGAAGACGGCTGCGCGGACCAAGGATGGATGGCTAGACACCACCTCGGGGGCTGCAACCTCTACGGCGATAAAGCCGAACACCAATCTTGTCCCCCATGAAGCTCGTGACTCCGAGGTGCCGGACTCCTTGCCGGACTCCGGACCTCCCGCGCCCCCTCCAGTCGAATCCGATTGGGCACCGATCATGGAGTTCACCGCGGCGGACATCTTTCAACACTCACCTTTTGGCGACATCTTGAGTTCGCTAAAGTACCTCTCGTTATCAGGAGAGGCCTGGCCGGACTGCGGCCAGGAAGATTGGGATGCGGACGACGAAGAAATTCAGAGCCCACCCACCACCCACTTGGTAGCCGCTGTCGACGATTTAACTGACAGGCTAGACTACGACTCCGAGGACATCGACGGTATGGACGATGATGCCAGGGACGACCAAGAACCAGCGCCTAACGGGCGCAGGAAAGCCACCCCATCCCACTACGTATGCATGGTGGACACACCAAAAGGAAGTGACAATGAGGAAAAACGGGACGTGGCGAAGGACAACTCCCCCAACAGACAAACAAAGCGGCGACGCAAGCGCCGCCCAAAGACCAGCATCGACAAAAATGGTACCCATATGGACCCGGCCCTAGAGCAGGGCGAAGCAGCGGACGACGCACACGTCAACAAGCAGCCAGCCGGACATGAACCGGACAAGCAACCCATCCCCGGCGAAGATGATCTCACATCACCAGAGCATAGGAATCTCCATAACAGGCTCGTCGCCACTGCAAGAAGTTTGAAGAAGCAAAAGCGGAAGCTCAAAACAGCGGAAGACACACTTAGAATGAGATGGAGCAAAATACTCAACACCGCAGATAAATATGGCACTAGTCACCAGAAAAAGAGCTACCCGAAGCGCAAGTTGTTGCCCGAATTTGACGAGGAGGCCTTCGAGCCCCCGTAGTCAAAAAAGAAAGGGGCCACCTGGCCGGATAGACGACTAGATGACAGGCCAAGAGCAACACGGGGCGCCACACACAAGCCAGCACATGATCAGCATAAAGATCTTCAGAAAAAGGATAACCCGGCCAGGTCTATCTATGGGCCAAAAAAGAAGACTCCAGGAAGTAACACAACCAGCCGAGCATTTGAAGACAACGGCACACCCAAATACAGGGGCGCCGCACACCCACTATGTTTTATCGACGAGGTACTGGATCATGGATTTTCAGCGGGATTTAAACCCATAAACATAGAGGCATACGACGGAACAACAGACCCCGGAGTCTGGATTGAGGATTATATCCTACACATACACATGGCAAGAGGAGACGATCTCCATGCCATAAAATACCTTCCCCTCAAGCTCAAAGGGCCGGCCCGGCATTGGCTTAAAAGCCTCCCAGAAAATACGATTGGGAGTTGGGAAGAGCTTGAGGATGCGTTTCGAGCAAATTTTCAGGGGACTTATGTCCGGCCTCCGGATGCAGATGATTTAATTCACATAACTCAACAGCCCGGAGAATCAGCACGCAAATTCCGGAACAGGTTCCTCACTAAAAAGAACCAAATAGTCGACTGTCCGGACGCTGAAGCCTTAGCAGCCTTCAAACACAACGTCCGAGACGAATGGCTCGCCAGACACCTCGGCCAGGAAAAACCAAGAACAATGGCCGCACTAACAAGTCTCATGACCCGCTTTTGCGCGGGGGAAGACAGCTGGTTGGCTAGATGCAGCACCAGCGACCCGAGTACATCCGAAATCAGGGATGGAAATGGGAAATCACGACGCAAAAAAGTTCAACGCCGGAATAAGGAGAATGGCCCAAATAGTACGGCGGTCAACGCCGGATTCAAAAGCTCTCGACCGAATAACAAAACACTGCCCTTAAAGGATAACAGTGACGAGCTATCGAACCTCAACAAGATCCTGGATAGACTGTGTCAAATACACGGTACCTTCGGGAAGCCTGCAAACCATACCCACAGAGATTGTTGGGTCTTCAAGCAGTCCGGCCGGCTTAACGCCGAACACAAAGGGCTCGACACACCAAGTGAAAGTGACGAAACCCAAAAGCAGCGCTCCGGAAACCAAAAGACTTTCCCATTAGAAGTCAAAACAGTGAACTCACTTCACGTGATAACACGCAGCGCGGCCCCTGCTATACCAGGACACCATCCGCAGACTGGGGATAGAACCCACCAAAATTCGCTATAGCAAGCACTTCCTTCAAAGGAGTGACGCCAAGCCTTTTCAGCCAATTTTACAGGCTCTGTACCACTAGGGGTCGTGTTCGGTTCATTCGACAACCTCCGTCGCAAAAAGCTCACCCTCCATCGCCCCATTTAGCAGTAGCCCTTAAGCACTACTGGGGCGTGCAGCTTTCGCCCGCTTTAATGCAATACTACATTACGCGTCTCTTACGCTTAAAAATGCCCCGTCCACGTGGCATATTCTTAAAACTCCAGGTGTCTCTCGACCATGGAGAATGTGCGGCTGCCTAGACAGCCACACATTATTCCGACCTTGCAGGTCAAATCCCCTAAAAACAGGTCATTTAGACCTCGGACATGGTTAGACGAGTCCGGCGTAACTTAACAAGGGGCTTCCCAGCCGCATACCCCTTTTTTAGGGGGCCACGCGCATAAATGATGAAAGCCAATAAAGCTCAACTTTCTTCATCTTCCAAATTATACTTTATTTTGATACACTTTTTGCATGATATTTCTTAGAAACTAAGTCCTTCTCTTTTACAGATGAAGCACGTGCTACACCCGTCCAAGATACAGCACAACGGAGACACAGGCGCAGACGTGCAGTAGGGACCCGTTGCAAGGATTCTTTTCAGATTAAGACCCTGCGTAAACCTTTCTCACTGTCTCTTGTTGATACACATCCCCTGGTTTCCTACCAGAGCCGAGGAGGAGGCTGGCGTTTTGGCATCGGCCGCGTTAGAAGTTCCCGCCTGTACCTGGACACTAGGGGCTTAGGGCTTTATTCTGCCCGATATCATAAAGACCGAACACCTCAGGGAGTGTTCGGCGTCTCGAGTTAGGCCTTATATGCATCAGCTCCGAATCATGTCTTTGGTCAAATGTTGGGTTTGCCCGGCTCCTGTGTTTTGCTGCCTTACGTTCCGTATCATCGGCTAGCGCGGCACCAGGAGAACTACTGCGATTGTGCCCCGGTTCGGCCGGGAGAGCACCTCAGTAGAGAAAGCCGAAAACTGACTGTCATGATATAGCGAGAGACTGGTCAACCACTCGATCGACCATTAGAATGTTTAGAATTCCTCCGCTTTGACGAAGAACCGCTTCCCGGTCAGGCACATACGCGCCCCAAGTTCGGAGAGGCGCGGTGCCATCAGGGGCTATATAGTAGCCCCACATTCGAGCTCCTATGGCTAGGTGAAAGTGCTAAAGCATTATAGTCCGGTTGCCTAGTTTGCTATGCTATCACCTCCTTAAAAGGACCAAGACGTTGGATTAAGTGTGAAATAGAGTTTTTCTTTTTGCAAACACCCCCGCACCATGTGCGTGGGGGCTGAAGCCAAAGACTGCAATCTTTCAGATTATACATACATATACGGCCGCACAGGAGATAGTTCAATACTTGAACACACAAGTATAAAAAGTCATTGCATTATAAACATGATCTTAGAAATCATACATGTCATTCAAACATAACATCTTTCGAGCACTGCGACTCTATTATACGAGCGCCCTGCAGGACTTCCTCAAAGTAATGCTCGATGGGGAATCGGCTTTTGTCCGAACCCCGGGATGCAACAGCGATGGCATCCATCTCCGCCCAGTATGTTTTACCACGGGCGAGAGCCATCCGTGCACCTTCTATGCATGTCGATCGCTTCATCGCCTTAATATGCGGCACTGCCCCAAGGAATTGCTGCAACAAGCCAAAATAACTCTTCGGCTTGGGCCTTTTCGGCCACAGATGAGTTACCACATCCGTCATGGCCAGTCCGGACAATCTATTTATCTCAGCCCACTTAACCAGCCGATCACTCAACGGTAGTGGACGCTCCAGACTATGGAATTGAGACCAGAAAAGCTCTTCCATTTCATGATCCTCCTGGCTTCGAAAGTGCACGACTGCGTCAGCCGCACTCGCCGCTAAGTCCAGATAAGGATCCTCCGCACCGTACAATCGGCCCAGCTGAGCATACTTTGGATCCGTGAACTTCCTACGCAGCATAAAGGGCTTTCTAGCCACAATGTCCCCGACCTGACGCAGTTCCTCCTTCATAGCCCGCATCGCACTACGGGCATCCTTGGCCTCGGCATCGGCCTTCTTCAGGTCCTCTTGCTCCGCTCGGCGTTCTCCTTCAAGAACTTCCAGGCGGTCGGTAGCAACTCTTAATTTCATGGCCATTCTAGCCATCTCCTCCCTGCTTCGGCAATGAGCAGCCTTCTCGGCTTCTAGCCCTTCCGCTGCCTTCAAGGCAGCCGCCTCGCTTTTTCTGGCTTGCTCCTTGGCCCGACCAAGTTCTGCTCGAAGGTCCTCCACAACAGCAGCACCATCTGAATCTAAGCATACAATTTGTAAGGAATGGGCGTCAGCTCCCTTACTAACCAACCGCGGGGCAACCACATACCTTGTGACTCATCAAGTCGTCTATTGACCAGCGAGATGTCCGCATCTGCAGCATCGAGTTGCTTCTTCAGCTCGGCAAATTCGTCAGTCCGGCTGGCCACCGAACATTCCGCCACCTGCATGGGAAAGGCGGCAGTTAATAACCGAGATTACGATCCTAGGCACGCTGTCGTTTTCGACAGCATACCAAGTCTCGGGGGCTACTATCTATACAGGGCGCACTTCATGTGCAAAACTGTCAACGGGTATGTCATTTTTTGCGTACCTCAAATCCCGTCAGTAAACTTCCGACTGCCTCATACAACCCGGTTTTGACGGACGAGATCCTCTCAATCACATCACCCATTAATGTGCGGTGATCTTCTGAGATGGACGCCCTCTTAAGCAAATCCTGCAGCTCCACCGGCCGTACTCCAATGGGCGCCGAACTCTCCGGTCCCACCGGATTTGGGGAGACCCGCCGTGACGACACCTCAGGGTCGTCCGCCCCGCACGATGGGGCGGTAGATGAAGGCGTTTCGCTTTCCATCATCTCCGGACGAAGGTCTCCCGAAGATGAGCTGTGCTGAGATGGGCTGGGATCTGAACTACAAGGTAAAAACTTCGTTACCTTTACACATTAAGCAGGGGTGTCTGATAATTATAAAATCCCCCTTTTTACTTACGTCTCGTTAGAGGGCTAATTCCTCCGAGGAGACAGTATGGCCGGGGCGCTTTCTGGCGCAGGACCTTCCGGTACAGATTTCTTTCCCCGCTTTGAGGCCTTGGCCTCCGGGTCTTCGGAAGCGTTCCTCTTCTCCCCCTGGAAGGAGGGACTCTCGATTCCTCCCTTACTAAACGCCTCCTTGGCAGAGGTGATAGTTTCCCCGTGCCCCCCTTCGCCCTCATTCGAAGGTGCAACCTCCAACATTTTGATTAACACGGGATCCTGCGTGGTCTCAGGGAGGGGGGCCGGACACCGTGTCAGTTTTGCTTGCGCTATCCACTCCTGTCCAGGGATAGCTGGTTAAAAGGCAAGCTCACGATAAATAAATGGATGGTGTGTCCGGACACAGGGCTACTTACTTGAGTATCCAGGCGATTGCAGCTTAGGCCAGCATCCTCGGTCAATTCCGGATGCGTCTCTTGCGATCCGAAGAACAGTTTATACATCTCCATGGGAGTCAAACCCATGAAGTGTTGAAGAGCTCGCGGCCCCTCCGGATTAAATTCCCACAGGTGGAGGGGGCGACGTTTGCAGGGCAGTAGGCGCCGGATCAACATGACCTGCACCACTGCGACCAGATTGATCTCCCTTTATTGGAGGACTCGAATCCGGTCCTGCAACAGGGGGACGTCTTTGGGCGGCCCCCAGTCACGCCCCTTGTTGACCCATGACGTCAGCTGCTGTGGAGGGCCCAAGCGAAATACGGGCGGCGGCTTCTGCCTGCTGCCCCGGGGAGCGGTGATATAAAACCACTCATGTTGCCACAAGCCAAGCTCCTCTTGGAAAGAGCCCTTGGGCCATGGAGCTTCGACCCTCTTGCTTATAACCGCCCTGCCGCACTCTGCCTGACGCCCCTCAATCATCTTCGGCTCCACGTTGAAGGTTTTGAGCCATAAGCCGAAGTGAGGGGTAGTGCGGAGGAAGGCTTCACAGACGACAATGAATGATGAGATATGGAGGATGGACTCCGGAGCCAGGTCGTGGAATTCCAGCCCATAGTAAAATATGAGCCCCCTCATGAAGGGATCCGTCGGGAAGCCTAAACCCCGACGGAAGTGAGACATGAACACGACGATCTCGCCAGGCTCGGGAGTTGGGATAACTTGCCCTCGGGCAGGCAGCCTATGCAAAATCTCGTAGGTTAAATACCTGGCATCTCTCAGCTTTAGCATGTCCTCCTCCGTGACGGAGGAGGGCATCCACCGACCTCGTAGATCAGGACCGGACATTGTCGAGGATCGAAGGTACCTGAATTCGGAGCCCTGGGTGTTGGAACTCAGGGAGAGGGGCGGATTCGATAGAGGATTGAATAAAAAGAACGGGCCTTGGTCTCATTATAAAGAGGAAGAATACCAAGAGCCGTCCCCGTGACCGTTTGGAACCCGCCTTCGATGGAGGGGGCGTGGAAACGGGCGCGGTTGGGTTACCCACGTCCGTATTGATGGGAATCCCGGAATAAGGGGAACACTATCTCTGCTTCGACAAGATGTGCCAAGGAAACCGCCTCGCTAAACGCGCTGAGGTGGAACAATAAAAACAATTCGAGTAAAGGCTTGGAAGTGGTGTGACGTCACGCCGCAGAATACGTCAGCAGATTGATCTTGTGTAATATTATTCTCTCTACGGTGGTATGTGGAATTTATTTTTGCAGAGCCGGACACTATACTGGTGTTCACGATCTTCTATAAATTATTCGGAGGAGGAACCCACCTTGCAATGCCAAAGACAATATGCACGCCGGACTCGTCGTCATTGAAGCCTGGTTCAGGGGCTACTGAGGGAGTCCCGGACTAGGGGGTGTCCGGATAGCCGAACTACCATCATCGGCTGGACTCCAAGACTATGAAGATACAAGATTGAAGACTTCGTCCCGTGTCCGGATGGGACTTTCCTTGGCGTGGAAGGCAAGCTTGGCGATACGGATATGTAGATCTCCTACCATTGTAACCGACTCTGTGTAACCCTAGCCCTCTCCGGTGTCTATATAAACCGGATGGCTTTAGTCCATAGGACGAACAACAATCATACCATAGGCTACCTTCTAGGGTTTAGCCTCCTTGATCTCGTGGTAGATCTACTCTTGTAACCCACATCATCAATATTAATCAAGCAGGACGTAGGGTTTTACCTCCATCAAGAGGGCCCGAACCTGGGTAAAAACATCGTGTCCCTCGTCTCCTGTTACCATCCGCCTAGACGCACAGTTCGGGACCCCCTACCCGAGATCCGCCGGTTTTGACACCGACAGCTATCCTCAAATCAAGTCAGAACCAACGATGTTCGTAATGTTGTTTTACTCGTGGTTGATCCCTCGAGCATACACCATTACATCTTTTGGTCTGACCAATACTATCACATTGTTCACATAATGGTGGAAATCCAGTGATATGGAAATTCCGATGAGTTGCTGTTGAGCCCATCCACAGCATTTATTCTCCTCCATCATCCATGTTGAACATCAAGCTAGTGTTGGAAACTTTGGTAAGCATTTTCTTCATGCCCCGTTCATGAAGTATATGTTTGGATGAAAGAAGTGACTTCCTTTTATTCACGTGCATTTGATGTAAGTTGCCGCCGTGAATTCGAGAAAGTTTGTTGTTGCTTCCTCTGGAATCATCCCAAGTCAGTCATGCACGTGCGGAGTATACTATGGCTTGAGAGATTAGCTACCTCCATTCCATCGGTATTCCCTAGCACACCAAGCCACTGATTGATTTGTTCAAAGAAAAGAAGTTCATGCGCTAATCCTGAAGGGCCCAGGCGGACATGCACTAGACTTCGATATCGTCAATGATGGTCCCCAATCAGAACTCGATAGTGTTTTATTATAAGGCTACTACGTGGTCATGCTTGTCTGAGACAGCGTGTTCACATGTATGTAGCAGAACCAGCTCATGTTTTGGAGCTTGCTATCGTAGTTCATCTCCCGAGAGTCTCGCAATGTTATCTCGTCGACTTGTGTTGCAACTCTTCTTTTCAGACATGTGAGTCCGGAGTATCCTGTTTCTAACCAGATCTGAATCTCAGGCAGATATGATGGTTGGAACATTCCAACATTTGCATTTTGTTCCTAGCTTGCACCGTCTTTGTGCCATTTCACTTTGGGCTGCCTCCTTAGTAATTCTCATTCAGGATCATCTTCAAAGTGGTCCTACCATGGGTTCCATCCATTCCAGATGATAAGAAAAATCATCCCTTGCGTTGTCTTCAATAAGGTACTCCACATCTTTCGTTCTAGTCCGAGTATGTCATCCTTTCGAACTCCTTCAAATGATCGTTTGTGATTGCCTTAGGCTGGTATAAAGAGTTTCAATGATCTCTGAATCAAAGGTAATTCTTTTTGCCACTTTAAAGGAATACTTCTACAAGTTACCTTCCCTAAGGTGCCCCGTTATGGAATCATGGCAATTACTTCCTCGCTACTTTGAAAACTATGCACCATCTTATTTAAGTGTGGAGTTGTTGCCTACCAAATTGAACCTTCGTCATCTGCTACCTTTCCTCGTTGCAGATATGTGTTTTGTGTCTTAGCTCGAGAGATGTTTTTACGTCTCAATCCATGAGTTGACCCAAAGTTGCTCGATCTTCGTGAAGATCGATTCTTGTAGAATTTTCCTCTTTCTTTCGTCCTGTTGGATGAAGATCTCGAAAGCAAGAACGTCAAGATTAATTTGAAGCAATGAATCAACATCTTCGATGAGGGCAGTTGGATCAGGAAGATCGTGTTACCTTTGTGTCCTCTCTGTCTACTTACCTCATGTCTTGAATCTCGGGACGAGATTCTTGTTTAGTGGGGGTGAGTTGTCACATCCCTAGTTCTAGTCTGCTCTGGGTTAGCTAGTCTTGTGTTGCATCATGTTTAAATTTCTCTTAATTTGAAATGGGGGATGTTCAAACCCTAGCATCAAATGGAATTCAAATAAGTTCAACCTAAAAATATTTTCAATGATCCCAAAATGCCCTTAAAAATGTTCATAATTTAGGGAAAAGGGTGAAAACCTTATCCTGTGATGATGCATATTTTTCATTGGCATTTTAGGTCTTTGAATTAACTGACTACTTATTTGAATTGGAGTTGTAAAATTCTATAAGTAATATTATAGCTCCAATAATTTTGGAAAATATGGTGGGGCTCTGTAATAATCCTTTTTGCATCCTCAAAGTTTTTCCAGAATTTATAAAAAATGATTTGGTGTTAAACTAAATCAAAACAGAGGCAAACAAATTAGAAAACAAAAGGAAATTAGGAAACAGAAGAGAGGGAGAGCCTACCTGGGCCTTACCTACTGCAGCAACTGGGCCAGTCCACCACAGCCCAGGTGCCAGTCGTCTCCTTCCTTTGCCAGGAGGACGGCGGCGTGTCGCACGCACAGGAGGCGAAGCCACCTCCTGCTTCCACCTCCTGCTTCGTGCTGGCGGCCTCCCCTTCGGGCCTATCCACGCTTGGAGACGCCCAGCACCCCCTCGCTCCTCTCCCTCACTCTCTGCTCTCTCCCTCGTCCTCTGCTCCCTCTCCTGAGCACACCCGAGCGGAGCCCGTCGCCACCGTCGCCGTTCGCCGTGGCCACCAACCCCTCCATGCCCAGCCAGCTAGCCCATGAGCTCCGCCTCTCTGCCGTGCACCTCTGCGACGAATCCTGTGAGCCCGGACGCCCTGAAGGGACGCCTCCAAGCTCGCCAGCGCCACATCTGCCGCCGGACGTCGTCGACGGATTCGCAGCGACCAGAGCGCCCCCGAGCCGCTGAGCTTTCCTGCAAGCCCCCTGTGAGCCTCCGGTCGATTCCCCTCTTCTCCCCACGTCGATTTCGCGCTCTAGCCACAGATGCACAGAGCCGAGTTGTGCTCGCCGCCGGCCATGTCACCGTCATCGCTACGGTCGCTCAAGCTTGCGTCCGAGGGCATCTTCGTGCTCATCACGCTCCCAGGAGCCAAGAACACCCACTAAATCTTCCTCCCGCACACCACAACGCCATCCTGGCCAACCCCGTGCGGGCGCCGCCGTAGATGTGCTCCCCGCCGCTGACCCGTACCACCTCTGGTCATTCTGCGGGTGCCAATGGACGCGGACGAGTTCCAGGATCCCGTCCGTGGTCTCCGCCGCTGGTTTAGTCATCGGAGGACGTTTTCCGACGCTCTCCGCCGCCCCTGCCGTCGCCGGCGATTAACCACCGGCGAGTCTGACGTGGCAATATCATTAGTAACTAATGACGTCGCTAACTAACCCCTCCAAGGACTCACGGTGGACCCCACGTCACTAACTAACCACGGGTTAGCCACTGTGTCAATGACATGTGGGCCCCGCAGGTCAGGTTTGACCTGAACCGGGTCAGTTGACCGCCTACGTCACACTGACGCCAGGCTGACGCAGGCATGACACACTGCTGACGCAATAATCGTTTTCTGGATTTAAAATAATCCAGGAATTCCAGAAAATGTCCTAAACTTCTAAAAATCATAGAAAATCAATTGTAGCTCAGAATGAAATAAATTATATATGAAATATCATCAAAAAAATCCAATCTATCCATCTGTATCATTTTCATGCATGTTAGAACAACTTATGGCTGATGTTTAGGACAAATCATATAAATGGCATTTAAACCTTCACATATGGAGTTTGAATTTGAATCTTGGATTCAAACCAACTTCATTTAACCTGTTGTTAGTTGCATTAGCTCAAATCACAGCATATTGCCATGTCATGATCATGCATCATATTGTTGCATTGCATTGATTGTGTTTCCTCTCTGTTGCCGGTAATTGTCCCCTCTCAGTAGACGTGTACCGACGATGTGATCGATGACACCGATGAAGAACTATACTATCTTCAGAAGTGCTAGGCAAGCAAAACCCCCTTGTTCATTCCGATACAATCCCACTCTCTCGCTCCTGCTCTATTTTACTGCATTAGGACAACAACGATTCATCTGTTACTTGCTACGGTAGCTGAACCCCTTTATCCTCTGCATGACCTGTCATTGCCACAGTAAATAGATGAAACCCACTAGCATAAGTAGGAGTGGTTTGAGCCCTGATGTGCCTACTCATTCATGTTTGTTTGTCATGCCTGCTACTGCTTAGAGTTGAGTCAGGTATGATTCATCGGGGATGAATTGGAGGTGTGTAAACATGTCCTACTAAGTGTGAGCTAAGTGTGTGAACACAATTTGGTAAAGGTAGCGGTGAGAGGCCATGTAGGAGTACATGGTGGGTTGTCTCATTGCAGCCGTCCTCAGGAACTGAGTTCTGTGTTTGTGATCCATGAACAGTTACTACCACACATTGGGTTCCGGTAACTCGACCCCTCTCGACTTATTAATCAACTCGATCTCTGTCCAGGAGTTACAACTAGTTTCTGGTGTTTGTAGGTAGTGTTAGTAGTCTACCAAGTGGCACCCAGTACAGGTGGGCTTGGGACAGACTAGGCACAGTGGCACGGTGTACCAAGTGGCACCCGGATGGTGGGCTTGGGAACCCTGCTCACATCGTTTGGGGCCGTGAGCGACACCCCGGCCGGATCTCCTTGCGGATGGAACCCGAATAGGCGATAAACCTGGACGAGAGACTTGTGTGGTTAGTCAGGTCGTGGCCGACTTCCTCACCAGGCTTCCGCTTGAAGGTTGCTGAGATACATGATGGAGGTAAGTGGCGAGAGCGTGTGTGAAGAAGTACACCCCTGCAGGGTTAACATTATCTATTCGAATAGCCGTGTCCGCGGTAAAGGACTTCTGGGTCGCCTGTACAGTTCATAGACAAGTGAAAGTGGATACTCTAAAATACGCAAGATAAGTGTGAGTGCTATGGATGGCGTTCTCGTAGGGAGACGGAAGCGGATCCATAGTGGTGTATTGATATGGTGAATATGTGGACTCGTGTGCGCCACCTCAAAAGAGTTACTTGCAGTCGTAGTTCAGGTTAGCCACTGAGTCAAAGCTGGCTTGCTGCAGTTAAACCCCACCATCCCCTTTGTTGATAATGATGCATATGTAGTTAGTTCTGATGTAAGACTTGCTGGGTACATTTGTACTCACGTTTGCCTATTTTACGTTTTTTGCAGAGAGACTTCAGTCTCACTAGTAGTTCCGTGTGGACTTCGATGTTTACCTTGTTACCTCAGCTACGATCTTGTGCCCTCGGCAGGATCTGGTAGATAGTCAGGCTTCACAGCCTTTTTCATTTGTAGATGTCTGTACTCAGACATGTTAAGCTTCCGCTTGTGCTTTGACTTGTATGCTCTGAGTGTTGGGTCATGAGACCCATGTTTGTAATATCTCGCTCCTCGGAGCCTATTGAATAAAATACTTGAGTCATAGAGTCATGTTGTGATGCCATGTTGTATTTGCACATATCGAGCATATTGTGTGTATGTTATTGAAATGCTTGGTATGTGTGGGATCTGACAACCTAGTTGTTTATCCTTGGTAGCCTCTCTTACCGGGAAATGTCTCCTAGTGCTTCCACTGAGCCATGGTAGCTTGCTACTGCTCCGGAACACTTAGCTTGGCCAGCATGTGTCCTTCTTCGTTCCTGTTTCTGTCCCTTCGGGGAAATGTCACGCGGTGTCTACCGGAGTCCTGTTAGCCTACTACAGCCCGGTTTACCGGAGTCCTGCTAGCCCAGTTGCTACAGCCCGGATTCACTCGCTGATGACCGACACGTTCGTTGCTGGGTCATGTATGCCTGTCCCTGTAAGTTAGTGCCACTTTGGGTTCACGACTAGCCATGTCAGCCCGGGTTCTTTGTCACATGGATGCTAGCGGCACTATCATATACGTGAGCCAAAAGGCGCAAACGGTCCCGGACCAGGTAAGGTGGCACCCGTGGGAATACCGTGCGTGAGGCCGCAAAGTGATATGATGTGTTACATGCTAGATCGGTGTGACTTAGGATCGGGGTCCTGACATTTTTTGGCTTGGTTTCATGAGAAAAACGGTACTTTTACTGTTAAATCAACATATAAGATGCTAGTAGCTACCAGAAACATGAGAGAAGCCTGGTTGGAAGAGGTCCCGGGTCCTTCCAGCTCTAGGGCCGAAGAAGGTGCTTGGAAAACATTGTGGAAAACGGAAGTGCCGGGCAAGGTACGGATGTTTCTTTGGAGATTATCCAAGCACTCACTTCCGACCAATGATGTCCGTGCTCATCGCCATATGACTGACTCGCCGCAGTGCGGGTTATGTGGAGTTCGGGACTCCTGGCGTCATTCATTGCTCGAGTGCACCTCCTCGAGGAGCGTGTGGGCTCTTATTGATGAGGAAATCACGCATAAAATAACAGCTACAATGGAGCCAAAAGCAAAGCAATGGTTGTTTACGTTGATGGAGTTGTTATCACGTGATGAATTTGCCCTCGTATCGGTGGCATTATGGTCCATATGGCATGCGAGGCGCAAGGCAATACATGAAGCCATTTTCCAATCCCCCCAGGTGACCCATGATTTCATCACAAGGTACATGGCTGAGCTCGGCATAGTCAAGGAAAAGACGCAGCAAACTGTTGTAAGGAGTGCTACCACAACAGAGGGACACACTCGACCTCGTAAGCCACCGCCGGGGCACTTCAAAATTCATGTGGACGACGGAGTTCTAGGAACCAGGGGAGGTTCGGCGGCAGCGATATGTAGAGATGAACATGGGAACTATATGGGTAGCTCAGCACTTGTCGTTCAAGGACTTACAGATCCACCAACTCTAGAAGCAATGACGTGTCGAGAGGCTTTGGCTCTAGCAGAAGACCTGGGAATCCAAAGCTTTGTGGTGGCCTCCGACTGTCAACAAGTGGTCTCAGACATCAACGCCGGAGCAAGGGGAACTTATGGAGCAATTATCAGAGAGATAAACCTTAGATCATCGCCTTTTCTTTGTAATTTTGTCTTTGAGAGTCGTGCTGTCAATGTAGAAGCACACCGTCTAGCCAAGTTTTATTTTTCGAGAGGACCGGGGCGCCACGTATGGCTTGGTGCACCCCATGACCTCAGATGTATCCCACATCATGTGGAATTTCATGAATAAACTTGGCTTTCACCCCTCAAAAAAAGTCTATCAGTTAATGTACCCCAAAAATATGGCGAGCGCTAGGTGTAAACCGGCTGATTTGAGGGAAACGTAAGCCACCTCAACGACCGTTAGATGCACCCCATCACAACCGTTGCGTTGGGCATCACCGATCCCACATCACTCTATCGCACTCCTGGAGTGGACTCATCCCCTTCAACATCGACGGTCGGCCACTGCTTGCCGCAAGATAGACTGCATCCTCCGCTGGCCGTTGCTCGCTGGTGGTGCTGCAAAGCAACACACATCCCATCCCCTTGTGCCGCAATGGGTCGCCGCCACTTGCGGCTGCCGGCGATGAAGTACTGCATCACAACACCAGGAAAGCCATCGCCTAGTGCTTCATTGCAGCAGCGGGGTACCGCCTGCGAGTGTCTCCATTGCAACACCGACCGTTTCATTGCAGCTCTGAGAGCCGCCAATGAGCGCTCCATTGCTGCGCCCCTAGCGAGCTCTCCATTGCAGCGTCGGGCGGGAGCCGTCGGCGAGCGCTCCATTGCAGCGTCGTGAGCTCTGTCATAGCTCCGAGAGCCACCGCCGAACGTGTTGGGGAACGTAGTAATTTCAAAAAAATTCCTACGCACACGCAAGATCATGGTGATGCATAGCAACGAGAGGGGAGAGTGTTGTCCACGTACACTCGTAGACCGTAAGCGGAAGCGTTATGACAACGTGTTGATGTAGTCGTACGTCTTCACGATCCGACCGATCCAAGTACCGAACGTACGGCACCTCCGAGTTCAGCACATGTTTAGCTCGATGACGATCCCCGGACTCGGATCCAGCAAAGTGTCGGGGATGAGTTCCGTCAGCACGACGGCGTGGTGACGATGATGATGTTCTACCGGCGCAGGGCTTCGGCTAAACTCCGCGACGATATGATCGAGGTGGAATATGGTGGAGGGGGCACCACACACGGCTAAGGAACAATCTTGAAGATCAACTTGTGTGTTCTAGGGTGCCCCCTGCCCCCGTATATAAAGGAGCAAGGGGGGGGGGCGGCCGGCCCTAGGAGGAGGCACGCCGGAGGAGTCCTACTCCCACCGGGAGTAGGACTCCCCCTTTCCCTAGTTGGACTAGGACTTGGGGGGAAGGAGGAGAGGGGGGAAAGGAAAGGGGGGCGCCGCCCCCCCTTCTTGTCCTATTCGGACTGGGGGGGGGAGGGGCGCGGCTGCCCCTAGGCCTCCTCTCCTCTTCCTCCACTAGGCCCAATAAGGCCCATTAGGTCACCGGGGGGTTCCGGTAACCTCCCGGTACTCCGGTAAAATGCCGATTTCACCCAGAACACTTCCGATGTCCAAACATAGGCTTCCAATATATCAATCTTTATGTCTCGACCATTTCGAGACTCCTCGTCATGTCTGTGATCACATCCGGGACTCCGAACAAACTTCGGTACATCAAAACTTATAAACTCATAATAAAACTGTCATCGTAACGTTAAGCACGGACCCTACGGGTTCGAGAACTATGTAGACATGACCTAGAACTACTCTCGTTTAATAACCAATAGCGGAACCTGGATGCCCATATTGGCTCCTACATATTCTATGAAGATCTTTATCGGTCAAACCACATAACAACATATGTTGTTCCCTTTGTCATCGGTATGTTACTCTTCCGAGATTCGATCGTCGGTATCCAATACCGAGTTCAATCTCGTTACCGGCAAGTCTCTTTACTCGTTACGTAATGCATCATTCCGTAACTAACTCATTAGCTACATTGTTTGCAAGGCTTATAGTGATGTGCATTACCGAGAGGGCCCAGAGATACCTCTCCGACAATCGGAGTGACAAAACCTAATCTCGAAATACGCCAACCCAACATGTACTTTCGGAGACACCTGTAGTACTCCTTTATAATCACCCAGTTACGTTGTGACGTTTGGTAGCACCCAAAGTGTTCCTCCGGTAAACGGGAGTTGCATAATCGCATAGTTACAGGAACATGTATAAGTCATGAAGAAAGCAATAGCAATATACTAAACGATCAAGTGCTAGGCTAACGGAATGGGTCATGTCAATCACATCATTCTCCTAATGATGTGATCCCGTTAATCAAATGACAACACATGTCTATGGTTAGGAAACATAACCATCTTTGATTAATGAGCTAGTCAAGTAGAGGCATACTAGTGACGTTATGTTTGTCTATGTATTCACACATGTATCATGTTTCTGGTTAATACAATTCTAGCATGAATAATAAACATTTATCATGATATGAGGCAATAAATAATAACTTTATTATTGCCTCCAGGGCATATTTCCTTTAGTCTCCCACTTGCACTAGAGTCAATAATCTAGATTACACAGTAATGATTCTAACACCCATGGAGTCTTGGTGTTGATCATGTTTTGCTCGTGGAAGAGGCTTAGTCAATGGGTCTGCAACATTCAGATCCGTATGTATCTTACAAATCTCTATGTCTCCCACCTGGACTTGGTCCCGGATGGAATTAAAGCGTCTCTTGATGTGCTTAGTCCTCTTGTGAAATCTGGATTCCTTTGCCAAGGCAATTGCACCAGTATTGTCACAGAAGATCTTCATTGGTCCCGATGCACTAGGTATGACACCTAGATCGGAAATGAACTCCTTCATCCAGACTCCTTCATTTGCTGCTTCCGAAGCAGCTATGTACTCCGCTTCACATGTAGATCCCACCACGACGCTTTGTTTAGAACTGCACCAACTTACAGCTCCACCGTTTAATAAAAACACGTATCCGGTTTGCGATTTAGAATTGTCCGGATCAGTGTCAAAGCTTGCATCGACGTAACCATTTACGACTAGCTCTTTGTCACCTCCATATACGAGAGACATATCCTTAGTCCTTTTTAGGTATTTCAGGATGTTCTTGACCGCTGTCGAGTGATCCACTCCTGGATTACTTTGGTACCTTCCTGCCAAGCTTATTGCCAAGCACACGTCAGGTCTGGGACACAACATTGCATACATGATAGAGCCTATGGCTGAAGCATAGGGAACATCTTTCATTTTCTCTCCATCTTCTGTTGTGGTCGGGCATTGAGTTTGACTCAACTTCACACCTTGTAATACGAGCAAGAACCCTTTCTTTGCCTGATCCATTTTGAACTTTTTCAAAACTTTATCAAGGTATGTGCTTTGTGAAAGTCCAATTAAGCGTCTTGATCTATCTCTATAAATCTTGATGCCCAATATATAAGCAGCTTCACCGAGGTCTTTCATAGAAAAACTTTTATTCAAGTATCCATTTATGCTATCCAGAAATTATATATCATTTCCAATTAATAATATGTCATCTAAATATAACATCAGAAATGCTACAGAGCTCCCACTCACTTTCTTGTGAATACAGGCTTCTCCAAAAGTCTGTATAAAACCATATGCTTTGATCACACTATCAAAGAATTTATTCCAACTCCGAGATGCTTGCACCAGTCCAATAATGGATCGCTGGAGCTTGCATACTTTGTTAGCACCTTTTGGATCAACAAAACCTTCTTGTTGCATCATATACAAGTCTTCTTCCAGAAATCCATTCAAGAATGCAGTTTTGACATCCATTTGCCAAATTTCATAATCATAAAATGCAGCAATTGCTAACATGATTCGGACAGACTTAAGCATCGCTACGGGCAAGAAAGTCTCATCGTAGTCAACCCCTTGAACTTGTCGAAAACCTTTCGCAACAAGTCGAGCTTTATAGACAGTTACATTACCATCAGGGCCAGTCTTCTTCTTAAAGATCCATTTATTCTCAATGGCTTGCCGATCATCGGGCAAGTCAACCAAAGTCCATACTTTGTTCTCATACATGGATCCCATCTCAGATTTCATGGCCTCTAGCCATTTTGCGGAATCTGGGCTCATCATCGCTTCCTCATAGTTCATAGGTTCATCATGGTCAAGTAACATGACTTCCAGAATAGGATTACGGTACGACTCTGGTGCGGATCTTACTCTGGTAGACCTACGAGGTTCAGTAGAAACTTGATCTGAAGTTTCATGATCAATATCATTAGCTTCCTCACTAATTGGTGTAGTTGTCACAGGAACCAGTTCTTGTGATGAACTACTTTCCAATAAGGGAGCAAGTACATTTACCTCATCAAGTTCTACTTTCCTCCCACTCACTTCTTTCGAGAGAAACTCCTTCTCTAGAAAGGATCCAAACTTAGCAACGAAAATCTTGCCCTCGGATCTGTGATAGAAGGTGTACCCAACAGTCTCTTTTGGGTATCCTATGAAGACACATTTCTCCGATTTGGGTTCGAGCTTATCTGGTTGAAGTTTCTTCACATAAGCATCGCAGCCCCAAACTTGAAGAAACGACAACTTTGGTTTCTTGCCAAACCACAGTTCATGAGGTGTCGTCTCAACGGATTTTGATGGTGCCCTATTTAACGTGAATGCGGCCATCTCTAAAGCATAACCCCAAAACGATAGCGGTAAATCAGTAAGAGACATCATAGATCGCACCATATCTAGTAAAGTACGATTACGACGTTCAGACACACCATTTCGTTGTGGTGTTCCGGGTGGCGTGAGTTGCGAAACTATTCCGCATTGTTTCAAATGTAGACCAAACTCGTAACTCAAATATTCTCCTCCACGATCAGATCGTAGAAATTTTATTTTCTTGTTACGATGATTTTCCACTTCACTCTGAAATTCTTTGAACTTTTCAAATGTTTCAGACTTGTGTTTCATTAAGTAGATATACCCATATCTGCTCAACTCATCTGTGAAGGTGAGAAAATAACGATACCCGCCGTGAGCCTCAATGTTCATTGGACCACAAACATCAGTATGTATGATTTCCAACAAATCAGTTCCTCGCTCCATAGTTCCGGAGAACGGCATTTTAGTCATCTTGCCCATGAGGCACGGTTCGCAAGTACCAAGTGATTCATAATCAAATGATTCCAAAAGCCCATCAGTATAGAGTTTCTTCATGCGTTTTACACTGATATGACCTAAACGGCAGTGCCACAAATAAGTTGCACTATCATTATCAACTCTGCATCTTTTGGTTTCAACACTATGAATATGTGTATCACTACTATCGAGATTCAATAAAAATAGACCACTCTTCAAGGGTGCATGACCATAAAAGATATTACTCATATAAATAGAACAACCATTATTCTCTGACTTAAATGAATAACCGTCTCGCATTAAACAAGATCCAGATATAATGTTCATGCTCAACGCTGGCACCAAATAACAATTATTTAGGTCTAAAACTAATCCCGATGGTAGATGTAGAGGTAGCGTGCCGACCGCGATCACATCGACTTTGGAACCATTTCCTATGCGCATCGTCACCTCGTCCTTAGCTAGTCTTCGCTTAATCCGTAGTCCCTGTTACGAGTTGCAAATATTAGCAACAGAACCAGTATCAAATACCCAGGTACTACTGCGAGCATTAGTAAGGTACACATCAATAACATGTATATCACATATACCTTTGTTCACTTTGCCATCCTTCTTATCCGCCAAATACTTGGGGCAGTTCCGCTTCCAGTGTCCAGTCTGCTTGCAGTAGAAGCACTTAGTCTCAGGCTTAGGTCCAGACGTGGGTTTCTTCTCTTGAGCAGCAACTTGTTTGATGTTCTTCTTGAAGTTCCCCTTCTTCTTTCCTTTGCCCTTTTTCTTGAAACTGGTGGTCTTGTTAACCATCAACACTTGATGCTCCTTCTTGATTTCTACCTCCGCAGCTTTTAGCATTGCGAAGAGCTCGGGAATAGTCTTGTCCATCCCTTGCATATTATAGTTCATCACGAAGCTCTTGTAGCTTGGTGGCAGTGATTGAAGAATTCTGTCAATGACACTATCATCAGGAAGATTAACTCCCAGTTGAATCAAGTGATTATTATACCCACACATTTTGAGTATGTGTTCACTGACAGAACTATTCTCCTCCATCTGCAGCTATAGAACTTATTGGAGACTTCATATCTCTTAATCCAGGCATTTGCTTGAAATATTAACTTCAACTCCTGGAACATCTCATATGCTCCATGACGTTCAAAACATCGTTGAAGACCCAGTTCTAAGCCGTAAAGCATGGCACACTGAACTATCGAGTAGTCATCATCTTTGCTCTGCTAGACGTTCTTAACGTCGTCAGTTGCATCAGCAGCAGGCCTGGCACCCAGCGGTGCTTCTAGGACGTAATTCTTCTGTGCAGCAATGAGGATAATCCTCAGGTTACGGACCCAGTCCGTGTAATTGCTGCCATCATCTTTCAACTTTGCTTTCTCAAGGAACGCATTAAAATTCAACGGAACAACAGCATGAGCCATCTATCTACAACAAACATAGACAAGCAAAATACTATCAGGTACTAAGTTCATGATAAATTTAAGTTCAATTAATCATATTACTTAAGAACTCCCACTTAGATAAACATCCCTCTAATCCTCTAAGTGATTACGTGATCCATATCAACTACACCATGTCCGATCATCATGTGAGATGGAGTAGTTTCAACGGTGAACATCAATATGTTGATCATATCTACTATATGATTCACGCTCGACCTTTCGGTCTCCGTGTTCCGAGGCCATATCTGTTATATGCTAGGCTCGTCAAGTTTAACCTGAGTATTCTGCGTGTGCAACTGTTTTGCACCCATTGTATTTGAACGTAGAGCCTATCACACCCGATCATCACGTGGTGTCTCAGCACGAAGAACTTTCGCAAAGGTGCAAGATCAGGGAGAACACTTCTTGATAATTTAGTGAGAGATCATCTTAAAATGCTACCGTCAATCAAAGCAAGATAAGATGCATAAAGGATAAACATCACATGCAATCAATATAAGTGATATGATATGGCCATCATCATCTTGTGCTTGTGATCTCCATCTTCGAAGCACCGTCGTGATCACCATTGTCACCGGCATGACACCTTGATCTCCATCGTAGCATCGTTGTTGTTACGCCATCTATTGCTTCTACGACTATCGCTACCGCTTAGTGATAAAGTAAAGCAATTACAGGGCGTTTGCATTTCATACAATAAAGCGACAACCATATGGCTCCTGCGAGTTGCCGATAACTTCGGTTACAAAACATGATCATCTCATACAATAAAATATAGCATCACGTCTTGACCATATCACATCACAACATGCCCTGCAAAAACAAGTTAGACGTCCTCTACTTTGTTGTTGCAAATTTTACGTGGCTTCTATGGGCTTAGCAAGAACCGTTCTTACCTACGCATCAAAACCACAATGATAGTTCGTCAAGTTAGTGTTGTTTTAACCTTCGCAAGGACCGGGCGTAGCCACACTCGATTCAGCTAAAGTGAGAGAGACAGACACCCGCCAGCCACCTTTAAGCACGAGTGCTCGTAACGGTGAAACCAGTCTGGCGTAAGCGTACGCATAATGTCGGTCCGGGCCGCTTCATCTCACAATACCGCCGAACCAAAGTATGACATGCTGGTAAGCAGTATGACTTGTATCGCCCACAACTCACTTGTATTCTACTCATGCATATGACATCTACGCATAAAACCTGGCCCTGATACCACTGTTGGGGAACGTAGCAATTTCAAAAAAATTCCTAAGCACACGCAAGATCATGGTGATGCATAGCAACGAGAGGGGAGAGTGTTGTCCATGTACCCTCGTAGACCGTAAGCGGAAGCGTTATGACAACGCGGTTGATGTAGTCGTACGTCTTCACGATCCGACCGATCCAAGTACCGAACATACAGCACCTCCGAGTTCAGCACACGTTCAGCTCGATGACGATCCCCGGACTCCGATCCAGCAAAGTGTCGGGGATGAGTTCCGTCAGCACGACGGCGTGGTGACGATGATGATGTTCTACCGGCGCAGGGCTTCGCCTAAACTCCGCGACGATATGACCGAGGTGGAATATGGTGGAGGGGGGCACCGCACACGGCTAAGGAACGATCTTGAAGATCAACTTGTGTGTTCTAGGGTGCCCTCCTGCCCCCATATATAAAGGAGCAAGGGGGGTGCGGCCGGACCTAGGAGGAGGCGCGCCGGAGGAGTCCTACTCCCACTGGGAGTAGGACTCCTCCCCTTTCCCTAGTTGGACTAGGACTTGGGGGGAAGGAGGAGAGGGGGGAAAGGAAAGGGGGGGCGCCGCCCCCCCTTCTTGTCCTATTCGGACTTGGGGGGGGAGGGGCGCGCGGCTGCCCCTAGGCCTCCTCTCCTCTTCCTCCACTAGGCCCAATAAGGCCCATTAGGTCACCGGGGGGTTCCGGTAACCTCCCGGTACTCCGGTAAAATGCCGGTTTCACCCGGAACACTTCCGATGTCCAAACATAGGCTTCCATTATATCAATCTTTATGTCTCGGCCATTTCGAGACTCCTCGTCATGTCCGTGATCACATCCAGGACTCCGAACAAACTTCGGTACATCAAAACTTATAAACTCATAATAAAACTGTCATCGTAACGTTAAGCGTGCGGACCCTACGGGTTCGAGAACTATGTAGACATGACCTAGAACTATTCTCGGTCAATAACCAATAGCGGAACTTGGATGCCCATATTGGCTCCTACATATTCTACGAAGATCTTTATCGGTCAAACCGCATAACAACATACATTGTTCCCTTTGTCATCGGTATGTTACTTGTCCGAGATTCGATCGTCGGTATCCAATACCTAGTTCAATCTCGTTACCGGCAAGTCTCTTTACTTGTTACGTAATGCATCATTCCGTAACTAACTCATTAGCTACATTGCTTGCAAGGCTTATAGTGATGTGCATTACCGAGAGGGCCCAGAGATACCTCTCCGACAATCGGAGTGACAAAACCTAATCTTGAAATACGCCAACCCAACATGTACTTTCGGAGACACCTGTAGTACTCCTTTATAATCACCCAGTTACGTTGTGACGTTTGGTAGCACCCAAAGTGTTCCTCCGGTAAACGGGAGTTGCATAATCGCATAGTTACAGGAACATGTATAAGTCATGAAGAAAGCAATAGCAATATACTAAACGATCAAGTGCTAGGCTAACGGAATGGGTCATGTCAATCACATCATTCTCCTAATGATGTGATCCCGTTAATCAAATGACAACACATGTCTATGGTTAGGAAACATAACCATCTTTGATTAATGAGCTAGTCAAGTAGAGGCATACTAGTGACGTTATGTTTGTCTATGTATTCACACATGTATCATGTTTCTCGTTAATACAATTCTAGCATGAATAATAAACATTTATCATGATATGAGGAAATAAATAATAACTTTATTATTGCCTCTAGGGCATATTTCCTTCAGAACGCTCCATTGCAACGCTAGGAACTGAATCGCAGCTCCGAGAGCCGTCGGCGACCTCGCCATTGCAGCACCTGGAGCCGTCAGCGTGCGCTCCATTGCAGCGTCGGGAACTGCATCACAGCTCCAACAGGCGTCGGCCAGCGCTGACCAACTGGAGTTGCCAGCACCGGTGCACGTACGCGACCTCCGCTGTAGCCTTGATGGTTGCCCTTGCAGCGGCGGCGGCGGCGTCACGACGACACCTAGTTGCAACACCTGCGGCGACTGCCGTTACCCGTGCAGAAATAAGGACCGACGACGACTCTTGTTGCAGCACTCCACTGCAACAAACTATGGCGAGCGGTGGACGTTCTTTGCTTTGCAGTAACGGGCAGGAGAAGCAGCGGAGGAGAGCAGGAAGCTTGAGGTAGAGTGGCCCTCGATTTGCCGTTGTTGGCCTCGATCTAGAGAAGGGGGAAGGGAATGGGAAAGGAGAGAGATGGGATCTGCACGAGGGGAGAAAAGCTAGCGAGGAAGACGAAGATGCAGGAAGGAAAATGCGTGGATGTGTGCTGCTGCTTGGGATAAGGCTGGTGGATAAGCGGCACGTGGGGCCCAGGACGCGTGTCGATCGCTGGACGCGGCTTACGGTCGCGTGAGATCAGTCAGGCAATAAGAAGCGTTTCTCCAAAAAAAATCTACCGGTTAATGTTGCTGAATAAAATAAAATCTATCGGTTAATTCTCCATAGAAAACTGGGGTATTCCTATGGCGATTGGCCCGCCACTCTTTGCCAACAACGGATGTTTTGAACCAGAGAAATATGTCGCACCAGCATGCATGTTCGCTTTGTGGCGCACTAGACTCTTGGAGACACGCGCTTCTGACGTGCACTATGACGCGGTGCACATGGGCGTTGTCAGATCCTATGAGTGTCTAAGATGGCAAATAATACTGAATCACGGGCAAAGAATTGGCTGTTCAAACTAAATGAGGCCCTTGATGAGAGCGACCTCGCAACAATAGTGATGACCCTTTGTTCTATCTGGTATGCGAGGAGACAAGTCATCTATGAAGCAAATTTTCAGTCACCACGGCAGACGGCCTTTTTTGTGAGCTCATACATCAGTGAGTTGGTCCAGCTAGTGAAACCAGAGATGAGACAAGTTTGAGCTGTAATGCATCAGGATGCTTCCCACCAATGGCTAGCACAACCTGATGGTATAGAAAAAATTAATTTTGATGAAGTGGTAGCGTGCAACAGACATGGGGGTGAAGTGGCGGCAGTGTTCCGTGATCATGATGGGTTGTATCTAGGATCATCATGTCAGCAAACCACTGTCTACCAAGGGGATTACTGACGAAGGAGGAACTGTTGCGACTACAACTGGTGTCGATAACAGCAAGACAGCTACAGCGCCAGAACCGAGGCCCAAGTCCACTCGGCCCAGGAAGATACCCCAGTGGCTTGCAAGCCCAAACTGGGCCCGTTGATTCGGGTGTAATAGTACTTATAGCCGTTAGTTGCTTTCCTTTTGCTTTTGGCGATGGACTCGGTGGCTACGGCCAACCTTGTATCCGATACAGACGTGAGGGTGGTTGGGAGGAACATGCCTGTCAAATTCAAATTCTAGATCGAATCCCCAACATTCGCCATGGCCATGTGAGCTAGATCTAAGTACCTCATAGTTGGTATCAGAGCCATTCGACCTGGAGTTTCTGCTACACCACCATCGCACCAGATTCAGCGACCGCCGACGATGCCAGGCCATGGAGGAGCTCAGTGACAAGAATCGCGCTGTGTTTGATCTGCTTCGCCATGAAATAAACATCGACTTGGACCAGAAGCTCAAGGCGCAAGGTGAATCTCTCCTCAAATCCATGAGTAAGATGCTGGAAGCAAACAATTCGGCGCTCGACAACCTCATGTCGGCAAGAGCTGACGGCATCCGCGAGGAGATCACCCTCGACATCGAGCAGGTGCGGGCCGACGTCAACAAGCTCGAGTCCGTGGATCAGGGGCCCAGACCGGAGGGGAGTTTGCCATCTCGCCAGGGCGGACCGTCTCGAGGAGGCGCAGCCAGCGACGGGCTGGGGTTCGAGAGCGACCACCGCGGCAAGTCCCATAACATCTATGTGCCTCCACCGGCAAGAGGTGCACGAGATCTGAATCCTTCGCCCAAATTTTTTTCGCCTCGCGATTTCTCTGTTCTGGATACTGCTGAGTCGTCTCCTTTCTCTCTGCATCTGGAGATGCCCCGATTCGATGGTACCAATCCTCGATTATGGCAAAATCGTTGTGAGGATCAGTTCAGATTGTGGAGCGTCCCTGCCCACAGGTGGATTTCTCTGGCTACAACGCAGTTTGAAGGAGCAGCAGCGCATTGGCTGGAGTCTGTGTAGCGTCGCATGCCCAATTCCAGTTGGTCTGAATTCTGTTCTGCTCTTCAAGCCAGGTTTGGCCGCAACCAGCACCAGACACTCCTGCGCAAGCTGTTTCGAATCGCACAAACAAGTACTGTAGAAGATTATGTGGATCGTTTCGCAGAACTGTATGACCAACTGACAGCTTACGAAGATACACCGAATGACTTGCACTATACTACCAGATTCCTTGACGACCTAAAACCTGGTGTACGGATTGCTGTTGCTCTACAGAAACCTAAGAATCTAGATGCTACCTATGAACTGGCCCTGTTACATGAGGAGCTTGGTGAAGGTTTCACACCGATCAATAGCTATTCAGCCAAGCGCATGTCACCTCCTGGACCTACCACTTCTCCTTCCATTGTCAAAACTGCAGAAGAAAAGAGGAGGACTGAAAATGCCAAACCAACCGAAGTGAAGATAAGTGGTCAGCGTTGAGAGAATTCAGGAGATCCAAGGGTCTCTGTTTTGTTTGTGGTGAGAAATGGTCCAGAGATCATGTGTGCAAGTCCACTGTGCAACTGCATCTTGTTCAGGAGATGATTGAACAATTGCAGATTAGCTCACCAGAAGAATCTGAAACTTTTGACAGTGAACCCCCTTCTTCTGTTTCATCTTCAGTGCACTCCATTAGACTTTCTGCTGCTGCTATGGGAAGGGAACCTGAGGCTCCTGTTTTGCAATTACAAGTGGATATTCAGGGGCATAATTTGAGTTTCCTTGTGTATTCGGGCATCACTCATTCGTTTATTGACAACAAATTTGTAACATTGTCAGGTGTGGTTCCTATTGTTCCTGTTAAAGTTACAGTGGCAGGTGGGGCTGTTATATCGTGTCAGCACAGTATTGAGGCTTGTAGCTGGACCAGTAATGGGGTACAATTCCAATCCAACTTCAAACTCTTACCTCTCAACACGTATGATGGTATTCTTGGACTCGATTGGTTAGCCCAGCATAGCCCTATGAAAATCGATTGGGTGGAATAGTGGATGTCTTTCAGTTATGAGGGAAGTGTGGTCACCTTACAGGGTATAAATGCAACAGAATACACTTATGCATGTGTGTCCATTTCAACTATCCAAGTCACAGAACCCACTGCAATTCCTGATGAGATGCAACAACTTATAGATGAGTTTGCTGATGTCTTTGCAGCTCCTACAGAGTTACCCCCCAGGAGAGAAAGTGACCATCACATTCCCCTGATTCCAGGGGCAAGGCCTGTTACTTCAAGACCTTACAGAATTGTTCCTCAGTTAAAGGATGAGCTTGAGAGGCAAATTAATGAACTGCTTGTAGCTGGACTGATCAGAGTTAGCAAAAGTCCTTTTTCTTCCCCAGTTTTACTTATTAAGAAGAAAGGAGGAGAGTGGAGACTGGTTGTGGATTATAGGATGTTAAATGCCATTACTGTTACTGGTAAGTTCCCAGTCCCAGTTATAGATGAGCTACTGGATGAGTTAGCTGGTGCTGCATGGTTCACTAAGCTAGATTTGAGGGCTGGTTATCATCAGATTCGGTTAGCTCCTGGAGAAGAGTACAAGACTGCATTCTCTACACATATTGGTCACTATGAATTCAATGTATTGGCCTTTGGATTGAGTGGTGGTCCTAGCACTTTCCAGGGTTCTCTAAACAATACATTGAAACATGTCAACAGAAAGAACACACTCTGTTTCTTCGATGATATCCTCATCTTCAGCAAAACTTACAAGGAGCACCTTGCTCATGTCTGAAGGGTATTGGAATTACTCAAAGCTGACCAGTGGAAAGTTAAGTTGTCCAAATGTGCTTTTGCTCAACAACAAATTGATTATCTGGGCCACACTATTAGTGCTGTAGGTGTATCCACTGATTCTTCTAAAATATCCACTGTTCAGAACTGGCCTACTCCTACTAATGTAAAGGAAGTGAGAGGATTTCTTGGTCTCAGTGGGTATTACAGGAAATTCATCCAGCATTATGGCATAATCAGCAAACCACTGACTGAACTCCTCAAGAAGGGAGTACCATTTGTATGGTCCCAAATTACTGCAGAAGCTTTTGCTATCCTGAAGCAGAACTTGATTGAGGCCCCTGTTTTAGCTCTTCCTCGGTTTAATAAACCTTTTGTTATTGAAACAGATGCCTGTGACAAAGGGATTGGAGCAGTCTTAATGCAAGAAGGTCATCCCCTGGCTTATCTCAGTAAGGCTCTGGGGCCCAAAAACAGGGGACTGTCAGTCTATGAGAAGGAATACATGGCTATTTTACTAGTTGTGGAACAGTGGAGACCTTACTTACAGATGCAACATTTTGTGATCAAAACTGATTAGAAAAGTTTGGTTCATTTGCAGAACCAAAAGCTGCATACTCTTTGGCAACAGAAAGCTCTCACCAAGTTAATGGGGTTGGATTATGAGATTGTATATAAGAAAGGGGTTGAGAATTCTGCAGCAGATGCCCTGTCAAGGAGACCACCAGATCAACAATTGTTTTCTATATCTAAGATACAGCCAGTATGGATGACTGAAGTAATTGACAGTTACAATGATGACAAGTCTGCTATTGAACTCCTGCAACAACTGGCTCTAGACCCTGTTGCCAAACCCAATCACCAACTGCTGCAAGGGATAATTAGATATAAAGGAGCCATATGGATAGGTAATAAGCAAGAATTACATGATAATTTTTTTGCTGCATTCCATGACAGCCCAGTTGGTGGCCATTCAGGGTTTCGTGTTACCTATCACAAGATACATTCTCTATTTAGATGGTCAGGAATGAAGAAATTCATCAAAGATAAAGTACAATCTTGCATTATCTGTCAACAAGCTAACCGAGAAAGAGTTAACTACCCAGGGTTGTTGTCCCCTCTGCCAGTTCCTAATAAAGCTTGGGAATATGTTACTATGGATTTCATTTCTGGTCTGCCAGTCTCAGGTCAATTTGATTGCATATTCTTGGTTATTGACAAGTTCACTAAATATGGCCATTTCATGCCCTTGAAACATCCTTTCACTGCTACTAAGGTTGCTGAAGTGTTCCTATATAATGTGTACAAGTTGCATGGGATGCCAGAGTATATAGTGTCAGACAGAGACCCTATTTTCACTAGTGCATTTTGGCAAACCTTGGTCAAAAGAACTGGCACCCAGCTTAATATGAGTACTGCTTACCATCCAGCTACTGATGGGCAGACTGAGAGAGTGAATCAACAAGTTGAGTGTTATCTCAGGAGTTTTATCAGTGCACATCCTAAATAATGGAGCAAGTGGCTTGCAATGTGTGAATTCTGGTATAATACTAACTGGCACTCTGCAGTGGGCAAGACTCCCTTTGAGATTTTGTATGGCCATTCTCCAAGGTACTTTGGCATCACTGCCAGTGACACTATAGCTTCTCCTGACATCCAGCAGTGGCTATTAGAAAGGCAGACTGTGTTGGATTCTGTCACCCAACATCTGCACAGGGCTCAACAGAGAATGAAAGCTCAAGGTGATAAGCACCGGACTGAACGTGTCTTTGAAGTTGGTGAATGGGTTTTTCTCAAGCTCCAACCTTATGTCCAATCCTCAGTTGTTCGTCGAGCAAACCACAAACTCTCCTTCAAATACTTTGGTCCATATAAAATTCTGGGCAAGATTGGTGAAGTGGCATACAAGCTGGAGTTGCCTGCTACTAGCAAAGTCCATTCAGTTTTCCATGTATCTCAACTCAAAAAGGTGATCTCTCCTGGTACAGCGATTGTTCCTAATCTTCCGTCCCAGTTTTCTGATCTGCAGGTGCTAGTGCAAGTGCTTCAGTCTCGAGTGCGTCAGGTTGGTCAGAAAACAGTGGCGCAGGGCCTGATATTGTGGAGTGGTTCTTCTCCGGACGAAGCTACATGGGAAGACCTGGAGTCTCTGCGGCAACAATTCCCTCGCGCTGCGGCTTGGGGTCAAGCCGCTACTCAACGAAGGGGGGATGTCAGCGAACCACTATCTACCAAGGGGATTACTGACGAAGGAGGAACTGCTGCGACTACAACTGGTGTCGACAACAGCAAGACAGCTACATCGCCAGAACCGAGGCCCAAGTCCACTCGGCCCAGGAAGATACCCCAGTGGCTTGCAAGCCCAAACTGGGCCCGTTGATTCGGGTGTAATAGTACTTATAGCCGTTAGTTGCTTTCCTTTTGCTTTTGGCGATGGACTCGGTGGCTACGGCCAACCTTGTATCTGATACAGACGCGAGGGTGGTTGGAACACGCCTGTCAAATTCAAATTCTAGATCGAATCCCCAACATTCGCCATGGCCATGTGAGCTAGATCTAAGTACCTCACACATCAGCACCCACCGATGTATAGAGTGATCATCGATCCAGTGATCTTGGAGATATATGCATGTAGGGAGACGCTAGCACTAGCGGAAGACCTACACATACAAGGGATGAAGGTAGCCTCGGACTGCCTAGGTGTGGTGAATGACATAAACCATGAGATGTGAGGTTGTCAATAAGGTCATTTGATCCGAGTCAAAGCTCAACATGGTGGTGTGGGACAAGGAAGATGGGACCAGAGAGGCGAGGAGAGTGTGGAGGCTAGGATTGCAGGAAGAAGTTTGTGGGGTTCGATGTGGGCGAACACAATACGGACCAGTGTGGTGGACGTGTCCGTATCACTTTAAATTCATTTCACATCTGGACTAGATTTAGACTGCTTCGTGATGTTCAGACAATTAAGAATGGCTTGGGAGGCATTATTAGACCGACCATTTTATGTAGACAATGTTCGGGGAGTCATTCAAACACTAGTAGATTAAGCAAAGAAGAAAGATGATCGATCTCTTTTGCCTCAAACTCTAAAAGTTAGAGAAATATTCCCAGGAAAGGTTTAGGGCTTGGAATATTTTTTTTGACGAAAATGCTGCTGTGCAGCTTTTCATTGAATATGAGAGAGGGAAGACAACATCTGTTAGTTACAAAATTTGCACGAAATGTGCATCACCGCATACCGTATCCTAATGTCTAGTCTGGTTCTAGAGGTCTATGCAGTAGGTTGTTGATCTTGTTACGGCCGGCTATCGTCCAAGTGTCAATGTCTTCAATCAGGCGGTGGAAGACCTACATCCCCGTCGAGAACTTGTTATCAAAGATCCGCGCATTTCGCTCTTTCCATGCCGTCCACCAGACCAACTGCACCAGCGAGCTCCATCCACGTCTATGGTCCCTCGGCACCCTGGACCGGCTTTGATCCCACCATTCTAGAAGATTTGCCGCGGTTGCGGATGGTGCCAGCGTCGCCGGTAGACCGCACCGGCTTAGCACCCTCTGCCAAAGCTCCGTGGTGAAGGAGCATGAGGCGAGCAGGTGAAATACGCTCTCCGGCGTCCTCTGGCAGAGACTGCATGATGCATTATGTGGCCATCCTCGTTTGGCCAGGTTGTCGGCGGTGAGGCATCGATTTAGCACCGCCAGCCAGGAGAATATTTTGCACTTCATGGGTGCGTCGGCCTTCCAGATGATCTGTTTGAATTCAGTCCGTGTCGATCCCTCGAATTGAATCGCATACGCTGATGCCGACGTGAATCGTCCATCAGCTGTCCATTTCCATTCCACCCAGTCCGGCTCGTCAGTCAGCACCACATGTTGCAGTTGCACCCAGAGTGTGGTGAACTCCTGGATGGCCTGGCCTGAGGGGTTTACTTTGATATGTCTTGTCCATCTTGCATCGCCGATTGCTTCTGCCACCGTGAGCTTCTTTCTTGTGCAGTGTTTGTAGAGCTCGGGGAGGCAAATGTTCATACTTGCACTTAGGAGCCAAGGTTCCGTCCAAAAGCTTATCTTCTTGCCGTTTCCAAGATGGAATTTCACTGATGCATTGAAGAGTGCCCTTACACGCTCATCCGTGGGCAATGGCAAGCCCAGCCATGGCTTTTCAGGTTCGGTCCATGTTTGCCAAAGCCATCTCATTCTAAGCGCTGTGCTCTGTGCCTCAATATTGGTGATGCCGAGCCCTCCGAGCTCTCGCGGTCTGCATACGGCCCTCCAGTTTACCAAACATTTCCCGCCCGGGGCGACCTCTTTGCTCTCCCAAAGGAATCCTCTTCGGACCTTATCAACAGCTTTACGTAGCCAGACCGGAGGGTCGATGGCGATCATTTGGAAGACAAGCATGGCCGAGAGGACCTGTTGCACTAGGCTCAGCCGGGCGTCCATGGAGAAGTGAGCTAATTTCCATCCCTTCATCTTGCCGTAGACCTTGTCCAGCGCCGGTTGCCAGTCAGCTCTAGTGATCCTGCAGTCAGAGAGAGGCATGCCCAGGTATGTGCAAGGAAAGTGCTTGATCGGGCAGCCCAGCTCCCCGGCAATTGCTTCCATATCTATCCCTCCGCAGCAGATAGGTGTTAATGAGCTCTTTCCATAGTTCGTACGCAATCCTGAAGCTGTACCAAAGGCGTCTAGCATATCCTGAACAACCTTCATCTCTTGGATGTCTGGTTTTATGAATATAATTGCATCGTCGGCGTATAGGGATGTTCTGTAGGCCAATCTCTGGTTGCCAATGGGCTTTAGAATCCCTACTTGAGATGATTTGGCGAACATTGTTGCCATGCAGTCCAGGACGATGACGAAGAGGAGTGGTGATAATGGGTCGCCTTGACGCAAACCTCTTCTATGAATAATTGGCTCGGAAAGTTGCCCATTGATGAGCACCCGAGTGGATTGAGTGGCAAGCAGATTTGAAATCCAATTCAACCATTTCCTACCGAACCCATTCGCCTGCAAAACTTCCAGCAAGAATTCCCATGACACCGTATCAAATGCTTTTTCGATGTCAAGCTTGATCATCATGGCTGGGGTCTTTGCTTGTCGTAGCGCCCTTGCAATCCCTCTGACATAGATGTAATTATCATGTATATTTCTGTCCTTAATGAATGCGTTTTGGCAAGGTCTGACAAGTGCGTCCCTCCTGCAACGCAAGCGACTGGCCAAAATCTTCGCAAAAAGCTTGGTGAAACTATCAACGAGGCATATTGGTCTGAAATCCCTTGGTCCAGCAGCATCTTCTCACTTTGGGAGCAGAATCATCGTTGCAGTATTTAAGGGGCGGAGCTGTGCGGCATCTAATTGTTCGACTGCCCTGATCGCTACCATTAGCTCAGGTTTGATGGTGTGCCAACATTGCTGATAGAATAGTCCTGTGAATCCATCTGGTCCCGGGGCTTTGTCTCCATTAACGTCCTTTACTGCGGCTAGCACTTCCTCGTCAGTGAAGGGGGTCTCCAAGTCTGCTAGATCAGAGCTCTCAATGCCTATCGGCTTGGAATATTTTATTTGTAAAACTGCATCCACGGTATATTTTGTAGCTAGTGCATGTTTTGTTTTTCTAAACAATACATATGTAGACGATTGTACTATACACATACACTCATTCTATAAATGCACACACACATCCTACACATATTAGCAATTTTGAGAAAGTGAGCTGACACATTATTTTAAAATTAACAAAATCCCCACAAACGACATTATAGTCAACAAAATGTCTTTCTCTTATTGACGCACCTCATTAAAAAATTAATAAATTCAGAAAAATGCAATCACAATGCCAAATGTATGACTTGAACTCTGTTGGGTCGGTTCCACCAAAAGAAACCTGATCATCTGCCTCCTGAAAAAACCTAATCATCTGGTGACCTACGCTCAATTCGATCTTGACTTGACTTGCACATGCCGTGTCAGGTCAGCAGCACGTCGGATTTTATTCTTTTACTTACGCACAAAATACTAGTCCCAATCGAGCTCCTCCATATTTGCAGATACGCCCCTCCCACTCTCCCGCCATTTCCAAATCCAACCCTGCCCTATAAATAATAAGCGACAATTCATAAAAGGAGCGCGAGATCGATCGCGCGCGCCCTTGATCGGATCGGAACCCGTCGAGGAACCGCGAGGGAGCTCGATCCGATCGCTGGAGGGCCGCACCCACCAGATCAGGAAGAGCCGAGGGATCCCAGCCAAGGAGGAGCACGCGGTTTGGCGCCTAACTTGTGCTGATTGGCCGATCTCTGCTTCTTGTTCCAGCGCGCGTGCGGATCCATGGAATCGGTGTCGGAGAGGACTGGTGAGTGCTTTGCTTTTGCTGGAATTGTTGTTATGTTGCGTGCTCCATGGCGGGTGAGATTTGGATCCTGTAGCTCGAGGATCGGCCTGCTGAAACTGCTGCTGCTGCTGCTTGGTTCAGGATGTTACGGCGATTCCCTAGGACATATATTCGCCGCAGAGTGAGTTGATGTGCGAGATCTTGGTGCCTTGTTTTTATATTATCTTGCGTAATCATGCCATAGCTCTTGGTAGCACTTGAGAAACCCTGGACATTATTAGTAGCCAGCTGTTGGATTCGACCAGCAAAGCCAGGCATTGAGGAATTGCCCGAGCTTCAAAACTTGCGCTTTCCTGCATTGACCATTGGCTGGGTGCTATGCTGCTACCATATGGAAATCATGTCACATGTTCGTGGTTTGTGTAGTAGGCTCAGGCTGCGCTTAATTATATACTCCCTCCGTTCCTAAATATAAGTCTTTTTAGAGATTTCTGTATGTACTACATACAGATGTATATAGACGTACGTTTGGAGTGTAGATTCACTCATTTTGCTCCGTATGTAGTTCATATTGGAATCTCTAGAAAGACTTATATTTAGGAACGGATGGAGCACATAGTTATGCTTCTTTTTAGAGAAAAGGCCTAAGCCCGACTTTAAAAATAAAGCCACACGGCAGAGTTACAGAGCCAACACAGCAACACGGGGACGAAGCCACCACCAGTTCACCAAAACACGGGCAATCAACGACGAGCACGAAAGTAAGACGGATACATGGCACCCTGCCAGACACGGCACGCAGGCCGGAAATTAAGGAAAGACAAAGCCAACAACTAAGTCGAAGAGCCACCAAAATTCGAGATCAGACATCAGGATCCTGCCCAATAAGAGACGACACCGAGGCCCGGATTTTAGATATGAGCAGATCAAGAGCTTCCCGGTCGTCCCCCTTAGTCAATGATCTCCACTGTTGCAAGAAGATACATGATTTAAATAAACATTCAGCAGCTTTAGTAGGAAAGACATGTTCGATCATAAATTTGTTCCTAATAGTCCAAAGCGACCAGCATATAGCACCCAGACCAACCCAAAAGACCCTCTTTGTAACACCAGCCAATGAATTGGCAAGACTTCTCAGCTCAAGAAAGGAGGAGGGATTCCAAGTAACTTGGAGCCAGGATCTGACACATCTCTATACCAGTTTAGCAAGCACACAACGGGAAAAAATGTGATTCGTGTCCTCCAAGGCCCCACAGAGAGCACAAAACTCCGAGCCCAGCCCATTCCGCTTACGGATTTGGTCAGCCGTGGGGAGACGGCCTCTGAAGGCCTGCCAGAGAAAGATTTTGATTTTCGGAGGAACACGGGAACGCCAAATGCTAGAAAATCTATTAGAAGGGGCACCACCAATAAGTCTAGAGTACAAGGATTTAACCAAAAAGCGGCCCGAGGTGGAGTGAGGCCAAACCATTGAATCCGGAACCTCCGAGAGCATGGGGAATAAGGTAGAGAGACTTTGCCAATCTTCCAACTCTTCAGGAGAAAGGGAGCGGCGGAAAGCCAGATCCCAATTATTAGCCGACACCTCCGCGATGGAGATGTTTGGGTTAGGGCAATACGAAAAAAGAACATGGAATCTAACAGAGAGGGGAGTATCTCCACACCACCAATCAAGCCAAAAACGAACCGAGGAACCATCTCCTACGATGAACTTAACATGTTCGAGGAACAGAGGCTGAACTTTAATAAGATCCTTCCAGAATTGAAATCCACGCTGGGCCCTAGCAAACATCGGGCTAGAGTGGGGAAAATATTTAGCTTTAAGAATAGAGTACCATAAGGAGCTGGCCCCACTAGACATGATCTTCCACCACCATTTGATCATAAGGCATTTATTCATGACCGACGTGTTGATGATGCCCAACCCCCAAGGTTTTTAGGCCTACACATGAGTTTCCATTTAACCGGCCTATATTTCCGTCTGTTGTCAGCAGCGTTCCAATAAAAAGCACCCCTGTGCTTGTCAAAACCCGCATGAATACCAGCCGAAAGAAGATAAAAGCCCATTAGAAACATAGGAAGGGAGGACAGACAAGCATTGATCAGAGCCACTTTCCCGGCATTGGTATTGTACCTACCACGCCAGGGAAGGACCCTGTTTCCCACCTTAGAAACAGCCGGCGCAAAGTCTTTTCAATGGAGCAGATCTGGCGAAATGGGAAGACCGAGGTATTTAAAGGGAAAGGAGCCCAGGTTACAGTTGAGGAGCCGAGCCACTCTCAAAGTCTCTGCATCATCAACACCAGTGATAAGGACCTCACTCTTAGAAAAGTTAATTTTCAGACCCGAAACCGCCTCAAAACACAGGAGGATAAACTTGAGGTGGGCAATGCATTCATCGTTCAATTCAACCATAATAATGGTGTCATCAGCGTATTGCAGGTGAGTAATACCATCCGGGATTAGATGAGAGACCACCGGTAAGATATGACCATGATGGGCAGCCCTAGACAAGATGCGGGAAAAGGCATCGGCAACGAAGTTGAACAAAACAGGGGAGGCAAGATCGCCCTGTCGCAGGCCCCTGCCATTGACAAAGAAGTTACTAACGTGACCATTAACAGAGACCGCAGTGTGGCCTCCCGAGACCAACTGCATAATACGATGAACATACGCCCCATCGAAGCCTTTCGCTAAGAGAACCTTTCTTAGGAAAGGCCAACTAACCGAATCATAGGCTTTCTCAAAGTCCAATTTGAGGATGACAACTTTAGATTTACGAGATCTCAGGTCATGAACGATCTCATGGAGACAGAGAATACCATCTAAAATGAAACACCCTTTGATGAAAGCAGATTGGGACGGGCTGATAACTCGATGAGCAACAGGGGAGAGGCGTGTTGCAAAACCCTTAGCTGGAAGCTTGGCGAAATTATTGATCAGCGCAATAGGCCTGAACTGGGAAATCAGCTCAGCACCTTTAACTTTAGGAATCAAGGTGATCACCGCATAATTGAGGTGAGATATGTCAATGGTACCCAGACAAAAGCCCTGAATAACCTGATAGACCAACTGTCGCAACTGCGGCTAGAATTTTCTGAAGAAGGGGATCGAGAATCCATCCGGCCCCGAAGCATCATTAGGGTTGGCAGAGTTAACCACATCCCAAATTTCCTTATTAGATAGGGGCACCATCAAGGCTTCGTTCTCTTCGGCCGAAATTTTCATATTATGGTCCCACAGGGGGGGAGAGATAGAGAAGCCGCAAGGAGGTTTGGCCCCTAGAAGCGAAGAGAAGAAGTCCACCACATGAGAGAGGATCACGGATTGGTCCGAGGACCGAGCACCATTAATAATCAGGTTGTTAATACAACATCGCCTCCTTCGACCATTAGAGATGGCGAAGAAATACGCAGTAGGGGAATCCCCTTTTAGCGTCCAATTTAACGTGCTACGCTGGCGCCAATACACTTCTGCCTGATGATGCAACTGCATCAAGGCGGCCTCTAGATTATAGCGCAGAGCCCACCCATCATCGGAGAGACCCAAAGTATCGGCCGTGCGGTCTAGGTCCATGATCTGGGATTCAAGAGCATTCTTCGACCTACGTTCCTCCGCAGCGTGGTTACGGGACCAACCTCTAAGGAATTTTCACAGTTCATAGGAACAGGAATGCCAGTCATTCATAGGACCAAAGGAGCGGGGATTTGGGGCCAAGAGGTTAAGGATCTTAGTAGCCAACATGTCATTAAACCCTTCGACGAGCAGCCAGGAAGCATCAAATTGGAATCTAGAGGGTGGTCTATCTTGATGCATCCCAGCGTGAAGAAGGAGAGGGGTATGGTCGGAGCCCACGAGACTTTTAGCAAGAAGGGAAGCCCGAGGAAAAAGAGAGTCCCAACTGGAACAAATGAACACTCGATCTAGCACAGATCTAATCGAGATAGCTTGATGGTTAGACCAAGTAAAGCGGGCCCCCACCCTAGGAAGCTTGCGGATAGCACTGGAGCTAATGAAGTTGTTGAAGGCATTAGCCAGAGGCCAGGAGAAATTGCCATTGCTTTTGTCCGAGGGGGAGCGAAGAAGATTAAAGTCACAACCGATAACTATCGGTATATTACATGCCTCGATCTTAGCAGAGAGCTCATCCGGGAACTGAGAGGACAGCGAATGATCAGCAGGGCCATATACCACAATAAATTCACACAGAGTGTTAAGAACTTTATGATAAACTATCGTGCTAGCCCAAAAAATGCCATGATCAAAAGCCATGAAGTCAAAGACATCGTTTTTGGAGCCAATCAAGATCTCTCCCGAATGGCCCGAAGTAGGAAGCACGTGCCAATCAAATCTGTCCATGCCCGCGATCGCAGAGAGTTCATTGGGAGAGAAGGATTCTCTAAAGGTTTCGACTAGCCCAACAATGTCAATATTATTCCCACGCACTAAATCACTAATCTGGTCTCGGCGTCCCCTAGCACCAAACCCCCTGATGTTCCAAAATAAGGCTTTCATTTATAGGAAAGATTTTTGATGTGGAGACTCGACCTGCTAGGGGCTACACAGGGTTTTGATCTTTTGGCAATGCCCCTCCTAGAATAGCTTGGCTGGGGTTGGCCACTACCAACCACCACGCCATCCCCCTGAGACCCAACACTCACTGAAACTGTAGCCGTAGAGGCAACAGCCTCTTTGGCCTTAGCAATGGCAGCCTGGGCCACCTCATTGGCCCGAATAGAAGAAAGGAGGGAGGAAGGAGAGCCTAGCTCGGAGTCGACAGAAACGCCCACATCAGACATGATATTTAACAGGTGATCATCAGAAAGAGGAGGTAGAACAAGCCGAATCGGGGAAGGGGGAGGGATTGGACCAATATTATTACCTCAAGGAGGACGATCCTTAGCAGCCGCCCGCCGCTCCGCCCGCGCCATCACCGATTCACCCGCGTCACACACCCGCCTGCCCTTGCGAGCCGTGGAGGTAGGCGACCGGATCGAGGGAGAGCGAGCCATGGGAGAGGCCGGAGCAGGACCCGAACGCGACATCAAGGCAAGATCCTTGTCGAGGCGACGGCAAACTCCCGTCATCGACTGCTTAGAGCCCGAAGAAGCCTTGCTCTTCGCAGAGAATTTCCGCACCGAAGATTTCTTCTTCCTCTTGGATTGCGAATCATCATCAGCACGGCCAGGGGTGAGGGGCAGATCCTCAATACCCGAGCGCGTGGGAGAGAGAGGGCGGCCCGGGAGGTTGGAGCAGGCCCTGGAGATGGGGGTGACCGTGGCAGCCGGCTTCTTGCGCAACAAATCATCTTCAGCATGCATCACTGGGGCAGAAAGAGGGGCGGCCTCTGCCTCGCGAGGGGCCTTATCAACAGGCGCTTGAGACTTGAACAATTCCCGCTCAGATTCAGCCAGCCCGTCCCATTCGGATTGAGTGAAGCACAGATCAGAACCCCCACTAGGGTTCTGCCCACCCATAGAACCATCCCCATTCTTATCATGCTTATCCGAGAGGTTGGATGAGGGGGAGGGGGGATGGTGGTGGAAGGCTTCAGCTCCTTCCACCCGAACACGCATTCTGACACCATTGGGCGAGGGAAACACATCAATCGATCCGCGGACACAGAGTGGGTCAACACACCAGATCTTGATACGAGCAGGACCAACCTTATCCAGCGATTCCGCGTCCACTTCCACTGGTTTACCAATCAGAGCGCCAAAGGCCATCAGAAAGGAAGACGAGCGGAGCTCCACTGGCACATCATCCACCAAAACCCAAATCTGAGAGAGGGCCAACAGCTTTTCCACCGCAGGACGCAGGCTTCACCGACACCACCAGCTAATTGAGGGGGAGGGTGAAGCTGGTGCACGACGCAATCATACGGAGGCAGTCCTTGGAGGGGAAAACAACAGAGAACTCAAAGTCTGACAATTGATTCACTTGCCAGTCCCATCCTTCGACATCCCAGATACGAAGCCCTTCAAGCAGAGTTTGGGAGGAGATCTTTTGCTCTTGCACCGTGATAATGGTGGCATTGGAAAGGGAGGGGGCCGCCACCAGAACAGGTAGATCACAGTCCAAGGCGAAAAAGGAGCATCCAGGGAGGCCCGAGCCAAATTGGAGGAAGGAGGCTTCTGACGATTCTGACAGTTGACAGTGAGGTGCCCATATGAACGGCAAATCAGGCAGAATGGGGGATTGGTGCATCTGGATTGAAAATGCCCGGGCTGATGACAGGCAAAACAGGTAAGAGCCGAGGGGTTGCTCAGGGTTGCAGGGATAGGGCGATGCATCGGAAGGGAGGGAGGAGGAGGAAGGATGCCATCCCCCACCCCCGACGAAGACGCGCCAGGGTGAGGGCCAACAGGGCGCCGGACCGGGCCGGCGAAGGACCGCGGAGGGGGGCGAGGCCCAGCGCCAGCGCCTACAGGGCGAGGGACCTACCGCACCGGGGCAGGAGCGCGACGCCCCGCACCCTGGCCAGGCAAAGAGCTCGACGAGGACGAGCGCCCCCCCACCAGCCGCCGCCTCCCATGGATCCAGCGCCGGAGGGAGAGACGGCCCAGATCCAGAGCCTTGCTGGAGCGACTCCGGACCAGCAGCCCACGCAGCACGATCGCGAGCCACCTGCTCCGCCTCCAGCTTGAAACGCAAGGAGGCCTCGAGCTCCAGATCCACACCCGAGCCCGGCAAGTCCTCACGCTGGCGCTTGCTACCCGAGACAACATCACAAGACGAGCCCCTGGACTTGTCCATGGAGAGAGCCGCCACGAAGGAGAGGAGGAGGGGAGGGGGAGGGGTGGATCTGACGAGACGGCGAATGGGGGCACGGTGTCTACGCAAGTCAGCGGCGGAAGTCGGAAACCCTAGCAAGGGGGGAACGGAGCCGCGGGGGACCCATATATAGCCAGACCGAGCCAAACCACTTGGGCCTGGCGGGCCACATGGGCCGGGGGAGGGGGGAGGGAGGACACAGGCAAGCGGGAGCCGCACGGGCCCCCAAGAGGAAGGGGGGAAAATCGTCAACTGATCACAGAATAGGAGGAGCGGGCTGGATAGCCAGAGAAGAACCAGGAGGCCCAATAGGCCCAGCGACCAGCCCACCACGTGACCCACTAGTCAACGGGTGGGAGACCAGATCTAGGGCAGGCGCCGCCGTCTCCATGACGCATCCCGCCGCCGCCGTCGCCGGAGACGACGGAGCAGAGGCAGAGGGAGGAGAGGGAGGGCAAACCATGGCCGGAGCGGCACTCAGGATCCCAGATCCGGGCGAGGGAAGGGAAAACTTACCAGACTTGCGACGGCGGCGAGAGACCCGGACCCAGCCAGCGTCAGACGACGGGGGCGGCACCGGCCGGCCCCGACCTCCAGGCCCAAACTTGCGGGAACGGGGCGCAGCGGACGGAGAGGAGGTCCGCACAGGAAGGACCGGCGAGGGCGAGCACAAGGCCTCCTCGTCCGACGAGCAGTCCTCATCGGATTGAGGGCCCAAAAGCGAGAGCCAAACGACGCTGGGGGAGGAAGTGGAGCCCGCGACACCGGTGAGCGTACCGAGGGAGAAGAACCAGACTTGGGGGAGGGGGCGGACCAGGGCCCGGGACGACCACAGAGGAGCAAGGGACGGCGGCGGAGGGGCAGGGGAGGGGGGAGAGAGGAGCGGGAGGGAGAGAGAGGAGAGCCATCCAAAAGCCCGTTGCTCCATAGTTATGCTCATGTACGTGTCTTGTGAATAGTTGGCGCAGGCCTGAACTAAAGCAGAGGGCAGTGGTGGGATGCCTGTATCATAGCAGAAACCCGGTGATCCAAGTGTGAGGCCTTGGGAGACCTCAATTGCAACATAGTACTGTTTGACCAAAAAAAGAAAGAAAGAATGGCACTGAATGATGGTCATAACCGCCTTTGTTATGCATGATTGATGCTGTTAGCCTCATGATAAATTAGGCTAGAATAATTGAATAAGTGGCCTGAATTCGTACAGCAAGTTGGAGTGCTGCGCGCATAACCATTGTGTTAATAATATTCATCTGTGGTGCATGTGACTCCCGTGGTAGGTAGGTTGCTGAATGGCAGGATTTTATGTTGGATGCAACCTATGAAGCACCGATACTGATACGTAAATTCGCCATTTTGAAAAAGTGCCAATACGGAGATACGTTTTACTATCTTTTAAATTCAAAACAAAAAAGTATAGAAGTTAGAAACAACAGATAATCATATAGATGCATGAAAATGAAATAATTGGTTTGGCTGTACATTTATTGCACATCTCAAGAATAAAAAGATCTTGCAATTTTTTAATCCAATTGCTCGCGTAAATCACTCACCAAACATTCTGTAATGTAGTATTTGGTCCTTCTCCCCTCTTCTTCTCAGTGCTTGCATTTGATGAAGCAAAACTTGCTTAATCACTAGGCAAGGACACATTCTTTGTCTTGTTTTGTGCTAATGCAATTCGAGCCATTACAACCTCAGCTGGTGATTTCTCTATAATTGTAACATGGCTCCACAATGGAGCCCTTAGATTGGTAGGTTCAGCAGGAGGAGCCATCTGGAGGAGGGGGTCAGAGGAGATACATCATGAGAGGAGAAAGGAGAAGACAGAGAGGAAGTGAGCTTAGCTACGGTGGCTGGCGGCTAAACAACTCAGTGTACATACGTTGGTGGTTGTGCCGACCTCAACCGATGAGCTGCCACCAGGATCGAGCTTGACAAGAGGTCTGGGCTGCTGCGTGAGAGGGGCTGAGGGTGAGGGGGAGTCGGAGACGAGGACGACGGGGAGTCGGTGAGGAAGGAGGAGCAGCTCCTCGTAGGCTCGCCGCCGGCCTGCTGCCGCCGCTGGGTGAGCAGCCGCTGCCTGCTGTGGCCTGTGGAGCTCGGAAGGAAAGAGGGGGAGGGAAAGGATGGGGCGTCGGCGGACTAGGGTTGCCTGGTTACTCGTTATCTCTTGTTATGTGGGCTGGGCCGTATCCAAGAAGCACCCACCAAGTATCCAACAGGTATCGGGTTTGTTTTAAATCGTTTATTTCTGGATACTCACAGGATACGTATCCACCATGTATCAGAGCCGTATCAGTATCGGATACGGTATCTGATACGGGTACACGAGGTCAGTGAAGTATCCGTGCATTCGAGGATGCAACTATAGTGCAAAGCAGCTATACTCATTTGTTACTTTTGTCTATTTATGCAAGCTTAGCTTCATTCTAGCCTAGTTTTGTTGTGATTGTGCCTTTTGTTCTAAAATGGCAGGGTCAAAAAAGGTATGAACAACACATGAGCCGTGGAATGATCTTTTATAGTATTTTTGGCACTCTACAAAGTGCAGAGCTAATTTTACAGCCTTATCTTTTCTGTTTTACATAGGCTATCACTAATTTACCATTCTTGAGACTTGAGCTAAGTCGCTGAATCTTTCTGCTTTAGGCGCTATGGATTCACCGGAGCCAAGAATCGAGGTCGAGCAAAAACCTGTTCTCGGTAGTAACACTAAAGAGCAGGCCATTATTTGATTATATTTTTACAGATATTCTATAGAAACTGTCTACTGTTTTTCACCCTTTTTGCTATTGTATACCTTTTTCTACCCAGACCATTCCTAGGAAGGATGAGAAAACTGTTAAACCTACCATTTCACTTGATTCAAGTGTTATCAATCTACCAAGTGAAGGACAAGTCCAGGCGGTCACATCCAACATAGGTGGGGAACATAGGGCTGCATATCCACAACACATTTATTCCTCGCAAGCACAACCATTCTATTACCAAGGTGAGGCCACTTTTGTGCTGTATTTACAAGGTTGCACCTTTTGATCGCATGGTTATTCTCTTGTTTGTGAAGCAAAACATATGTTTACACTGTTGAGGTGTGCTTCGGTACCCCCTGCTCCCCTCGGTGCAGATCAACAGTTACGACTAAAAGTTACCCTTTTGATATTGTCGGAAATCTCTACTCTCGGCTCACACGAACACGAAGAACAGAGAGTTAAAGAGGATTCTTTTGCGCCGCGTGCAATTGCGACTTTTCTGATTTCTTTCTTCTCCTTTTATTCGGGCTACAAAGGACATGTGGTGCCCACTGTCCCTACTTGGTCGTGCCATCCCACGGACGGATCCAAGTGCTGGAAGAATTGCTCAAAACAAGCCTACGAGCTAAAAACGCTAACTGAAGAACAACTGCCATAGCTAAGCCCACTAACTAGAGAGGCAGTCCAAACCAATGTAAAGTCAGACAACCACGAATCCAGCATCGGGAACATGCGGCGGGGGAACCCTAGCCCCGACCACCACAATCCCCCTCCCGGAACCGCACCACCTCGCCACCACCGGAGGAGCGGCTGGCAAAGCCCGTGCCGGCTCCCAGGATGGTGGTGGCGGGGCGCATCGTCAAGCTTCGACTCCCCTGCCGGCCGCCCTCCACTGGTCGCGCCCTGCGCCAGCGCATCCCTGGCGGCCTCCTACACCTCTGCCCTAGCCCGCCCTCCGTGCCACGGGCTGATGCGAGCTCCTGCCGTTGGCGAGGTGCATCCGCCTCGCCCTGTCCCCGCGTCAGATCTGTGCGTCCTGCTGCCGGCTTCCTCTCTACTGACGGCGCTGGACCCGAGATTTGGGTTGGCGTGCTCCTCTGCTGGTCTCGGGCCGTCCTTGCGGCGCCGCGACGGTGCTCTTCTCCATCCGAGCCGCGGCCATGGATTCAAGGTGCGCCTTTTTGGTGTGCTTCCGGTGGTGCCTCCCCAGCGCTGGCTGGCCCATGCAGCGTGCTTGCTGGTGTACGGGCGCTCGTGCCCTTGCGTTGGAACCCTCCCTGGTGTAGCTCCGAACCCGCGGCCCTCGACCTGTGTTTTCCCGTGTCTGGTGTAGCTCCGGACCCGTGACCCTCGACCTGCGTTTTCCAGTGTCCTTGGGTTGCCGGTGCCACTTCTGGCGCGACGCCGGCCTCGGCGCTACTGAGGCTGCGTCTCCTCCAGCCTCTATGGCTTGCCGGTGTCTTGACGGCCTCGGCTCCGGCAGCCCGGATCTGCAACTCCTCCAGTTCCTGGCTTGTAGGCGTCGTCGGTCGCCGTCGCGTTCCCTGCATCGGCCCCTTTTGCCCAACCGACTCCCCCAACCCCGGCCACCTCGCTGCCCCACCCCTCGTCATGTCCAAGGTTCGCGTGTCCAGCGCGGCTCCCCTCTGGTTCTGGTGGTTCTTTGACCTATGTGTGGCTTCCGACTCCTGGTTCCCGTCCGGTGGCTTTGGGATTGCTCAGACATAGGCCAGGGAAAAATCCCTTCTCGGCTTGCCTATGCTGGCAACGGCGACACTTGCGAGTGCCGTCCCCTTCCTGGACGTTGTCATGGCCTCTCTCCGCACCCATCTTCGAGCACCAGGGAAAACCCTAAGTCTGATTCTTCAGATCAGACGACGATGACGCCACGATGTTGTTTTCCTTCCTGGAGGCGTTGTCTTGCATGCTCGCGGCGTCCCCGGTGCTGGATTGGTTGTGTGACTTTACGTTGGTTTGGACTGCCTCTCTAGTTGGTGGGCTTAGCTATGTCGTTTGCTTGTTCGGGCCAAGCACCCTGTCTCTCTTCTTTTCTATTTTGGGCACTGTGTTCACGCCTTGCATTCGTGCATGTGTTCTACCTCACTTGTACTCATTCTCTCTTCTTCTATCAATGAAAAAGATAGCATGCTTTGCGTATTCGTGAAAAAACTTTGATGCCGCAGTAGAGACACTTGTCGCAGCCAGCGGCGTTGTTCCCGCCGCTAGCATTGTTGTCAGCACCCCGGTGATGCCCGCCGCCACCGCCGCGGCCCTTCAAGCGTTGTCCCCTGTTCGAGGAGCGTGACCCAGAGCCGCCGGTGTTTGAGCCGCCGAACTTGTACCGAGCGAGCCACTCCTTCTCAGTAAGGAGCAGCCGCACCATGCCGTTGTCGATTTGGTTTAGTTCGAACCGCTCCTCCGCCGCCATTAGCCGCCTTGTCAGTTCCTCGCTGGTTAGAATGTCGAGGTCGAAGAGGGTCTCGATCGACAGAGCGATCTGCGAGTATTGCGACACAGAGAACTTAGAGACAACGCGCTTCAACGGCACTGCCTCGCTGAGCTGTGCCATTTGTGTCACCATGTTCATGATGCGCATGGCGAAATCGTCCACGGCCTCGCTGTCGGTGAACCGGATGACGCTCTACTGCTTCGACAACGTCGCAAGCTTGGTCTCACGCACGCGTGCTACCCCGAGGCGCATCGTCTTCAGGGTGTTCCAGGCCTCTTTGGCTGTGGCCTTGGCAGCGAGCGTCGCCATCATCTCCGGAGGAACACCGAGGAGGATCACCTCAAGAGCGAGCCGGTTGTCGCTGATAGACGGTGGTGCTAGACTCGATCGCGACCCAAAGATGCCGGCACTCAAGCATCACCTTCATCAGGAGGGCCCAATCCCCGTTGTTTGTACGGTGAGCATCGGCTAAGGGGTGCCGCCGCCTTCATGCACCACCCGAGTCTGCATGATCTGCCCCTGCCCTTTCTTGACGCTGGTGATCTAAGCTCGCGGTGCGCCGAGGGGTGCCTGCTGCCCCTTCAGCTTGTCGTCATCACCCATCTCTCAACGAGGCTCTGATCCCAAGTATCGGCAATCTTTACTCTCTCCGCTCACATGAATACAAAGAACAGAGAGACAGAGGATTTTTTGCGCCACGTGCAATTGTGACTTTTCTGATTTCTTTTTTCTCCTTTTATTCGGGTTACAAAGGACGTAAGGAACCCATGATCCCTACTTGCTGGTGGCATCCCACGAACGGATCAAAGTGTGGCAAGAATAGCTCAAAACAGGTGAGCCTACGAGCTAAAAACGCTGACTGAAGAACGGCTGCCATAGCAGCGAAAAACACGTGCCATGGCAGTGAAAAATACGTGCCGTGGCAGCAAAAACGGACAACAGTGCAGACAAGGTTTATTCTACCCCCCCCCCCCTAAAACTTGTCACACCTACCTTATGTTGATCATGCCGACTTGTCATGCCACTGGAGAAACCTGATGCGGCTCAGGGGCTCTGTCAGAATGTCAGCGAGCTGCTCCTCAGTCCCGATGAACTCCACAGCGATCTTCTGCTCCTACGCACTGACGGATATAGTGGTAGCGGAAGTCGATGTGCTTGCTGTCGTCATGGAGGACCGGGTTTTTGCAGAGGGAAATGGCGGACTTTTTGTCCACCCGAAGAGTTGGTGTTGTGATCCCCTTGCCGGTGATGTCGGCGGGCAAATGAGCCTGCCAATTGCCCCTGCAGACGGCTGTCGTAGTCGCGATGTACTCAGCTTCGCATGAAGAGAGGGCCACCACCTTCTGCTTCTGCGATTTTCAGCTGATGGGGCTGTCGCCGAGGAAGAACAGGGCAGCCGCCGTGCTCTTGCGGTCGTTGACGTCCCCGGCCATGTCGCCGTTGCTATAGCCGCAACGGCGTGCTTCACCGGAGCGCCTCGGAGGAGAATGGCAGCCGAGATCACGCGCCCCGGCTACATACCTGAGGATGTGCTTGACCGCTGCGAGGTGTTCGACAGTGGGCGCTTCCATGAACCTGCCCACGTAGCCCACAACGTAGGCGATGTCAGGTCGGGTGTGAACAAGGTATCGCAGGCTGCCGAAGATGCTTCAGTACTCGGTGGCGTCCGTTGGTGCTGCAGCGCTCGTCTTGCTCTGCTTCAGGTGGGCCTCCATCGGCGTCTGACAAGGGATTGCACTCTGTCATCCCGCCCTTATCGACGATCCTGTCGGCGTATGCGGACTGGGCGATCGTCACGCCGCTGGCGTCCTGGCACATATCGATGCCGAGGAAGTAGGAGAGAAGTCCAAGATCGCTCATCTGGAACGCCGCCTGCATCTCCGCCTTGAATTGACCGATTTCTCTGCGTCAGCGTCAGGATTTTAATGTCTCCTAAATTTTGGAACTTTTCTCTTGAGTTGATGAATGATAATGTTTGGTCTGTGACATGATATGAGCAGGTACAGGATATGAGAACCTTCCAAACGAATGCGATGTATATCCTCCCTATACGAGTGTTGATGGATTGGAAGTGGGTCCAGCGGTAAGTTGATTTTCTGGTTGTCAATAATTTATGTGACGTCTTCTTTTTCTCAGTTTGACATTTTTGAAGGTTATATACAACGAGGACCCTTCCATGATGTACCATGGTGGCTATGGCTATGACCCTTATGCTCATTATTCTCCTATCTCGACACCAGTATCAGCTGGTGTTAGTGGAAATGGTCAGCTCTACTCTCCTCAGCAGTTCTCCTCGGGTCCTTGCTACCAGCAACCGTTACAGCCTGACATGCCATATTTAGGCTCTCCTACTCCAGTATCACAGGGTGAGACAATGATGCCAATTGACCCAACACGGGGGTTTCTTTTGCGGCAAGTCTGTTATCTAGGTCGTTGCGCTGGAAACAACGTGGCTTTGACCTCTGATGGCGGTCTCGGGCGATTCCGCGGGCGACTCCACCGCCGCCGCCACGGCGCCGCCGTCGCCTCCCCCCGCCCTCTCCCTGTCGGGCCTTCCGCCGGCGACCCTGCCGCCGCCCCCCGCGCCGGACGCCGCCGCGCCGGCTGCCCCGGGCGCCCCCTTCCGCTGGGCCGACTGCGCCGATGACGCGCCCTCCCCCCCCTCTGCCCTCCCCTCCGGCTCCCTCTACTCCCCTGTCTTCCCCCCGGCCCGCTGTGTCCCGCCGGCCGGCTAGCTCAGCCCCCCACGTGAGGGGTTCTGTGGCCGGTAGGCGGGTGCCGGCGACGGCCTCCTCGGCGCCCCGGAGCCCGGCTCGGATGCCGCGCCGCCAAGGTCCGGCCTTGGCAGGTAAGTCCCTTCGCCGCCGCCGCGTGCAGGCTTGGGGCGTGGCCGGGCGCGCCGATTGGGGCCCCGCACGTTCCTCCTGGCGCCGGCCGGCGGTGGGGGTCCGGCCGCCGGCTCCCCCCCCTCTGCTATCCCTTCCTCTCCCCGCCCTCCCCCCGGCCCCGTCGCCTCGGCCGTCGCCGTTCCGGCCTTTCATCGCCCACTTCGGGTCCTCTGGGCTCCTCGTGCGGACTGGCCGCGCCGCCCGCCCCCGGCCGCTGGCCTCGCCGGCGCGGCGCCGGCGGCGGCGCCGTCGTCTTCGCCCGATAGGGTTCCCCCCCCCCCTCCGCTCTCCCCCGCGCCCCTGGCAACCCGTCAGGGCCTGCTGGGCTGCTGGGCCCCGGCCCATCCCGCTCGAGGGCCCATGCGCGGCCCATCTCGGCTAGTCCTACCCCTCCCCCCGCAGGCCGGCCCATCCAGGTTGGGCCCCCCCGTGCCCTAGGCCCAGAGCGGGGCGCGCCAGCTCAATCTGGCTACCCCGAGGCCTCCCTCTCGCCCCGTCCTCACGCGCCGCCACCCCCTCGGGCTCCCCTCGTCCCGCTCCTCTGCCGTCCTCCGCCTCTGTTCTCGCTCCGCCGGCCCTTCTCGCCGCTTCTCCTCCCTCGTCCGGCCGCCCGGCGGCCTGCCCGTCCCCGCCCGCCCCCCTCCCCCTCCGGCCCCCGTCGCGCCGCGGCTGGTCATGCCGCGGGACCGGCTGGATCCTGCCCCCGGGCAAAGCGCAAGGCGGGGGAGGCTTCCCGTGACTCGACCCGCCCCTCCCCTGACTCCCTCCGGCGGGAGGAGGAGCTCCGGCGCGAGCTCCGGGAGCTCCGGGACAGTCGCCGCTCCCCCTCCCGCCGGGATGACCGGGCCCGGTCCCGTTCGCCTCGGGCGTCGTCGGGTGACTGGCGCCGCCGGCGCTCCCCCTCGCCATCCCGTCGTAGGGACCGGTCCCCCTCCCCCGCCCGGCCGGTTCGTGCCGGCTCTCCCCGTCCGCCGGACGGTATCCTCCCCACCCCGGACACCCGCCGCTACGTCCCCCCGCACGCTGCTTCCACGGGGACTACGGTCCCAGCTCCGGCCTTTGGTGGTGGCACCTCCCGCGGCCGCCCTGGCCCCGCCAAGAAGAAGAAGCGCCGGGGTGTCCGCCTCACTCCGGCCGTGCCTCCGGTCTCCCTCGCCCCCCATGCTTCAACTGTGGGGTGAGGGGACACTCTCAGGTTGCATGTGTCAACCCCCAGTGCTGCTACCTCTGCAAGGACCCTGGCCACCCCGCCATTCTGTGCCCGGCCAGACCGGTGGTCTCTGAGCTCATGATGTATGGTCACGGGATCGAGGGGCTGGGCTTCTTCCACCTTGAGGTCCCGGACGCCCCTCCTCCTTCGCCATCCCTTCAGGCGATTGTCACCGTCGTGGATGGGGTGGCGTCCCCGGAGATGATCGAGGCCGAGCTCAACCACCTCTACCGCCGCCAGTGGGACTGGGTGGTCACCCCCACCGCCGGTCACATCTTCTCTGTCGTCTTCCCCGACTCCGTCAGCTACGGCTACGCCACGCGTAGTGGCCGAATCACTCTCGCGCTCAACCAGCTGGTTGTCGAGATCTCCGAGCCAGTTCTCGACGCTCAGGCCGTGGCTGTCCTCGACACCGCCTGGATCCTCATCTCCGGTCTCCCTGATATCGCGCGGTCAGAGCTCGTCATCCGCCAGATGTCTCGCCTCCTTGGCAAGGTGGTGGTGGTCGACGAGCTCTCACTCCGCAAGGAGGAGGAGGTGCGGGTCAAGGTCAAGTGTCTCGACTCCACCAAGCTGCACACCTCGGTCCGGGTCTTCTTCAACGACCAGGGCTTCGACCTCAGGATCGCTCCCGAGCCGCCCAACCATGTTGGGCGCCCCCGCTCCCTCGACGTCGGCCCCCCTGACGACCACCGGGGGGCCGGCGGAGACTTCCATGGCCGGCATCACTCTCGCTCCCACCGCTCTGACGAGGAGGGGGCGTCCGAGGATTCCCGCTCCCCCTCCCCCTCGCCCCCCCTCCGGCTACGGGGGGCAAGGGCCGCCAGGCTGCTCCCGGCCCCATGGTGGATGACCCGCCGATCCCTGACGGGTCGTCATCCGAGGGGAGCGACATCTCCAGTGTCGGCCTGGTGGTCTGCCCGGCCTCCTCCCCGCACTCCCCCGTCTCCCCCCCGCCTCCGGGGATGGCCCCAGTCGGCCTGACCGGAGGGCTGCTCTCCGCTCCGTCGGCGGTCCCTGAGGGTGGGGCGTCGCCTCCTGTGGATGCCCCCCCCTCCGCCACCGTCCTCTCCACGCCGCCCGACGCGCCCCCGGCCCCGTCGTCCCCTCGGGCTCCTTCTGGGGCATGCTCTTCGGCCTCGGGTGCGCTCTCTCCTCCTCGGGTCGCTCCTCTACCCGTGACCCAGAGCCCCCTAGGCTGTGTGGGGCCGGGGCTGTTGGCCTCTCCCTCGTCGCACCCTGGGGAGGGGACGGCCCGGATCATCACCCCTCTGGCAGCCCAGCCCCCCCCCCCCACGGACAGCCGCCTACTCCCGTCGCGGCCGGTCGGCTTCCTCCCCGGTGGTGGCCTCCCGCCGGAGTGCTCGGCTGGACGCTGCCCACCCCGAGGGCCGCCCGGCGCTTCCCATCCCCGAGCGGGCTCAGCTCCGTGCTGCCGCCCGCAACCTGGAGCCAGGTACGCCCTCCGCTCCCCCCTCTACTTCGTCTTGTTCTTTCTCTGCTCTTGTATCTGTTCCTCTGGGCCATCTCGCCAAAGTGGCCTCCGATTCCGCGATCATCTTTCGTGGGAGGTGGGCCCCCCTCTCGCCCAGGTTGCGGCCATCAGGGCCCGGGAGGTTCTTGACGGGAAACTGGCGGAGGCCCGAGCGGCCCTCGCTGTTCCCCCTGCCCCTGCGCTAACCAGGGGTTCTGCCCCCCCTCCTCGGACGCGGTAGGCGGCTCCCCCTTCCTCGGGGGCCGGGCCGGAGATCCGGGGACGCACCCGCTCCCGCACGGCGGCTCTTCGAGCGCTTAGCGCGTCCTGTGTCCTGGGGTCAAGCAGCCCCCCAATGGTTCCTTGATGCGAGCCCTCTTCTGGAACATCCGCGGCTTCGGCCATGATGGCCGCCGCCGCCAGTTAGTGGAGTACATGCGAGATGAGCACATAGACATCGTGGCCGTGCAGGAGACCATGCGTCACGAATTTGCGCTTCCTGAGCTTGACCGGCTGAGCTCTCACCTCTTTGCGTGGCACTGGCTCCCTTCTAGTGGGAGCGCGGGTCACTCGGGCGGCATCCTCTTAGGTGTGAAGGATGCCACCTTTGAGGTGGGCAGCATGGATCGGGGCGAATTCTTCGTGAGCATGGAGGTCTTCGAGAGATCGCTTAACTTCAAGTGGGAGATCATCATAGTCTATGGCCCGGCCGACCATAGTCGGCCGGCTTCCTTCCTGGAGGAGCTTCACCGGAAAATCTCGGCCGCCTCCCTCCCCGTTGTTGTCGGGGGGGACTTCAATCTGCTGCGATTTGCGGATGACAAGAATAATGGCAATGTTAGTTTTGCCCGGATGGACATGTTTAACGACTTCATTGCCGACCTTGCCCTCCGGGAAATTGATCGGGTTGGGGCCCGTTTTACTTGGACCAACCGCCAAGCCTCCCCGACCCTCTCCGTCTTGGACAGGGTCCTAGTCTCCCCCGAGTGGGACCTCCGATGCCCCTTAGCCTCTCTTCGTGCCATCACCCGGATTGGGTCGGATCACGTCCCCTTGCTTCTCTCCTCCGCGGACGAGCGTCCTCAGGTTCCCCCTCGGTTCCGTTTCGAGTCCTTCTGGCTCTCCCAGGCCGGATTCTCCGACGCCGTCAGTGCTCGTTGGATCGAGGCTCGTGCCCACCCCCACCCCCGCCCCCTCCCGCCATAGACGCGTGGCACTTCTGTGCGAAGCGTGCTCGGCAATTTATGAAGGGGTGGGGAGCCAACTTGGGCCGTGACACCAGGGAGCGTAAGAGGGCGCTGCTGACTGCGATCCAGGCCCTTGACCTTCGGGCTGACGCGGTTGGTCTCTCCCCGGACGAGTGGCTGTCCCGCTATGACCTCGAGGACCAGCTCTCCGTGATCTACACTGATGAGGAGGCCTATTGGCGTATCCGGGGCGCTCAGCGTTGGGTCTTGAAGGGTGACGCGAATACGGCTTACTTCCAGGCGATCGCCAACGGGCGTCGCAGACGCAACACCATCCCCTGCCTTTGGGATGGAGCCTCTCTCCTTCAGGACCCCCGGGACATCCGCTCCCATGTTGATGGGTTCTATCGTTCCCTCTTCTCCCCCGCTCCTCGGAGCGGTCTCTCTCTCGCCCTTGATTGCTGGACCGACGCCCATCTGGTTTCTGAAGCCGATAACACATCCCTGACGGCCCCCTTCTCTGAACAGGAGGTCTGGGAGGCCATCAGGGGTATGAACCCCTCCTCGGCGCCGGGCCCTGACGGTCTTCCGGTCATCTTCTTCCAGACCTTCTGGAACGTGATTAAGCCTGAGATCATGGCCATCTTCGAGGAATTCTTCGTGGGCTCGATTGACCTTGGCCGCCTCAACTTTGGGACCATCTCCCTCATTCCCAAGGTCCCTGGGGCGACGGACATCCGCCAGTTCCGCCCGATTACGGTCATCAACGTGATCTTCCGGATCCTGGCCAAGGGGTACGCCAATAGGGTGACCCTGCTTGCTGACCGGATCACTCACCCTAACCAATCTGCGTTCATTAAGGGCCGGTACATCCTAGATGGTGTCCTGGTCCTGCACGAGGTCCTTCATGAAGTCCGGGTCAAACACCTGAAGGCGGTCTTTCTGAAAATCGATTTTCACAAGGCCTATGACACGGTTAGCTGGTCCTTCCTTAGGGAAGTTCTTCTGCGAAAGGGCTTTGACGACCGGTGGATCACGAGATTCATGCAAATGGTCTCTTGCGGTCGCACGGCGGTCAACATTAACGGCGAGATCGGCCCCTTCTTCCCTACCCTTTGTGGGGTGCGCCAAGGCGACCCCTTCTCCCCGTTCCTCTTCAATATGGTCGTGGACGCTTTGGCCTCCATTCTAGACAAGGCAAAAGCCGCGGGCCACCTCCGTGGTATTACCCCCCATTTCTCCGGGGGCGCGGGGATCTCCATCCTCCAGTATGCCGATGACACGATCATCATGGTTGAAGGCTCGGAGCTGGATATCACCAACCTAAAGTTCCCCCTTCTTTGCTTCCAACAGATGTCGGGCCTCAAGATCAACTTTGATAAGAGCGATGTTATGGTGATGGGATACTCTCCCGCTGAGTCAGTGGCCATCGCCAATAGACTTAATTGCCGCCTGGGCTCGTTCCCCACTACCTACCTTGGGACGCCCATCAGTGACTCGCGCCTCTTGGCCGCCGATCTTCGCCCCTCCGTGACCAAGCTCCAGACTAGATGCGAGCCCTGGCAGGGGAGGTGGCTCTCCAAGGCGGCCCGGACTATTCTTATCAACTCCTCCCTCTCCAGCCTCCTCTTATTTCTTATGAGTTTCTACAGCCTCCACGAATCTCTCCATAAGGAGATCGCCAAAATCCAGTCCCGCTTCTATTGGGCTGGCGAGCACGGCAAGCAGAAGTATCACATGGTCAGCTGGCCTGACATCTGCAAGCCTCGGGAGCAGGGTGGATTGGGGATCATGTGCTCTAAGCGGATGAATATTGCCCTCCTATCCCGGTGGCTGTGGCGCATCTCGCAGGGTCAGGGTGGCCTATGGCTGGACATTATCCGGAATAAATACCTGCGCGGCCAACCCCTTGCCTTCTGCCAGAAGTCGGGAGGTTCTCAGTTCTGGCAGTCCCTCGTCCAGCTCCTCCCTGTGCTCCGCATTGGTACCTCTATCTCGGTAGGGTCCGGCCTCTCGACGCTCTTCTGGTTTGACCGATGGGCCGGCGACTCCCCCTTTGCTGCTCGCTTCCCCATCCTCTTCTCTATCTCTGTCGACCCCATGATTTCTGTTGATAGGGCCCTTATTGACTTAGGGCGCCTCGCTTTCCGTCGTCCATTTGGGCCTGCGGAATCCGCCGCCTGGCGTGAGCTGCTTGATTGCGTCGCTCTGCATGAGCCGCTGGTGGATGGAGCCCAAGACCGTGTGCGTTGGCACTTGGAGTCGTCGGGCCAGTTCTCTACCAAATCGCTCTACATGGCCATTGCCCCCTCCTCCGCTCCCCCCCCCTCTTGATGGTATGTTCCGTCCGTCTCCCACTGAAGATCCGCATCTTCATGTGGCAGTGGATCCGTGGACGGATCCCATCCGGTGTGGAGGTCCGCAAGCGTAATGGCCCAGGCACTGGTATCTGCCCCCTCTGTGCTGTCCCCGAGGACTCCAACCACATCTTCTTCGCGTGCGCCTCCGCCCGGTTCCTCTGGAGCTGCTTCCGCGAGATTGTCGGGGGGGGGGGGGGGGGGTTGGACCCACACCAACTTCCCCGACTTATTTGCTGAACTCCAAACGTCCCCCTCGTCCTCCCGCCACATTAGGTGGCTGGAGGTTGGGGTCCTTGCCTGGACTCTTTGGATTGTTCGTAATAAGCTTGTGATCGAGCGTACCCCTCTCCGTCGTGCTACTGACGCTCTCTACAAATTCTCGGGTTTCCTGCAGCTTTGGCGGCCGCTTAGCCGTCCCCTGGAGCGCGACGCCATCTCTGCCTTCATCGCCGATCTTCGCTCGATGGCCGTCCGCCTTTCGCCACCGCCGCCGCCGCCGCCGCCGGAGCCTGACTAAATCCCCGGCGCGGGTCTCGCTTTGTTTTTTCTCTTTCTTTGGGCTTGTTGAGCTGTGCCCTCAGCAGAACCTTATGACTTTGTTGTGGTACTTGGGTGTGTGTGTGTGGACTTGGTGTGGTTGTATGTCCTTTGGCGGTCTGCTTTATCTATAAAGTGGGGCAAAAGCCTTTTTCGGTAATTGACCCAACACAAAGTGCTTTTATCGCTGACACTCTGAGTCCAAACAGCTTCCTTTTTGGACCAAGACCAGGTTATTGCTCATCTCATCCTTTGTTAAAATATGATAATTTAAATTCCATCCTTAGGTGCGACTATAACTTTGTTCCTTGAAATGCTATTTTGCAGAATGGTTTAGATCGTCACAAGGAACTGGTTCGTTTCTATCACCTGCAACTTCACCTCAACCTTTGGGTGATGTTTCAGGGGCGTTTGGACAAAGCAACTTTCCTATGGCTTCTGGGATGGTATGCGGCAAGTTTAGGCCTTATCAGAGCACACTGAGAGGGGGTGTTGAAGTATGCGTGGATTGCCCAACCTTTCATCAGTTTTTGGGCTGTTCTATTGATTGACGTGTGAAACTTTTATTAAGGCCTAGTCATGGAGAGAAAGTGGCAATCAATTTTCTATTGAAATAGCGAAAACCCGAGACATGAACCCAAGACCTTATTAGGTTTCATGCACCACAACCAGTTGAACCAAAACCCCTAACCAATGGAGAAAGTTGGGCAATCCACATATACATTAACAATAACGTGACGTTTTAACCCCTAATTCTCTCATTCATGCTTCTCGCATTTACCATAAAATTCAAAGTTTGAAGCCTTTTACCTAAATATTTTTGTTGAAGAGTTTGGATGCAATCACTTCCAATCTGCCATATCACAGTGACCACAAAAACATGACCAAATCCTGTAATAAATTAGACTGGTACTGCCAAAGATGTGTCTAGCTGCAATTCAGCTCAATCTGTGGAACGGATTCACCACCATATGTCTGACTGGAGATCACTGGCGATTCCTACTTCCAAATGCAATCAGCCATCAGTGCTTGATGGCTGCGTACACACTAATATTTAGGATGATGACCTGTTCTTTCTGTGCTTATGCATATGATAATTTGACAAGAACACTATTATTGATTATAAACAAGACAGGATCAAATATCGTTATTACTAGGATCTAATACTTCCGTTTATTCCCAATTTCAGATGCCCCCTCAGCAGAAGTCCTTCTATGGTTTTGGAACCCCTAGTGACTCTTATGGAAGAAGGTTCTCTCATCGTGGGAGTTTCCCACATACCACTAATTATGGGAGTCCTTTCCCTGGCTATGGCCTGAATGGTACTCCCTCCGTTCCAAAATAGATGAACCAACTTTATACTAGAGTTAGTACAAAATTGGTTCATCTATTTTGAAACGGAGGGAGTAGAAGTTTGATTCCAGTTGACAAAGAGCGCAGGAGAGGGAGGGGTAATCCTTTGTTATGCAGCTTTGTTGGTTCACTTGATTTCCTCAATGAGCAAAGCCGCGGTCCACGTTCCACCAGGCCTAAGAAGCAACCAGAGGATAACAGTAAAGATGAGAAGTCTTCTGCTGGACTTGACCAGGGGTCATACAACAGGACTGATTTTGTTACAGAGTACAAAAATGCTAGATTTTTTATCATAAAATCATACAGCGAAGATAATGTGCACAAGAGCATCAAATATGGTGTTTGGGCTAGCACCACAAATGGAAACAAGAAACTAGATGGGGCTTATCATGAAGTGAAGAAGGAAGAACACTGTCCCATTTTTCTGTTGTTTTCGGTAATTAAAGCCTTATCCTGTTTCCCTATTAGTGCTTTCTCAGTATCTCATGTTTGTTTCCTTGCATTTATATTCTCCACTGAGAATTGAAAACTGGACCAATATGTGCAGGTGAACGCTAGCGCACAGTTCTGCGGTGTTGCGGAGATGACTGGACCGGTGAATTTTGAGAAGAGTGTGGACTACTGGCAGCAAGATAAGTGGACTGGCCAGTTCCCTGTTAATTGGCACATACTGAAGGATGTTCCAAATAATCTCTTCCGCCATATAATTCTTGAAAACAATGAGCACAAGCCGGTAACCAACAGCCGGGACACACAAGAGGGACAATGCTTTTGAATAGCTTATCATTTGTTACTTGATTTGCACATTTGTTGTCCTTGAAGTACCGCTATTTATTTCATAGTGATATTACCCATCAAATTATTATGATATAGCCTAACATGGTTTCGTAGGAGGTACTAATATTGATATCAGTAAGTACTTACATCGGAATGCTCCGTCTTCGACTATTTAGTGTGGTGCTAACACATTTTGAGCTTTATCGTAGGTGAAACTGGAACAAGGACAGGAGATGCTGAAAATCTTCAAGGACCATGAGGAGGATGCGTCGATCCTCGATGACTTTGACTTTTACGAGGAACGTGAGAAAGCCCTGCTGGAGAATAAGGCAAGGCTGTATCAGCAACAGCAGATATCCAGCTCCAGTATCGCTGAGCCCAAGAAGCCGTCGACTGTACCAACTGACCTGGTGGGTCATATCGCCAAGAATTGTAGCTTTCTTGAGCCCAAGAAGCCCTTGACTGTACCCACTGACATGGTGGGTCATATCACGAAGACTTTTGCACAGGCTGTTCGGCTTGGCAAGGCCAAGAGTGTGAGCCCTCTGGGCAAGAAAGGCCCTGCTGGGGATTTATCTGTTGCTGCGAAGCCTGTCGAGGTCAGAGAGAGCGGCTAGAGCAGTTGAAGTGAGATTTGGCTTTGCTTGAAATTTAATCCATGTGCTTCCTCATCAGAATGCTGGGGTGTATAAAGAAAAACACAGGTGAAGATGATGGCCTCGGTAGTTTCTTGCATAGTCTCTTTTGTCTTAATTTCCTTTGCGTAATTATATATTCGAGTACGGTTATTCCTTAGCTGGTAGGCTTAAGGTAGAGAGCTGCAGTTTTGTTAAATTTTCCTTTTCTTGTTACTTATTGATGGTGCAATTCTGGACAAGATACATCTACTTGTGCACCAGTGTATATGTAATAAGCAATACAATGGGAATCCTATAGGGCCAACTCTTTCTCCATGGTTCCTCATGGAATTGCTCATTCCGACATGGCAAAATAACTTTCTTTTGTCCCTTGAAAATCTTGCGAAATCCAGTCCGGACTTAATTTTCATGGGACTTTGGACTTCATTGGTACTGAAGAAATTGTATGCATAGTTAGGCCGGATGGGGGATATGGCATATTCGCGTTGTTGCAGGTGGTGTCGCAGCCCGGCAGCCCTATCGCACTCGGAACCGTTGCTCTGTTGGTGGAGGATCCACCGGGGAGGCTCTATTAAGTGTATGGATGATACGTCTTATCGCCAGCTATATTAAAGGGCACTCGGGAAACCGTGTTCATGGGTTATCGAAGGTGGCTTGACGAGGATGACGAGTGAAGAAGTCGTGGAGATCTGTTCGGCAGTATAGATAAGACCCGAGCAACGCCAGTAAGAGGACCGGGGCAAAAATCCATCAGTTGTTGAAGGATTGGACAGAGTGCTCTAAGCCAGTAAAGTGGCGAAAGGGCGTCAAGGAGAAGATGTTGCTAAAAGTATGAGAAAGGAAGTCTATTTTTTGGGACTTACAGTACTGGGAAGTCCTTTATACACCACATTACCTTGATGTCATGTATATTACAAAGGATGTGTGCGAGAATTTGCTTGGTACACTCTTCGACATGCCACAATAGAGTAAAGATGGGCTGATGGAAGCAGGAATTTCAGGTTGGCTATGTCAGACTCAGATTCTTCCACCATAATAATGGTGTCATCGGCGTATTGAAGGAGGGAGACCCCACCCCCTCCCATAAGGTGCGGAACCACGCCGTGGATATTACTTGCGGCCTTGGCCTTGTCCACTAGTAGAAAAAGGGCCTACAGTCCCGGTTGGTGAGGGCCTTTAGTCCCGGTTCATGAACCGGGACTAAAGGGTCGGTACTAATGCCCTGACCCTTTAGTCCCTGTTCAATCCAGAACCGGGACAGATGGGCCTTCACGTGGCCTGTCCGCTGAGCCCAGGCAGGAGGGCCTTTGGTCCCGGTTGGTGGCACCAACCGGGACCAATAGGCATCCACGCGTCAGCATTTCTGTGGCTGGGGTTTTTTTTTTTTGAAAGGGGGGGGGGGGTTTGGGGGTTTTGGGGGGTTAATTTAGGTGTTTCATATATTGTGCTATAGCTAGCTAATTAATAGAGAGAAGTGTCCTCTCTTTTGTCCGTGCTTGGTCGACGCTACGTACCATACATACGTATAGAGAGGACTAGCTAGACACGCTAGCTAGCTAGTAAGCAAACAGAAGATCGTCATGAACATATATGCATACAGAGAGAAGTGATATCGACCACCTCTCCTTCTCCGAGAGATTGGTCGAACAACAAGTTCTCGTATATCTATCCGACACTACCGGCTACATATATACAATAATTATCTTTTACAAATATATAATCTCCTAAAATACGGACGCGTGGTCCACATAGTATTCTCCGTCTTCAGCGATCACGTGGTCAAGAAAGAATGCCGCCAATTCCTCTTGAATTGCTCGCATGCGATCTGGTGCTAGGAGTTCATCCCGCACCCGAAACATCTAATTTTAAGAAGGGGGTCAATGCATATATATATATATATATATATATATATATATATATATATATATATGAATGAATGAAACTCAACACAAATGATGGTAATAAAATAAAATTATGAATATTGTTATTTACGCACTTCATATTGTTTGTCGGAGTAGCCCCGCTCACAGGTCGTGTGGCGGATGGACTCGCAAATGTAGTATCCACAGAAATCATTCCCTTGTTCCTGCCACAACCACTTTATAAGAAATAGAGGTCAATCAAACTGATAATTAGCAAGCATGCTAAATGGTATTGATGAAACTAGCGCTTGAATCACTAGGAGATGCCTGGAATATGCTACTATATAGTACTTACTTTCGGGTGCCTAAATTGCAGCTTCTTCGGTAGTCCCGGAGCTTTTTTGGTGAATTTTCTCCAAGCCCTGCCATACAAAGAAAACAATTACTTGATATCAGAAATGAACAAAGTTGCTGATATGGTGGATAATGATCGATTTAACTTACTTCTCGAGCATTTCAGTCATGTCCGCATACTCCTTGGGATCTTTTCGCTTGGAGTCTAAGACAGTTACTACTCCCTTCTCAAGCTTAATCTCTAGGAGAATATAGTGGTAGCTGCGCACACATGCATAACTCATCAATATTACATTACTATAACCTGGACTAATAAGGAAACCGAATATGCCACAAGACAGTAACACTCACTTGAAGTTGTAAGGAAAGAGTATTATATCTTTGTGTTCATTTATTTCCAACGATCGTAGCAAGTTGGCCTCGGTTTCTTGGGCACGATATTGAACCTCAGTTGCATCTATGAGATACGTGTTAATGAACCCAATATCTCCCACTTGTCTTTTCTTCAATTCGGCGATCTTCAATCTGCATAATATAGTGAGGATAATTATAAATACATGCAATGAAAGGGCTGAGTTATATAGAAAGACTTAATGACAGAAGTAGTACTACTTACAGACAGTAGGAGGTGACCGTTGCTTTATCGATGGCCAATTGATTGAAAAACTGATAGAACTCCTCAAATGGAATAGGCAACAGTTCAATTCCAAGGAGGTCATGCTCCTTTTTAACTCTCACATACAAAGTACTCCTCCCCTCAGACTCTTTGCAGGTTTTCATGTACCAATCATGCAATCTTCGCATCATCGTTGATAGAGAACTTTCATCTTTGACGAGAGGCTTCCCGTACTCGTATCTTTGTATCTGCACCTCCAAGATATCATAATGTACATCGTCAGGCAGGTAATCTGCAGGATTGCCATAACCGGGCACCATCCTCGGATCGACGATGTCGCTAGCAGGCACCTTGAGCGGGGGGGGGGGGGGCACGATTGCTTCGCTTGTTCGCCGAGCTGGGCAATTTGTTTCCCAGCTCGTCGTTCTTTCATCCTTTGATCACTTTTAGTACTTCCCGACCTCTCCGCTTCGGCAAATGCCTTTCCAATAATGCGCTCATAGTTGCCTTTCGGCGGAGACTTGGGTGGTTTTGTTAGGGAAGCCAGAGTGCGCTTCGCTTTCACCGGATCTACCTTCTCCTCCGGAGGTGGATGTCTCTTTGCTTTCAACCCTTGAAACCAGTCATCCACTTCGGTCTGCGCGATCTTCGCGTTTTCCTCCTTGCTCCTCTCGTACGATAACTTCTCTGGAGTCTTCAGAGAAGGACCAAATCTGTATCTCCTCCCGCCTTTGGCTGTACTGCTAGACGCCGCAGAGTAGACGGAGCGGATGTCTTCTTTCCTTGCTTACAAGGCGGAGGAGAACGACTACGACGCGCCGGAGCAGCCGGAGCGGCGGCGGGTCTTTTTCGCCCTTGCTGACGAGGCGGAGAAGGAGGAGGCTGGCTGCTCAGGCGCGTCGGCGCAGGCGGAGAAGGAGGCGGAGTGCCGCCACGCGCCGGAGAAGGAGCCGGCCGAATGCCCTAATCGTCACTCGCCGGAGGAGGAGGCGGTGGAGGAGGCGGAGTGCCCTGACTCGTCGGAGGAGGAGGAGGAGGAGGCGGAGGCGTCCAGTTCGGAAGGTTGATGAGATCCTTCCGCCATAGGCATGGAGTCTTCAGAGCAGAACCCAGCCGATACTCCCCTTCACCGGTAGGGTGGTCAAGCCGGAGGTCCTCAAATCCCTCCGTTATTTCATCAACCATCACCTTAGCATATCCTTCTGGAATCGGCCGGCAATGAAAAGTTGAGTCGGGTTTAGTAGGATAAACAGAGCCAACAGCCGCCTTAACCTTCAAATTGCTCCATTGCGCCATAAGGTGGCAATTTTCAGCATCCGTGATAGCATCCACGGGATAGCTGGCAGGAGCCGTCAAGGCATGCTCTGGCTGAAGCAGCTCGGTGGAAGCCACGCTGCTTCTCCGCTGAGATGGCGGGGTAGCTTCGGGGGAAGCTTCGGCAGGTCGTTTGCTGCGATCTGCTTCTCGTTCCTCTAGCCCCATTACCCTTTCGTGCAGCGCCTGCAGTTGGCTCTGCTCCAGTTTCTTCCTCCTCTCCTGGGTTTTGTAACCCCCTGCGTCCGGAAATCCAGCCTTCCACGAAATGGAGCCTGGCGTGCCTCGTGTCCGTCCAGGGTGCTCAGGATTGCCGAGGGCCATTGTGAGCTCGTCCTTCTCCCTGTCTGGAACGAACGTCCCTTGCTGCGCTGCTTCGATATATTGCTGAAGCCTCTTGACTGGTATGTCCAATTGTTCGTCCGTCCAAATGCACTTCCCTGTTATAGGGTCCAAGGATCCGCCGGCCCCAAAGAACCAAGTCCGGCAACGGTCTGGCCAGTTCATTGTCTCTGGTTCGATCCCTTTATCAAGCAGATCATTCTCAGCCTTGGCCCACTTAGGCCGGGCTACGAGGTAGCCACCTGACCCCGTGCGATGGTGAAGCTTCTTCTTCTCAGCATTTCAATTGTTTGTCGCCGACATCTTTTTACTCTTTTCCGATGTCTTGTGGGCCACAAATGCGGGCCAGTCATCTCTGATCTTCTCATATTTGCCCTTGAATTCTGATGTCTGATTTTTTTCGACATACCTATTGAGGTCTTTCTTCCAATTCCTGAATAGGTCTGCCATCTTCTTCAGAGAAAAAGACTTGATTAATGGCTCTATAACTGGCTTCTCCGGATCATCCTCCGGCGGTAGGGTGAAATTTGACTTCAGCTCAGTCCAAAGATTCTTTTTCTGCATATCATTGACATAATACACCTCAGGGTCTTTGTTCTTAGGCTTATGCCATTGGTGGATGCTGATCGGGATCTTGTCCCTAACCAGAACCCCGCACTGAGCAACAAATGCCTTCTTTGTCCGGTAGGGTTCAATCGGTTGGCCGTCGCGCGCGATTTGTATGATCTCAAACTTTTCATCCGAGCTCAACTTTTTCTTCGGGCCTCGTCTCTTTACCGAAGTTGTGCTCGATCCGGAGGGCTAGAAAAAAGAACAAAGACGAGAGTTAATTAATATGTGTACATACCAAAACAATGAATGCATCAATTAGCTAGTCAGCACAGGCTTAACTAATATATATACCTGGCCGGACTCGGTTTGGTGATCACCGGAGCCGTCCTCACGGTCTACTTCTTCACCCTCTCCTTCTTGCACCGGCATTGGGTCATCGGAGCCATGTAAATCATAGCCAGCTGCTTCTTCACCCTCTCCTTCCAGACCATCCTTGTCGTTGAGAAACATCAACGAGGAGACGGCATCACTTCCTTGTGCGATTATGTCCCTCAACAACGCTTCTTGTGCTTCGTCTCGGGGGGTGTCCATAGTTTCTACAAATATTTACAACATGGCAATTATTATTCAAACATGACAGATATGGATATATTAGTGGCAAACCTAGAACTAGCTAGCTAATCACAATAAGGAATCATATTAGTGGCCTCGATGCTGCTTCTCTAGGGTTTGGGGTGGCCTCCACAACGCTTCAAGGGTTAGGGGGTGGCCTCGAGAACGCTTCAAGGAGGGGGTAATATCGCCCCCCACGTGTTGAAGCTATCGGGAGGGGGTCGGCGTTGAACACTACATCTATGTCCCACAAGTGACGTGGGCATCGATGCCCGCGGTAGGGTAGAGGGTCGTGGATTGCCGAGCGGTCGAGGGTCAAGGGGTCGAGGATCGTCGAGGGGTCAGGAGGTTGCCTAGTGTCAAAGGATTCAACAAAACCATGTCTTCATCATTAGGCGAAAGTAACAGGTGCATGATGGTACGAAGCTCTCCAAAGTTATTTTGGAACGGAGTCCCAGATAGGATAATTCACTTTTTGGTACAAAGTTCAGCAAGAACCTTCCGAATATCGTTATTTGAAAGGCCTTTGTTGAGATTCGTACAAAAAGGCAAATTATCCTATCCGGGACTCCATTCCAGAATAACTTTGGAGGACTTCGTACCATCATGCCATGGTTACTTCCGGCTAATGATGAAGCCATGGATTTCTTCAATACTTTGACACTATAGGAACCCTCGACCCTGAAACCTTCGACCCTTGACCCCTTAACGACCCTCGACCCTGAAACCTTCGACCCTTGACCCCTTAACGACCCTCGACCCTCTACCCTAGTTCCCGACCCTCGACCCCTCGGTGATCCTCGACACCCTCGTTATATCGACAATGACACAACATACATATACATGGGAAAATAATGTTATTGGGGAGGGGGTATCGGTACCCCCCCTCGTGTCAAAGTTTCTTCTTTCTCCTCTATTCCTTTCTTTCTTCTTCTCCTCTTCTTTTTCTTCTTATCCCTCGAGAAAGGAAAATAAGGAAAAAGGAAGAAAAGAGGAAGAAGGAAGAAGGAAGAAGAAGAAGAAAAAGAAGAAGAAAAAAGAGGAGAAGAAGAAAAGAATAGAGGAGAAGAAGAAAAAATAGAATTTTTTTCTATTTTTTCTTCTTCTCCTCTATTCCTTTCTTCTTCTCCTCTTCTTTTTCTTCTTTTTTCTTCTTCTTATTTATTTCTCCTCTTCTTCCTCTCCCCTCTTCTTCTCCTTTCTTCCTCTTCTTATTTCCTTTTTCCTCTCATTCTTTTTCTTCTTCTTCCTTCTTAAAAATACATGAAGTAGTATTGCCTAATTCATTGTTCATATGAATATACAAACATTTGCATATTTACAATAATTAATATCACCAAAAAAATCTATGAACAGAAAAAAAATCCTAATTTTTCTAAAAAACTATCTTTTGCATTGTTTATATACACATATACATTATAGCCACATACACATATACATCACATATGAACAAAAAAATTAAAACATAAAAAAACAGAGCATAAAAATAAAAAAAGAGCTTAAACATTAAAAGAGCCGGGCGGCGGCTCACAGCGCGGGGGCAGGCGAGGGAGCCGGCGCACGGGGCGGGACGTGGCAGGGGGGGGCAGGGCGACGGCGACGAGGAGCGGGCGGCGACGGCGAGCCCGTAGCAGGGGAGCTCGAGGCGACGGTGGGGGCGGCGAGGGCACCGGCGCGCGGGGGCGGGACGAGGCAGGGGCAGGGCGACGGCGAGCACGGGGCAGGGGCGCGGGGCGACGGCGACGGTGAGCACGGGGCAGGGGCGCGGGGCGACGGCGACGGTGAGCACGGGCAGCCTGACGGCGTCGTCGGGGCGAGCTCGGGCAGCCTGGCGGTGTCGTCGGGGCGGGGAACTGGCGATGAAATCTGAAAAAACACCAAGTCTTTGCTTATATAGAAAAGGCTTTGGTCCCGGTTCGTGCCACGACCCGGAACTAATGACCACCTTTAGTCCCGGTTGGTGCCACCAACCGGGACCAAAGGCCAATTTTCAGCAGCCCAAAGGGCGGGAAGCGACAACCTTTGGTCCCGGTTGGTGGCACCAACCGGGACTAAAGGGGGGCATTAGTCCCGGGTCGTGGCACCAACCGGGACAAATCCCCCCTTTAGTCTCGGTTGGTGCCACCAACCGGGACCAAAGGCCTTGTGCTGCCCCGCGCCGAAAAGTTTAGTCCCACCTCGCTAGTTGAGAGAGCTCGAGAGTGGTTTAAAGCGCTGCTGCGCCCACCCTCTCGAGCTCCTCTCAACTGCAGGCTTTCGGGCCTGACCGTGCAATCTGTGCCTGTGGGCCTACTGGGCCTCCCGCGGGCCTGAATCCTGGCCCATGGTAGGGTTTCTAGTCGTATTCAGGCCGTGGGGGCCTAGTAGGTGGCACTTTTTTTGTTTTTTTATTTTCTTTGTTGCTTTATTTATTTTATTTTGTTTCTACTTACAACAAAATACTTATTGTTGCTATTTTTATTTTTTTCCAGTTTTTTGGTTTTGCTTTCTGCATTATTTATTTTTTGTTGTTTTTTGCTTTATTTTTTAATTCTTTTTGCTTTTAGTTTTAGAAAAATTATAAACTTTCTGTTAGTGCCATTAGTTTTCAAATTTGAAAACACTTTTTTTGTTTTTTTTGTTGCTTTATATATTTTATTTTGTTTGTACTTACAACAAAATACTTATTGTTGCTATTTTTATTATTTTTCAGTTTTTTTGTTCTGTTTTCTGCATTATTTATTTTTTGTTGTTTTTTGCTTCATTTTTTTAATTCTTTTTGCTTTTAGTTTTAGAAAAATTATAAACTTTTTGTTAGTGCCATTAGTTTTCAAATTTGAGCGCCCTTCGGTTGGCGAGGTTTTCAAATTCATAGTTTTCAAATGAACTCTGAAAAAGTTGGCATAGCATGTGCATGTACAAAACGGACAATGGTATCATACTCGTCTGTTACAAAGTTGGCATGGTATCATCATAATAGTTGTGGGAGAAAGTCTTCACTTTTTCTTCGCTTGTGTCGTTTGCTTATTGCGCCGTAACCATGGATAATCTTCATCGTTTATCATGATGCTTGGGTCAGCCTTGACTTTGAAGGGGGGAATTTCATGAAACTTTTCATACTCTTCAGACATGTCTGTCTTGCCCTCCACTCCCAGGATGTCCCTTTTTCCTGAAAGAACTACGTGGCGCTTTGGCTCATTGTATGATGTATTCGCTTCCTTATCTTTTCTTTTCCTCGATCTGGTAGACATGTCCTTCACATAGATAACCTGTGCCACATCATTGGCTAGGACGAACGGTTCGTCAGTGTACCCAAGATTTTTCAGATCCACTGTTGTCATTCCGTACCGTGGGTCTACCTGTACCCCGCCTCCTGATAGATTGACCCACTTGCACTTAAACAAAGGGACCTTAAAATCTACTCCGTAGTCAAGTTCCCATATGTCTACTATGTAACCATAATATGTGTCATTTCCATTGTCGGTTGCTGCATCAAAGCGGACACCGCTGTTTTGGTTGGTGCTCTTTTCATCTTGGTCAATCGTGTAAAATGTATTCCCATTTATCTCGTATCCTTTCCAAATCATTACAGTCGAAGATGGTCCCCTGGACAACAAGTACAGCTCATCACAATAGTGCTGTCACCTCTAAAACGTGTTTCCAACCAACTGCTGAAAGTCCTGATGTGTTCACATGTAATCCAGTCGTCGCACTGCTCCGGGTGTTTGGAGCGCAGACTGTTCTTGTGTTCATCGACATACGGGGTCACCAAGGTAGAGTTCTGTAGAACTGTGTAGTGTGCTTGAGACCAAGAATATCCGTCCCTGCATATTATTGAGTCCCTTCCAAGCGTGCCTTTTCCAGTCAGTCTCCCCTCATATCGCGATTTCCGGAGACCTATCTTCTTAAGGCCAGGAATGAAGTCAACACAAAACCCGATGACATCCTCTGTTTGATGGCCCATGGAGATGCTTCCTTCTGGCCTAGCGCGGTTACGAACATATTTCTTTAGGACTCCCATGAACCTCTCAAAGGGGTACATATTGTGTAGAAATACGGGCCCCAGAATGACAATCTCGTCGACTAGATGAACTAGGACGTGCGTCATGATATTGAAGAAGGATGGTGGGAACACCAGCTCGAAACTGACAAGACATTGCGCCACATCACTCCTTAGCGTTGGTACGATTTCTGGATCGATCACCTTCTGAGATATTGCATTGAGGAATGCACATAGCTTCACAATGGCTAATCGGACGTTTTCCGGTAGAAGCCCCCTCAATGCAACCGGAAGCAGTTGCGTCATAATCACGTGGCAGTCATGAGACTTTAGGTTCTGGAACTTTTTCTCTGGCATATTTATTATTCCCTTTATATTCGACGAGAAGCCAGTCGGGACCTTCATACTGAGCAGGCATTGAAAGAATATTTCTTTCTCTTCTTTCGTAAGAGCGTAGCTGGCAGGACCTTCATACTGCTTCGGAGGCATGCCCTCTTTTTCGTGCAAGCGTTGCAGGTCCTCTCGTGCCTCAGGTGTATCTTTTGTCTTCCCATACACGCCCAAGAAGCCTAGCAGGTTCACGCAAAGGTTCTTCGTCACGTGCATCACATCGATCGAAGAGCGGACCTCTAGGTCTTTCCAGTAGGGTAGGTCCCAAAATATAGATTTCTTCTTCCACATGGGTGCGTGATTCTCAGCGTCATTCGGAACAGCTAGTCCGCCGGGACCCTTTCCAAAGATTACGTGTAAATCATTGACCATAGCAAGTACGTGATCACCAGTATGCATGGCGGGCTTCTTTCGGTGATCTGCCTCGCCTTTGAAATGCTTGCCTTTCTTTCGACATTGATGGTTGGTCGGAAGAAATCGACGATGGCCCAGGTACACATTCTTCCTGCAGCTTCCCAGGTATATACTATCGGTGTCAAGTAAACAGTGCATGCATGCGTGGTATCCCTTGTTTGTCTGTCCTGAAAGGTTACTGAGAGCGGGCCAATCATTGATGGTCACGAACAGCAACGCCTTTAGGTCAAATTCCTCCTTTTTGTGCTCATCCCACGTACGTACACCGTTTCCATTCCACAGCTGTAAAAGTTCTTCAACTAATGGCCTTAGGTACACATCAATGTCGTTGCCGGGTTGCTTAGGGCCTTGGATGAGAACTGGCATCATAATGAACTTCCGCTTCATGCACATCCAAGGAGGAAGGTTATACATACATAGAGTCACGGGCCAGGTGCTGTGATTGCTGCTCTGCTCCCCGAAAGGATTAATGCCATCCGCGCTTAAAGCAAACCATATGTTCCTTGGGTCCTTTGCAAACTCATCCCAGTACTTTCTCTCAATTTTTCTCCACTGTGACCCGTCAGCGGGTGCTCTCAACTTCCCGTCTTTCTTACGGTCCTCACTGTGCCATCGCATCAACTTGGCATGCTCTCCGTTTCTGAACAGATGTTTCAACCGTGGTATTATAGGAGCATACCACATCACCTTCACAGGAACCCTCTTCCTGGGAGGCTCGCCGTCAACATCACCAGGGTCATCTCGTCTGATCTTATACCGCAATGCACCGCATACCGGGCATGCGTTCAGATCCTTGTAGGCACCGCGGTAGAGGATGCAGTCATTAGGGCATGCATGTATCTTCTCCACCTCCAATCCTAGAGGGCATACGACCTTCTTTGCTGCGTATGTACTGTCGGGCAATTCGTTATCCTTTGGAAGCTTCTTCTTCATTATTTTCAGTAGCTTCTCAAATCCTTTATCAGGCACAACATTCTCTGCCTTCTACTGCAACAATTCGAGTACGGTACCGAGCTTTGTGTTGCCATCTTCGCAATTGGGGTACAACCCCTTTTTGTGATCCTCTAACATGCGATCGAACTTCAGCTTCTCCTTTTGACTTTCGCATTGTGTCCTTGCATCGACAATGACCCGGCGGAGATCATCATCATCGGGCACATCGTCTGGTTCCTCTTGATCTTCAGCAGCTTCGCCCGTTGCAGCACCATCGTGCACATCGTCTGGTGCATCTTGATGTTCAGTAGCATCACCGTATTTAGGGGGCACATAGTTGTCATCGTACTCTTCTTCCTCGCCGTCTTCCATCATAACCCCTATTTCTCCGTGCCTCGTCCAAACATTATAGTGTGGCATGAAACCCTTGTAAAGCAGGTGGGTGTGAAGGATTTTCCAGTCAGAGTAAGACTTCGTATTCCCACATATAGGGCATGGACAACACATAAAACCATTCTGCTTGTTTGCCTCAGCCACTTCGAGAAAATCATGCACGTCCTTAATGTACTTGGAGGTGTGTCTGTCACCGTACATCCATTGCCGGTTCATCTGCGTGCATTATATATAATTAAGTGTGTCAAAAATCATTACAGAACATCATGAATAGATAATTAAGTGACCAAATTAATAGAAGTTCATCATCACATAAAAACCAAAGTACATACATAGTTCTCATCTAACAACATAAAGCTCTGCAGAGCATCTAAATTAATTAAATCATACATTGAAACTATGTAAAACATTTCAATGCGAAAACAAATGCGATCATAATCGCAACCAAGGTAACAACTGATCTAACGGCATAATGATACCAAGCCTCGGTATGAATGGCATATTTTCTAATCTTTCTCATCTTCAAGCGCATTGCATCCATCTTGATCTTGTGATCATCGACGGCATCCGCAACATGCAACTCCAATATCATCTTCTCCTCCTCAAGTTTTTTTATTTTTTCCTTCAAGAAATTGTTTTCTTCTTCAACTAAATTTAACCTCTCGACAATAGGGCCGGTTGGAATTTCCGGTTCAACAACCTCCTAGATAAATAAAATCTATGTCACGTTGGTCGGCATAATTTTCATAAACAATAAATGAACCAATAGTTATGAAAAGATAATATATACCACATCCGAATCATAGACAGGACGAGGGCCGACGGGGGCGGATACCAAAACCATCGCACTATATAAGATGCAATAATAAAAGTAAGAAAATAATACAAGTAAGAATATTTTTCCTTTCAGAAAGAAGATAAGAACAAGAGGCTCACCACAGTGGTGCTGGCGATGAGATCGGCGCGAGTGATCGACGGCGGTGAAGACGGGGACGGGGTGTGATGGACCACTAAACCTAGACAAATATTGAGGAAAATAGAGGTTGGATGTCGAGCTTGGAGAGGAGAAAGCTTAAGTAGTGTGGCTCGGGCATTTCATCGAACACCTCATGTGCTATGGAGTTGAGCTAGAGCACCACAAAGCCCCCCCTCACCGGCAAGAGAAAAACAGAGCACTGGAGTGCTCTGCTCGCGAGCGAGGGGGTATATATAGGCAACACTATTGGTCCCGGTTCGTGGCATGAACCGGGACTAACGGGTAGCCATTGGTCCCGGTTCATGCCAGCAACCGGGACCAATAGTGGTGGGCCAGGAGCCAGGCCCATTGGTCCCGGTTCGTCCCACCAATCGGGACCAAAAGGTCCGGACGAACCGGGACCAATGGCCCACGTGGCCCGGCCGGCCCCCTGGGCTCACGAACCGGGGCAAATAGCTCCACTGGTCCCGGTTCTGGATTGAACCGGGACTAATGGGCTGAACTGGCCTGGGCCATTGCCCCCTTTTCTACTAGTGGTCTAGGATGGTAGCGACAGCGTCGACCACCATGTTGAACAAAAAGGGGGAGAAGGGGTCGCCTTGTCTAACCCCACAAAGGGTGGGGAAGAAGGGGCCGATCTCCCTGTTAATGTTAACTGCGGTGCGCCCACACAAGACCATCTGCATGACACGCGTGACCCAACGGTCATCAAAACCCTTACGAAGTAGGACTTCTCGAAGGAAGGGCCAGTGCACCGTGTCATATGCTTTGTGGAAACCAATCTTCAGGAAGACCGCCCGGACCTCGTAAAGTACTTTGTGGAGTACAAAAACGACATCTAGGATGTATCTACCACAGATAAAGGCCGACTGGTTGGGGTGAGTAGGGGTCACCCTATTGGCGTACCACTTGGCCAGAATGTGAAAGATCACATTGATCATCGTGATCGGCCGAAACTGGCGGATGTTTGAGGCCCCAGGAACCTTCGGGATACCCCTTGGCCAGAATGTGAAAGATCACATTGATCACTGTGATCGGCCGAAACTGGCGGATGTCTGAGGCCCGAGGAACCTTGGGGATGAGCGTGATGATCCCATAGTTAAGATGGCAGAGGTCCATGGAACCTACGTAAAATTCCTCGAAGAGGGACATCACCTCCGGCTTAATGACATTCCAGAATGTCTGGATGAGCTTCACCAGGAGGCCATCTAGGCCCAGGGCGGAGGCTGGGTTCATGCCCTTAATGGCTAGCCAGACCTCGTCCTCGGAGAAAGGGGCTGTGAGAGCCGCATTCTCGACCGCCGAGATGCGCCGGTGTCCAGCCCAGAAATCGTGGCCTAGAGCTAACCCCCTGCTATCGAGGAGCCCGAGGAAGAAAAAACCTCATTGATCGTGATAGTGATGGTCCTGAGCAAGGGCTCGGCCTCTCCGAAGCATATCACCACTGTACTCACCCACCTGTGCACCACCGATGCCGATTGGGATTGACAGGTGGAGACTATCAGCGAGAAGAAGTTCTCTGTGATGTTCCTGGAGCCCTTCAGCTTTGGCTACTGCACTCATAGCAGGGATATCACTTTGGCGCTGAACAAATTGGAGGTGGACATCTTGGCTCCCAAGGTTAACCCAGCGGGGGTAGCTGTTCTCGACACCGCGTGGATCACTATCTCCGGTCTGTCGTCTATCGCTCAGAAGGCGAGGGTCATTCGCAACATGTCTCGCATCTTGGGTTAAGATCAACTTCGACAAGAGCGAAGTGATGGTGATGGGCTGCTCCCCTGCTGAGCGACAGGGCATTGCGGACCGGCTTAATTGCCAGCTGGGTTCCTTCCCCATGTCCTATCTGGGGATTCCCATTAGTGACTCGCAGCTATCTATGGCTGATTTACGCCCGACAGTGTCCAAACTTCAACATCGCATCGAACCGGGACAGGGTCGTTGGCTCTCCAAAGCGGCACAGACTATTCTCATCAACTCCTCTCTGTCCAGCCTGCCTCTGTTCCTTACGAGTTCTACAACCTCCATGAAACCCTACACCATGAGATCGCCAAGTACCCTACAAGATTTTTCTGGGTAGGGGAGGGTGACAAGGATAAGTACCATATGGTTTGCAAGCCGGAGATTTGCAAACCGTGGGAACATGGAGGGCTTGGGATCATGTCACCCAAAGCATGAACATCGCCCTATTAACACGTTGGATGTGGCGGATTGCAAGCGGAAGGGCGGCCTTTGGCTGGACATCATCCGGAACAAATATCTCCATGGATAACCACTCACCTTCTGTCACCGGTCGGGTGGGTCACAGTTTTGGCAGCCGTCATCCAGCTGCTCCCTGTCCTTCGCATCGGGACATCCATCTCGGTGGGAGCTGGTGCATCCACACTATTCTGGTTTGACAGGTGGGTTGGGGACCGCCCCTTCGGCGCATGATTTCCTGACCTGTTCGCCATCGCGGTCGAACCTAGGATCTCCATCAAGACGACCCTTATTGACTTAGGGCGTCTCACGTTCAGGAGGCCATTTGGGCCTCCAGAACTTGGTGCGTGGGAGGATCTTCTTGAGTGCATCACGCTGTAGCCTCAGGACTTGACCACACTATGGATCGCGTCTCCTGGCACTTGGAGCCCTCGGGTCGTTTCTCGACCAAATCCTCATACCAGGCTATTGCGGTTGCCCCTGCCCCTGCACCATTTGCTTAGATTTGGGTGATTAGACTCCCTCTAAAGATCAGGATTTTCCTCTGGCAGTGGATCCGGGGCCGAGCGCCGTCTAGCGTGGAGGTGCTCAAGCGGAATGGCCCCGGTGATGGACTCTGCCCCCTATGCGGGACGAAGGAGGACTCGAACCACATCTTCTTCACGTTTGTGTCAGCGCAATTCCTCTGGAGTTGCTTCCGTGAAGCGGTCGGTGGTGCCACACTAACTTCCCAGACCTCTTTGAGGAAATCCAGTCATCCCCTCAGCGTCTCTGCCACATTAGGTGGTTGGGAATCGGGGTGCTCGCCCGGACGCTTTGGATTCGTACAAGCTTGTGATTCAGGGTGTTCCCCTTCGACGTGCGATTGACACGATTTTCAAAATGTGTGGGTACTTGCAGCTTTGGCGGCCTCTTAGTAGCCCCTAGGATCGTGGCGCCATCAACATCATCATTGCAGGTCTTCATGCGATGGCTCTCTGCTTGGTGCCGCCGCTTTCTCCACCTCCCCCTGAGCTGGATGAGCCTTCGTGGCTTGTATTGTCGCCCTTTAATTTTTTTATGTTGGGCTTGTTGAGTTGTGTCCTCAGCAGAATCCCCCTCTTTTCTCTTTATTTGTATGCTTGTGGACTTGGCATGCCTGTGCGGTGTCAACCTATGTTAGACCTTGTGGCTCTGGTGGTTTGCTTTTATATATAAAGCAGGGTGAAAGCCTATTTCCGTAAAGATGGGTTGAGGGCGAGACAAGACTTGAAAGGCATCAGTATTGGGGACAAACTTCACACTGGATGTCGAGGTAACGAACCTGACAATGAGTACTAGGGGTACGAACTAAGGGCGGAGCCTAGCTACGGCGCAAGTGTATCACTCGGATTTAGTGAGTTTGGTCCCGTCTCGGAGAGGTAACAACCCTAAGTTTCGTGCCCGGAGGCTTGTGTTTTCTCTTGGGGTGTATGATTACAATGGGTGTTGAACCCTTTGAAAGCACAAGTGCTCCCTGGGTGATTTTGGTAATTAATGTCAACATATCTCTTGTTGGACTAATGTTTTATCTAGTATATTTCATATGAGTTCAGCATTGGAGTGGCATGGACAAGAGGATGTGGAACCCCTTCAAGATGCTAAGGACAAATATTGGCAACAACTCAAGACTCTTCATTTCTATGTTAGTGATCCAAGATCACATTGAGTCCATAGGAAAAGCCAATACTACTAAAAGGGGATGAGGTGTTGCTTAATGGTCTACTTGCTCAAAGTGCTTAGTGATATGCTCCAAAGCCCTCAACCACTTCCTCATATCAAAATATGTCCAAGTCAAACTCGTCCCCCTCGATTTGATCTATCCAGCGCCACCGAGTTTGTTGACATAGTCACTGCCAGAAACCCTAATCAGTTCGGATGGCCTTGCAAACTCTCTGTTACCTGTTGCAATTATTTCGATCTCACTGAGATGTGCAATCGGTCACACCGAGTTTGCTTGACCAAGTCTCTGTTTTCTTATTGCTGAAATCGGTCTCATCGAGTTCATGCAATCGGTCTCACCGAGATGAGGTTTTCCCCTAACCCTAGCACATCGGTCCCATGGAGTTGATATTGTCGGTCCCACCAAAAACCCTAACATTCACATTTTGAACTAGATTGGTCCTACCGAGTTTCACTATTTGGTCTCACCGAGTTTGGTAAATTGTGTGTAACAGTTAAATTTTGTGTGGAGGCTATTTATACCCCTCCACCCCCTTCTCCATTTAAGAGAGAGCCATCAGAACATGCCTACACTTCCACTACTCATTTTCTGAGAGAGAACCACCTACTCATGTGTTGAGACCAAGACAACCCAATCCTACCACAAGAATCTTGATCTCTAGCCTTCCCCAAGTTGCTTTCCAGTTAAATCATCTGTCCACCATATCCAAATCTCTGAGAGAGAGAGTTGAGTGTTGGGAAGACTATCATTTGAAGCACAAGAGCAAGGAGTTCATCATCAACACACCATCTATTACCTTTTGGAGAGTGGTGTCTCCTAGATTGGTTAGGTGTCACTTGGGATCCTCCGTCAAGATTGTGGAGTTGAACCAACGAGTTTGTAAGGTCAAGGAGATCGCCTACTTCGTGAAGATCTACCCAAGCGAGGCAAGTCCTTTGTGGGCGATGGCCATGGTGGGATATGCAAGGTTGCTTCTTCGTGGACCCTTCGTGGGTGGATCCCTCCATGGACTCGCGCAACCGTTACCCTTCGTGGGTTGAAGTCTCCACCAACGTGGATGTACGATAGCACCACCTATCGGAACCACGCTAAAAATTTCCATGTCTCCAATTGCGTTTGCACACTGCAATCCCATCCCTTTACTTTCTTGTAAATTGCATGCTTTACTTACCGCTGCTCATATACTCTTGCCATGCTTGCTTGAAATGTATTGTGAATGTTTAAAATTGTGCTAATCTCCAACCTCAACTTGAAGAACTTAAAAACTGCTACCTTTACTTGTTGAGGGTCTAATCACCCTCTCTCTAGACACCTCTTCTCGATCCTTTCAATTGGTATCAGGGCATTGGTCTCCATTGCTTTGGTTTAATCACCATTGGAGGAAGATGGATGAGTCTACGATTGGGAGTATTAGAAGTAGAGTGTCTATGCTTGATGGAGAGTTCTATAATGCTTGGAAAAAATGAGATGCTTAAGATTTTCAATGAATATCAATTGAACAATACTAGCCCTTATGAGCCCCTTGTTGATCCATTGCATCCTACCCCTTATGAGTCTCTTGACATGATTCACAATCTTTGAGCTATCAATCTTATCACTACAGGATTGCCTAGAAATTTGATTGCATGCTTGCCAACTCTATAATGTGCTTACACCATATGGAGATATCTTGAGGAACGCTTTCTAGACTATTTCTTGAAAAATTTAGATGAGATTCTTCACAAGTCTATTGCTTTAAATAGGATGAACCCTAATGATCCTAAGTTTGGTGATTGTCTATTTGTGCGTCGTGACCTTATGCGTGCCAAAGGACATGTTGGAATCATTAGTAACATCATCTCTGAAGTCATTAGAATTCATAAAGATGCACATTGTCATGATCATAAATCTAATGAATCACTCTTCCTAGGTAATGATCAATCACAAGACGATGTTGAACATGGATACGATGATGAGAACGATGATACTGACTTTGATCTCGATGAGTCTATGAGACACTTTGGCCTTATGGCTAACCTTCGTAGCTACATGGTTGGAGGAAAGGAATGGTTCTTGATAGTGGATGTACCGATCACATGACCGGAGACAAGGATATGTTTCGTGAGCTTGCTGAAAACGATGACCCTCGAAAGTATGTCACTTTTGGTGATAACTCAAAGGGTAAGGTGGTTGGCCTTGGTAAGGTGGCCATCTCACATGACAGCTCCATACAAAATGTTATGCTCGTTGAATCTCTTGGCTATAATTTACTTTCTGTATCTAGACTAGCTGACTTCGGTTTCAATGTCGTATTTATTGAAGTAGATTGCCAAGTGTTTCGATGAGATAATCATAATATGGTCTTTACCGGTATACATAGAGGTGATCTATACATTGTTGATTTCACTAAAAAGGCTCAACTTAGAACTTGCTTAATTGCTAAATCTTCTAAAGGTTGGTTGTGGCATAGACGGTTAGGTCATGTGTGCATGCGAAATCTTGATAAGCTTATTAAAGGTGATCATATCCTTGGTGTTAAAGATGTTATATTTGACAAGGATAGACTTTGCAGTGCTTGCCAAGCAGGAAAACAAGTTGGAGGAAGTCATCCCATGAAGAACATCATGACCACGAAAAGACCACTCGAGCTACTTCACATGGATCTTTTCGGCCCAATGCCTACAAGAGTCTCAGTGATAACTCATTCAGATTGGTCATTGTTGATGATTTTCAAGATTTACATGGGTGTTCTTTCTTGATGATAAATCGCAGGTCCAAAAGTTCTTCAAGAACTTTGCTAGGAAGGCCCAAAATCAATTTTAAGTGAAGATCAAGAAGGTCACAGCGACAATGGAACGGAGATCAAGAACGCCAATGTGGACACCTTTCTTGACGAAGAAGGGATTTCACATGAGTTCTAGGCTATGTACATGCCTCAACAGAATGGAGTTGTTGAGAGGAAGAACCGAACTCATATTGAGATGGCGAGAACGATGCTTGATGAGTACAAGGCGCCAAAACACTTTTGGGCGGAAGTGGTTGAGACAGCTTGTCATGCAACAAATCGTCCATATCTTCACAAGCTACTCGGCAAGACGGCATACGAGCTTCTCACCAGTAACAAACCCCAAGTTGGATACTTTCGAGTATTCGGCTCAAAGTGCTATATTCTTGATAAGCATCATCGTTCGAAATTTGCTCCTAAATCTCATGAAGGTTTCCTACTCGGTTATGGCTCAAACTCTCACATTTACTGTGTCTACAACAATTCACCCGGAAGGTTGAAGAGATGGTAGATGTGAAGTTTGATGAATCTAACGGCTCGCAAATAGAGCAATTGCCAGTTGATGTAGGTGACAAAGACCCTTTGGAAGCAATATAAGACTTGTCTATTGGCAAGATTCACCCAATGGAGGTGAAGGAGAGTACCTCGTCCGTCCAAGTGGAAGCCTCAACTTCACGCTAAGGTGAACGGCAAGTTTACTTGGAGGCATCCACAAGTGGAACACATCAAGATGATGGAAACGAGGATGTACAACAAGATGAACCTCATCGACCTCCTTCTCCACCTCCACAAGAGAACAACAACGCCAACGACAATGAAGAGAGACAAGAGGAAGAACAAGACAATGAAGAGGATGTTCCACCCCGACCCAAACAAAAGCTCTCACGAGTTCGAGCAATAGTCTCGAGAGATCATCCCGTCGAACAAATCTTCGATGATATTCAAACCGGGAGAATCACTCGCTCTAAAACTCGTTGGCTAAATTTTGTGAACATTACTCATTCATTTCTAGTATTGAACCTATGAAGGTTTAAGATGCTCTTGATGATCCGGATTGGATGAACGCCATGCATGAAGAGCTACACAATTTCGAGAGGAACCAAGTGTGGACGTTGGTTGAAAAGCTCGATGAGAAGCACAATGTCATTGGAACCAATGGGTGTTTCGGAATAAGCAAGATGAAGATGGACAAGTTGTACACAACAAGGCTTGTCTCGTTGCTCAAGGCTACACTCAAGTCGAAGGTATGGACTATGGTGAGACATATGCCCCCGTTGCTAGACTTGAATCCATTTGCATCTTACTTGCTTATTCCAATCACCATGATATCATGTTATATCAAATGGACATTAAAAGTGATTTTCTAAATGATGAAATTGAGGAGGAAGTTTATGTTAAACAACCTCCCGACTTTGTTAATCCCAAGAAATCCAATCATGTATACAAACTCCACAAAGCTCTTTATGATCTTAAACAAGCTCCTAGAGCATGGTATAAATGCTTGACTAAGTTCCTTATTGAAAAAGGCTTTGAGATTGGAAAAATTGATTCTACACTTTTTAATAAAAGGGTTAATGGTGAATTATTTGTGTGCCAAATTTATGTGGATGATATCATATTTTGCTCGACTAACCCTCATTTTAGTGAAAAGTTTGGAAGGCTAATGTCGAAGAAGTTTGCGATGTCTATGATGAGTGAACTCAAGTTATTTCTTGGTTTGCAAATCAAGAAAACTAATGAGGGTACCTTTGTTCCCAAACAAAGTACACCAAGGACTTATTCAAGAAGTTCAACATGCAAGAAAGCAAAGGTATGAAAACACCCATGCCTACTAGTGGACATCTTAACTTGACTAAGGATGGCGAACGAGTTGACCAAAATGTTTACCGTTCTATGATTGGTTCATTGTTATATATGTGCCTCCGTCCTGATATGATGCTAAGTGTGTGCATGTCTGCATGATATCAAGCGCCCCCCAAAGAATGTCATCTTAAGGCTATGAAAAAGATAGTGAGATACTTAATTCATACACCAAACTTTGGCATTTGGTACCCTAAGAGGTCTTCTTTTGATCTTGTTGGCTACTCCAATTCGGACTATGCCGGTGACAAGGTTGATAGAAAGTCTACTTCAGGTACTTGTAAATTTCTTGGTAGATCTCTTGTGTCTTGGTCCTCTAAGAAACAAAACTCGGTATCCTTATGCACTGCCAAAGCGGAATACATTGCTACCGGTTCATGTTGTGCTTAATTACTTTGGATGACCCAAACTCTTAAAGATTATGTGATACATGTGAAACATGTTCCATTGCTTGGTGACAATGAAAGTGCTATTAAGATTGCTCACAATCCCGTGCAACATTCTCAAACTAAGCATATTGAAGTTCGTCATCATTTCATTCGAGATCATGTTGCTAAAGGAGACATAGATCTTAAACATGTTCATACCGATAAGCAATTGGCGGATATATTCACCAAACCGCTTGATGAGAAAGTATTTTTCCATTTGAGAGGTGAATTGAACATCATTGATGCCTCAAACTTGGAGTAGAAACTCCATTTGGATGCATGCAAGGCATGAGCCTCTCTATGACTAATCCTTGATATTTCTCTTACATGGTGATCATATGTCTTGGATATACTTGTACCCCTGCATGTCATCTAACCCTTGTAGGTACTTGGATAAGCCCAATTCTATGAGATTGCAACTTACACACATCCTAAGCAATCTCTACATCACCAAGTCTCTACAATATGGTGGTTGAAGACAAGGAAACATGAATCCTTTCAACATATCCTTTGACAATTTCTATATATCAAATCTCATTTGATATCAAATTTCATGATTGTCATTTTGGATACACAAGTGCTCTTCCTTGCAAAACTAAGCCATGTAGGTAGATGAACTCAAACTACAAGCGGTGCTCCAAACTCTTGATGAACTACATCAACCTTGAGCATCCTACACAAGTTCAACTACATGATCAAGATCAACACCACCACCAAGGTATGTCATTCCATCTTAGATAAGCTTGAACCCAAGTCATGGGTCAAAGCAACTCAACAAGATGCGAATACATCAGAGTGCTTAAACGAAAAATGGCAACCCCATTTTGAGCTTAAACGATGAGTATGACCTATGATCAAGTGAATTCACTTGACTCCTAAGTCAATATACTCTAACATAGGTGACTTTGTCGCCGACCAATTCTAGATGAAGTTCCCTAGTGTTTCTTTGAGTTCTTGCATTTGTCTCTTGCATGCTTGTTCTCCTTTAAAAACAAGACTTCATCTAGATTTCTTTTCTTTTCTGTATTATTTTCTGCATTCCCTACATCTAATTCCTTGAAAATATTTGTGAGATCTTATTTGCCAAGTGAGCTGAGATGACAAAATATTTTCTCTGCATTGAATTCGGCCTCACTGATTTCTGCCTATCGGCTAGACCAAACAGTTCATCGGTACAATCGACAAGGACGAACTCGGTCTGACCGATATGCATCATCTCTAACACTGCCAACTTGATGTCACTGATGTAAAAGAATTGGCATTACTGATTCACTACTGAGAAAACATTTTGCCATTGCAATTGTCATTTCATCTCCAGCTCCACGCGATGATTCTTATCCTCTACCCGCATCACAATCTACATGCTTCTTTGTCATGTGTCTCAAGGATCAAACCTAATTGACTCCTATTCTAGAAGAACCCTTCTTGGAAATTGATGTCAAAGAGGAGAGAGAGAGATCACATCAAAGCTTATCTTATAGGAAAAAGAGACCCTATGGGAGAGAGAGACATCTTAGCTTTCCCAGATGCTTGGTGTCCAAAGAGGAGAGAAGTCACATGTCTTTAAGAGGGGAAAGACATGTTAGTAGATGTTTCTTTGTGTCTTTGCCCTGATTTTCTATTACCCTATCTTCTCCCATTATCCAATATCAGATTCAGGGGGAGAAAGAGTTCGTATCTAAGGGAAGAAAATCTTTGGAATGTATTGCATATCTTTATTCCTTGGGGACATGTCTATATCCAAATAGAGTACCAAGTACTCACTCACTACATGTCATCCCAGTCTTGGTACTCTTGTGGTTCCCTGTTCTTGCTCTGATTAGTAGATGTTCTTGTGTCATCTAACCCTATTTTCTCAGGTTCATCTCTTCCAAAGTCAGCTCAAGACCACAAGGTAAGTATATGCATCACACTCATGTGCATGATGATCTCTTGCTGATGTACATATTGTTTGCAAGAAGGACTCATGAACATGAAGATACATCTTCTGTATTTACATCATTCGCTCTAATGCATATAGCCAACATACATGTAACTCATTGCTTGCTGTGACGTGCTTATGCATTCACTTGCTTTCATAGTCTATCTTCACATGATTGCATACACGTAGGGGGAGCCAATGCATGTTACATGTCTTTCCAAAGCTTTAATTGTTACTCTTCATATCTTTATCTAGAGCTTTGATGTATGTTGTCATCAATTACCAAAAAGGGGGAGATTGAAAGCACAAGTGCTCCCTGGATGATTTTTGTAATTAATGTCAACATATCTCTTATTGGACTAATGTTTTATCTAGTATATTTCATATGAGTTCAGCATTGGAGTGGCATGGACAAGAGGATGTGGAACCCCTTCAAGATGCTAAGGACAAATATTGGCAACAACTCAAGACTCTTCATTTCTATTTTAGTGATCCAAGATCACATTGAGTCCATAGGAAAAGCAAATACTATTAAAAGGGGATGAGGTGTTGCTTAATGGTCTACTTGCTCAAAGTGCTTAGTGATATGCTCCAAAGCCCTCAACCACTTCCTCATATCAAAATATGTCCAAAACCTAAAGTCAAACTCGGCCCCATCGATTTGATCTATCCAATGCCACCGAGTTCATTGACATAGCCACTGCCAGAAACCCTAATCAGTTCGGACTCACCGATAGGATCTCGGTCCCACCGAGATGGCCTTGCAAACTCTCTGTTACCTGTTGCAATTATTTCGGTCTCACTGAGATGTGCAATCGGTCACACCGAGTTTGCTTGACCAAGTCTCTGTTTTCTTATTGCTGAAATCGGTCTCACTGAGTTCATGCAATCGGTCTCACCGAGATGAGGTTTTGCCCTAACCCTAGCACATAGGTCGGAGTTGATATTGTCGGTCCCACCAAAACCCCTAACATTCACATTTTGAACTAGATCGGTCCTACCGAGTTTCACTATTTGGTCTCATCGAGTTTGGTAAATTGTGTGTAACAGTTAAATTTCGTGTGGAGGCTATTTATACCCCTCCACCCCCTTATCCATTTAAGAGAGAGCCATCAGAATGTGCCTACACTTCCACTACTCATTTTCTGAGAGAGAACCACCTACTCATGTGTTGGGACCAAGACAGCCCAATCCTACCACAAGAATCTTGATCTCTAGCCTTCCCCAAGTTGCTTTCCACTTAAATCATCTTTCCACCATATCCAAATCTCTGAGAGAGAGAGTTGAGTGTTGGGAAGACTATCATTTGAAGCACAAGAGCAAGGAGTTCATCATCAACACACCATCTATTACCTTTTGGAGAGTGGTGTCTCCTAGATTGGTTAGGTGTCACTTGGGAGCCTCCGTAAAGATTGTGGAGTTGAACCAAGGAGTTTGTAAGGGCAAGGAGATTGCCTACTTTGTGAAGATCTACCCAAGTGAGGTAAGTCCTTCAAGGGCGATGTCCATGGTGGGATAGACAAGGTTGCTTCTTTATGGACCCTTCGTGGGTGGAGCCCTCCGTGGACTTGCGCAACCGTTACCCGTCGTAGGTTGAAGTCTCCACCAACGTGGATGTATGATAGCACCACCTATCAGAACCACGCCAAAAATCTCCATGTCTCCATTTGCGTTTGCACACTACAATCCCATCCCTTTACTTTCTTGCAAATTACATGCTTTACTTTCCTCTGCTCATATACTCTTGCCATGCTTGCTTGAAATGTATTATGAATGTTTATAATTGTGCTAATCTCCAACCTCAATTTGAAGAACTTAAAAACTGGTACCTTTACTTGTTGAGGGTCTAATCACCCCCCTCCAGATACCTCTTCTCGATCCTTTCACCCTTGTCATTGAGTTGAGGGGAGGCTTATATAGAGTGCGCCTCGGCCCATTAATGCCACGTTACAAGGGGTTCAATGAGCATAACTACAACAGTTACTGGTAACGACAGCTATAACTATACTTGAAGTATGAGATTAAGGCACCCGTCCGTTGCGGTTCCCATGTCGCCTCTATGCTTTGACTTTTCGAGTGATGCTGGCAAGGCCGACTAGTGGGGAGACGTCCGAGTGCTGCTGGAATATTGATACGTCTCCAATGTATCTACTTTTCCAAACACTTTTGCCCTTGTTTTGGACTCTAACTTGCATGATTTGAATGAAACTAACCCGGACTGACGCCGTTTTCAGCAGAGCTGCCATGATGTTGTTTTATGTGTAGAAAAGAAAAGTTCTCGGAATGTCCTGGAAATCCACGGAGGCACTTTTTGGAATTAATAAGAATTTTTGGCGAAAGAATTAGTGCCAGGGGGCCCACGGCCTGTCCACGAGACAGGGGGCGCCCCCCTATCTCGTGCCCCCCCGGACCTCCTCCGACCTCAACTCCAACTCCATATATTCCGTCTTGGGGAGAAAAAAATCAAAGGGAGAAAGTTTCATCGCATTTCACGACACGGAGCCACCGCCAAGCCCTAATCTCTCTCAGGAGGGCTGATCTGGAGTCCGTTCGGGGCTCCGGAGAGGGGGAATTCGTCGCCGTTGTCATCATCAACCATCCTCCATCACCAATTTCATGATGCTCTCCGCCGTGCGTGAGTAATTCCATCGTAGGCTTGCTGGACGGTGATGGGTTGGATGAGATTTACCATGTAATCAAGTTAGTTTTGTTAGGGTTTGATCCCTAGTATCCACTATGTTCTGAGATTGATGTTGCTATGACTTTGCTATGCTTAATGCTTGGTACTAGGTCCCGAGTGCCATGATTTCAGATCTGAACCTATTATTTTTTCATGAATATGTGTGTGTTCTTGATCCTATCTTGCAAGTCTATAGTCACCTATTATGTGTTATGATCCGACAACCCCGAAGTGACAATAATCGGGATACTTATCGGTGATGACCGTAGTTTGAGGAGTTCATGTATTCACTATGTGCTAATGCTTTGTTTCAGTTCTCTATTAAAAGGAGGCCTTAATATCCCTTAGTTTCCAATAGGACCCCGCTGCAATGAGAGGGTAGGACAAAAGATGTCATGCAAGTTCTTTTCCATAAGCACGTATGACTATTTACGGAATACATGCCTACATTACATTGATGAACTGGAGCTAGTTCTATGTCACCCTATGTTATAGCTATTACATGAGGAATCGCATCCGGCATAATTATCCATCACTGATCCATTGCCTACGACTTTTTCATATATTGTTCTTCGCTTATTTACTTTTCCGTTGCTACTATTACAACTACTACAAAAACCCAAAAAACATTTATCTTTACTTTTGCTACCGTTACCATTATTATAATACCACTTTTGCTACTAAACACTTTGCTGCAGATACTAAGTTATCCAGGTGTGGTTGAATTGACAACTCAACTGCTAATACTCAAGAATATTCTTTGTCTCCCCTTGTGTCGAATCAATAAATTTGGGTTGAATACTCTACCCTCGAACGCTGTTGCAATCCCCTATACTTGTGGGTTATCAAATATCCGAGTGGATTTCCAAGGGTGCGCATCCGAATGCGCAGGCGGTCCAGGGACCTTCCAATGATGGTGTGGGACCCTAGATGGTTCTTGGATGTCAGGTCCATGACCCTACCAGTAGTAGGTGACCCCATCATTAGCCCCTGAATCGTTTGAGGTTTTTTAGGACGAATGGGTTGTACCATTGGCTTGGTCTGAGTGCTTCGAGAGCACCTGGGATGCGTTGCCAAGTGGTTACCTATCGTGACCTGCGCGAAACCAAAGCTGATTCTGGATTAAAAGTTTTCTGAGTGATCGGATCATGTTTCATTGCCGAGCAAAACTTGGTGGTATTCGTATGTCTCTCGGGAGAGATAGACTAGGGGGCCGAAGACATGCCATGAAACTCGAGTTATGACACCGGCGTGTGGCCTGATTCTCCAGAGAAATGCCACTCATTAACCTAGGGGAACACCAGTGCAGACCATCTTCGAGTGCAAGTTTATGAGGCTCGTGCCTTGGAGCCTGGAGAAAGGGCCAAGTCAACCCGCGGAGGGGCGTCGAGCTCATCCCATCACAATCTTGAAGATGACTTTAGTCGGGTGTTTTACGTGTCCGAGTGCATGGTAACCCTTGGAGGGTGGTCAGTCGGGCCGACGAGTGTCCTTCTAGGGAAGGGACAGAGGGCAATCAATCGGATTGATTTGCTGCTGAAATCTTGGGATTTGGAATCATGCATACACGCGTGAAAGCGGTTACGCCGTGGCTAGCAGGGAAAGTGGGGCACGATGCCTTGATCTCCACCCCGAAAACCACCACGTGCCCTATTTTATCTGCGTGCGCGACCGCCGCAGATGTTGTCTGATCCAAGGATTTGTGGCTGTGATCCCGCGTAGCAATTTTTACCCATGGTATAAAGGGACGGCGGGCTAGGGTAATTCCTAGATCCCCTTTCTCTCTCCCACTCCGCTCCCCGTCTCCCCTGCTTCATCAACCAACACACATGAGCACTCGAGCTGATGGGGAAGGACTCCACCGCCAAGCTGGAGAAAGCGGGGAAGGCTGCGTCGTCGAGCTTTGGCCCGCCGGCGGGTCGTGCCATGGGGGATTGAATTCCCTCACGCGTCACGATGAAGCGACTAAAGGAGCTTGCCGAGGAGGGGCTCATCCCGGCGGACGGATGGAGGCGTCCGGAAGCGGGCAAGGTCGAGCCGGCGTCGCAGGGGGACGAGCGTGTCCTCCTCGTCACCCACATCGAACGAGGTTTTTTCCATGCCTCCCCATTCTTTCTTCCGCATGTTCCTGGACTATTTCGAGGTGCAGCTAAATCATCTCCCCACAATGCAATTGTCTACTTGTTGGCCATAGTTTCTCTCTGTGAAAACTTCATCGACTGCCACCCGCACTGGGGCTTATTCAAGCACATCTTCACTTGCCGGTTGATAACCATGAACAAGGACTCACCGGATAGCGAGAAGACCCATATGACCCAGCTGTGTAGTGGACTGGGCATATTGAAGGAAATATGCCCTAGAGGCAATAATAAAATTATTATTTATTTCCTTATATCATGATAAATGTTTATTATTCATGCTAGAATTGTATTAATCGGAAACATGATACATGTGTGAATACATAGACAAACTTAATGTCACTAGTATGCCTCTACTTGACTAGCTCATTAATCATAGATGGTTATGTTTCCTAACCATAGACATGAGTTGTCATTTGATTAACGGGATCGCATCATTAGGAGAATGATGTGATTGACATGACCCATTCCGTTAGCTTAGCAGTTGATCGTTTAGTATGTTGCAATTGCTTTCTTCATGACTTATACATGTTCCTACAACTATGAGATTATGCAACTCCAGTTTACTGGAGTAAAACTTTGTGTGCTACCAAACGTCACAACGTAACTGGCTGATTATAAAGGAGCTCTACAGGTGTCTCCAAAGGTACATGTTGAGTTGGCGTATTTCGAGATTAGGTTTTGTCACTCCGATTGTCGGAGAGGTATCTCTGGGCCCTCTCGGTAATTCACATCACTATAAGCCTTGCAAGCAATGCAGCTAATGAGTTAGTTACGGAATGATGCATTACATAACGAGTAAAGAGATTTGCCAGTAATGAGATTGAACTAGGTATTGAGATACCGACGATCGAATCTCGGGCAAGTAACATACCGATGACAAAGGGAACAACGTATGTTGTTATGCGGTTTGACCGATAAAGATCTTCGTAGAATATGCAGGATCCAATATGAGCATCCAGGTTCCACTATTGTTTATTGACCGGAAACGTGTCTCGGTCATGTCTACATAGTTCTTGAACCCGTAGGGTCCGCACGCTTAAAGTTTCAATGACAGTTATATTATGAGTTTATGAGTTTTGATGTACTGAAGGTTGTTCGGAGACCCGGATGTGATCACGGACATGACGAGGAGTCTCGAAATGGTCGAGCAATGAAGATTGATATATTGGAAGCCTATATTTGGATATCGGAAGTGTTCCGGGTGAAATCGGGATTTTACCGGAGTACCGAGGGGTTACCGGAACCCCCCGGGGGCTTAATGGGCCATAGTGGGCCTTAGTGGAGAAGAGGAGAGGCGGCCAGAGCTGGACCGCGCGCCCCTCCACCTAGTCTGAATAGGACAAGGAGAGGGGGGCGGCGCCCCCCCTTTCCTTCCTCTCTCTCCCTCCTCTTTCCCCCCTTCTCCAAGTCCAACAAGGAAAGGAGGGAGTCCTACTCCCGGTGGGAGTAGGACTCCCCATGGCACGCCTCCTCCCTTGCCGGCCGCTCCCTCCCCCCTTGCTCCTTTATATACGGGGGCAGGGGGGCACCTCTAGAGACACAACAACGGATCATTGATCTCTTAGCCGTGTGCGGTGCCCCCCTCCACCATAGTCCTCCTCGATAATATTGTAGCGGTGCTTAGGCAAAGCCCTGCGACGGTAGAACATCAACATCGTCACCACGCCGTCGTGCTGACGGAACTCTCCCTCGACACTCGGCTGGATCAGAGTTTGAGGGACGTCATCGAGCTGAACGTGTGCTAGAACTCGGAGGTGCCGTACTTTCGGTGCTTGATCGGTCAGGCCGTGAAGACGCACGACTACGTAAACCGCGTTGTTCTAATGCTTTCGCTTTCGGTCTACGAGGGTACATAGACAACACTCTCCCCTCTCGTTGCTATGCATCACCATGATCTTGCATGTGCGTAGGATTTTTTTTAAATTACTACGTTCCCCAACAGTGGCATTAGAGCCTGGTTTTATGCGTAGATGTTATATGCACGAGTAGAACACAAGTGAGTTGTGGGCGATACAAGTCATACTGCTTACTAGCATGACATACTTTGGTTCGGCAGTATTGTTGGATGAAGCGGCCCGGACCAACATTACGCGTACGCTTACGCGAGACTGGTTCTCTACCGACGTGCTTTGCACACAGGTGGCTGGCGGGTGTCAGTTTCTCCAACTTTAGTTGAAATGAGTATGGATACGCCCGGTCCTTGAGAAGGTTAAAACAGCACTAACTTGACGAACTACCGTTGTGGTTTTGATGCGTAAGTAAGAACGGTTCTTGCTCAGCCCGTAGCAGCCATGTAAAATTTGCAACAGCAAAGTAGAGGACGTCTAACTTGTTTTTGCAGGGCATCTTGTAATGTGATATGCTCAAGACGTGATGCTATATTTTATTGTATGAGATGATCATGTTTTGTAACCGAGTTATCGGCAACTAGCAGGAGCCATATGGTTGTCGCTTTATTGTATGAAATGCAAGTGCCCTGTAATTGCTTTACTTTATCTCTAAGTGGTAGCGATATTTGTAGAAGCAATAGGTGGCGAAACGACAATGATGCTACGATGGAGAACAAGGTGTCGCTCCGGTGACGATGGTGATCACGACGGTGCTTCGGAGATGGAGGTCACAAGCACAAGATGATGATGGCCAAATCATATAATTTATATTGATTGCATGTGATGTTTATCCTTTATGCATCTTATTTTGCTTTGATTGGCGGTAGCATTATAAGATGATCTCTCACTAAATTTCAAGAAGTGTTCTCCCTGAGTATGCACCGTTGCGAAAGTTCTTCGTGCTGAGACACCACGTGATGATCGGGTGTGATAGGCTCTACGTTCAAATACAACGGGTGCAAAACAGTTGCACACGCGGAATACTCAGGTTAAACTTGACGAGCCTAGCATATACAGATATGGCCTCGGAACACTGAGACCAAAAGGTCAAGCATGAATCATATAGTAGATATGATCAACATAGTGATGTTCACCATTGAAAACTACTCCATCTCACATGATAATCAGACATGGTTTAGTTCATTTGGATCACATGATCACTTAGATGACTAGAGGGATGTCTGTCTAAGTGGGAGTTCTTTAGTAATATGATTAATTGAACTTAAATTTATCATGAACTTATTACCTGATAGTATTTTGCTTGTCTATGTTTGTTGTAGATAGATGGCTCGTGCTGTTGTTCTGTTGAATTTTAATGCGTTCCTTGAGAAAGCTAAGTTGAAAGATGATGGTAGCAATTACACGGACTGGGTCCGTAACCTAAGGATTATCCTCATTGCTGCATAGAAGAATTACATCCTGGAAGCACCGCTGGGTGCCAGGCCTGCTGCAGATGCAACTGACAAGGTTAAGAATGTTTGGCAGAGCAAAGCTGATGACTACTCGATAGTTCAGTGTGCCATGCTTTACAGCTTAGAACCGGGACTTCAATGACTTTTTGAACGTCATGGAGCATATGAGATGTTCCAGGAGTTGAAGTTAATATTTCAAGCAAATGCCCGGATTGAGAGATATGAAGTCTCCAATAAGTTCTATAGTTGCAAGATGGAAGAGAATAGTTATGTCAGTGAACATATACTCAAAATGTCTGGCTATAATAATCACTTGATTCAACTGGGAGTTAATCTTCCTGATGATAGTGTCATTGACAGAATTCTTCAATCACTGCCACCAAGCTACAAAAGCTTCGTGATGAACTATAATATGCAAGGGATGGACAAGACTATTCTCGAGCTCTTCGCAATGCTAAAGGCTGCGGAGGTAGAAATCAAGAAGGAGCATCAAGTGTTGATGGTCAATAAGACCACTAGTTTCAAGAAAAGGGGTAAAGGGAAGAAGAAGGGGAACTTAAAGAAGAACAGCAAACAAGTTGCTACTCAAGAGAAGAAACCCAAATCTGGACCTAAGCCTGAGACTGAGTGCTTCTACTGTTAGCAGATTGGTCACTGGAAGCGGAACTGCCCCAAGTATTTGGCGGATAAGAAGGATGGCAAGGTGGACAAAGGTATATGTGATATACATGTTATTGATGTGTACCTTACTAATGCTTGCAGCAGCACCTGGGTATTTGATACTGGTTCTGTTGCTAATATTTGCAACTCGAAACAGGGACTATGGATTAAGCGAAGATTGGCTAAGGAAGCGGTGACGATGCATATGGGAAATGGTTCCAAAGTCGATGTGATCGCGGTCGGCACGCTACCTCTACATCAACCTTCGGGATTAGTTTTAGACCTGAATAATTGTTATTTGGTGCCAACGTTGAGCATGAACATTATATCTAGATCTTGGTTGATGCGAGATGGTTATTCATTTAAATCAGAGAATAATGGTTGTTCTATTTATATGAGTCATATCTTTTATGGTCATGCACCCTTGAAGAGTGGTCTATTTCTATTAAATCTCGATAGTAGTGATACACATATTCATAATGTTGAAGCCAAAAGATGCAGAGTTGATAATGATAGTGCAATTTATTTGTGGCACTGCCGTTTGGGTCATATTGGTGTAAAGCGCATGAAGAAACTCCATACTGATGGACTTCTGGAATCACTTGATTATGAATCACTTGGTACTTGCGAACCGTGCCTCATGGGCAAGATGACTAAAACGCCGTTCTCCGGAACTATGGAGCGAGCAACTGATTTGTTGGAAATCATACATACTGATGTGTGTGGTCCAATGAATATTGAGGCTCGCGGCGGGTATCATTATTTTCTCACTTTCACAGATGATTTGAGAAGATATGGGTATATCTACTTAATGAAACACAAGTCTGAAACATTTGAAAAGTTTAAAGAATTTCAGAGTGAAGTGGAAAATCATCGTAACAAGAAAATAAAGTTTCTACGATCTGATCATGGAGGAGAATATTTGAGTTACGAGTTTGGTTTACATTTGAAACAATGCGGAATAGTTTCACAACTCACACCACCCGAAACACCACAACGTAATGGTGTGTCCGAACGTCGTAATCGTACTTTACTAGATATGTTGCGATCTATGATGTCTCTTACTGATTTACCGCTATCGTTTTGGGGTTATGCTTTAGAGACGGCCCCATTCACGTTAAATAGGGCACCATCAAAATCCGTTGAGACGATGCCTTACAAACTGTGGTTTCGCAAGAAACCAAAGTTGTCGTTTCTTAAAGTTTGGGGCTGCGAAACTTATGTGAAGAAACTTCAACCAGATAAGCTCGAACCTAAATCGGAGAAATGTGTCTTCATAGGATACCCAAAAGAGACTGTTGGGTACACCTTCTATCACAGATCCGAGGGCAAGATTTTCGTTGCTAAGTTCGGATCCTTTCTAGAGAAGGAGTTTCTCTCGAAAGAAGTGAGTGGGAGGAAAGTAGAACTTAATGAGGTAACTGTACGTGCTCCCTTATTGGAAACTAGTTCATCACAAGAACCGGTTCCTGTGACGACTACACCAATTAGTGAGGAAGCTAATGATATTGATCATGAAACTTCAGATCAAGTTTCTACTGAATCTCATAGGTCTACCAGAGTAAGATCTGCACCAGAGTGGTACCGTAATCCTATTCTGGAAGTCATGTTACTTGACCATGGCGAACCTACGAACTATGAGGAAGCGACGATGAGCCCAGATTCCGCAAAATGGCTTGGGGCCATGAAATCTGAGATAGGATCCATGTATGAGAATAAAGTATGGACTTTGGTTGACTTGCCCGATGATCGGCAAGCCATCGAGAATGAATGGATCTTCAAGAAAAAGACTGACGCTGATGGTAATGTAACTATCTACAAAGCTCGACTTATTGCGAAAGGTTTTAGACAAGTTCAAGGAGTTGACTATGATGAGACTTTCTCACCCGTAGCAATGCTTAAGTCTGTCCGAATCATGTTAGCGATTGCCGCATTTTATGATTATGAAATATGGCAAATGGATGTCAAAACTGCATTCCTAAATGGATTTCTGGAAGAAGAGTTGTATATGATGCAACCAGAAGGTTTTGTCGATCCAAAAGGTGCTAACAAAGTGTGCAAGCTCCAATGATCCATTTATGGACTGGTGCAAGCCTCTCGGAGTTGGAATAAACGCTTTGATAGTGTGATCAAAGCATATGGTTTTATATAGACTTTTGGAGAAGCCTGTATTTACAAGAAAGTGAGTGGGAGCTCTGTAGCATTTCTGATATTATATGTAGACGACATATTGTTAATTGGAAATGATATAGAATTTTTGGATAGCATAAAAGGATATTTGAATAAAAGTTTTTCGATGAAAGACCTCGGTGAAGCTGCTTACATGTTAGGCATGAAGATCTATAGAGATAGATCAAGATGCTTAATTGGACTTTCACAAAGCACATACCTTGATAAAGTTTTGAAAAAGTTCAGAATGGATCAAGCAAAGAAAGGGTTCTTGCCTGTATTACAAGGTGTGAAGTTGAGTCAGACTCAATGCCCGACCACAGCAGAAGATAGAGAGAAAATGAAAGATGTTCCCTATGCTTCAGCCATAGGCTCTATCATGTATGCAATGCTGTGTACCAGACCTGATGTATGCTTAGCAATAAGTTTAGCAGGGAGGTACCAAAGTAATCCAGGAGTGGATCACTGGACAACGGTCAAGAATATCCTGAAATACCTGAAAAGGACTAAGGATATGTTTCTTGTTTATAGAGGTGACAAAGAGCTAGTCGTAAATGGTTACGTTGATGCAAGCTTTGACACTGATTCGTACGATTCTAAATCGCAAACCAGATACGTGTTTATATTGAACGGTGGAGCTGTCAGTTGGTGCAGTTCTAAACAAAGCGTTGTGGCGGGATCTACATGCGAAGCGGAGTACATAGTTGCTTCAGAAGCAGCAAATGAAGGAGTCTAGACGAAGGAGTTCATTTCTGATCTAGGTGTCATACCTAGTGCATCGGGACCAATGAAGATCTTCTGTGACAATACTGGTGCAATTGCCTTGGCAAAGGAATCCAGATTTCACAAGAGGACCAAGCACATCAAGAGATGCTTCAATTCCATCCGGGACCAAGGCCAGGTGGGAGACATAGAGATTTGCAAGATACATACGGATCTGAATGTTGCAGACCCGTTGACTAAGCCTCTTCCACGAGCAAAAAATGATCAGCACCAAGGCTCCATGGGTGTTAGAATCATTACTATGTAATCTAGATTATTGACTCTAGTGCAAGTGGGAGCCTGAAGGAAATATGCCCTAGAGGCAATAATAAAGTTATTATTTATTTCCTTATATCATGATAAATGTTTATTATTCATGCTAGAATTATATTAATCGGAAACATGATACATGTGTGAATACATAGACAAACTTAATGTCACTAGTATGCCTCTACTTGAATAGCTCATTAATCAAAGATGGTTATGTTTCCTAACCATAGACATGAGTTGTCATTTGATTAACGGGATCACATCATTAGGAGAATGATGTGATTGACATGAACCATTCCGTTAGCTTAGCACTTGATCGTTTAGTATGTTGCTATTGCTTTCTTCATGACTTATACATGTTCCTACAACTATGAGATTATGCAACTCCCGTTTACCGGAGGAACACTTTGTGTGCTACCAAACATCACAACATAACTGGCTGATTATAAAGGAGCTCTACAGGTGTCTCCAAAGGTACATGTTGAGTCGGCGTATTTCAAGATTAGGTTTTGTCACTCCGATTGTCAGAGAGGTATCTCTGGGCCCTCTCGGTAATGCACATCACTATAAGCCTTGCAAGCAATGTAGCTAATGAGTTAGTTACAGAATGATGCATTACATAATGAGTAAAGAGACTTGCAATGTAGCTAAAGAGCATCCAGGTTCCGCTATTGGTTATTGACCGGAAACGTGTCTCGGTCATGTCTACATAGTTCTCGAACCCGTAGGGTCCGCACGCTTAAAGTTTCAATGACAGTTATATTATGAGTTTATGAGTTTTGATGTACCGAAGGTTGTTCGGAGACCCGGATGTGATCACGGACATGACGAGGAGTCTCGAAATGGTCGAGACATGAAGATTGATATATTGGAAGCATATATTTGGATATCGGAAGTGTTCCGGGTGAAATCGGGATTTTACCGGAGTACCGAGGGGTTACCGGAACCCCCCGGGGGCTTAATGGGCCATAGTGGGCCTTAGTGGAGAAGAGGAGAGGCGGCCAGGGCTGGACCGTGCTCCCCTCCCCCTAGTCCGAATAGGACAAGGAAAGGGTGGCGGTACCCCCCCTTTCCTTCCTCTCTCTCCCTCCTCTTTCCCCCCTTCTCCAAGTCCAACAAGGAAAGGAGGGAGTCCTACTCCCGGTGGGAGTAGGACTCCCCATGGCACGCCTCCTCCCTTGCCGGCCGATCCCTCCCCCCTTGCTCCTTTATATACGGGGGCAGGGGGGCACCTCTAGAGACACAACAACAGATCATTGATCTCTTAGCCGTGTGCGGTGCCCCCCTCCACCATAGTCCTCCTCGATAATATTGTAGCGGTGCTTAGGCAAAGCCCTGCGACGATAGAACATCAACATCGTCACCACGCCGTCGTGCTGACGGAACTCTCCCTCAACACTTGGCTGGATCGGAGTTCAAGGGACGTCATCGAGCTAAATGTGTGCTAGAACTCGGAGGTGCCGTACTTTCGGTGCTTGATCGGTCGGGCCGTGAAGACGTACGACTACATCAACCTCGTTGTTCTAACGCTTCCGCTTTTGGTCTACGAGGGTACGTGGACAACACTCTCCCCTCTTGTTGCTATGCATCACCATGATCTTGTGTGTGCGTATGATTTTTTTTGAAATTACTAAGTTCCCCAACACATACAGGTCCGGGGGCGGAGTTCTTTCCCCAAAATGAGTTTTCCCGAATCCGTGAAGGGATGGCAGGACAGCTGGTTCTATTGCAGGGATGTCCCGAGTGCGGGATCTATGAATGGACCCCCACCCACTAGTACGCGTCGGTGCTATACAAACGGTTTTTAACCCCTTTCCGCGACGGCATTTGGAACCGTCGCCTAGTGAGTGTGGGCGATAGGGGGGGTCCTTCCCACACGACCCAGAAATCGTCGGGGATAGGCCCTCCTAGGACACCAAATGAGTTCGTGTGCAATCGGGTGACCCATGGAAACCCAATCATTTTCGTAGGTATGTACATCCGACACGGTGAATCCCAGAAAACATTTCCGTAGTTATGTACATCCCACATGGTAAACTCCCAAAAAACATTTCCGTAGGTATGTATATCACACACAGTCAATCAAAGGAATGCGTTTCCGTTCTTATGTACATCCCACACAGTCAATCCAAGGAAAATGTTTCCATCCGTATGTACATCCCACACAAGTTTATGTATAGGCTCGGGTGTGATACGTGTAACTATCACACACGCTCTGCCTTGGTTAACCATTTGCTTTTGTCAACTACATCACACACGATTTGATGAAGAAAACTATGTGGCATTGGGATATCCATCACAAGAACTTTTACTTCTAGAACCGTTTGCAAAGTTCCATGACCCATTTTAGTTTACAATTAATAATTCCAGTATTACGGAAATTCACATTTCATATCGAACCTGTTTGCCAATTTCATACTAGGCACATAGATATATTTTAAAATCATAGTACCATAGCTACCGGAAAACAACACAATACAACATATAGATAGTTCAACTTCATAAGAACAATATTAGAACAATATACTCATTTCCCTAATCGAGATCATCCAGGCTCGCCTTATCCACCTCTAATTTCAGTTCAATAAGAACCTATTTTGCACTAGCCAACTGGGAAAGTGCCTCCTCCTTCTCCAACACCATCTTAGCAAAGTCTGATTAAAAAAATATGAGCTCATTCTCCACCTTCCTCTTTTTATCCCGCATCTTCAAATATTCTTCAGCGTTGACAACACTATCTCTACGCCTACCTCTGTTCTCTTCCTGATACATGCTCCAGAGCTTTGCTAAGCACATCTTAAAAGACTATGGCCACTCTTGATCAACCCACCCAAGTAAGAACACTTCCGTTCATCCTATAATATTTAAAACTAGATCAATAACAATTGTAGGGAGAATGGGTTTATAGCAACGTAGAAAATCACCAATACTTATTTTGAAAAAATGAAGAAATAGGTTAATTATGACATATCTTCTCAAAAAGATCAATGTGCAAATGAATTAGTTGCTATTGACACAACAACCAAATTCTGAAACATCAGAAGCTATAATTAACTACAACAATGCTACAAGTTCTTACTCGTGTACTATAAATAACAAATCGAACATTTTAAGAGGAAGGTAAATATAACTGCAACAACATAGCGACAGTGTTTGGATGACAACAAATTGATACTAACACGTGTGTAAATGCACAAATTTAGTAACATAGAACTAATAGCACTAAGGCATCCACTATGTATGCCAAAACCGGTGTAAAGACAACTGTTGCTACATCTCGCACCGGTGCCCTGCACTGGCGAGCCGATGCAGCGGAAAAAAATCAGGGACCCAAACTCCGGAGCACCTAGTTGCGCCGACGCCCAGTTCCTTCGTGCCATAAAGATTTAGTATTTTACTGCTTCGCTGCTCGGATGTGTGGACAAGTTGGCTCCACAAACTGCTGAAGCGGTGCCAAATAATTTTCTAATGGCACCGCTGATGAGATGGCAACATTTTTAGATACTAGGTACAAACTGTGACAATGTTCCGGATGGGTTGGGGCCGTGACAGTGTCTGAATCACACCTAACAAATGATTTGTAACAACGAAAGAGGGTCTAACCTTCTCTGCACATGCCAGAAACTTTCTCCCACTGTCCACAGATTCAAACGCAACTAGCTTCACGCATGGAGATTGATGGTGACAACGAGCAGACAGATCTTCAGCCACCCCACTCCATTCGTTGCAACTGATGGTCCTAGGGAACTACAAGAGGAAGAAATAACTCAAGTCGACCGTTGGGTAAAAATCCTTCATTCAAAGTCATAGCCCGAGAGAGAGAAGAGAGGCATACTTGGGTGGTAAAGGAGTCGTCGTCGTCGTCGGAGGAACCGCTGGAGAGGTCTTTGAACAAGACCATGGCGACCCCGGCGGTAGGATGTGAGACGGCGAGAGCGAGGAAGCAAGCGAGGAAGCGACTATAACTTAGGAAGGAAGGAAGGGGGAAACATGGGAAATGTGACTTGTGGTCGGGGAGAAAAGGGGATGGGGAGGGGGGGGAGGGTAGATATTTCAGTGGTAGGCCAAAAATTTCAAAATATGGGGGGAAACTTTGCGCGCGGTGCCGCCGGACACCATTCACGTTGAACGATAGTGTGCACCGCAAACGATTCTTCTGCTTAACGCGCATGGGATGAGTTTGATAATTGAAATTTTGGTGGAAAATTTCCCCGCATACGTCATTGCATAATTTAACATCGCTTGCTCATTTGGGCACACAAAAGAGCGTACAACACACAGATCAGACTTACTGAATCGAGCAATTTTAATAATTAAACAAAGACAGTTCACCTAAACATTGCTCTAACAAAAGACTAGCATTAAAAACAAAGCCTAAGTATGAATAATTTTAACAAATCTGCCGCCGCGCCGGCCTATGCATCGCCGGTGTGAGATGAGACGTCAATGACTTGTCCTGACGACATGACGCCATTGGTGGACTCCATGTCCCCCTGCTGAAGTCGACCGCGTCCTCGTCCTCGTCCTCATCCTCGGTGCCACCGTCAAGGTTGTAGTACTTGTAGTAGTGGCTGTGCCAGAGCTCGCATTGGTACTCCACCGCCGATTCCTCGATGGACATACTCTTCTCTACCTCGACCTAGGCCACACGCAACTCCTCCTTCCGGCGCTCCTCAATCTCCGCCGCCTCCTGCATCTCTAGCTCCCGCTCGACGACCTCATGAGGAAGCAGGTGCTCCATAGCCACCGCCGCCTTTTCAGAAATGGGTTGCATGCTGAATTCCGAGGTGGACTGGAATATTTTGGTGTGGATGGCCTCGACCCAAGCCAGGGTGACATCGGCGGCATGGACGACAGCTCGAGTGCTCTCGGCGTTTGTAGCCGCCGTCGCAGCAGCAGCTGTAGCCGTCTCGGCAGCTGCAGCTGCCCTGTCGGCTGCCGCAGACGCCCTCTCGGCGGAAGCGGCCATGCTCAATGCGGATGCGGCGGCACTCTCGGCATAGGCGGCCGCGCTTGGGGGGGGGATGCGTCCATCGTACGGGCCATGTTCCTCTACTGCACCCAGGCGGACACCTGGGCCAACGAGGCGGTCGAGCCTACCGACCAACGCGTTGGCATCAAGCGGGCCGCGGACAAGGCGAACGACGCGACCCATGCGAACGACGTGGCGGGTGTCTGGTGTAAGTACATCGCAGAGGGCCTGTGCCCACTCCTGGCGAGGACTGAGGGTACTGACGGGATGTGTACCCAGCTGTGACGCCCTGTCGGCAGCAGGCAAGCGCCGATGGATCCGCTCTTGCTATGCGGCGCGCCGCGCCTCTCGCTCTGCGGCGCTCCAACGCTCTCGCCATGCGGCGAGCCACAGCCTATCGGCGTGTACGCGCCTAGCTTGCTCTGCAGCGTGCCATCAATCATGTTGTGCAGCGAGCTGCAACCTCTCGATGCTGACATGCCTATCTTAATCCGCGGTGCTAAAGCGCCATGCACCAAAGGTCTGCTCAACCCTGGCGATGATGCACATCACGACATCGTCCATCACGTTGCCGGGGAGCGCCGCAGCCTCGACGGGCCGTGGCGCCTTCTGGTTTTCCTCGTCGACGAGGTTGCTGGTAGAGGTGGCGCTTTGGCGCGTTGGCATGCTTGGAAAAGGTGGATGTGCTATAGGCTGTGCTTGTTGCCTCCGTGCGTCGCGCCGCGCCTAGGTTTATGTGCAATATCGCTGGTTGGTGGGAAACAAGTGAGGAAATGGCGGGAAACAGTGGTGTGTTCATAGAACGCAATCAATTAATGGAAACTTACAATATAAAGGAACATCGAGCTAGCACAAGAAGTAGATGATGATGAGATGAACACGGACCACACTAGGGAACCCGTCGGTGATGAATTCATCAATCGCAAACTGTTGTACACTAGCAAGCGTTTGCCCACAACACACACGGCTTATTTCATCACAAACAGGTCGGATGGATGAACTTTATGCCACGTATACACATTGTCAAAAAGTAGTGCGGTAGACCTTCTTTAACATATGTTAAAAAATAAAATAAAAATAAAAAAACAAGGACCTCGAGGTTAAATGAGCTGAGGGAATGGGTCATTTCGGTCATTTGACCGATATGACCCATCCTATCAGTTAATTTAACATCAACACAACTTCCCATCCAGTCACCCATCTGATGGCTGCTCCAGCCTGAGCACACTTAACTTGAGAGTTCTCTTAGATGAGCTACTGGTGGAACAACTAGCCCTTGCTGATATAGAATGCCTCTTCGCATCCTTATGGCGTATCCGGATGACCGCCCGTCCCCCAATGGCCAATACATGTTGTGTAGACAGAGCATATCACATACGTCTTATTAGAAGCAATCGTCTATGTTATTATCGGTCTTCACACACATTTCTGATTACAGACCTGTTTGCCGTGTATCACACACATCTTGTTATATTGAACCGTTTCTGTTCTCTTGTCTCAATGCAAACAGTTCATCTGAGTGAACCGCATGTTGTATATTGCACACACACCTTGATTTGGCTGACCGTTTCTTTTGTGTTGCCTAATCACAAATAGTTCATCCGAGTGAACCGTATGCTGTGTATCGCACATGCCTTCATCTGGCTGTCCATTTCTTTTGTTCCTCCTCATCACAAATAGTTAATTGAACTAAACCATATGCCCTACATCGCACATGCAACTAAAATCTGAACCGTGTTTGATGCATCCATCATCGCAAACATTTTGCACATTTTAGACGGTTCTCTGACACCACCATTTGCGATTATTGCATCGCACACAGTTTCTCGAACGGTCTCTAATCGTAGTGTCGCGTTAGCAGCATCCTGCAGTAGTGAACCCCCGTACTTGGGAGCGAGAGTTGCTGCACCTCCGTCTCTCGAGGTGACCAAGGAGGAGAAGGTGGACATGGGAATTCTGGCCAACACCTTGGTTGGAATTGTGAATGCTGGAGTCAATGGGCTGGATTTTATGGAAACATTTCTCAGTCAGCGGATCCAGCCGCTACAGGCAAGGGTGCACCCTATGTGGATTTATGAGGGTCCGAGTGACCCCACTCGGGTGCATCCAGAGGAGTTGACCAAGAAGGTCGTGGGGGGCAAGATCAAGGCCATCACCTCGGCCCGTGATAACCCGCATGGGGCCAAGAGAGTGCCCCCGTATGGGAAGGACACCCTGCCAATTGAGGTAACACCATGTTGGATCAGTCGGACTGACCCAAAATTTGTTTCTACGTGATCTTTTTCTTTCTTCTTAGAGTTTCCAGCAGTTGATCTCCCATGTGTCGGCGGTCGACCGGTCGCCAGAAGACGCGAGAGTGACACCGAGCGCCAGCGCTCCCAGGAGATCTATGAGGAGGAGGAGGAGGAGGAGGAGGAGGTGGAGAGCGATGATGAGGAGAGCGATACCAAGATGGGCGATGAGGCTAAGTCCTCGTACGAGACCGTCCCCAGGGAGCGCCGCACTACTACTTCTTGAGCTTGCGTTGGTTTTCCCCTTGAAGAGGAAAGGGTGATGCAGCAAAGTAGAGATAAGTATTCCCCTCAGTTAGAGTATCAATCCAGTAGGAGGTACAAGCAAGTCCCCGATAGATGCACCTACACAAACAATCAAACACTTGCACCCAACGCGATAAAGGGGTTGTCAATCCCTTCGCGATCAATTGCAAAGGTGAGATCTGATAGAGATAGATAGTACAAAAAGGTAACTAAATATTTTTGGATTTTTCAGTTTATAGATCTGAAAATAAAAGATTGTAAAATAGTAGACCGAAAACAAGTATGATAGAAAATAGACCCGGGGGCCATAGGTTTCACTAGAGGCCTCTCTCATGAAGGCAAATAATACGGTGGGTGAACAAATTACTGTCGAGCAATTGATAGAAAAGCTTAAAGGTATGACGATATCCAAGGAAATGATTATGAAATACAGGCATCACATCCGTGTCAAATAGACCGACTCCTTCCTGCATCTACTACTATTACTCCACACATCGACCGCTATCCAGCATGCATCTAGAGTATTAAGTTCGTAAAGAACGGATTAATGCCTTAAGTACGATGACATGATATAGAGGAATTAACTCAAGCAATATGATGAAAACCCCATCTTTTTATCCTCGATGACAACAATTCAATACGCGTCTCGCTACCCCTACTTTGTCACTGGGTGAAATCACGCAATATTGAACCCAAAGCTAAGCACCTCTCCCATTGCAAGAAAAACCAATCTAGTTAGCCAAACCAAACCGATAATTAGAAGAGAAATACAAATATATCAAATCATGCATATAAGAATTCAGAGAAAATAATATTCATAGATAAGCTGATCATAAATCCACAATTCATCGGATCTCGACAAACATACCGCGAAAGAATATTACATCAGATGGATCTCCAAGAACATCAAGGAGAACATGGTATTGAGAATCGAAGAGAGAGAAGAAGCCATCTAGTACTAGCTATGGACCCATAGGTCTAAGGTAAACTACTCATGCTTCATCGGTAGGGCAATAGGGTTGATGTAGAAGCCCTTCGTGATTGAATCCCCCTCCGGCAGAGTACCGGAAAAGGCCTCCAGATGGGATCTAACGAGCCCAGAGACCTGCGGTGGTGGAAAAGTATTTTCTTGGATGCTTCTGAGGGTTTTGGAACATATGTGAATATATAGGACGAAGAGGTAGGTCAGGGTATTCCCGAGGGGGCCACAAGGCAGGGGGTGTGCCCCCCAAGGGCGCTCCCTCCACCCTTGCCGCCGCCTCGTGGTTCTTTTGGCTTGGAATCCAAGTCCTCTGGGTGTCTTCGGGTCCAAGAAAAATCATCGTGAAGTTTTATTCCGTTTGGACTCCGTTTGGTATTCCTTTTCTGCGAAACTCAAAAACAAGGAAAAAAAACAGAAACTGGCACTGGGCTCTAGGTTAATAAGTTAGTCCCAAAAATAATATAAAATAGCATAATAATGCATATAAAACATCCAAAACAGATAATATAATAGCATGGAACAATAAAAAATTATAGATATGTTGGAGATGTATCAAGCATCCCCAAGCTTAATTCCTACTCGTCCTCGAGTAGGTAAATAGTAAAAACAGAATTTTTGATGTGGAATGCTACCTAACGTATTTATCCACGTAATTTTCTTCATTGTTGCATGAATGCTCAGATCCATAAGATTCAAAAAAGTTTAATATTGACATAAAACCAATAATACTTCAAGCATACTAATAAAGCAATCATGTCTTCTCAAAATAACATGGCCAAAGAAAGTTATCCCTACAAAATCATATAGTCTGGCTATGTTCCATCTTCATCACACAAAGTATTAAATCATTCACAACCCCTATTTTAGCCAAGCAATTGTTTCATATTTTAGTATTCTTAAACTTTTTCAACTTTCATGCAATACATGAGCGTGAGCCATGGATATAGCACTATAGGTGGAATAGAATATGGTGGTTGTGGAGAAGACAAAAAGAAGGAGGTAGTCCCACATCAACTAGGCGTATCAGCCGAGTATGGAGATACCCATCAATAGATATCAATGTGAGTGAGAGGGATTGCCATGCACTAGATCTATAAGTTTATGAAAGCTCAAAAAGAAACTAAGTGGGTGTGCATCCAACTCGCTTGCTCACAAAGACCTAGGGCAATTTGCGGAAGCCCATCATTGGAATATACAAGCCAAGTTCAATAATGAAAAATTCTCATTAGTATATGAAAGTGACAACATAGGAGACTCTCTATTATGAAGATCATGGTGCTAGTTTGAAGCACAAGTGTGGAAAAAGGATAGTAACATTGCCCCTTCTCTCTTTTCTCTCATTTTTTTTCTTTTTGGTGGGCTTATTTCGCCTCTTTTTTTATTTGGGCTTCTTTGGACTCTTTTATTTTTCATAAAGTCTGGAGACTCATCCCAACTTGTGAGGGAATCATAGCTTCCATCATCCTATCCTCACATGGGACAATGCTCTGATAATGATGATCATCACACTTTTAATTACTTACAACTCAATAATTACTACTCGAAACTTAGAACAAAACGGAACGGTGGAATTTGCATGGCAATATATCTCGGAATGGCTATGGAAATGCCATAACAGGTAGTATGGTGGCTGTTCTGAGGAAGGTATATGGTGGGTGTAATGCACCTGCGAAAGTTGTGCAATACTAGAGAGGCTAGCAATGGTGGAAGGGTGAGAGTGCGTATAATCCATGGACTCAACATTAGTCATAAAGAACTCACATACTTATTGCAAAAGTCTATTTGCTATCGAAACAAAGTACTTCATGCATGCTCCTAGGGGAAGGGTACGTAGGAGTTAACCATCACGCGATCCCGACGTCCACACAAAGGATGACAATAAATAAATAAATCATGCTCCGACTTCATCACATAACGGTTCACCATACGTGCATGCCACGGGAATCACAAGCTTTAACACAAGTATTTCTACCAATCCACAATTACTCACTAGCATGACTCCAATATCACCATCTTTATATCTCAAAACAATCACAAGCAATCAAACTTCTCATAGTATTCAATGCACTTTATATGAAAGTTTTTATTATATCCCTCTTGGCTGCCCATCATTGTAGGACTAAATTCATAACCAAAGCAAATTACCGTGCTGTTTAGAGAGACTCTCAGAATAATATAAGTGAACCAAGAAAGTTCATCAATTTCTATAAAATAAAGCCACCGCCATGCTCTAAAAAGATATAAGTGAAGCACTAGAGCAAAATTTCCTAGCTCAAAAGATATAAGTGAAGCACATAGAGTATTCTAATAAATCATGATTCATGCGTGTCCCTCTCAAAAGGTGTGTACTGCAAGGATGATTGTGGCAAACTAAAAAGCAAAGACTCGTATCATACAGGACACTCCAAGCAAAACACATATCATGTGGTGAATAAAAATATAGCCTCAAGTAAATTTATCGATAGACGAAGACGAAAGAGGGGATGCCATCCGGGGCATCCCCAAGCTTAGGCTCTTGGTTGTCCTTGAATATTACCTTGGGGTGCCTTGGGCATCCCCAAGCATAGGCTCTTGCCACTCCTTATTCCATAGTGCATCAAATCTTTACCCAAAACTTGAAAACTTCACAACACAAAACTCAACAGAAAACTCACGAGATCCGTTAGTATAAGAAAAAAAATCACCACTTTTTGGTACTGTTGTGAACTCATTCTTTATTTATATTGGTGCAATATGTACTGTATTCCAACTTCTCCATGGTTCATACCCCCCGATACTACCCATAGATTCATCAAAATAATTAAACAACACAAGAAAAACAGAATCTGTCAAAAACAGAACAGTCTGTAGTAATCAGAAAACTTTGTATACTTCTATAACTCCAAAAATTCGAAACAATTAGGACTACCTGGGCAATTTGTATATCAATCTTTTGTAAAAAATTAAAATCAAAAGCACACTTCTGTGAATTATGAAAATTATTTTACTAGAAGGAAAAGTTTCTATTTTTCAGCAAGATCAAATCAACTATCACCATAAGCCATCCAAAAGGTCTTACTTGGTCCAAACACTAATTAAAACACCAAAACACATCTAACCATAGGCTAGATGATTTTTTTTTCAAAAACAGAAAAGAAAAATGTTGGGTTTTCTCCCAACAAGGGCTTTTCTTTAAAGCCTTTTAGCTAGGCATTGATAATTCCAATGATGCTCACATACATGAGAAGGATTGAAGCACAAAGAGAGCATCATAAAACATGTGACAAACACATCTAAATCTAACATACTTCCTATGCATATGCATTTTATAAGCAAACAAATTATCAAGGCAAGCAAAAACTAGCATATGCAAGGAAGAAGAAAGAGATGATAGCAATCTCAACATGAAGAGAGGTAATTTAGTAACATGAAAATGTCTACAACCATATTTTCCTTTCTCATAATAATTACATGTAGGATCATAAGCAAATTGAACAATATAGCTATCACATAACATATTCTAAACACGATCCACATGAATGCGAAGTTGACACTCTTCCAAAATAGTGGGATTAACATTAACTAAAGTCATGACCTCTCCAAACCCACTTTTATAAAAAAATTCATAGGATTGAACATTCTCCAAATATGTAGGATCTAAAGTTGACACTCTTCCAAACCCACTTTCAATATTATTGCGAACATTATTATCAATCTCATATTCATCATGGGGCTTAAATAAATTTTCAAGATGATAAGAAGAATCACCTCAATCATGATCATTCCAACAAGTAGTGGACATAGAAAAACTAGCATCCCTAAGCTTAGGGTTTTGCATATCATTAACACAATTAACATTAATGGAATTTATAATAACATCACTGCAATCATGCTTTTCATTCAAGGGGCTATCAAGTGTGGGTGCAATAATAATAGTTTCATATTTAACATAAGGAACTATAGAAAGTTCATCTCCATAAGCATAATTAGTATTGGCATCATGGCCATAAGAATAGCAAGCACTATGTTCTTCAAGGGATATTTCAATCAAATCAACATAATCTCAATCATCTATGGATTCATGCATATAATTATTTTCTTCCAAAGCAACGGTCATTCTCTCAATAAACTCTTTGACATAGGCATTATGAGCATAGATTTCATAGCAATATTTAAGTATGTCAAATTTTTCAGATTTGTAGAGAGTAATATCATACTTTTCAATCAAAGAAGCAACTTCATAAGCACCCTTAAAAGCAACAAATTATTCAATTTGTTCGATATCATAGTAACTGTAAACACCCTTTTCATAAGAAGATAAGATTTCATTATCACTAAACTCACATAGGTAGGGAAGGTGTTTTTAGGGTTCTTAGAGCAACAAGTAAAATCACAAAGTTCACAAAGATTCCAAGCATAACATAGCAAAAAAAAATTTGATTCCATAAGAGTCTCCCTTTTTCTGACAACTGGTGACACACAAAATGAGCATGCCCATCTAAAGATTTTCCCTCAACTAAACTAGTTGGGGTTTTGGCACAAGCACATATGGATCGGAGATGATCCAAGTAGAAAACTTTAAGTGGATCCATAAACCTTTTTGTTTATGATTTTTCAATAAACACAAAATTATACCAAGCAAATAAGCAAACGAGCCAAGTAGGACATAAAGGCAAACGAAAGAAAGGCGAATAAAAAGGCAAATCTTTTTGTATTTTTCTGAAAATCGTTTTAGAAGTGAGGGAGAGGGAAAGTAGAGGCAAATGGCAAATAATGTAATATAAGAGATGAGAGTTTATGATGGGTACTTGGTAGGCTTGATGTAGACCTCCTCGGCAACGGTTCCAAAAATTCTTCCTGCTACTTCTTGATCTTTTGTTGGTTTTTCCCTTGAAGAGGAAAGGGTGATGTAGCAAAGTAGAGATAAGTATTTCCCTCAGTAAGAGAACCAATGTATCAATCCAGTAGGAGGTACAAGAAAGTCCCCAATAGATGCACCTGCACAAACAATCAAGCACTTGCACTCAACGCGACAAAGGGGTTGTCAATCCCTTCAGGTCAATTGCAAAGGTGAGATCTGATAGAGATAGATAGAACAAAAAGGTAACGAAATATTTTTGGGTTTTTGGTTTATAGATCTGAAAATAAAAGATTGCAAAATAGTAGATCGGAAACAAGTATGATAGAAAATAGGCCCGGGGGCCATAGGTTTCACTAGAGGCTTCTCTCATGAAGGTAAATAACATAGTGGGTGAACAAATTACTGTCAAGCAATTGATAGAAAAGCACAAAGTTATGACGATATCCAAGGCAATGATTATGAAATATAGGCATCACGTCCGTGTCAAGTAGACCGACTCCTGCCTGCATCTACTACTATTACTCCACACATCGACCACCATCCAGCATGCATCTAGAGTATTAAGTTCATAAAGAACGGAGTAACGCCTTAAATAAGATGACATGATGTAGAGGAATTAACTCAAGCAATATGAGGAAAACCTCATATTTTTATCCTCGATGGCAACAATTTAATACACGTCTCGCTACCCCTACTTTGTCACTGGGTGAAATCACGCAAGATTGAACCCAAAGCTAAGCACCTCTCCCGTTGCAAGAAAAACCAATCTAGTTGGCCAAACCAAACCGATAATTCGAAGAGAAATACAAAGATATCAAATCATGCATATAAGAATTTAGAGAAGATTGAAATAATATCCATAGATAAGCTGATCATAAATCCACAATTCATCGGATCTCAACAAACACACCGCAAAAGAATATTACACCGGATAGATCTCCAAGAACATCGAGGAGAACATGGTATTGAGAATTAAAGAGAGATAATAAGCCATCTAGCTACTAGCTATGGACCCATAGGTCTGAGGTAAACTACTCAAGCTTCATCAGTAGGGCAACAGGGTTGATGTAGAAGCCCTCTGTGATCGAATCCCCCTCCGGCAGAGTACCGAAAAAGGCCTCCAGATGGGATATAACAAGGTAAGAGACATGCGGCAGTGGAAAAGTATTTTGGTGGATGCTTCTGAGGGTTTTGGAACATATGTGAATATATAGGACGAAGAGGTAGGTCAGGGGATCCCCGAGGGGGCCACAAGGCAGGGGGGCGTGCCCCACCTAGGGCATGCCCTCCACCCTTGCCGCCACCTCATGGCTCTTATGGCTTGGACTCCAAGTCCTCTAGGTGTCGGGTCCAAGAAAAATCATCATGAAGTTTTATTCCATTTGGACTCCGTTTGGTATTCCTTTTCTGCGAAACTCAAAAACAAGGAAAAAAATAGAAACTGGCACTAGGCTCTAGGTTAATAAGTTACTCCCCAAATAATATAAATAAGCATAATAATGCATATAAAATATCCAAAAAGATAATATAATAGCATGGAACAATCAAAAATTATAGATACGTTGGAGACGTATCACGCACCAAGGCACAAAATGATCCGAGTGCTCGAGCGGGCGGTGCCCGAGCGCTGAGTGACCCGAAGCCGACTGCCCTGGTTCCTGTGCGCAGCATGAAGCGTGGGCGGGTGGTGGCTGCTATTAGGACCAAGAGTATATCCACCAGAGGGAGGGGGTGAATGGGAGATTCAAAAATTCTTTCAAATGTTGTGAACTGATCCCAAGCATAGCAGCGGAAATATGGTTCGGTAGATATGAATTCAATCACACATACTATTGACAAACAAAACCATCGATGTAAGATGCAATAATGGTTTGAGCATATGATATAACGGGCTTGATGATAATGATGGCAAAGCTATATGCCAACAGATACAATATCATACCAGAGCACTTGAATATAACTGCGATGGACTGCTATGAAGAAGAGCTATACTGAGGTAAATGATCACAACACAGAAAATAACTAGAACTATGATAGCACGACAGAATGATGAGGATGCAATCAGAGTAAGCAATGAATGATAGCAAATAAGATAACTATCATCACAAAGCACATATAAAGACTGCCGAAGGTAATGTAGTGAAGTAAATTTGAACCAGTGGTGCTCGATGGCAACAGAGAGAATTGGTAGACCAGTTCACCCTTCCACCAAAGGGCTACTTCTGGTTGGAGGGGCTGTGACTTAACACGGAAGATAAACTCTCTTCACCCTATTCTCCTTAAACTCGAATTTGATCAGACTTCAGCTGACTTCACTAGTGGTAGATCATTGTCGACGATCTCCAAACCTTCGGTCGACCTTCGTGAACCACAATCAATCTTGGTTGCTGAAGATCTAGCTCGGTGAATACAAATCTTCAACACTCGAGCGAAAACCTATTCGTCTAGAGAGTGCACAACTTTCAAGAGTAATAGGTACAAGAACTCTAACTCAGAACTACTGTGATGCTAAACCACTGTCTAAGTTTGGGCTCTTGATTTTTCTCTCGGTGGATCTTAAACTCAAATCACTTGGAGCGGGGTTACTCAAATCAATCTTCTCAGAAATCAAGCGGAGCAGTGATATGTCTCTATCGTATCTACTTTTCCTAATGCTTTTGCTCTTGTTTTGGACTCTAATTTGCATGATTTGAATGAAACTAACCCGGATTGACGCTGTTTTCAGCAGAACTACCATGGTGTTATTTTTGTGCAAAAATAAAAGTTCTCGGAATGGAACGAAACTTTTTGGAGAATTATTGTGCAATAAATGAAAAATACTGGGGCCAAGAACCACCGGAGCAGGCCCCCTAGTTGAGAACAACCCACCAGGTCACGCCACCCCCCTCCCGGTGCGCCCAGGTGGGTTGTGCCCACGTGGGCTACTGCTGCTGCTGCTACTACTACTACTACTACTATCAAAACTATCATATCACTATGCTACTGATCATCTTGCTGTAGATAATTAATATCCAGGCGTGGTTGAATTGACAACTCAACTGCTAATACTTACAAATATTCTTTGACTCCCCTTGTGTCGAATCTATAAATTTGGGTTGAATACTCTACCCTCAAAAACTGTTGTGATCCCCTATACTTGTGGGTTATCAAGACCTTTTTCTAGCGCCGTTGCCGGGGACCATAACTATATTTGTTGAGTCACTTGGGATTATTATCTATTTATCACTATGAAGAATCCAAAGGATACCAATACTAAGATTTTTCCCTCTAAGACGAGGGGAGGTAAGGAACTGCCATCGAGCTCTGCACTCGATTCACCTTCTATTTTGAATAGACTTGCAACACCACCGCATGCTATTAATCCTGATATATCATAAGTTATTGATGATGCTACTTCTGCTATGAATGCTACTCATGATGATGTTAGTGCCTTGCTTGATGATAATATGCCACTAGGTGAATTTCTTGATGAACAAATTGCTAGAGCTAAAGATATTGAGAATGCTGAAACTGGTGAATTTATTGAAACTGATGAAGTGAATAATAATATGAATGATCATGCTATAAGAGTAGTGACTAGAGGAGGTATAATGACCCAGGAACCACTTTTTCCTGAGGGACACCCTAAAAGAATTGAACAAGGCTCTCAAAGAATTAACACTGATGCACCTAGTCCTTCTAAAAGGAAGAAGAAAAAGAAAAATGATAGGACTTTGCATACCTTTAGTGAACCTGAAATAGAAAAACCTCCTAATAATAATAATGATGTCTATTTCAGATGCTGGAACTCAATCTGGTAATGAACATTCACCTAGTGATAAAGAAAAAGATAATGATGATGTTCATGAAGAAACTCAACCGGACAATAATAAACAATGAGATAATGATGTTGGAATAGACCCAACTATTTTTTAAACATTAAAATAGCAGGAGAGGCTCCTACTTTTGCTTTATTGATAAGGGGGCGCAATTACATTCTACATTTTGTACATAGCCATCAAGGCCAAAGAAGATAAAAAGCAAGTATCTAAATTTTACACAAGGAGGTTTTGGTGAGACACCAAGGACTGCATCAACCATTGGATGAAAGTAGTAGCCTCTCCTTGAGTTCTGAAAGTTAAGATCTCCAGATCCTTCTTTAGCATCCTCAGCCAGTCCAAGTGTGTGGCCATCTCACCATTAAACAACACCTTGTTTCTTTGTTTCCAGATATTCCAAGCTGCTAGTATAATGATTTCTTTGAATACAGGTTTGCGCCAAGATGTCGAATCTACATCAAATATTATCTGGATGTCTTTGTTTGAGACCCAATTCACTCCTATTATTTCCCAACATCTTTTGGCAAATTGGCAATCATAAAAAGATGTTTGTTTTTTTCAAGATCAGCAAGATTGCACATTAGGCAAGAGTTATCGTCTCCAATGTTGAAATGTCTTCTTATTAGCATATCTCTTGTGTTGACCCGATCCATTAGCATGAGCCATGCAAAGACCTTGTGCCTCATGATACATTTTTTGAATTCCATATTAAGGTTATGTAGCGTGGTGCAGCTATATTTCGGAAAAGGAATCTGTAGAACTTTTTAGGTTTGTAGTGCTCATCTCCCCAACACAAAATCCATTCGTCAACACCCATGTGGTCCAGCATCATGGCATTGATCACAGTCATGATATCATCCAGTTCTAATCTTGCTTCAATAGATAATGGTAGTTGAAACATCGTAGCTGGGTCTGGTTTGGCGTCTAGTTGAGCCAAAGATAAGTCCTCATCATGAGCATATGAAAATAAATGATTGTGAGATTCCATGAGCACTCTATCTGTCGGATTTCGGGTTCCGGCAGACCCTCAAGGTTCGAACTCTGGGGTGCACGCGGAGATTACACCTATTGCCTACCCGTCTCGTCGCCTCGCAAGGATCTAAACTACACGAAGAACAACACAAGGGACACGAGGTTTATACTAGTTCGGGCCACCATTGTGGTGTAATACCCTACTCTAGTTTGTGGTGTGGTGGATTGCCTCAGGGGCTGATGATGAATAATACAAGGGAAGAACAGCCTCGCGAGGGGCTGTTCTTGGCTGGTGCGATGAACTGCTTGGGTGAGTTCAGTCGCCTCTCTCTCTCTCTAGTCTACCCAAAATCTGGATCTCTAGTTGATTTCTAGCTGCGGGGTGGCTCTCTATCCGATGCCTTCTGCTGTGGTGGCTAGTCCTATTTATAGAGCGAGGCCTTGGTCCTCTTCCCAAATATTGAGCGGGAAGGGCGCCAACAATTGGCCATTTGGAAGGGGAACATCTAGTACACTTATCCTGACTAAAGTCGGTCCTCGCCTGCCAAAGACTCTGACGGTGACGCCAGCTTGGGCTCCACGATGACCTCCATCCCGCCGTTCTGCTGGTCTTGGTCTTGTTGCACCGAAATGGTTGCCTTTTCTTGATACTCTTGCCTGCGCTTGCCCCCTTTGCACCAAAGAGGAAACAAGGACTCTGCGCAGGCCGGCGCCCGCCTAGCCTTGGTCATCATGGCTTGCGTCACGGGCACCTCGTGAGGTACCCTACCTTGATCTCTCCGCCTCCTCGCGAGCCAGCCTGACGAGGCTATGCCCGAGGAAGCCTCCTGTCGTCCGCCCCGCGAGGCTTGGCCCCTCGCGAGGGTCTTGAACATGTGTTGATGAAGATGGGCCGTACTGGGCCACTCACTGAGCCACGCCGCAGGCCGCAGGCAGGAAAGTCTGGGTACCCCCGTTCCCAGAACGCCGACAGTAGCCCCCGGGCCCAAGGCGCGCCTGGACTTGGCTTAGCAGAGAAGCGAAGGGGCAAGTGCGAAGCGCCGCGGGCCCCATCAGCCTATGGCCTTGGGCGCCACATGGCGGTTGATTGGACGTGGGCGTCCTAGCTCCCCCACGACGCCTCGGCAACTGCACGAATTGACAAGAGAGCGGTACCCGTCCAGGCTTACCTTCCTTGCCCTCTCCAGTCATTTCCCAGATCCCCTTTCTCGCTCCTATCCTTCTTGCTTCTGAAATCCCCAGATCTACTCCAACCCAGCATCTTAGCAAGGCATGGCGCCTCGCCAGACCCCAGCTGGAGCTTGGTACTCGCCCGCTCTGGATCCTCCGAAGTGTCGGAGAAGAACCTTGCCCGGACGCGCCAGATGATGGCGGCGCAAGGAAACGACAGGGCGGCTGTGCTCAAGGTTGGTCCGCCCTTCCCGAGGACAAAAGAAGCACCTTCTACCCGCTCTTCATGAGCGCCATCGCCGCCGGTCTGGTGCCGCCTTTTCTGAGTTCTTCCTTTCTGTTCTCCACCATTACAACCTGCAAGCTCTGCACCTCCATCCCAACTCTGTTCTTCTCCTGGCGATTTTCACCTACTACTGCGATGCTCATGTTGGGATAAGGCCCTCGGTGGCCTTGCCGCGCCATTACTTTTACCTCCGGGTTTCTTGCGGCCCCATCACCGCGTGCACGAGCTTTGTTGCGTACGCCAGCTCCAATGCTATCTCAAAGCCCGGGAAGAGGATTGAAGGCTTCAGGAGCAAGTGGGGCATGGTGGATGCTGGGCGCATCCATCCCTGGCTGATCCTGCCCACAAGGCAGCCCAAGGCCGTCGACACTTGGTCCCGCGCGGAGCTCGTCGATCCCCGCGTGAAGCTAGTGTTGGAGAGGATGGACGCGGACCTGTGGCCGGGCAACATGGCGACGGTGAAACTGACTGGGGCGTCGCTCCTGAGGGAGTTCCTGGAGCACCGGGTGGCTCTGCTCCGGGAACACTCGCTCCCGCTGTGGAGGCTCGGGGGGGGGGGGGCGATGCCACCCTTTGTCCAAGCTCCGTAGTCCTGGCCGATGAAGATCTAGCCGCGGTCCTTCAATCCTTGGTCGGGGGAGACGTGGCGAGATTGGAGGGTGCTCCTGTACCCCTGTTCCTTCGGGATGATTGGGAGCAGGTGGTGAACTCCATGCCCGCTTTCGACGGGGACGGGCCTGTGCCCGCAGAGGTTCCTGAGGACCTGGCAACGGTGAACGTATCCTCCGGCGACTCCGGCAGAGAGGAGGAAGAAGAGGAGCAGGAAGAGGAGCCCGATTCCGAGGCAACCGACGGGGAGTCGAGAGCACCCATCCCTCGACGCAGGTCCTGCATTCTTTGCCTCATGCCGGACGACGACGAGGATGGCAACGAGCGAGGCAGTGAGTGATCGCCCCTGATCCTGAAGAAGGACAGGACGGGGATGGTTCTCCGCTGGCCTGCACCGGCTCCGAGGTGATCTGCAGACGTGCCTCCTGCTCCCGAGTCTCTTGAGGTTGATCCCGGCAGCCGGCTCTCGGGCTTCAAGTTCAGCCGGAGGTTGCTTGAGCCCGCGGATGATGATCAGTAAGTGCTTGATTCTCGTTTTGCTTCTTGCTTTGCTGCTGCGTCTTGACGTCCATATTCCTTGGCTAGGCCGGTGCCTGCGGCGAAAAAGCTGAAGGGCCCCCCTGAGGCTTCGTCCGGGGCAGCACTTCCACCTGCGGGAGAAGGGGGCGGCAAGGCCCGGGATATGCTGGGGCGAGCTCAGCCCCCGTGGCCCAAGCGACTCCCGAGGTGTCCTCGCCTGACGCCACTGCCGCAGTCATTGGGGCGCAGAAGGTCCCAACTCATGGTGCTGTGATTACGCTGCCGTCTTCTCCTCCTACTCCGCCAACTACCATTTCTCCGACTCCTTCTACTGTCCTGGATCGTGCTGCTGCTGAGCTGGACCGGCTGCGAGAAGATCTTCAGGGCGCCGACCCTCGCTTGGTGGCCGGGTGCCTGGAGCTGGCCTCCGGCTGGGTCCGCTCTGATGCTTCGGTTCGAGCGGCACTGGCTCAGGCCGCGACGGCTTGCGACGAGGAGAAGCAGGCCATCCTTCAGGTCAAGGCCGCTCGCGACACCGCCTTGGGTGAGGTTGTGGATGTCCGGGGTCGCTGCAAGGCGCTGGAGAGCGAGCTGCAAGGCCTGTGCGACCAGCTCGCCAAGGAGGCCCGTGACCGCCAGGAGAAGGAGGAAGATATGAAGGCTCGTGAGGCTGCCGCCAAGGACCAGGATGCCAAACTTGATGAACGCCATGGCCGCTTAGGTACACTGGAGCAGGCATTGGAGGCGAAGAGGATCGAGCTGGACGGCAAGGCGCAGGTCCTGGCCGAGGACCGTGTGGCCTTCGCGAAGCTGGAGGAGAAGGCTCGCACCTTGCTGAAGCCGCTTTATGATAGCGTCCTGGAGAGCCCGCTGGCCGGCGCCGAGGACGGCCCTGCCAAGTTGCTTCCCTTCTTGGTCCGCACCCTTGAAGATGTCGCCCTCGGCCTTGGCCCCACGGCTGAGGCTGAGGCGCGTGTCCTTTCTTCTGCAGCGCTGACGCGCGTCTTTACCCACGTTTACCTTCGCGACCCCGGCGTTGACCTTGACAGTCTGCTGGAGCCTGTGAGCGGCGAGCTTGCCGCTGTCGCTGCTGAGGCCGTGAAGGGTCGAGCGGAGGCTCTGCTGGCGAAGTTCCGTGCTTTCAGCACCAAGCCAAGGCGAGGTGCTGCCGATCCCGAGGCTCCACGAGGCGAAGTCGCCCAACGCAGCTCCGTCACCAATGATGGCACCGCCAGAAAGTGACCCATTCGCGGCTCCTATCCTGTTTTAGCTCCTGCAACATGCATCATGCCTCGTTGAGGCGTTTAAACTTGTGTTTGGCGTTGTGAAAGCACTCTATGGACTGTAATATTTGCTTTTGAATTCCTTGAGATTTGCGCTTTTCCTTCCTACTTGCTTGTGTTCTACGTCGGTAGAGTTCGGCCACGCGCATACCTCAGCCACCGTTAGCCCCGACCGGAAACCAGGATGGGACCAAGGAGTGAGGGGCTACATGACCAGTTAGGCTCCTGAGTCGCGATGCTCAGGAGTCCCCCTTGACGCGCGAATAGCAAGTAGGGAGATGTATGAGTAAATCTACCGTTCTATGTCGGTAGAGCCCGGCCCCGCGCATACCTCAACCGCCATTAGCCTTTCGGAACTAAGGGGTGAGGGACTACGTGACCAGTTAGGCTCCTGAGTCGCGATGCTCAGGAGTCCCCCTTGACGTTCAAACAGCCTTCGTACCTTGGCTCCGCTCGGGGAGAGACATGCGACGAACCAGGCCCGAGGGGCCTGACTGGGTGGCGTGCGTTTAGGCGTAACCCAGACATAGCCCCCGTCCCCAGCCCCCTCGCGCGACACTCCCGAGGGGAGGCATTACGATGGGGCCGTACACTAAGCTCTGGGCTCCTTGAGGTTGATGCGGCCGGGGGCCACCCTCAGTTGTTTATCACCAGTGCGGAGCATAGCGCTTCCGTATATGTACGGGCATAGCCGCTCCTCAGCAGTGTCGTCAGCCAGCGCGGAGCATGGTGCTTCCACTGGTGCGTGGGAGGGGGCTCCCCTCCGGGAGGAGCCCCGGGCATGTATAGCCCCGCCCTGACACGTGGCTGGCACGGTAGGGCGTAACGAGGTGTATCTGGGCACTCGTGAGCCAGCGCGGGACTCACGGGACCCTACCTCAAGGCGGGTTGCGCCTGGCTCTAGGCCTTTACTTGTAATGTGTTCCTGCAAATTTGGTTAGATGCCGACACTCTACGTCCTTAGGTCCCGGCCCTCGAGCGAGCTCAGCCATCGCTGGTATGCCAGGTCGCGATGCCGTGGACAAGGCCAGGAGGTGAGGGCTGGAGAGCCAGTAAGAGTCCATGAGTCGCGATGCTCAGGTACCCCCCTTTAACGTGCAAGCGGCCGACATGAAGGAAGAAGGGTGCCGCCACAGGCATCAGGTAATGATCATGATGGGTCAAACGCACGACCCGAATAAATGCGAGAGGGATACACGCCACTGGGTCTGTCCCGAGTGGCTTGGGGATAATGCAGCCCGAGGGGCACCCCTAATAAAGTAAGCTAAAAACATGAACCAAAGGGATACCTGCCGCAGGGACGGACCCACGCAGCCTGGGAATGATGCAACCCTGGGGGGCGCTCCCAGCTGAAAATGAAACTTGAAGGATGTCACCTGATGATGTTCAAGACGAAGGGATGCTGAAGTAGCAGACGGCGTGCGCTGCAGAAGCCGATCTTTACGAGCCCCCGGGCCCAGGAGCCCCGGGAGGCTCCGGAGGCGCTGGAGGCTCCTCGCGGACCATCTCCATTTCTGCCAGGGCTGTGGAATTCCTGGCCGCTTAAGCCTCCAGGATGCTCCTCATGAGGCGCTGACACGCAGCAGCCGCGTTCGGCAGGCCGTAAGGCATGCGAACATAGCTGTGGGGTGGACCTTCGCAGCGTCCTATGCGTGAGGGCCAGAGGCGCTCCTGAGAGGCAACTCGGTTGAGTCCTGGTATGTTGATGTAGACGCGCAGCCCACCATCCTCGCCTAGATGGGGAGCTATGGCGGGTAAGCGGCGGCTGCCACTCATGACTCTTGACTCCTGCAGCTCCTGAATGATCTCACTGATGAACTCCTGAGGGTTTGGCCCTCTTTGCCTTGCTCCTTCCTGAGGGAAACGTGCTTTGAAACATGCCTCCAAGTGGTGCCCGAGCGCCTCCCTCGTGATCTTAGCAAAGTCGATGGCCCTCCAGGAGAGAGCCCCCGAGCCTTGCTCGAGGAGGGCGCCGGGCGCGCCTTCCTATGCGACAGAAGGAGGCGCCCCCTGAACGGGTGCGGGCCCTGAGGGGCCTGCCTCCCGAGGGTTCGGACTGGGCAATGTCTTCTTCTTCTTAGGGACTGCCTCGGGAAGCCTTCCGCTCCTGTGATCTGGGTCTTCAATTGACGCGGCTTGAAAAGCACGCTCCAGAGAACATACAACATCCCTCTCTTCACAAGGCACCGTGATGACTCCACCGCTTCCTGGCATCTTGAGGACATTGTAGCCGTGATGAGTCACGACCATGAACTTGGCCAGAGCTGGGTACATGAGAATGGCATTATACGGCAGGCGAATGTGCGCGACGTCGAAGTCAATGAGCTTGGTGCGATAGTTGCCGCGCTTCCCGAAGGTAACAGGAAGGCGGACCTGCCCTATCGGAACCGTGGAACCATCAGTGACTCCTGAGAAAGGCTTGGTTGGCTAAAGATGATTGTATGGCACTTGGAGATTGTTGAATGTCTCGACGGATAGGACATTGAGCCCTGCTCCGCCATCGATGAGGGTCCTGGTGACTTGCACATTGCTGATGATTGGGGAACAAAGCATCGAGAGGACTCTGGCTCTGGCCGCACACTTGAGCTGATCCGCTAGGCTGAACGTGATGGCGCATGCTGACCACCTAAGAGGGCATGTGGCCTCGAGCTTGGGGAGGACTGCATTCACTTTGTGAGCAAACTTCTTGAAGATGCGCTAAGAGGCCGGGGCCTGAGCGCCGCCCAAGATGCAAGCGATTGCGCGCGGCTCCTGGAAGCCTCCAGCCCCCTCGTCCTGATGATGGTCTTCATTCCTACTCGGCTGTGGTGGTAGAGGAGGGAGGCCCGCGTTGCCTTGTGGGCGATCCTCGCAAGGCTGGTCTCTCCAACCTCCCTCACGAGGCTGGTCCCTCCAACCTCCCTCGCGAGGCTGGTCCTGCCAGCGGTCCTCGCGAGGTCGGTCATGCCACCCTTGGCGAGGGCTACGGTCTTCCCATCATCCTCCACCTCTTCCTCCTCCTTGGCCATAACCCCGGTCGTTGCGCTCGGGGCGTCGGTCGGCATGCACGTCTCGCACGGCCCTGAGCTCTTGGCATTCATTGGTGTTGTGGGTGTGGAGGTCATGGTACACGCAGTACCGGCTGCCCTTGGATGACTCGGGCTGATCCCTGCCTTGCTTGGTGTCCGGTTCTGCTGCAAGCACGGCAGCCCCCTAGCGCTTCACGTCCTTGACCTTGGGCTTCTTCTCTTCTAGGTCGACAGCTGGCAACTCAAGGAGGGAAAGGCACCCTTCCTCAGCCCTAGCGCACTTGGTCGCCAAATTGAACAGCTCCAGGGAGGTGCACATGTCTTCATGGATCGCAAGCTCCTCCTTCATCTTGACGTCACGCACGCCGTCGGAGAAGACTGAGATGATGGCCTCCTCAGACACCCTGGGGATCTTAAGGCGAGCATTGTTGAAACGCTGGATGAACTTTTGCAGGGTCTCTCCCGGCTGCTGCTTGATGCGGTGCAAGTCGCTCATGGCCGGGGTCCGGTCACGGGTGCCTTGGAAGTTGGTGATGAATCGGGTGCGCATCTCGTCCCAGGAGGAGATCGTGCCAGGAGCTAGGTTCAGGAGCCAGGTGCGGGCACCGTCCTTGAGTGCCATGGGGAACCAGTTTGCCATGACCTTCTCGTCCCCGTTGGCGGCTTCGATGCCCATCCCGTAGAGCTGGAGGAACTCTGCAGGGTTAGCCGTGCCATCGTAGCGCGGGGGCAGATCTGGCTTGAACTTGCCCGGCCAGGCCACGCTGCGCAGCTCGGCGGTGAAGGCAGACAGCCTGCAGTGGCCGCGGGAGGCCTTTGGTGACGGAGAGCTTGATCTTGGAAGTCTCTGTGCGCTGCCGCCAGGAGCAACGCGGGGTCTTGGCGCGCTGGAGCAGGAGCGCGTTCGTGCCGGGCCGGTGCGAGGAGCACACGGGCAGCTTCTTGGGGACGAGGGATCTCTTGGCAGCTCTTCTCTTGCTGTGCTGGCGCCGGACGGAGTGGGTTCCGTCCAGGGGCCACGCCTTGGGGCCAAGGCGCCTTCTTGAGGGGGAGGCGGCTGAGGCGCCCCCAGAGCTTCGTCGCCCGCGCAGGGCGGGGCGCGGGGCAGCGAGAGGGATGGCGCAGGGGATCCCCCAGCGGCGCTGACGAGCTCGGTGATGCGGGCGAGCCACTCGTCATAGAGGTCGTCGATGGGACGGTAGTGCAGGAGCTCCCGCGCTAGGAGCAGCGCGGCGTGCACGTCCGCAGGAGCACAACGGGCGTGGGACGAGGAACCGGCTGGAGTCAGTGATGGGGTGGCGGTGCGGCCTTCTCGCCGCACCGAAGGATGCAGGGATGACACCTGCTGCTCGTTCCCCACCGGGCCGGTGGCGGCATTGACGGCAGGCGACAGGGAACGGCGGGGGCACCCACCGACAGGGGCCATCTGGGCGATGTGAGTGGCGAGAGCAGCCCGGCGCTCGGCGCGGGCTCGACAAGCGTCTGACATGGATGCGACGGGCGGTGAAAATGCGGGGCGACGGAAGGCGGATTCCGGTGCACCCCTACCTGGTGCGCCAAATGTCGGATTTGAGGTTCCGGCAGACCCTCAAGGTTCGAACTCTGGGGTGCACGTGGAGATCACACCTACTGCCTACCCACGTCTTGTCGCCTCGCAAGGATCTAAACTACATGAAGAACAACACAAGGGACACGAGGTTTATACTAGTTCAGTCCACCATTGTGGTGTAATACCCTACTCTAGTTTGTGGTGTGGTGGATTGCCTCAGGGGCTGATGATGAATAATACGAGGGAAGAACAACCTCGCGAGGGGCTGTTCTTGGCTGGTGCGATGAACTGCTCGGGTGAGTTCAGTCGCCTCTCTCTCTAGTCTACCCAAAATCTGGATCTCTACTTGATTTTTAGATGCGGGGTGGATCTCTATCCGATGCCTTCTGCTGTGGTGGCTAGTCCTATTTATAGAGCGAGGCCTTGGTCCTCTTCCCAAATATTGAGTGGGAAGGGCGCCAACAATTGGCCATTTGGAAGGGGAGCATCTAGTACACTTATCCTGACTAAAGTCGGTCCTCGCTTGCCAAAGACTCTGACAGTGAGGCCGGCTTGGGCTCCACGATGACCTCCATCCTGCCGTTCTGCTGGTCTTGGTCTTATTGCACCGAAATGGTTGCCTTTGCTTGATACTCTTGCCTGTGCTTGCCCCCTTTGCACCAAGAGGAAATAAGGACTCTACGCAGGTCGGCGCCTGCCTGGCGCCCGCCTGGCCTCGGTCGTAATGGCTTGCGTCACGGGCACCTCGTGAGGTACCCTGCCTTGATCTCTCCACCTCCTCGCGAGCCAGCCTTACGAGGCTGTGCCCGAGGAAGCCTCCTGTCATCCGCCCCGCGTGGCTTGGCCCCTCGCGAGGGTCTTGAACATGTGTTGATGAAGATGGGCCGTACTAGGCCACTCCCTGAGCCACGCCGTAGGCCGCAGGCAGGCAAGTCTGGGTACCCCCGTTCCCAGAACACCGACACTATCTCCCTGCCAGAGATCTTTCCAAAAGAGCACTGTGTCATCAGCATATTGAGTGGCTGTATATTATTCCGACGTCGGCTGCTCAATCTGTAACTTTAAATGTCCCTCCTCCGAAGCCTTGTTGATCAAGGATTGTAGAAGATAGGCAACAATGACAAATAGCAACGGGGACATCGGATCCCCTTGACGAACACCTCTTTTGAATTTAAACTCTTTCCCAGGCACTCCGTTTAGTAAAACAGAAGAAGATCCAGATTGAAGAATCATTTTTGTCCACATACACCAGTGATCATCAAATCCTTTGCACTTTAGAATGTTTAGTATGAAGTCATGTTCCATAGTGTCGAAGGCTTTTTCAAAGTCTAACTTTAGAATAACAATTTCTCTCCCCGATTGTTTGCATTGATGAATATATTCCAAAGCCCAGCCTAGGCAGTCCCGAATCATACGTGATTTGATAAATCCAAATTGGTTATGATGGAAAATTTTCAAAATACATTTTTGTAATCTCTCTGCCAGGATTTTGGTCAACACTTTGAGCACACAATTAAGAAGTGATATCAGTCGGTAGTCATTAATTGTTTCAGGCATACCTTTTTTCAATAAGCATCATTAATGAGGTATTGAGGCAGTTAATATTAACCTTGTGTTCCCAAAAATCTTGACATAAACTGTAGAAATCCTCTTTGATAATCTCCCAGCAAACTTTCAAAAATTGTCGATTGAAACCGTACGGCCCCGGGGCTCCATCAGCTGGAATTATTTTGATCACTCTGTCAATTTCATCCGTAGAAAAAGGTTGATATAGATCGGATAGGTCTGGGTACTGTTGGATTTAATCCGACATCTCGAAGTCATAAGACGTGGTATTCGAGACTCCCATTCTCTTCTTAAAACATTAAAAAAAAACACCGCTGCTTTGTCATCATGATTTTCAATTGAGCTTCCATCCACCATCAAAAGCGATGGAATTGAGTTTCTTCTGTACCTTTCTGTTGCACGAGCGTGAAAGTATTTTGTATTTTCTTCACCTTTTACAGCCCATCGGAAAGTACATCTCTTCTTCTAGTAGTCACTCTGGTATTTTAGAAGTCGAAGCAGATGCTTTTTTAGTATAACTCAAAAATTTCTTTCTGGAACAGATAAATGTCGTAGCTCTTCAAGATTGCCAATTTGCATTAAAATCCCGTTGCAGTTTTCAATAAGAAGGCTAAGCTTAGAGATGCTTTTGCTCCAAGTTTTGAGTGCATATCGCAACCTTTTAAGTTTGGCCGAGATCTTTGTTGCGCCGACCACGAATTCGTGACCACTTTCATAAAACCAGGATGAGATGGACAAAAGCTTTCAAAACCGAAATATTTTTCTTCTTGGTATATATGTTTCCATAGATAACATACAAGGAATATGGTCTGAAAATGGACGGGAGAGAGGTTTTACCACTGTATTTGGGAAAACAGAAATCCATTTGGGCGATGAAAAAACCCAGTCCAATTGCTCCAAAAGTGGCGATTGTTGCGTGTTACTCCATGTATACTTACGACCCTTTATTGGCATTTCCAAAAGTGCAAGGGAGCTGATAATTTCATTAAACTTTATTACATCATCAACGTTTCCCCCTCTTGGTTCCAGTTATCCAGCGATCGCATGAAATTAAAATCTCCCATGAATAACCACAACTCGTCTGCGTCCATATCTATAGCTTCAAACCACTATGTGAATTCCACCCTCTCCGGACCATCACATGGCCCATAAACATTAGTTAAATTCCAAGTTTGGTTAGTTATGATAGAGGTCATTTTAATGGTAAGCGCATATTGATAGCTTTGCAAAACCTGTCCAGTAAATTGGCTACTGCACCAAATAATTATAAGACCTCCAGATGCCCCTATAGAGGGAACATATTCAAACTTATCAAATCTTCTCGGGCATCATTTCCTCAAAAAGAATGATCAAACTCCTCTTTTTCGTTTCTTGTAAACACACAATGGAGCAATTTGATTCATCAATTTTATTACGGAGAGCTAAGCATTTTGGTTCAGAATTAACACCCCGGATATTCCAACATAAAATGTTCCAAAGCACTGATGACATAAGTCTAAACATAATAAAAGTTCAGGAACTGGTAAGATAACACAAAACCAACCAACAGCAAGCAACTGAAATAAAAGTGCAGAAACTTAGGCGTCTCCCAAGTTCTGCTCCTCCACCCCCTGCATTAACTTTTCTTCAGTGATTTCCTCTTCCTGATTGCCACACATGTTGATGCCCAGATGCTGGATTGTTGCAATAGGATTTGGTGGTGGAATATGGTTAGGAGTTGGTTGGACCTCCATACCTTGATCAGTGCTGCTATCTCCAACTTCAGGAATCTGCCTTGGTTTCACATGAGAATCCTTCTTTTTGTTGTCAGACATAGATGGAGCTTTGAAACCCAAGTATCTGGTTGCTCTGACACTACGACAAACCTGAGTAACATCCAAAGGGGCAGTAGGGCGACGTCTCTTGCGAGATGTAGCCGTGTCAAGTATCATGTCCTCTCTTCCTTTCAGAAGGCTCAGAAATGCTGTCAATCATAGAGACATCCATAGAGTTTCCCTACTGCAAAGCAAGCATGTTTCCCTTCCCATCATAATAGAAAATATTGCACAAAGCCCAGATGTCGTTGTTTAAGTAAATAATCTAACTGCCTCCAACGAAAGGAGTGAAAGGGAATGTAGTGTTGCAGGTCACTTGAGATAATTCATTTAGAAATATCTGTACTCCACCAGCAAAGCTATTCCATTGTTCTTGCACATAATCAGCAGAATTCCTCCACCCTATCCTGGGAGTGTAAATAGTTGCATAAAAATGAATCAAAAACTCTAAGAGGTTCATTTCCCTTGGAACTTCTATCTCCACCACATGTGCATTGATCTGGCTGAAGTTGAACTCATTATCCTATCTCCTTACAGAAAGTTTTTAGCAGCTTCTTCCACCATTTGCACATGTTCATTCCACAAACATAAGCCATCATCATAACCAGTGTCATCAGTCTGAATTCCATCCATCATCGAGGGCCATCATAACCAGTAAATTGACGATAACTGAAGACCTGATATTGCTGAGGGACAGGAGGTAGCACTGGCCACTCACCCCAACCTTGTTGAGGTGGCTGAGGAGCTGGAGCTGCCTCCCAAGCATTAGCAGTGTTTTCCAACTGCCAAACCTATGCATTGTGTTGAGCTTGCTGCATGACATTTAGAAAAGGTAGCTGAGTGGGGTGTGGTGAAGCACCCAAAGGAGGAGGCGCATCCTCATTCCCTTCCAGCCCAGGGCTAGGGTTTCTACCATTAAGCACATACACATGGACTGTCCAAGATTTTACAATGCCACTAATATCCGTGAACCTCTTGATAACTAGCTGAATGACACATACTTCAATTCATTAATCAGAACTTTGACCAACACTCTAGCCTTTTTGTGACCCGGGCGATGCCAGAACATGCATCTACCAAAACACGAGACAACTTTCATAATGTAATGCTCTGTTTGATAATCAAGCGGAAAACCTAGCAGCATTACCCAAGCATCTCTTTCGATAATCAGACGTCTCATGTTCGGACCATCATCATGACGCATCAGATAGAAATTAGAATGATCATCTAAAGTTTGTTCCCCCATATCAACCATAGCATCTATGATGATCCTATCCTCAAAGCAAACCAAGCCCACACAAAACAGATGAATCACACCCTTAGAGGTGTGCACATCATGATCATCCCACAACACTCTCCTAGCCTCAACAAGAACCGCTTCCCATTGCAGATCTGGGGGGGGGGGAGGGACGACAAACACCAGAGCAAACCTTGCATGGTCGAGTGGCGGGTCGTCAACGACCATCATATTCCTCTGCAGCCTTCCATCAGGTCCATGCTGGATGTTCATCACACCAGGAACAAACTGGTACGACAGCATGGGGAGATTCGCCATGGCATTGGACGCAGGGAGAGCAGGGGAGAGGGGAGCTATATTGCAGGGTGGCGGAGCAGACGAGAGCAGGAGGTGGTTTTGGGGAACTAGAGTAGTTGCGATTCGTTGTGTAGAATGCGGAGCGTCCGGGGCATTTTGGTCTAGATTAGGATATACTAGAGTCTCTCTCTCCCTCTATTTGGGAATCCAAACTTGTTTGCTGTGATTATCTCACATATTCAGTTTCTGTGATTTTCTACGCCAGACTTTTTGTTGACTCTTCTAGAGCGGTAACAGTTTTGTAGATAAGCTATCCACCTTTTGAGATTTTTTCTTTTTCCACACACCTCAGACCTGTGAATCCTTTTTACTAAAACATTGCCAGCCCATATGGCCCAGTGGAAGCAAATTCGACACCGAAGCCCAATAGTGCATGTATTACGCACATGATTTTGAGAAAAGCACTTCGATAAGGACATAGATGTCCTCACCATATCAATATGATTACCCAAGTATATCCCAGATCAATGCAACTTACACAAGATTTAGGAGGGCAATCAATACCTGGATGTCTCAACCGAAAGCAAATATCACATCTGTTCAATCTTTCAAAAATGAATTCCCTTTCCGGTACATCTTTAATAGATAACGATGTCATAATTTGAATATTAGAATACCCCGCCTGCCAAAGATCCAAGATTTCCTCAAGAGTTGCAAAAGGAATTGAATACCAATAATTGTGTCTAAATCCAGAGCCCAAGAACTTGAGCTTGTCGACGATCTCATCAAAGGTTGCCAAATTGCACTTAAAATCACCGAACGACATATTTGATACCGCTTCCTTGATTGCCACATGATTCTCCTACAGATCATCCTCAAAGTTAAGAGTACGTGGTGGCATTGAGACATTGACCAATCCAAATTTTGCCAACTCACGAGCACTAGAGTGATCCCTTTGAGCACTACTATGAAGGAAATCAAGAGAAGATTTAATTGCCATTGGTTGGCGAGCCACGATCTCTGGGATTTCTTGATCCAGATGCCAAAACCCCTCATCATAAGAGTAATCCACATTTTCCTTAAACAATCAGAAGTGACAAACAAAATTTGGCCAGATGCAATCTTTCAAAGCATATATGAAATGCCCAACTCTATTAGAAGCCACCGAGAACTGAAAATTGCCAGGCTCCAACTGGATCACGTTAAACCCTAGCGCCGATCCACCAATGCATCATTGTAACACCAAACCCACCGATTCAATGGAAAGAGGGAAGGAGGCAGAAGAGAAAGAAACCACCAAGAAAAATTCCTTGGTTCTCAGATCATGAACTGATACGTCTCCAACGTATCTATAATTTTTGATTGTTCCATGCTATTATATTACCCGTTTTGGATGTTTATGGGCTTTACTATACACTTTTATATCATTTTTGGGACTAACCTACTAACCGGAGGCCCAGCCCGAATTGTTGTTTTTTTGGCTATCTCAGTGTTTTGAAGAAAAGGAATATCAAACGGAGTCCAAACGGAATGAAACCTTCGGGAGAGATCTTTTGGAACAAACGCAATCCAGGAGACTTGGAGTGGACGTCAAGAAGCAGCGGAGGCGGCCACGAGGGTGCAGGGCGCGCCCTAGGGGGTGGGCATGCCCCCACCCTCGTGGGCCCCTCGTGGCTCCCCTGACCGACCTCCTTCGCCTATATATATCTATGTACCCCGAAGACATCCAAGAGCATCACGAAACCCTATTTCCACCACCGCAACCTTCTGTACCCGTGAGATCCCATCTTGGGGCCTTTTCCGACGCTCTGCCAGAGGGGGAATCGATCACGGAGGGCTTCTACATCATCGCCAAGGCCTCTCCGATGAGTTGTGAGTAGTTTACCACAGACCTTCGGGTCCATAGTTACTAGCTAGATGGCCTCTTCTCTCTCTTTGAATCTCAATACAATGTTCTCCTCGATCTTCTTGGAGATCTATTCGATGTAACTCTTTTTGCGGTGTGTTTGTCGAGATCTGATGAATTGTGGGTTTACGATCAAGTTTATCTATGAGAAATATTTGAATCTCCTCTGAATTCTTTTATGTATGATTGGTTATCTTTGCAAGTCTCTTCGAATTATCAGTTTGGTTTGGCCTACTAGATTGATCTTTCTTGCAACGGGAGAAGTGCTTAGCTTTGGGTTCAATCTTGCGGTGTCCTTTCCCAGTGACAGCAGGGGCAGCAAGGCATGTATTGAATTGTTGCCATCGAGGATAAAAAGATGGGGTTTATATCATATTGCTTGAGCTTATCCCTCTACATCATGTCATCTTGCCTAATGCGTTACTCTGTTCTTATGAACTTAATACTCTAGATGCATGCTGGATAGCGGTCGATGTGTGGAGTAATAGTAGTAGATGCAGAATCGTTTCGGTCTACTTGTCGCGGACGTGATGCCTATATACATGATCATGCCTAGATATTCTCATAACTATGCACTTTTCTATCAACTGCTCGACAATAATTTGTTCACCCACCGTAATACTTATGCTATCTTGAGAGAAGCCACTAGTGAAACCTATGGCCCCCGGGTCTATCTTCCATTATATAAGTTTCCAATCTACTTTATTTTGCAATCTTTACTTTCCAATCTATATCATAAAAATACCAAAAAATATTTATCTTATCTTATTTTCTCTATTAGATCTCACTTTCGCAAGTGGCCATGAAGGGATTGACAAACCCTTTATCGCGTTGGTTGCGAGGTTCTTGTTTGTTTGTGTAGGTACGAGGGACTTGCGTGGAGCCTCCTACTGGATTGATACCTTGGTTCTAAAAAACTGAGGGAAATACTTATGCTACTTTCCTGCATCACCCTTTCCTCTTGAAGGGAAAACCCACGCAGTGCTCAAGAGGTAGCAATAAGGATTTCTGGCGCTGTTGCCGGAGAGGTCTTCGCTCAAGTCAAGACATACCAAGTACCCATCACAAACTCTTCTGCCTCGCATTACATTATTTGCCATTTGCCTCTCGTTTTCCTCTCCCCCACTTCACCCTTGCCGTTTTATTCGCCCTTCTTCCATCCGATCTTATGTTACCATGTGCCTTATTTTTGCTTGCATCTTTGCTTGCTAAAAGTTTATGGATCCTCATCCACTTGCTAATCTCTTTAAGAGATCCAATTATGATGAACCTATTGCTGGTGAGTTGAGTGCACTAGATTATCTTTATGAGGTTTTGCTTGAAATTCGTGAATCTGAAAATTGTGATGAAGTACTTTATGAAGCAATTCATGATAGATCTTTGAATAAAAAGCATGATTGCAATGATTTTATTATAAATTCCATTGATGTAAATTGTGCTAATAATATGCAAAACCCTAAGCTTGGGGATGCTAGTTTTGCTATGTCTACTACTTGTTGCAATGATCATGATTGGGGTGATTCTTCTTATGGTCTTGAAAATTTATTCAAGCCCCATGATGAATATGAGATTGATAATAGTGTTTGCAATAATATTGAAAGTGGGTTTGGAAGAGTGTCAACTTTAGATCCCACATATTTGAAGAATGTTCAATTTTATGGTATTTTTGATAAAAGTGGGTTTGGCGAGGTCATGACTTTTGTTAATGATAATCCCATTATTTTGGAAGAGTGTCAACTTCACATGCATGTGGATCATGTTGAGAATATGTTATGTGATAGCTATTTTGTTGAATTTTCCTATGATCCTACATGTAATTATTATGAGAGAGGAAAATATGGTCGTAGAAATTTTTATCTTACTAAATTACCTCTCGTCATGTTGAGATTGCTCTCGTCTCTTTCTTCTTCCTTGCATCTGCTAGTTTTTGCTTGCCTTGCAAATTTGTTTGATTATAATATGCCTATTCATAGGAAGTATGTTAGACTTATATGTGTTTGTCACGTGTTTCATTATGCTCTCTTTGTGCTTCAATTCTTGTCTTTCATGTGAGCATCATTAAATTTATCAATGCCTAGCTAAAAGGCTTTAAAGAAAAGCGCTTGTTGGGAGACAACCCAATATTTTTCTTTGATGTTATTCAATAAATAATTCATCTAGCTTATTTTTAGATGTGGTTTTATGTTTTAATTAGTGTTTGTGCCAAGTAGAACCTATAGGATCATCTTGGGTGATAGTTAATTTGATCTTGCTGAAAAACAGAAACTTTTGCGCACACGAGAATAATTTTAATAAATCACAGAAACGTAATTTTGAGTTGATTATTTTTTCAGTAGATCAATAGACAAATTGCCTAGGAATTCCTAGTTTTGTAGGATTTTCAGTGTTCCAGAAGTATTTGAAAGTTACAGATTTCTACAGACTGTTCTGTTTTTGACAGATTCTGTTTTTCGTGTGTTGTTTGCTTATTTTGATGAATTTATGGCTAGTATCGGGGGGTATGAACCATATATAAGTTGTAATACAGTAGGTTTAACACCAATATAAATAAATAATGAGGTCATTACAGTAACTTAAGTGGTGGTTTTTTCTTTCTTGCACTAACGGAGCTCATGAGATTTTCTGTTTAGTTTTGTGTTGTGAAGTTTTCAAGTTTTGGGTAAAGATTTGATGGAATATGGAATAAGGAGTGAAGAGCCTAATCTTAGGGATGCCCATGGCACCCCAAGATAATTCAAGTACAACCAAAATCCTAAGCTTGGGGATGCCCTGGAAGGCATCTCCTTTTTCGTCTTCGTCTATCGGTAACTTTACTTGGAGCTACATTTTTATTCACCACATGATATGTGTTTTGCTTGGAGCGTCTTGTATGATATGAGTCTTTGCTTTTTAGTTTACCACAATAATCCTTTCTGTACACACCTTTTGGGAGAGACACACATGATTTGGAATTTATTAGAATACTTTATGTGCTTCACTTATATCTTTTGAGCTAGACAATTTTGCTCTAGTGCTTCACTTATATATTTTTAGAGCACGGCGGTGGTTTTATTTTGTAGAAATTATTGATCTCTCATGATTCACTTATATTATTATATTATTTTGAGAGTCTTTTAGAACAGCATGGTATTTGCTATGGTTATAAAATTGGTCCTAATATGATGGGCATCCAAGTTGGGTATAATAAAAACTATCATAGAAAGTGCATTGAATACTATGATCAACTTGATGCTTGATAATTGTTTTGAGATATAAAGGTGGTAATGTTAGAGTCATGCTAGTTGGGTAATTATGAAATTGAGAAATACTTGTGTTAAAGTTGGCAAGTCCCGTAGCATGCACGTATGGTAAAAGTTGTGTAACAAATTTGTAGCATGGGGTGCTCTTTTGATTGCCTTCCTTATGAGTGGAGGTCGGGATCACGCGATGGTTAACTCCTACCAACCCTTCCCCAAGGAGCATGCATAGTAGTACTTTGCTTCGAGGGCTAATAAATTTTTGCAATAAGTATATGAGTTCTTTATGACTAATGCGAGTCCATGGATTATACGCACCCTTACCCTTCCATCATTGCTAGCCTCTACAGTACCGTGCATTGCCCTTTCTCACCTTGAGAGTTGGTGCAAACTTCGCCGGTGCATCCAAACCCCGTGATACGATATGCTCTATCACACATAAACCTCCTTATATCTTCCTCAAAACAGCCACCATACCTACCTATTATGGCATTTCCATAGCCATTCCGAGATATATTAGCATGCAACTTTCCACTGTTCTGTTTACTATGACACGCTCCATTATTGTCGTATTGCTTTTGCATGATCATGTAGTTGACAACGTATTTGTGGCAAAGCCACCATGCATAATTTTCATACATGTCACTCTTGATTCATTGCATATCTCGGTACACCGCCGGAGGCCTTCATATAGAGTCATATTTTGTTCTAGTATCAAGTTGTAATCCATGAGTTGTAAGTAAATAGAAGTGTGATGATCATCATTATTAGATCATTGTCCCTTAATAAAAAAAGAGAAAGTCCAAATTAAAAAAAAAGAGAAAGGCCAAAAAAAGGGGAAGGCCAAAAAAAGGGGGGACAATGTTACTATCCTTTTCCACACTTGTGCTTCAAAGTAGCACCATGATCTTTATGATAGAGAGTCTCTTATTTTGTCACTTTCATATACTAGTGGGAATTTTTCATTATAGAAATTGGCTTGTATATTCCAATGATGGGCTTCCTCAAAATGCTCTAGGTCTTCGTGAGCAAGCAAGTTGGATGCACACCCACTTAGTTTCTTTTGTTGAGCTTTCATACATTTATAGCTCTAGTGCATCCGTTGCATGGCAATCCCTACTCCTCATGTTGACATCAATTGATGGGCATCTCCATAGCCCATTGATTAGCCTCGTCAACGCGAGACTTTCTCCTTTTTTGTCTTCTCCACACAACCTCCATCATCATATTCTATTCCACCCATAGTGCTATATCCAAGGCTTACGCTCATGTATTGCGTGAGAGTTAAAAAAGCTGAAGCGCGTTAAAAAGTATGAACCAATTGCTTGGCTGAAACCGGGGTTGTGCATGATGGGAGTATTTTGTGTGACAAAAATGAAACATAGCCTAACTATATGATTTTGTAGGGATAAGCTTTCTTTGGCTATGTTATTTTGACAAGACATGATTACTTCTTAGTATGCTTGAAGTATTACTATTCTTATGTCAATATGAACTTTTATCTTGAATCATTTGGATCTGAACATTCATGCCACAATAAAGAAAATTACATTGAGAAATATGCTAGGTAGCATTCCACATCAAAAATTCTATTTTTATCATTTACCTAATCGAGGATGAGCAGGAATTAAGCTTGGGGATGCTTGATACGTCTCCAATGTATCTATAATTTTTGATTGTTCCATGCTATTATATTACCCGTTTTGGATGTTTTTGGGCTTTACTATACAGTTTTATATCATTTTTGGGACTAACCTACTAACCGGAGGCCCAACCTGAATTGCTGTTTCCTATTTCCGTGTTTCAAAGAAAAGGAATATCAAACGGAGTCCAAATGGAATGAAACCTTCGGGAGAGATCTTTTTGGAACAAACGCAATCTAGGAGACTTGGAGTGGACGTCAAGAAGCAGCCGAGGCGGCCATGAGGGTGCAGAGCGCGCCCTAGGGGGGTGGGCGCGCCCCCCACCCTCGTGGACCCCTCGTGGCTCCCCTGACCGACCTCCTTCGCCTATATATATCTACGTACCCCGAAAGCATCCAGGAGCACCACGAAACCCTATTTCCACCGTCGCAACCTTCTGTACCCGTGAGATCCCATCTTGGGGCCTTTTCCGGCGCTCTATAGGAGGGGGAATCGATCACGGAGGGCTTCTACATCATCGCCAAGGCCTATCCGACGAGTTGTGAGTAGTTTACCACAGACCATCGTGTCCATAGTTATTAGCTAGATGGCTTCTTCTCTCTCTTTGAATCTCAATACAATGTTCTCCTCGATCTTCTTGGAGATCTATTCGATGTAACTCTTTTTACGGTGTGTTTGTCGAGATTCGATGAATTGTGGGTTTATGATCATGTTTATCTATGAGAAATATTTGAATCTCCTCTGAATTCTTTTATGTATGTTTGGTTATCTTTGCAAGTCTCTTCGAATTATGAGTTTGGTTTGGCCTACTAGATTGATCTTTCTTGCAATGGGAGAAGTGCTTAGCTTTGGGTTCAATCTTGCGGTGTCCTTTCCCAGTGATAGCAGGGGCAGCAAGGCACGTATTGTATTGTTGCCATTGAGGATAAAAAGATGGGGTTTATATCGTAGTGCTTGAGTTTATCCCTCTACATCATGTCATCTTGCCTAATGCGTTACTGTGTTCTTATGAACTTAATACTCTAGATGCATGCTGGATAGCGATCGATGTGTGGAGTAATGGTAGTTGATGCAGAATCGTTTTGGTCTAGTTGTCGCGGACGTGATGCCTATATACATGATCATGCCTAGATATTCTCATAACTATGCACTTTTCTATCAATTGCTCGACAGTAATTTGTTCGCCCACCATAATACTTATGCTATCTTGAGAGAAGGCACTAGTGAAACCTATGGCCCCCGGGTCTATCTTCCATTATATAAGTTTCCAATCTACTTTATTTTGCAATCTTTACTTTCCAATCTATATCATAAAAATACCAAAAATATTTATCTTATCTTATTATCTCTATCAGATCTCACTTTCGCAAGTGGCCGTGAAGGGATTGACAACCCTTTTATCGCGTTGGTTGCGAGGTTCTTGTTTGTTTGTGTAGGTACGAGGGACTTGCGTGGAGCCTCCTACTGGATTCATACCTTGGTTCTCAAAAACTGAGGGAAATACTTACGCTACTTTGCTGCATCACCCTTTCCTCTTCAAAGGAAAACCAACACAGTGCTCAAGAGGTAGCATGAATATAGTGAACCGAGGATCCAAACCTGCACCGAATCTGATCCTCCACCTTGAGCCTAGGGGCAAAATCCCAGTGGAGGATGTTGGCCATAACTTAGATCGGCTAGAAGAGTCCATGGAGGGATGCATCGGCGGTGATGGCGTTAAGGAGGTGGGAGTTGCCATGGGAGGGTGGGAGGAGGGAGGTTGGATCCATATGTTTCATGCTATACCCTTCTTCCTCACCTCTTCTTCCCCAACAGACCATCGGACAATAGAACCAACTATTGATCTTGATAACCCACAACCTAAAAATAAAAGATAGAATAAAAGAGACTTTGTTGCTAGAAAACATGGAAGAGAAAGAGAACCATGGGTTCAAAAACCTATGCCCTTTCCACCTAAATCAACTAAGAAAAAAGATGATGAAGAATTTGAACGCTTTGCTGAAATGCTTAGGCCAGCCTTTTTGCGCACTCGCTTGACTCATATTTTAAATATGGCACCTTATGAAAAATACATGAAAGGCATCATCACTAATAAGCGAATGATACCGGAAGATGAAATCTCCACCATGCTTGCTAATTGTTCTTTGAAGGATGGAGTACCTAAAAAGCTTTAAGACCCGGGAATACCAACTATACCTTGCTCCATCAAAAGAAATTATGTAAAAACTGCTTTGCGTGATTTAGAAGCTGGTGTTAGTGTTATGCCTTTCTCCTTATATAAAAGACTTGATTTGAATAAGCTCACACCTACTAATATATCTTTGCAAATGGATGATAAATCAACTGCATACCTATTCGTATTTGTGAGGATGTGCCCGTTGTTGTTGCAAATGTTACTACCTTAACTGACTTTGTTATACTTGAGATGCCCGAGGATGACAACATGTCGATTATCCTTGGTAGAACCTTCTTGAATACTGCAGGGGCTGTTATTGATTGCAATAAAAGGAAGGTATCTTTTCATATCAATGGTAATGAGCATATGGTGCACTTTCCAAAGAAACAATTCCAAGTGAATGGTATTAATGTTATTGAAAAATATCCAACACTCACTGTCTTTGTTTTGTCACAGCAGATGCGAGCTATTGCAACACAGGTTAGCTTAATGGGGTTGAATGGGACGAGAGACATGAGTTTTTCCAGGTTCGTCCCCTCACCAACGAGGTAAAAGCCTATGTCCTACTTTGTGTTGTATTGATTGGGTATTGGTTACAAGGCAGCGGAATTGCTTGACCTAGCTATCGATTGATTGTTATTTGAGTTAACCTGCCGCAGGGTCTCACCTTTATAAACACAGGTCGAGGCCCTAGGCTAACAAGAATCTAAGTCAGATCACACAATGTGACCAACTCAAGTTCTAGATCGCCTTGCCTTGCTAGGCAAGTCACCATCGGGCGGCTCACATCTCCGGGTTACAGCACCATCGCCTGATCTTGGGCCATCAACGTGCCCACCTTGTGAGCCACCTCTAGTCTTATATCTCCTCTTCTTGGGCCTACTTAGGCTTTCTCTATTGAGTCACCAACAGTGTAACCCGGCCCCTCCTGGGCGGGTCACACCGCGGGGTTATATCCCCAACACTCACTATTGGAAGTTTTCAACTGCCTCTACCTACTGCCAAAAAGAAATATGAAATGCATATTGTTGGGGACATGCATATCCCTTTTGAGGTAACTTAGTGTTTTACGACAGTTCTTTGGTTTCATGCTAATTGAAGGTGGTTGTTAATAAGACTTGATGAACCTTATTAATGGATCAATTTTGAGAGGTATGAAGTTGATGAATTTAGTAAGCACAACTTTCTACTCCCAACTTTTGTTTTCTTTTTTTCTTAGTTAAATAAAATAAATACCATGTTTTGTCTGTTTTCTCAATTTCCCGTGCAATAAAAAATGACCCAAAAATAAAAGTTCTCAGAATGCCCTGAAAATTTAATACGATTTTTTTCTAAATATTTATGAATTTTTGGTGCAAATAACATCAGGGGGGGTGCACCTGATGACCACAAGACACCAGGGCGCGCCAGCACCCCCAAGCGCACCCTGGTGGGTTGTGGTCCCCACGTGGGTCCCCTCACTTACTGCTTTAGCCCATGCCATCTCCTATCTCCAGAAAAAATCACAATAGCTCTCTCTCGTGTTCTTGCTCTCATTCCCATAGATTTCGATCTCTTTGCTCGAAGCTCCATTTTCGAAACTGTTTTGGGGGATTGCTACTTGGTATGTGACTCCTCCATTGCTCTAATTAGTTTTTTCTTTAGTGGTTTGTATTTTGAATAATTAGCTACCCTTTGTGCTGCTGTAGATGAGCTTGCATGTTAAATTCTTCGAGTTCTAAGTAGTTTGAATGCTTAATATGGCCTCTATGTCTCCTTATGAGTAGTTGTTATTAATCTTGTGAAGTTTTGTTGACAAAAATTTTGTGTCCCAATTTTTTCTAGAAATTGTTCGCAAATAAAAATGCAATTCTTTAGCAGTTCTTCGAGGAAGAGGTCTATGGAGGCATCATCTAGTAGTGGCTCAATACGTCGGTCTTATGTTGAACCAAGCGCAAGAAAAATGCGGGATGAGGCTATCAAATCATGCTTATGGCTGTGTAACAATTTCATGGTGAGCGCATGTATGAAAGAAGAATTTGTGCAGTATGTTCACAACACCGAGCTCGGCCCCTACATCGAAGATAAGTGCATTCATTATCTCAACCTCACAGAAACATTCACTAAGAAATTTAAATTTCATCCATGTGAGCTTAGAGTTTCATTTAGTCTTTATGATCATCCATTTACCATGCCTCTAGAGATGTTTTGTACTGCCTAAAAAATCCCATATTGGGGTTCGCTAGACGAGCCACCAAGATCTGAATATGAGTCATTTTTGACTAGCCTTTGCTACAGTGAGCATAGAGGAGTGACACAAGGTAGAATAAAAAGTATTCATTTCCCATCAATTCATTACTTTGCACTATTTAATGGCAAATGCATCGTAGGCAAGCAAGATTGTAGTAGACTATGTGCTCCTGACTTGAGCCTCATACACACTGCTCTTACCGGTATTAAACGTTATGACCTTGGAGCGATTGTTGCACACAGCTTGCAACAGAACTCTGGTAGTTGTTTTTTTATGGTGGGATTTATGCTTCTCTTTTAGCTAAAGAGGTTGGTGTTACACCTCTGCCTTATGACCCCATCTTGCCTGCTCAGTACTTGGACTTTGATGCCATGAAACGTCATAAGTTCCTTATAGGCACAATCACTGATTATACTTATAACTTGATGTTCGACAAAAAATGTATTGTGCTAGTTATTTTTCCTGCGCCTGCTCTCTTTGATTATCACATCAAAGGAAGGTATTATGTTCTTAAGAGCGAGGCCTGCGCGCACAAAGCAGAGGTCGTGGCTGCTCGGCGGGCTGAGGAGGCTGCACCAAGAGCCTCTGTGAGCTACCACTCTGACTATTATGCTGGCCGCGGACGGTGATCACCAAGCTAGGCCAAAAGCCTAAACTTGGGGGAGTACGTATTTCCACCAACATTACTTTCATGTTCACACATTTAATTCCAGTTGTCGGTGTTCACACTTTTTCATTGTATTATCCATGCTAGATTTATTTTCTCGCTTTCTTCTTGTGTGTTTGAAAAACTTTGAGAAAATCCAAAAAAAATGTTTCTTGCTTCTTTTCAGTTTTTTTCTAGCTTAATTAGTTGTACTATTGAAAATAAAACCCAAAAAGATTTCCTTGTTCTTCTTTTGCTTCTTGGGAGCTTTCCCGTGTAAATAGTTTTTATCGTTTTTGTTTTTGTTTTTCTTTAATTTGCTTTCTTCAACAAAAAACTAAAAACTCCAAAAATATTTCAGTGTGTTTCTCTGAAATTATTTTATTTTTATTGAGTCGTACCAAGGAGAAGACCACGATGAAAATGTTGAGTGGCTCTCATATGCATTGCTAGTGATGTAACAAAGAGCCCATATTACATGTCTTCTCCTTTTGAATAAAATGTTTGCAGATTGATTGTTACTTGAGTTAAACCGCCTCAGGGTCTTTCCTTTATATACACAGGTTGAGGCCCTGGGCTTACAAGAATCCAAGTCAGATCACACAACGTGACCAACCCGGGTCCTGGTTTCCAAAAGCTGCTAGTTGGTTCTATCCTTTTCTATTGGCAATCCCGAATCAGTTGCTTGTTCATTACAAACAAAAGAAGCTGATAGCAATTCTGGTGTTTATCCAGCGGACTTGCCTTCTATCTATCCACCTTACCCTCTGGAGTATGTTTTATGGTGAACACCCATTTGCATCCAACTGCTCTTTTTCCTGCTAGGAGTGGAAGAAGATCCCACGTCTTGTTCTTCTGAAGTGCACCAAGCTCCTCCTTCATTGCGTCTTTCTTTCCACCGGGATCCAGCTTTGCAACGTGAAGAGAGCTGCGAAAGAAGCCCACAGAACAGAGCAGTTAATTTTCCAATCTTCAATTTGGTAGATTAATACACTGGTAGGGGTCGATCAGGCAAATCCCAAAGCTGACCCCCGAATAGCTGCCAGACTTCTCTACTGATCTTCTCTCTCTTTAGAAAAACGGGACCTTCCCAAAGACTCCCTTTGCACTGAGAACACAATTCAGAACCCTCCTTCTCATAAGAAGGCAAACCTTGTATGTTGATCGAGTCTTCATTCGCATTTAGAAGAGAGGTTGTGGGCTATCCGAGAGAGTGGTTCAGGTGACTATCGGAGTCATTGATTAAGCAGGTCAGATGGGCTTAGTAGGGCTCGAACCTACAATATCACCGTTATGAGCGGTACATTTCAACCAATTAAACAATAAGCCCAATCGGATCTCTACATGCCGGGAAGAGCGAACAGAAAGAGGAGTCCTTGGCTCTACCTCCTTCTTCCTCTTCCCGGGGCCCCGGAGGGGTTCTTTGGCAAGCCCTATTAAAGAAGCTAAGTGACTTTTGTCACTCAAGTAAGCTTGAGAGTGACTGTTAGGGCGACCAGTTGTACTTCTAGGCCTTGGCGATCTATATGTTATGCAACACAACTTCACTCGATTCAGTAAATCAATAGTTCAAACCATCCCACTAATAGCTTAGATAGTGGCCCTTCCAGTTTGGTATATAAGTAGGCGATCCCTTGTTTTTTGACCCAGTAGAGCGATCCGAATTAGATTAGACTGATATAGATTATTAGGGTTCCAACTAAAAGTAGTTTTTAGGCACCTTATAGATCGCCTTGCCTTGCTAGGCAAGTCGCCATCGGGCGGCTCACATCTCCGGGTTACAGCACCATCGCTTGATCTTGGGCCATCAACATGCCCGCCTTGTGAGCCGCCTCTAGTCTTCATATCTCCTCTTCTTGGGCCTACTTAGGCTTTCTCTATTGAGTCACCAACAGTGTAACCCGGCCCCTCCTGACCGGGTCACACCGTGGGGTTATATCCCCAACATTAGGCCCCAGATTGATTTGAACTCATTCATGTCAATCTTCACCTGCCGGTTGGTGAGTCTTCTTTGATTCCTTCCAACGCGTAACTTGAAACAGATTCTTGTAACCCGCCATGACATCATGCAAAATAAATCCAGAAAAAACTTATGATATCACAACGAATCTTTTTACATTAAACCAGTCGTCCCAGAATCGAGGCGCCTCCTCTGTTAAGATAATCATGATGCCTCCATGATTTCCGCGCGTACCATTTTATCGTTCCACTTTCCCTTATAAATAGGCATGGGGGTCCCCTTTTTCACTCTTACCCCCGTCGCCTGTTCTTCTCCCTCCTCCTCATGATATCCGCTACGACCGGAGCTCTGCCGCCGCCGCTAAACCACGCCGACCACCTCATAGAGGCTGCTACATCAACCTGCTGAGATCAGAAATTGATGGTGTTCATCCACTACTCCTCTAGACCATCAGGTATTGCTACCTCTTGAGCACTGCATTGGTTTTCCCTTGAAGAGGAAAGGTTGATGCAGCAAAGTAGTGCAAGTATTTCCCTCAGTTTTTGAGAACCAAGGCATCAATCCAGTAGGAGGCTCCACGCAAGTCCCTCGTACCTAGACAAACAAACAAGAACCTCGCAACCAACGCGATAAAGGGGTTGTCAATCCCTTCACGGCCACTTGCAAAAGTGAGATCTGATAGAGATAATAAGATAAGATAAATATTTTTGGTATTTTTATGATATAGATTGGAAAGTAAAGATTACAAAATAAAGTAGATCGGAAACTTATATGATGGAAGATAGACCCGGGGGCCATAGGTTTCACTAGTGTCTTCTCTCAAGATAGCATAAGTATTACAATGGGTGAACAAATTACTGTCGAGCAATTGATAGAAAAGTGCATAGTTATGAGAATATCTAGGCATGATCATGTATATAGGCATCACGTCCGCGACAAGTAGATCGAAACGATTCTACATCTACTACTATTACTCCACACATCGACCGATATCCAGCATGCATCTAGAGTATTAAGTTCATAAGAACAGAGTAACGCATTAGGCAAGATGACATGATGTAGAGGGATAAAGTCAAGCAATATGATATAAACCCCATCTTTTTATCCTCGATGGCAACAATACAATACGTGCCTTGCTGCCCCTACTGTCACTGGGAAAGGACACCGCAAGATTGAACCCAAAGCTAAGCACTTCTCCCATTGCAAGAAAGATCAATCTATTAGGCAAAACCAAACTGATAATTCGAAGAGACTTGCAAAGATAACAAATCATACATAAAAGAATTAAGAGGAAATTCAAATATTTCTCATAGATAAACTTGATCATAAACCCACAATTCATCGGATCTCAACAAACACACCGTAAAAAGAGTTACATCAAATAGATCTCCAAGAAGATCGAGGAGAACATTGTATTGAGATTCAAAGAGAGAGAAGAAGCCATCTAGCTAATAACTATGGACCCGAAGGTCCATGGTAAACTACTCACAACTCATCAGAGAGGCCTTGGCGATGATGTAGAAACCCTCTGTGATCGAGTCGCCCTCCGGTGGAGCACCGAAAAAGGCTCCAAGATGGGATCTCATGGGTATAGAAGGTTGCGGCGGTGGAAATAGGTTTTCGTGGTGCTCCTGGATGTTTCCAGGGTATGGAAGTATATATAGGAGAAGGAGGTCAGTCATGGGAGCCACGAGGGGCCCACGAGGGTGGGGGGCGCGCCCACCCCCTAGGGCGCGCCCTGCACCCTCGTGGCCGCCTTGGCTGCTTCTTGACGTCCACTCCAAGTCTTCTGGATTGCATTTGTTCCAAAAAGGTCTCTCCCGAAGGTTTCATTCCGTTTGGACTGCGTTTGATATTCCTCTTTTTCGAAACACTGAAATAGGCAAAAAAACAACAATTCGGGCTGGGCCTCTGGTTAGTAGGTTAGTCCCAAAAATGATATAAAAGCGTATAGGAAAGCCCATAAACATCCAAAACGGGTAATATAATAGCATGGAATAATAAAAAATTATAGATATGTTGGAGACGTATCAAGCATCCCCAAGCTTAATTCCTGCTCGTCCTCGAGTAGGTAAATGATAAAAACAGAATTTTTGATGTGGAAAGCTACCTAGCATAATTCTCAATGTAATTTTCTTTATTGTGGCACAAATTTTCAGATCCAAATGATTCAAGATAAAAGTTCATATTGACATAAGAGTAATAATACTTCAAGCATACTAAGAAAGCAATCATGTCTTCTCAAAATAACATGGCCAAAGAAAGTTATCCCTACAAAATCATATAGTCTGGCTATGCTCTATCTTCATCACACAAAATATTTAAATTATGTACAACCCCGGTTTTAGCCAAGCAATTGTTTCATACTTTAGTATTTTCAAACTTTTTCAATCTTCACGCAATACATGAGCGTGAGCCATGGATATAACACTATACGTGGAATAGAATGGTGGTTGTGGAGAAGACAAAAAAGGAGAAGATAGTCTCACATCAACTAGGCGTATCAACGGGCTATGGACATGCCCATTAATAGATATCAACGTGAGTGAGTAGGGATTGCCATGCAATGGATGCACCAGAGCTATAAGTGTATGAAAGCTCAAAAAGAAACTAAGTGGGTGTGCATCCAACTTGCTTGCTCACGAAGACCTAGGGCATTTTGAGGAAGCCCATCATTGGAATATACAAGCCAAGTTCTATAATAAAAAATTCCCACTAGTATATGAAAGTGACAACATAGGAGACTCTCTATCATGAAGATCATGGTGGTACTTTGAAGCACAAGTGTGGAAAAAGGATAGTAACATTGTCCCTTCTCTCATTTTCTCTCATTTTATTTATTTATTTTGGTGGGCTTCTTTGGCCTCTCTTTTTATTTGGGCTTCTTTGGCCTCTTTTATTTTTCATAAAGTCCGGAGTCTCATCCCGACTTGTGGGGGAATCATAGTCTCCATCATCCTTTCCTCACTTGGGACAATGCTCTAATAATGAACATCATCACACTTTTATTTACTTACAACTCAATAATTACAACTCAATACTTAGAACAAAATATGACTCTATGTGAATGCCTCTAGCGGTGTACCGGGATATGCAATGAATCAAGAGTGACATGTATGAAGAATTATGAAAGTGGCCTTGCCACAAATACGATGTCAACTACATGATCATGCAAAAGAAATATGACAATGATGGAGAGTGTCATAATAAACGGAACAGTGGAAAGTTGCATGGCAATATATCTCGGAATGGCTATGGAAATGTCATAATAGGTAGGTATGGTGGCTGTTTTGAGGAAGGTATATGGTGGGTGTATGGTACCGGTGAAAGTTGCGCGGCACAAGATAGGCTAGCAATGGTGGAAGGGTGAGAGTGCGTATAATCCATGGACTCAACATTAGTCATAAAGAACCCATATACTTATTGCAAAAATCAAAAAGTAATCAAAACAAAGTACTACATGCATGCTCCTAGGGGAAGGGTTGGTAGGAGTTAATCATCGCACGATCCCGACCTCCACACATGAGGAAGACAATCAATAAATAAATCATGCTCCAACTTCATCACATAACGGTTCACCATACGTGCATGCTACGGGAATCACAAACTTTAACACAAGTATTTCTCAAATTCACAACTACTCAACTAGCATGACTCTAATATTACCATCCTCATATCTCAAAACAATCATCAAGCATCAAACTTCTCATAGTATTCAATGCACTTTCTATGATAGTTTTTTATTATACCCAACTTGGATGCCCATCATATTAGGACCAACTTTATAACCATAGAAAATACAATGTTGTTCTAAAAGACTCTCAAAATAATATAAGTGAAGCATGAGAGACCAATAATTTCTACAAAATAAAACCACCACCGTGCTCTAAAAAGATATAAATGAAGCACTAGAGCAAATTTGTCTAGCTCAAAAGATATAAGTGAAGCACATAGAGTATTTTAATAAATTCCGAATCATGTGTGTCTCTCCCAAAAGTTGTGTACAGCAAGGATGATTTTGGTAAACTAAAAAGCAAAGACTCATATCATACAAGACGCTCCAAGCAAAACACATATCACGTGCTGAATAAAAATATAGATCCAAGTAAAGTTATAGATAGACGAAGACGAAAGAGGGGATGCCTTCCGGGGCATCCCCAAGCTTAGGCTTTTGGTTGTCCTTGAATTATCTTGGGGTTCCATGGTCATACCCAAGCTTAGTATCTTGCCACTCCTTATTCCATAGTCCATCAAATCTTTACCCAAAACTTGAAAACTTCACAACACAAAACTCAACAGGAAATCTCATAAGCTCCGTTAGTGCAAGAAAGAAAAACCACCACTTAAGGTACTGTAATTAACACATTCTTTATTTATATTGGTGTTAAAACTGCTGTATTCCAACTTCTCTATGGTTCATACCCCCCGATACTAGCCATAGATTCATCAAAATAAGCAAACAACATACGAAAAACAGAATCTGTCAAAAACAGAACAGTCTGTAGCAATCTGTAACTTTCGAATACTTATGGAACTCTAAAAATACTACCAAAATAGGAAGTCCTAGGAAATTTGTCTAATGATCTACTTCAAGAAGAATCAACTAAAAAGCATGTTTCTGTGATTTATTAAAATTATTCTCGCGCGTGAAAAAGTTTCTGTTTTTAGCAAGATCTAAACAGAGGCTAGATGAATTATTTATTACTAGACATGAACAAAGATCAAGGAACAAAAATAAAATTGGGTTGCCTCCCGACAACGCTAACATTTAACGCCCCTAGCTAGGCATAAAAGCGAGAATAGATCTAAACATTGCCATCTTTAGTATTCAATTCATAAGTCGCTCTCATAATAGATTCATAAGGTAATTTGATTTTCTTTTTAGGAAAGTGTTCCATGCCTTTCCTTAATGGAAATTGGAATCTAATATTTCCTTCCTTCATATCAATAATTGCACCAATCGTTCTAAGGAAAGGTCTACCAAGAATAATAGGACATGAAAGATTGCAATCTATATCAAGGACAATAAAATCTACGGGCACATAATTCCTATTTGCAACAATAAGAACATCATTTATCCTTCGTGGAATCCGCAAGGTGCAAGTTTAAAGAGCAATCATCAAGTTCACGGAAACCTAGCACATCATATAAAGTTTTTGGAATCGTGGAAACACTAGGACCCAAATCACACAAAGCATAGCATTCATGATCTTTAATTTGAATTTTAATAGTAGGTTCCCACTCATCATAAAGTTTTCTAGGGATAGAAACTTCCAATTCAAGTTTTTCTTCATAAGATTACATCAAAGCATCAACGATATGTTTAGTAAAAGCTTTATTTTGACTATAAGCATGAGGAGAATTCAACACGGATTGCAACAAGGAAATACAATCTATTAAAGAACAATTATCATAATTAAATTCCTTGAAATCCAAAATAGTAAGTTCATTGCTATGTAAAGTTTTGACCTCTCCAATCCCACTTTTACCAATTTTAGCATCAAGATCTAAAAACTCCGAATCATTGGGACGCCTTTTAACTAAAGTTGACTCATCTCCAGTCCCATCATTATCAAGATTCATATTGTAAAACAAAGATTTAATAGTAGACACACCAATCACTTTTAGATCTTCATCATTATTATCATGGAAACTAGAAGAACACGCTTTTACAAAGCACTCTTTCTTAGCACGCATCCTAGAGGTTCTTTCTTTGCACTCATCAATGGAAATTATCATGGCTTTGAGAGACTCATTGATACCATGCTTAGGTGGAATAGATCTAAGTTTCAAAGAATCAACATCAAGAGAAATTCTATCCATGTTCCTAGCCAATTAATCAACTTTAAGCAACTTTTCTTCAAGCAAAGCATTGAAATTCTTTTGAGAGATCATAAATTCTTTAACACTATTCTCAAAATCAGAGGGCATCTTATTAAAATTTCCATAAGAGTTGTTGTAGAAATTACCATAATTATTAGACTAATTACTAGGGAACGGCCTAGGATTAAAGTTTCCTCTATACACATTGTTACCAAAATTATTCCTATCAACAAAATTCACATCCATAGATTCATTATTATTCTCAATCAAAGTAGACAAAGGCATATCATTAGGATCAATAGGAGCACTCTTACTAGCAAACAACTTCATAAGTTCATCCATCTTTCCACTCAAAACATTAATCTCTTCTATCGCATGAACTTTTTGACTAGTAGATCTTTCGGTGTGCCATTGAGAATAATTAACTGTAATATTATCTAGGAGTTCAGTAGCTTCTCCTAAAGTGATTTCCATAAAAGTGCCTCCCGCGGCCGAATCTAAAAGATTTCTAGAAGCAAATTCAATCAGGCATAAAACTTTTGTATGATCATCCATAAATTTAATCCATGAGTAGGGCAATTGCGAATCATTAAAATTTCATCCTCTCCCAAGATTGTGCAACATGTTCATGATCAAGTTGTTTAAAGTTCATAATATTGTTTCTAAGAGACATTATCTTAGCGGGAGGAAAATACTTAGAGATAAAAGCATCTTTGCACTTATTCCATGAATCAATACTATTTTTAGGCAAAGACGAAAACCAAGTTTTAGCACGATCTCTAAGTGAAAACGGAAATAACTTCAGTTTAACAATATCATTATCCATGTCTTTCTTATTTTGCATATCACACAAATCAACAAAATTGTTTAGATGAATAGCAGCATCTTCACTAGGAAGGCAGGAGAATTGATCTTTCATGACAAGATTCAACAAAGCAGCATTGATTTCACAAGATTCAACATCATTAAGAGGGGCAATCGAAGTGCTAAGGAAATCATTATTATTGGTATTGGAAAAGTCACACAATTTAGTACCCCCTCTGTCCCAAAATAAATGTCTTAAACTTAGTGCAATTTTGTACTAGAGTTACTACAAAGTTGAGACACTTATTTTGGGACGGAGGGAGTAGTATCTTGAGCCATCGTGACAAGAAATCCAACACACAAGCACACAAGAGGCAAGCGAAAAAGAGGCGAATGTAAAAGAGAGGGCGAATAAAACGGCTATGGTGAAGTGGGGGAGAGGAGAGCGAGAGGCAAATGGAAAATAATGTAATGCGAGGGAGATGAGTTTGTGATGGGTACTTGGTATGTCTTGACTTGAGCGAAGGCCTCCCCGGCAACGGCACCAGAAATCCTTCTTGCTACCTCTTGAGCACTGCGTTGGTTTTCCCTTGAAGAGTAAAGGGTGATGCAGCAAAGTAGCGTAAGTATTTCCCTCAGTTTTTGAGAACCAAGGTATCAGTCCAGTAGCAGGCTCCACGCAAGTCCCTCGTACCTACACAAACAAACAAGAACCTCGCAACCAACTCCATAAAGGGGTTGTAAATATTTTTGGTATTTTTATGATATAGATAGGAAAGTAAAGATTGCAAAATAAAGTAGATCAGAAACTTATATGATGGAAGATAGACTCGGGGGCCATAGGTTTCACTAGAAGCTTCTCTCAAGATAGCATAAGTATTACGGTGGGTGAACAAATTACTGTCGAGCAATTGATAGAAAAGTGCATAGTTATGAGAATATCTAGGCATGATCATGTATATAGGCATCACGTCCGCGACAAGTAGATCGAAACGATTCTGCATCTACTACTATTACTCCACACATCGACTACAATCCAACATGCATCTAGAGTATTAAATTCATAAGAACAGAGTAACATTAGGCAAGATGACATGATGTAGAGGGATAAACTCAAGCAATATGATATAAACCCCATCTTTTTATCCTCGATGGAAACAATACAATACGTGCCTTGCTGCCCCTGCTGTCACTGGGAAAGGGCACCGCAAGGTTGAACCCAAAGCTAAGCACTTCTCCCATTGCAAGAAAGATCAATCTAGTAGGCCAAACCAAACTGATAATTCGAAGAGACTTCCAAAGATAACCAATCATACATAAAAGAATTCAGAGGAAATTCAAATATTTCTCATAGATAAACTTGATCATAAACCCACAATTCATCGAATCTCGACAAACACACTGCAAAAAGAGTTACATCGAATAGATCTCGAAGAAGATCGAGGAGAACATTGTATTGAGATTCAAAGAGAGAGAAGAAGCCATCTAGCTAATAACTATGGACCCGAAGGTCCGTGGTAAACTACTCACAACTCATCGGAGAGGCCTTGGCGATGATGTAGAAGCCCTTCGTGATCGATTCCCCCTCCGGCGGAGCACCGAAAAAGGCTCCAAGATGGGATCTCAGGGGTACAGAAGGTTGCGGCATTGGAAATAGGTTTTCGTGGTGCTCCTGGATGTTTTTAGGGTATGGAAGTATATATAGGCGAAGGAGGTCGGTCAGGGGAGCCACGAGGGGCCCACGAGGGTGGGGGGGCGCCTACCCCCCTAGGGCGCGCCTTGCACCCTTGTGGCCGCCTCGGCTACTTCTTGACGTCCACTCCAAGTCTTCTGGATTGCGTTTGTTCCAAAAAGATCTCTCCTGAAGGTTTCATTCCGTTTGGACTCCGTTTGATATTCCTTTTCTTCGAAACACTGAAATAGGCAAAAAAAACAGCAATTCGGGCTAGGCCTCCGGTTAGTAGGTCAGTCTCAAAAATGATATAAAAGCATATAGTAAAGCCCATAAACATCCAAAACGGGTAATATAATAGCATGGAACAATCAAAAAGTATAGATACGTTGGAGACGTATCAGGTATCACTCTTCTCCTTAGTCAAATCCACATTAGGATGCCTTAGTTCATAGAGTTCGTCAGTGTTCGTCCAAGCTCATCCGAGCTCATTCATTCCCTACCTAGAGGTTGTATCTCAATCCGAAAACAGAATAGAACTAGAGCGGTAGCTGTTTTAGCTCTTGCTTTGCATCTGGATAGATTCTCTTCTCCTTCAGAATCAATAGATTCCTTCCTCCTTCAGAATCTAGCAATTATTTTCTTGTTCGCGCCATTCACAGATCTGAAAACATAGTTGTAACCTTGTGAAACTTGTTTGCCCTACACTTAGCAAAATTTCATCGATCTCGGATCTGTAGATAACCGACTCGCCGATGTTATTTGGGTGGCTTATAATGACTTTGTAACTCGCCAGCATCTAGCCGGCTCAATAATAAATTTGTAACCCGCCAGCTTCTAACCGACTTACCCTCTTAGATGGGGTTGTCAGATATCGGGTTCCGGCAAAACCCTTAAGTTTCGAACTCTGGGGTGTGCGCGGAGATCTTCCCCCTACCGATCCACGTTCCAACGCCTCGCTATGAATCTAAGCTACACGATGAGCAACACAAGGGACACAAGGTATATACTGGTTCGGGCCACCGTTGTGGTGTAATACCCTAATCCAGTGTGTGGTGTGGTGGATTGCCTCAGGGGCTGATGATGAACAGTACAGAGGAAGAACAGCCTCGCGAGAGGTGTTCTTGGGCTGGTGCGGTGAACTACTTGGGTGAGTTCGGTCGCCTCTGGATCTGATGAGAACTCTATGAGATGTTGATGAGATGCCCTCTACTGTGGTGGCTATCTCTATATATAGAGGCCCTGGTCCTCTTCCCAAATATTGAGCGGGAAGGGAGCCAACAACGGCCATTTTGAAGGGGAACATCTAGTACAAGTTATCCTGACTAAAGTTGGTCTTTGGCTGCAAAAGGCACTGGCGATGATGCCGTCTTGGGCTCCACGGTGACCTCCGTCCTGCCGCTTTGCTAGTCTTGGTCTCATTGCACCGAAATGGTAACCTTTGCTTGATGCCTCGGTACTCCACGCCTATGCTTGCCCCCTTTGCACCAAAGAGGAAACAAGGACACTGCGCAGGCCGGCGCCCGCCTGGTCTCGATCATCATGGCTTGCGTCACGAGCACCTCGTGAGGCACCCCTGCCTTGATCTCTCCGCCCCCTCGCGAGCCTACCTGGTAGGCCATTCCTGAGGAAGCCTTGTGTCATCCGCCCCGCGAGGCTTGGCCCCTCGCGAGGGTCTTGAGCTTGAGTTGATGAAGATGGGCCTACTAGGCCTCTCCTTGATCCACGCTGCAGGCCGCAGGCAGGCAAGTCTGGGGACCCCCATTCCCAGAACTCCGATAGTTGCCCTGGAGCCAAGGCGCGCTCGGACTTGGCTTAGCAGCAAAGTGAAAGGGCAAGTGCAGAGCACCGCGGGCCCCAACAGCCCGCGGCCTTGGTCTCCGCATGGCGGTTGATTGGACGTGGGCGTCTCCGCTTCCCCATGCTGCCTCGTCAACTGCCCGATTTGACGAGTCCCTGCATGCAAAAATGAGTCATGATTACCTGCGATCGCGGAGGCCGACGGTTGGCCTCCTCGAGACTATAAGTACGGCGAGGCGCGAGCCCCCGCAGTCCATCTCTTTGCGCTCCGCCCGCTTCTTCTTCCTCGCTCCTCCTCCATCTTTTCTCCAATGGCACCGATCTGCCTGTTCTCAGCCAAGGAGAAAGGGAAGGACCCCCGAGAGGGGCCCGACCCGCTCCCGCCAAAGAAACGGCCGGTCCCCGGCCGCCGTGACGAGGTTGCTCGGCCGAAGACATTGAGGCCTTGGTACGAGCAGCCACCCCCTAGGTTTCCGCTACCTCTGTACGCCCGGGCTGAGGGCCCTAGAGAAGAAGATGCCGAGCGGCACCGACCGTGCCGTCGGCGACGACAAGGAGTTGTGGCGGTGCGCGCCATCGCTCCTGGAGTCCATGCTGCAGACTCCTCTCACGAGCTCGTACTTCACGCCGCCATGCCTCCAAGCTCCTGGATACTCCTTCCTCCTTCCTTTGCCTCTTGAGCTCTGGCAGCAGCACGCCGACTGCGGTACCCCCGCGACCGGAGCGGAGGTCGAGGTCACCGCTCCGGGCAAGGTCTACATGACCCGGGGCTAGGGCGAGATTGCCCGGGTCTGCCGAACAGGAGGTGCCCTCGTGATTCATCTTGAATACGACGGCGCCTCCCTGATGTTCTTCAAGGTCTTCGACATGGAAGGACGCCGGGTGGAGTGCTGCCCCAGAGGAGGCAGCCAGGACGTCGGTGTGGCAAGGGCTAGCCCTGCCCTCCTCTTCCTCAGCGGCTCCTCTGGCAGCAGTGGAGGTGCTGGGGAGTCCAGCGACTCTCCCGAGCTTCTCGTGACTCCGGAGACGAGCGATGACAGCTACGAGCCCCCGAGCTCGCGCCGTGCCCGGAGCAAGGCAGCTGCATCAGGCCGCCGACGCGGCTGATCTGGATGGGGTTGGCGCCGGCGCTTGGTGGCCCACTGTTAATGATGGCGTCAGCCATGGATATACATGTAGTTAGGGCTCCTTAGGATTTGCATCTTTTGTTTCCTGCGAGGAATCAAGGAAGTACCCCGTGGGGGCATGTAAGGCGTCTGCCGTGTCTTTTGTTGATATTATCCCTATCATGAAGTAGCGCGAAATGCCTGTCCTGTCTCGGCTTGGTTCCCCCTTTCTAACCCAGCGATGACTTGGTGCTCTACGCTGACAGGTCTCGGTCCCAGGCAGGCTTCAACCGTCGCTGGTATGCCAGGTCGATATGCCATGGTCAAGGCGAGGAGGTGAGCGCCCGAGGTCCAGTAAGAGCCCCTGAGGCGCGATGCTCAGGAGGTCCCCTTTAGCGCTCAAGCAGCCGCCGAAAGGCAAGAAAGGAAGGCAACATCGCCGTTACAGAGCCGCAATGAGTGGAGGGTTTGGGGTCGCATCGATTAGCTATTCCTGGAGTAAGACTTATCTTGAAAGCACGGAGTCGTTCCTTCGCGAGGTGCCAGACTTGCATGTCAGCAACAGGGATGTAGCTTGGTCAGGCCTTCGCGAGCTTCTCCTCCCCTCCGTGCATTCTCCTTCGTGCTCTACGTCCACAGGTCCCGGCCCTCGAGCGAGCTTAGCCGCCGCTGGTATGCCAGGTCACGATTCAGTGGACAAGGCCTGGGGGTGAGGTCTGGAGAGCCAGTAAGAGCTCCTGAGTCGCGATGCTTAGGAGCCCCCCTTTTAACGCGCGAGCGGATCATATGGGTAAGAGAGAGAGTGAGCTCACGACACCCCCCATGTTATTCCTTAGGTGGACCCTGTAAACCAACACGAGGGAAGTAAGGATTACCATTACGATTGCCGGCCAGCCATTGGTTGCTCCGGGAGAGTGATGAGGGCACTTAGGGCCTGGTGAGGTAGCACTTTACGGGGCTGCCGCGGGCCAGAGCTCGACCACTCAGATTTGTCGACGTTGCAGGGACGAACCCATGTGCAAGCACCGTGCCAGTGCGAGTGAATCTAAGGGCAGATGTCAATCGAGCAGGCGATTATCACTGGCAGGTTAAGCATGAAAAGCAAACCGACTTAGATAGATGCAGGAAGGATACACGCCACTGGGTCAGGCCCACGCGGCTTGGGGATGATGCAGCCTGAGGGGCGCCCTAGCAAGGTAAACTAAAGACATAATCAAAATGGATACATGCCGCGGGGATGGACCCACGCGACCTAGGAATAATGCAGCCCTGAGGGCGCTCCTAGCTGAAATGAAACTCGAAAGATGTCACCTGATATCATTCCAGAGCGGGTGTTGGAGTAGCTGCCGATGCATGGTGAAGAAGCCGATCCTCATGAGCCATCGGAGCCCTGAGCCTCGGGAGGCTCTGGGGGTCCAGGCGGCTCCTCAAGGTCCATCTCCATCTCCACCAGGAACACGCGGTGCCTGGCCTCCTGAGCTTCTAGAATGCTCCGCATCAGGCGCTGGTGACCAGTAGCCGCTTTCGGCAGACCGAAAGGCATCCAAACGTAGCTCCGTGGTGGACCCTTACAACATCCCACGCGCAAAGGCCAGAAACGCTCCTGAGACGTGGCTCGGTTGATCCCTGGGTAGTTGATGCAGACGCGCAGCCCGCCATCCTTGCCTGGATGGGGAGCTACGCCAGGTAGGCGACGATCGCCGCACATGACTCTGGATTCCTGCAGCTCCTGGATGACCTTGGTGATGAACTCCTGAGGGTTGGGCCCTCCTTGCCTCATGCCTTCCTGAGGGAAACGTTCCACAAAGCACGCCTCCAAGTGGTGCCCGAGTGCCTCCCTCGTGATCTTGGCAAAGTCAGAGGCCCTCCAGGAGAGAGCCCCCGAGCCTTGCCCGAGGAGGGTGCCGGGCACGCCTTCCTATGCGATGGAGGGAGGCGCCCCTTGCACGGGCGCAGATCCTGACGCGGCGCCTCCGGAGACGCCTGCCTCCTGAGGCCTTGAGCTGGGAGATGTCTTCTTCTTCTTAGGAACTGCCTCGGGAAGGTTCCCACTCTTGTTGTCTGGGTCCTCAACTGATGCAGCTTGGAAGGCACGCTCGAGAGAGCACACCGCGTATTTCTCTTCGCAGGGGACTGTGATGACTCTGCCGCTTCCCGACAACTTGAGGACATTGTAACCATGGTGAGTTACTGCCATGAACTTGGCCAGGGCTGGATACCCGAGGATGGCATTGTATGGCAGGCAAATGTGGGCAACGTCGAAGTTGAGCTAGGTAAGATAGTTCTTGCGCTGCCCGAAGGTGACAGGGAGGCGAACCTGCCCTATCGGGGTGGTGGAGCCGTTAGTGACCCCTGAGAAAGGCTTGGTTGGCTGAAGCTGGTCATATGGCACTTGGAGGTTGTTGAATGTCTCGATGGACAGAACGTTGAGTCCTGCGCTGCCATCGATGAGTATCTTGGTAACTTGCACATTGCTGATGACTGGGGAACAAAGCATTGGGAGGACACCGGCTGTAGCCGCACACTTGAGCTGGTCCGCTGAGATGAACGTGATGGCGCACGTGGACCACCTGAGAGGGCGCGTGGCCTCGAGCTTGGGGAGGACTGCGTTCACCTCACGAGCAAACTGCTTGAAGATGCGCTGAGAGCCTGGGGCCTGGGCACCGCCTAGGATGCTAGCGATAGCACGCAGCTCCTAGGAGCCCCCATCCCCCTCGTCTTGATGATGGTCGTCATTCCTTCTTGGCGGTGGCGTCAGAGGAGGAAGGCCTGCATTGCCCTGCGGGTGATCCTCTCGAGGCTGATCGCTCCAAGCCCCCTCGCAAGGCTGGTCCTGCCAGCGGTCCTCATGAGGTCGGTCACGCCACCCTTGGCGAGGGCCTCGGTCGTCCCGTCGTCCTCCACCTCTTCCTCCTCCTCGGCTGTAGCCCCGATCGTTGCGCTCGGGGCATCGACCGATACGTCGTTCTCGCACGGCCCTGAGCTCTTGGCATTTTTTTGTGTTGTGAGTGTGGAGGTCGTGGTACACGTAGTACCGACTGCCCTTGGACGACTCCGGCTGGTACCTGCCGCGCTTCGTGTCTGGCTCTGCTGCGAGCACGGCTTCTCCTTTGCGCTTCACATCCTTGGCCTTGGCTTTCTTCTGTTCTGGGTCAGCAGCTGGTAGCTCGAGAAGGGAGAGGCGCCCTCCTTAGCCCTTGCGCACTTGGTCGCTAGGTTGAACAACTCCAGAGATGTGCATAGATCCTCGTGGATTGCCAGCTCCTCCTTCATCGCCGTCAGAGAATGCTGAGATGATGGCCTCCTTGGTCATCTTTGGAATCTTTAGGCGAGCACTGTTGAAGTGCTGGATGTACTTTTGCAGGGTCTCTCCAGGTTGCTGCTTGATGCGGCGCAGGTCACCCACGTCTGGAGGACGGTCGCGGGTGCCCTGGAAGTTGGCGATGAAGCGGGTGCGCATCTTGTCCCAAGAGGAGATCGTGCTGGGAGGCAGGTTTAGGAGCTAGGTGCGGGCACCGTCTTTGAGCTCAATGGGAAACCAATTTGCCATGACCTTTTCGTCTCCATTGGCCGCTTCGATGCCCAGCTCGTAGAGCTACAGGAACTCCGCGGGGTCGGCAGTGCCATCATAGCGAGGAGGCAGATCCGGCTTGAACTTGCCCGGCCAGGCGACACTGCGTAGCTCGATGGTGAAGGCGCGGCAGCCTGCGGTGGCCACCGGAGCCCTTTGCAGACGCGGGGCTTGCTCCTGGGGATTCCCGCGCGCCGCCGCTAGGGGCAGTGCGGGGTCTTGATGTGCTGGCGCAGGGATGCGGTCATGACGTGCCGGAGCAGGGAGCACGCGAGCACCTTCTTGGGGATGAGGGATTTCTTGGCAGCTCCTTTCTTGTCGCGCGGGCGCTGGACATGGTGGGTCTCATCAAGGGGCCGCGCGCCTTGGAGCCAGGGCACCTTCTTAGGGAGGAGGTGGTGGAGGCACCTCCGAAGCTGCATCGCCCATGCAAGACGGAGGGTGAGGCAGCAAGAGGGACGGTGCAGGAGAGCCCCCTGCGGCACTGACGAGCTCGGTGATGCGAGCGAGCCACTCCTCGTAGAGGTCATCGACAGGGCGGTAGTGTAGGAGTTCGCGTGCCAGGAGCAACGCGGCATGCGCGTCCGTGGGAGCGCGACGGGCGTGAGATGACGAACCGGCTGGAGACAGCGACAGAGTGGCGGTGCAGCCTTCCCGCCGCACAGAGGGATGCAACAACGACACTTGCTGCTCGTTCCCCGCCGGGCCGGTGGCGGCGTTGGCGGCAGGCGACGGAGAACGGCGGGGAGGCCCACCGACGGGAGCCGTCTAGGCGGCGTAGGCGGCGAGAGCAGCTCGACGCTTGGCGCGAGCTTGGCGAGCGTCAGCCATGGATGCGACGAACGATCGAACGCGGAACAATGGAAGAAAGATTCTGCGCACCCCTACCTAGCGCGCCAAATGTCGGATATCGGGTTCCGGCAAAACCCTTACGGTTCGAACTCTGGGGTGCGCGCGAAGATCTTCCCCCTACCGATCCACGTCCCAACGCCTCGCTATGAATCTAAGCTACACGATGAGCAACACAAGGGACACAAGGTATATACTGGTTCGGTCCACCATTGTGGTGTAATACCCTAATCCAGTGTGTGGTGTGGTGGATTGCCTCAGGGGCTGATGATGAACAGTACAGAGGAAGAACAACCTCGCGAGAGGTGTTCTTGGGCTGGTGCAGTGAACTACTTGGGTGAGTTCTGTCGCCTCTGGATCTGATTAGAACTCTATGAGATGTTGATGAGATGCCCTCTACTGTGGTGGCTATCTCTATATAAAGAGGCCCTGGTCCTCTTCCCAAATATTGAGCGGGAAGGGAGCCAACAATGGCCATTTTGAAGGGGAACATCTAGTACAAGTTATCCTGACTAAAGTTGGTCTTCGGCTGCCAAAGGCACTGGCGATGACGCCGTCTTGGGCTCCACGGTGGCCTTCGTCCTGCCGCTCTGCTGGTCTTGGTCTCATTGGACCAAAATGGTAACCTTTGCTTGATGCCTCGATACTCCGCGCCTGTGCCTGCCCCCTTTGCACCAAAGAGGAAACAAGGACACTGCGCAGGCCGGCGCCCGCCTGGCGCCCACCTGGTCTCGATCGTCATGGCTTGCGTCACGAGCACCTCGCGAGGCACCCCTGCCTTGATCTCTCCGCCTCGTCGCGATCCTGCCTGGTGAGGCCGTTCCTGAGGAAGCCTTGCATCGTCCGCCCCGCGAGGCTTGGCCCCTCGCGAGGGTCTTGAGCTTGAGTTGATGAAGATGGGCCATACTGGGCCTCTCCTTGAGCCACGCCGCAGGCCACAGGCAGGCAAGTCTGGGGACCCTCGTTCCCAGAACGCCGACAGGGGTGACTTATAATGTTTCCATGATTTGCCATAATAATCTGTCTTATAGTCATGGCCGTCTTTACTACTGCTGAAATATCATTGCAACCTCTAGGGTGACTTATCATTGTAATTTTAACCCGCCATACTTTTTATTCCTTGGTTGCAGCTTTTTAACTCGCCAATCATGACAAAAACTCCCACCTCATGTGACTAGATTGCCTCCAAAGTCACAAAGAGAACACTCAATCATTTTGTGGCCATAGGGGTTTTTCCTGCCAAAGAGGTCATCCATTGGCGGGTTCCAGGCCTCGAATTCCCCCCCCCCCTCAGCCCCAAGAGGGCGAAGTTGTGGTTTTCTCAGACCACCTCCAACGTGGCTTCTCGCTGCCCGCGTATAAATTCTTCTGGGATGTTCTGCATTTCTATAATCTTCATCCACAAGATATTGGTCCCAATTCTGTCTCCAACATATGCAATTTCCAAGTGCTCTGTGAAGTGTACCTTGGGGAAGAACCCTATGTTGATTTGTTTAGAGACTATTTTTATATCAACCGCTAGACAGATATGTCAGATGGGCCTAGTCTTGAACTCGGAGGTGTTTCCATCCAAAGACGAAGAGATGTGAATTTTCCTTCAGCCGACCTGCCTAGTCATCCCAAAGAATGGAATTATACCTGGTTCTACTGTAGAGACACTTCCCTAGCTAGAGAGAACCCTCTGCTGGGTTTCAGTCCCTACCGGCTCACCACCTCCGTCCAGCTTCCAGGCCGACTGACTGCTGCAGAGCGCATCCCATATGCCCCCACTTTTTCAAAGATAAGGTCTCTGATCGCCAATGGCTTAACTGGCGTTGAACTGGTCCGTTGCTGGGTTGCATGGGGAATTTTGCCATTGATCCGACACCCCTTCCTAATGTGCCAATACACTGGTGACCCAAAGGACTCACAATGTTTCAAATCAATATGCTTGAGTGATAAAGAGGTCAATGACTCCATGAAGACACTTCTTCGTGAGTCTCTAGAAAATTGCAGCAAAGTGGGACTAAACCCCTTCTGCACTCTTAACCTGGCTCCTCCTGTAAGTGACTTAAACAATCCTTTGTCTTATTTGTCTATTTCTTGCACATCATATTCGTTAACCTTCTTGTTCATATTTAAACAGGCCAACTCTCCCTTTTGGAAGAAGAAGCTACCAGCCACCGCCCAAGAAGCCTAAAACAAAGACTCGAGGTCCAGCTCGTCACAAGATGCCATCAGCAGAAGAACTGCTCAATCTTGATGACGAGTCAGAGGTAGAACTCGATTCCCTTGGCTTTCTTTTCATGCAACTTATTGATGCTGATTTATCTCAGGAAGAGGCAGAGACTAGCCATGCAGACGCGATATAGGTAACTATAATATCCTCCGACTCAGAACCCTTGCCAAGAAAGTAAATTCGGCGGGTCACCCATAAAGTAAGGTTTTCTCACCCTCTTGTTCATTTGGGTCCCAACTTTCTTTTGAAGAAACAACAACATGAATTGAGGCATAAGACCCGGAGTGATGGCACTAAAGATCTCATGTCTAGCTTACCCAACACCCTGGCTCCTCGAAAGCATCGCAACAAGGTGCCACATAGCCCGATTCTATCTCTTCCACAAGCCGGTCTCATACGTCAACCTCTTAATTCTTCTGACTCAAAATATCAGGGAATGCCGCCATCATCTGGCGACTCTAGTGGAACTCAAATACCTGCTTTCAAGGTGTCCCATGTGTCAGTACTTTCACTTGTTCATAAATGACATGTAGTGATATATTCATGAAATCTTGTATTCTTGTCACAGAGGCGTAGCTAAGGGGGCAAGAAATAGAAGGTGGGGGTGTCTTAGAAGGACCCCAAAGCTGCTGAGCTGGATAAGCAGGTGCTAGAGACCCCTGAGGCTTCAATCCAAAATCCTGAAGACCTTGCCAATGATCTGCCACCGCAAAATGATGCTACCATCTCTGAGGCAATGAACACTAAGGTTAACCCGGCTGCTAGTCATGATCCGCCAAGTCCTAAACCACCTAGTCCTAAACTACCCAGTCCTGCCAAGCTAACTAAAGAGATCTCTCTTGAGAAGAATTCCGATGATATTACTATCATCGGGATGGCTTATACAGCGCCAGGGGCCTCAACTGTGATAACCAAGCATAGTACCAAAGAAGAATCACCTTCCTTGGAAAAAGGCAAGGCCAAACTGGATCCGGAGAGCTCCTTTAGCGCAGGCGATGTGTATGTGGGCTATCTGAGCCACCTTCGCACAAGCCGGGACATGGAGGCCGGGTTAGTCCAGCTAATGAAGGAAAAATATGAGGTATGAAGATATCCAACTCCTCTTTAGCTTTGCACTTACACACACACACACACACACACACACACACACACACACACACATATATATATATATATATATATATATCCATACTAGCCCCCAAGTCTGAAGTATAGGAACAATATTTAGTATGCTTGAGACTTGTGAAAATTTCCAAAGTGTAGCCTCCAAGGGCCGGCTTAACTTGATAAGATGAATCGGGTCTTATAACCATTGCGAAAAATCTAACGCATAGCCCCCAAGGGCCGGCTTAACTTAATAAGATGATCGGGGTTTTGATCACCTGAAGAGAACCAAATATGTAGCCCCCAAAGGCCAGCTTAATTTAAATAGATGAGACGGGTCTGAATAGAAATTGAAATGATCTATATTAGCCCCCAAGTGCCAAGTATATTGCTTGCAATGTGCTTGGGACTTGAATAACTGTATGATAATGAAAAAATGTTTATTGTGTGATAACCACTGCCTCAATATCTTATTTTAGGAGGCTTTCAACTTGAAAGAGTCGCAGCTTGGCGACTTGAAAAAGAATATAGAACTGCAGCAGGGCGAGACCACCAAGGCCGAGTTAAAACCTAAAACTGCCTTGGAAGAAAATGAGAATATCAAAACAGGTTTTGATGCTGAAAGGACCGCCTCGGAATCTGATAGGGTTGCGTTGCTGAAGAGAGCCGAAGAGGCTGAAAAGCAACTTAAGCCGGTGACTGACGAGCTTGCCGGCTTAAAACAACATATAACCCACATGAAAACCGCCATCTTTGGTAAGCTTAATGTGCAATCTATCATTTGTTTTGATATTTCTTTAACTCGCCTGATGATTCATAATGCATAACGTCTAACCTGCCTGGCGACTCTTGTGCAAAAACTACCTCAGAAGCGTCAGTCTTGGTCAGTACATGCTGCTGAAATTGAAGGCGGTTTATTCCCTGACTAAGCAGTTGTACACTGGAACACTACGCAACCTTGTAGCTTTATCAAGCAGCAAAAAACCTCCAACCCTTATCAAGACTGTGCTGGAGCAACTTTCAACTGTGCCGACTCAAATTGAAGAGCACAAATTATCAGCCGCCCGCACATGAGCCATTGTTGGTCTCAGCCAGGCCAAGGAATGGCACTCAGAACTTGACCAGGAAGAAATAGCTACCAGATGCCCAAAGTTCGAGGATGATGAGTCGATCTTTGAAGAGAAAGACTTCAACAACTGTGTCAGAGAAATGCGGCCCATGGCATGCGAACTCATAGAAGATCTGGATTTGAACAGGTACATGCCGGCTTACGATGAAAACACCTCGCATGATGTTATGGACCTTATTCCTCCAAGGCGTAAGCATACCTTCGCCCCTGATATTGATCCTTTTGTTAGGCTTAACGATGAAGCCACATTCGAGGCTTTAACTGGCATCGACTGACCTCTAGATGGTCGATGAGAAAGAGCCGGCGTGGGATGACCCGGAATCTTCAAGGCGCCAGGAAGAAGATTAACCTGCCTGATCATAACCTAGATGATGCTGAAGCAGGCTTAAGGGAGTAATGTGACTCCTAAAAATTTGTTAACATTTATGGGCTCAACTGTAGCCATGTAATAGCTGTAGTAGAAAATAGTTAACTGTCCTTCCATGCCTTTGTCCATGCTTGCCCCCCGCTTGTGATCCAGCAGCTAAACTTTATTGCATGCTTCGATTTGATCATATGCATGAGTCGTGTAATGATTCTTCTCTTCATGTGATGTCTTGTATGTTCTATAAAGACCCATCAATATGCGCATAGGTGACTGATATCCAAGAGCATGTAGCGGGCTAAAAAACCCCAAAGACTCAGAATCTCATATAGTAGAAGAAATTATGCCAGTGGTTGTTAGTCAAAAAACACATTGGTGACTTAAAGTCAAAAAACCAGTGCGGGTGACAATCCAAGAACGTGGCTGTTGAGCCAAAACATACCGGCGATTTAAAGTCAAAAAGCCAGGGCGGGTGACAACCTGAAATACTCAAACATGAGCAACATAACCCGGAGCCTCATGACCCGGGTATTCAGAATTTGCACAAAAGCAAAAAACTTGAAAGCATATAAGAATCAAAACATACAATATGCCAATCTCAAATAATGTCAAGCCAACTTTTAAAACTCAACTAAAAAAGTTGGCCCACAGGCCTCATATTTGCCTTCAAGGCCGCATAGCCGTTTTTACCCTATAAGCCAGCCTCCCATGAAATAAATCCGTCGTTTTTAACCTTAACAAGTTCAGGGTCTTAAAAAAGATTGACTGTTTAGAGTACAACGGGTCATATAGCGGAGTAGCACCAAACAGATATGTGAGTTTATCCTAGCTCACTGTAAGCTGGCTCTCACGTGACACAAAACCGCCGTTTTAACCTTAGCAAGTTCAGGGTCTTAAAAAAGATTGACTTGCCAAGAGTTTGGTCGGTCACTTGGCGGAGTAGCAAGTTGGAAACAGTTAGGTATAACCCATAAAGTGGTGTTTCATGTCGGTCAAGAGGGTATGAAAGCTAAACCTGGTGGATTGGAAGCCCCCAAGTGACCTTAATTATGATCAATTAACAAAGACTCAGATGCACAGAAATGAAAGGACAGAAGCCCTGAATTTTAGGGATGCCGGCTTTATTATATTGGTCATAAAAGATATATACATTGACAAATGTATGTACAAGGACGAGAGCCGGTGGCTCAAGTATAGTAAGGCCGAAGATGGGCGATGTTCCATGGCCTGTTGGTCTCCTGCTTAGAGGTGCGAGACTCCTTGTTCTCTCGTATGTCATTGAGGTAGTAAGAACCATTATTGAAACTTTTACTGATCACAAAGGGTCCTTCCCAAGGAGGTGAAAGCTTATGCATCATGTCTGATCTTGAATCGAACGGAGCACTAAGTCACCCTCCTGAAAGCTACAACTTCGAACTCTATGGCTATGATAGTGACATAGGTATTGCTGATATATTGCTGAACGAGCGGCCGCAAGGTCACACTCTTCATCCAGGGCATCAAGTGCATTCTGATGTGCCATCTCATTATCAGCTTCAACATAAGCCGCCACTCTAGGCGAGTCATGACAGATATCAGTTGGGAGAACTGCCTCGGCCCCATAAACCATGAAGAAAGGCGTATAGCCTGTTGACCTATTGGGGGTGGTATTGATACTCCAACGCACTGAAGGTAGCTCTTCAACCCAACAACCTGAGTTCTTTTCAAAGCAACTATAAGCCGGGGCTTGATGCCTCTTAAAATTTCTTGGTTAGCTCGTTCTGCTTGACCATTGGACTGTGGATGAGTCGCTGAGGCAACATCAAGTCGAATATGCTCTCTATTGTAGAACTCCTTTATGGCACCCTTAGAGAGATTATTACCATTATCAGTGATGATACTATGAGGATAACCAAAGTGAAAGATTAGCTTTTTCACAAACTGAACTGCAGTTGCTGCTTCACAATTACTAACAGGCTCTGCTTCAACCCATTTGGTAAACTTTTCAACCGCCACCAAAAGGTGGGTCTTCTTATCCTTAGACCACTTGAATGGTCCCACCATGTTAATCCCCCAGACTGCATATGGCCAAGTTATGGGGATCATCCGCAATTCCTCAGCTAGCACATGAGCTTGCCTTGCAAACTTTTGACACCCATCACACTTGCTAATAATATCCTCTGCATCAGCATGAGCTGTCAACCAGTAAAACCCATGACGAAAAGCTTTAGCCACCAAATTTAGAGCCATCATGATGACCACAATCACCTTCATTAATCTCTCGTAAAATTTCACGACCCTCCGCAGGAGAAACACAGCGTTGGAACACGCCTGTCACACTGCATCGGTGTAACTCGTCATGGACAATAGTCATAGACTTAGACCTCCTCGTGATCTGTCATGCCAAAGTTTCATCCTCTGGTAACTCGCCCTGGGTCATATAAGCCAAGTAGGGGAGTGTCCAATCAGAATAGCATGGAGAGCCGCCATTAGGTGCGCCTCCGGGTCAGGGACAGCAATATCCTCCTTAGATGGTAGGTTGACCGAAGGGCTATGTAATATATTAAGGAACACGTTGGGAGGCATCGGCTTACCCTGAGACCCAAGCCGGGACAACGCATCAGCCGCCTTGTTTTTCTGCCGATCAAGGTGATCCACATGGTAACCTTTAAAGTGACCAGCAATGTTATCAGCCGCCCGCTGATAAGCCGCCATGAGCGGGTCTTTAGAGTCCCACTTGCCAGAAAGTTGTTGTGCCACAAGGTCTAAGTCGCCCAAGCACCTGACCCGACTTAAATTCACCTCCTTAGCCATACGAAGACCGAGGGAGTCCTGGATTGTGGGGTCCTCGGGGAGCCGACCTATGTGACATGGCCCGGACTGATGGGTTGTGAAGATACGAGATAGAAGGTCTTCCCCCGTGTCCGAATGGGACTATCCTTTGCGTGGATGGCAAGCCTGGCGTTTGGATGTGTAGTTTCCTTCTTTTGTAAATGACTCTGTACAACCCTAGATCCCTCCGATGTCTATATAAACCAGAGGGTTTAGTCCGTAGGGCAGGAACACAATCATACATGCTAGACATCTAGGGTTTAGCCATTACGATCTCGAGATAGATCAACTCTTGTAACCCCTATATTCATCATAGTCAATCAAGAAGGAAGTAGGGTATTACCTCCATTAAGAGGGCTCGAACCTGGGTAAACATCATGTCCCCAGCCTCCTTGTTACCTCCGATCCTTAGATGCACAGTTCGGGACCCCCTACCCGAGATCTGCCAGTTTTGACACTGACATTGGTGCTTTCATTGAGAGTTCCACTGTGTCGTCACCACAAGGCTCGATGGCTCCATGAACCATCCACGTCAACACCGCCATGAGGGAGACTTTTCTCCCCGGCCAAATCTTCATATTCGACGGCTTTGCACTGCGCGCCAATTCGATTGGCCATCTGGAGCAGATCGACAGCTACGCCCCTGGTCATCAGATCAGTTTTGGAAACCTAAACTATGCCGCTGATACCCGGGGAGACTTGATCTTCCAAGAGTTCGCGGCCTCAACCGTAGCTCCGGCCTTAGATCCGGAACACCTCACCGAGCCCGAAGACGGGAATTTAGAGCCCGCTGGACTCTCCGCAGCCATAGAACTCAACACCGGCAGGCACAGAGTTATACCAGGCTCCCTTCATCAACACAAAGTCGGACTCCTCCCCAAACACTAGATCCAAACTGTCGAGGTCCGTGTTATACGAGCTCGGCCAGGGAACTCCTGTCCTGCCCTGCTCCATGGATTGTCGCTTCCCGGTCCAAACCTCACTCTTAAAAGAGGCCATGGAATTAATGCGATCTCTCGCCATTACAGAAGGATCGCAGCCGAACTACGCCCGGCCCGCACTAGGGTCTGAGAGTGGGGAATTTTATGTCCCACCCACCACCCACTTCATAGCCACTCTCGAGGACTTAACCGACATGCTCGATTACGCTTTCGAAGACATCGACGACATGGACGACAATGCCAAAGAAGAACAAAGCCAGATCCCGCCGTTCACCGGGTGCTAGACGACTACTTCCACATATGACGTGTACATGGTGGACATACCCAAAGAGGATGATGGCCAAGGTGGGAAGGATCCAGTCAAGGACAAGCCTTCGTGGCACCACCAAAGCGTCGATGTCAGCGGTGCCGCTCTAAATCGCGTCACAAAAAAGATAGCAATACCTACTCCGGATAACACCGAAGACCAAGAAGCCCCTATCGAACCAACATCCGAACATGACGATTGGGAGGATGTGCAAGTCAACCCCGACGACCCCATCGGGAACGAGGGCTCAGAGGATAGTAACTACTTACCAACCTCCGAAGAGGACGAGAGCCTCGGCGACGAAGAATTCATCGTGCCAGAGGAACCCCTCGAACAAGAGCGCTTTAAGCGACGGCTAATAGCCACTACACGAAGCCTAAAAAAGATGCAGTAGCAGCTTCAAGCTGATCAGGTCTGCTCAATGACAGATGGACTGATGTCCTGGCAGCCGAGGATACTGCCTCGAACGTCCAACCAAGAGTTACCTGAAGCGCAAGCTGCTACCCCAATTTAGAGATGAGGCCCCAGAGCCTATACTGCCCATGCGTAACGCTGCTGACGGACCTGACCGACCACCACGTGGCCGGGACAGAACGGCAACTCAAGCCGAACACCAGTCTGCACCACCCCGCCATAAAGGTAGACAACAGCTGCATGATACACTTATGACCTACGACAGGACCTGGCTAATAGAGCCGGCCATATCAAATCAATCTATGGATCAAGGGGCGTGCCCCAACGCGAGAGGATGGCCGTCAGGCCTTGCGCGATAAGCACAACCTCACCCGGGCCGAGAACCGCATAGGGACTCCATCCAAACTGCATCGTGACGTTACCCGATATAGAGGCGCCGAACACCCCCTATGCTTCACTGATGACGTAATGGAGCACCAGTTTCCAGAAGGGTTTAAACCTGTGACATAGAATCATCCGATGGCACAACAGATCCCGCAATATGGATCAAAGATTTTCTTCTCCACACTCACATGGATCGCGGTGACAATCTACATGCCATCAAATACCTCCCCCGCAAACTTAAGGGACCAGCTCGACACTGGTTAAATAGCCTCCCAGAAAACTCTATTGGAAGCTAGGACGACCTGGAGGATGCCTTTAGAAACAACTTCCAGGGCACTTATATCTGGCCTCCAAACCGATGACCTCAGTCACATAGTCCAGTAGCCCGAAGAATCAGCTAGCAAATTCTAGACCCGGTTCCTAACAAAAAAGAACCAAATTGCTGATTGTCCGGATGCCGAGGCTCTAGCAGCCTTTAAACACAGCATCCGTGACGAATGGCTTGCTTGACCCCTCGGCCAAGAAAAGCCGAAGTCCATGGCAGCCCTCACATCACTTATGACCCGCTTTTGTGTACGCGAAGATAGCTGGCTTGCCCGTAGCAGCACCAGTACCAGCGATCCCGGCACTTCCAAAGCAAGGAACAGAAACGGTAGGCCCCGATGCAACAAAAACAAGTGTTAGAGCAACACTGACAATGCCGAAGACACGGCTGTCAATGCCGGATTCAGTGGCTCCAAGCCCGGTCAGCGGAAGAGGCCATTCAAAAGAAACAAAGATGGTTCATCTAGCCTGGACCGAATACTCAATCAACCTTGCCAGATTCATGGCACCCCTGACAAGCCTGCCAACCATACCAACAGAAGCTGTTGGGTCCTTAAACATGCCGGTAAGTTAAACACCGAGCACACGGGGAAAGGGTCGCCCGGCGAGGATGACGACGAGGAGCCTCGCCCACTGAACTCAGGAGAACAAAAGAAATTTCCGCCCGAGGTCAAGACGGTGAACATGATTTACGTTACTCACATCCCCAAAAGGGAGCACAAGTGCACATTAAGGGACGTCTATGCAATAGAGCCAGTCGCCCCAAAATTCAACTCATGGTCAGCATGCCTAATCACTTTTGATCGTAGGGACCATCCGACCAGTATCCGTCATGGAGGTTCAGCCGCATTGCTCCTCGACCCAATTATCGATGGATTCCACCTCACGAGAGTCCTCATGGATGGCGGCAGCAGTCTTAACCTGCTCTATCAGGACACAGTCCGGAAAATGGGTATTGACTCGTCAAGAATCAAACCCACCAAAATTACCTTTAAAGGAGTAATACATGGTGTAGAGGCCCGCTGAACGGGCTCAATCACATTGGAGGTCGTCTTCGGTTCGCCGGACAACTTCCAAAGCGAAGACTTGATCTTCTACATTGTCCCTTTCCACAGTGGCTATCATGCACTGCTCGGACGAACTGCGTTTGCCCGCTTCAATGCGGTCCCGCACTATGCTTATCTAAAACTCAAAATGCCTAGACCATGTGGTGTTATAACAGTCCATGGAAACATGGATCGTTCCCTCCGTACTGAGGAACACACCACGGCCCTCGCAGCGGAAGTGCAGGTCAGCCTTATCAAGCAGAACTCCACATCGGCAGTCAAGCCACCGTACCTTGTCAAACGAGTTCGGACTACCCTGCAAAATGATAGTCCCGCTCGTCAGGAGCTTGATTAGCAATTCGGCCTCTGTCTTCTCTCCAACCGAACTACATCATATGTATCGTGTGCACATAACTACACACTAAAGATACCATGGGCGACGATGGAGGCATATCAAGGATGAAGTCCACAATACGCCTTGACCGTACCTGGACCGCAATATCTACCCTTTTCTTAAACTTTGTTTTTTTCAGGTTCCCTACAACCCACATCACCTTTTTATGGTGCCAAGGGCCCTTTTCCCAGCCCCTGAGGAAATCCTACACATTAATCCTCTCAAATTATCACACACCAAGGCGAAAAGCAGCACAGATGTACGGCAGAGTACATAAAGGATCTTCACAGATCACCTACTCCCCTTTTTAGCACCTGTACACAGCTTTCTCTTTTGCTCGGCATGTAAAATAGCCTTAATGCTTATAACATTATCTATACAAATATGTTTTAACATATCAATCAGATTATAACGGAAACAATTTTTCGCCCAAACTATTCGGTACTGGCTTATTTCCTAATCTGTATTCCTTCTTCTTTTTTCGTATGATCGTCATGTACACCTCGGCACGACCTAAATCGCCAGGGGCTCCATTCAGCCACGTACATTTATGAAAATAACATAAGTCCGAACACTTTTACAGTGCAATTCGGCGTCCCGAATCTAGCATTATATGCATCGGCTCCGAATCATGTCTTGGGTCAATAGTTGGGTTGCCCGGCTCCTGTGGTTACTACCTTACGTTCCAATTGTTCGGCTAAGGAAGTAAAGGGAGAACCACTACGATTGTGTTTCTGGTTAGCTGGATAAACACCTCGGTAGAGAATGCCGAAAACTGACTGTCATGATGCGGCGAGAGCTGGTTAGCTATTCAGTGACTCAGTATAAATCTCTTGCGATTTTTTCCGTACCACACAAAGGACTGGTTTTTCCCTGGTCAGGTGTCTATAGCACCCAAGTTCGGATCACCGAATAATACCAGGGGCTGCGCCTACAATCTTATTGTCAAACTCCTATGGCTAAGTGAGAGTTATAAAGCCGCATAGTCTGATTCCCTGGTTTGCCGCACTAGTACCTTCTTAAAGGACCAAGTCATTGGGTTAAGTGTGTTTTTGTGCTGTTCCGAGCACCCCCGTAGTATCTACGTGAGGGGCTGAAGCCAACGACTGGCCAACTCTCAGATTCAATAAACGGTCGCAACGGAGGAAAAATAATTTCAGAGGAAACAATACTAAAATTATACGAACGCCTTGTTTTCATTACACAAAGTTTGGGCATCGCAGATACATTTATTCAAAAATGATGTCTTTCGAACACAGGCCCTCTATAATGCGGGATCGCTCAAGGACGTCGTTGAAGTATCACTCTGGCCTATGATGCTCCTTGCATGCGGGGGGGGGGGGGGGGGGGGGTCCCTCGGGTGGCATTCATCTTCGGCCACTACACCTTGACACGGGCAAAGGCTATCCAGGCATCTTCGATATAGACTGGCCGCTTTATAGCGTCAAGTCATGGGCAACCATCGACTAGCCGCTTCATAAGCCCAAAATAGCTACTGGGTATGGGTTCGGCTCGCCAAAGACGGACTATAACATCCTCCATGGCTAGTTCGGCCAGCCTATGTAGCTCAGTCAGCTGTTTCAACTGATCACTGAGGGGCATAGGATGCTCTGGTGCAAGGTACTGCGACCAGAATAGCTTCTCTGTTGAGCTCCCCTCTTCGGCTCAAAAGAAATCCGTAGCATCAGCAATACTTCGGGGAAGATTTGCAAATGCTCCCAAAGAACTCAAAATGCTTGTCAGTATCGTGTACTTTCTCCTCACAATTTTGCTCTGCATGTTAAAGGCCTTACCCGCCACGATCTTCTTGGGCTCTCGGATCTCCCGATAGGCGCCTTGAGCTTCAATCCGGGCCTGCTTTGCACTTTGGAGTGTCGTAGCAAGTTTGGAGTCTCGATCTGACACCTTGCGCTCCAAGGACTCACATTTGCTTATAGCATCAGTGAGCTCTTGTTGGAATTCCTCCAAGCTCGCTTCATGTTTTTGGCGGGCGGTTCGCTCCTCATCCGCCTCCTTCTTGGCCTCGGCCAGAGCACTCTTGAGGGCCTCGACCTCAGACGTGTCACCTATGAGCGTAATCATAAAGCACATTTAGATAACAAATTGGAACTCATATCATTTCAGATATGCTTCGGTATCACATACCTTGTTTTGCCTCCAACTTCCGCTTTAGTTCGGAGACTTCAGCAGCATGTGAGGTTGCTGCTAGCTTCACAGCCTGTTCATCCAAGGAGACATATATGTTAGCTATTGTGAAGAATTATTCGATCCTCTGTTCGGTTTTTCTTCACGAACGCCGAATAGAGCCTCAGGGGCTACTATCTATATACAGGTATTCCTTTTGCAAATAGCCAAAAATATATTACATCACATACCTCAAAGCCTATTAGAAGGCTGGTATAGGCTTGGTTCAATCCGCTTTGAGAGGAGCGAACCTTTTCAACCACTGTACCCATAAGGGTACGGTGTTCCTCCACAATGGAAGCACTGTGAAGCGCTTCCACCAAAGTGTCCGGCGCCTCCGGATTGATAGAGGACACCGGCGGAGACGGCACACCCCCTTCCCTCCAAGATGGCTTCTGGTCCGATTTCGAAGCTGTATGAGTCTCTGGAATAATATTCGGGTGGGGGCCGAATTGAGCATGACCCCCGTCGCTGGTATCCATGGGGGTGGATTTCCCCCTGTCTTCGGCAACAGAGGTATTACCCTCCATCGCCACCTTCACGGCCTCCTGCACTTCCCCGTGACCTGGAGAGGTTTTTCGGCACAACACTTTGGTGTTATCCATAGCGGTGGGTGGAGAGATCTGTGGTGGCGACTCGCTCTCCATCGCGTTCAGCCCTAGCGAATTCCTAGATGACGATGATCGTTGGGGGAGATCGCGAGCCGGGCTACAATGCGCAATTCAGTATGTTGAAATAATAAGGCATAAATTCGGATATGTGTATGGTGTCTTCGGATACTTACAATCTAGCCAAGGGCTTCAGCCTAGGGTGCCACACGGGGATAGCATCGGCATCCGCTTCGGAATCGTCCGAAAGGGAGGGTTTTCCGTTCTTGTTCGCCTCCGCCTCCAGATCTGCGAAAGTCGCCCTTTTCTTCTTCCCCCCTTAGGGGGAGAGTTGCTCTCTTCCTCCCTTACGGGAGTGACGGATGTGTGCAGTCAAGGCCGCGGTCTTCGGTTGTCTCCAGCCACGACTTTTGAGCCTTGAAGAGCAGCTTCCATATGTCTTTGTGCATTGTGCCGCAGAACCGCTGTAGGGTCCGAGGACCGGGCGGGTCGAATTCCCACAAGGGAGAATCTGGCAAAAAAGCATCACCTAGATCACGCTGGCAAGGCTAGTGTTCTTGTTTGTCATGCCCTTGACGCGGCTCTCCAGCGTCATCACCTCGTCAGGTGATTCCCAATCTAGGCCCTTATTAAACCAGGATGTAAGCCGCATCGGAGGCCCACATCTGAACTCGGGTGCGGCAGCCCATGTGGTGTCACGGGGTTCCGTGATATAGAACCACCCTTGCTGCCATCCCTTGATGGATTCCACAACCCTTTGGCCAGGTGACATTGAGGAGTTTGCTCACCATGGCGCCGCCGCACTCCATGTGTTGGCCTTCGACGACCTTAGGCTTCACATTGAAGACCTTGAGCCGTAGGACGAAGTGGGGAGGTATGCGGAAGAATGCCTCACACACGACGATAAACGTCGAAAGGTTGAGGAAGGAATTTGGGGCTAGATCATGAAAGTCTAACCCATAGTAAAGCATGAGACCGCGGACGAAAGGATGAAGGGGAAACCCTAGTCCGCGAAGGAAATGGGGGATGAACACTACCCTCTCATTAGGCTTCAGAGTGGGAATGATCTGCTTTTTGGAAGGGAGTCGGTGGATTATATCCGCCGCCAGGTACCCAGCTTCCCGAAGCTCCTTGATGTTCTCCTCTGTAACAGAGGAATCCATCCACTTGCCCTGCACTCTAGATCTGGACATGGCTGGGGTGTTTGGTGGCAATGGAAAAGATTGGGACTTGGGCGCTGGAGCTCGAACGACGGATGGGCTGAGGAGGAAGAAGGCGTGGGGTAAAAAGATGGATCCTTATCTTCTTATAGGGGTAGTGAATATCAAGCGCTCCCTCATAAGCCTTAAATCTCGCCTGTTCCCAAGGGGACGTGTGAACGACATGGTTGGATTACCCAAACCCCTATTGATGAGAATCCCGTGATAAGGGTACACGATCCCTGCTTTGACAAAACGTGCCTATGACCATGCCCCAAAGCACGAAGCGAGGGCCGTGAAATGGTTCAGCATAATAACAAGGCCAGGACATAACGCCTCGCCGAAAAAATCGGCTATGGACGTGACTTATTTCGTTTCGAATATTTTTTGCCCTTATAGCTTAAGGCTGTAATTATTTAGCAGAACCGGATGCCTTGCGTGGAGGACAACATTGGAGTATTCGGAAAAGGAACCTGCCTTGCTATGCCGAAGACAATCCGCACGTCGAATACATCGTCATTGAAGCCCGGTTTAGGGGCTGCTGAGGAAGTCATGGACTGTGGGGTCCTCGGGGAGCCGACCTATGTGACATGGGCCGGACTGATGGGCCGTGAAGATACGAGATAGAAGGTCTTCCCCCGTGTCCAGATGGGACTCTCCTTTGCATGGACCGCAAGCTTAGCGTTCGGATGTGTAGTTTCCTTCCTCTATAAACCGACATTTTATAACCCTAGTCCCCTCCGGTGCATATATAAACCGGAGGGTTCAGTCCTTAGGGGTGATCACAATCATATAGGCTAGACATCTAGGGTTTAGCTATTACGATCTTGAGGTAGATCAACTCTTGTAACCCCTATACACATCAAAGTCAATCAAGCAGGAAGTACGGTATTACCTCCATTAAGAGGGCCCGAACCTGGGTAAACATCATGCCCCTGCCTCCTGTTACCTTTGATCCTCAAACACACAGTTCGGGACCCCCTACCCGAGATCTGCCGGTTTTGACATCGACAAAAACCATGGAGCAATGCCTCATACTCAGCTGCATTGTTAGTACAAGTAAACATTAGCCTTAAAACATAACAAAATTGGTCACCTCGTGGGGAAGTGAAAATAACTCCAGCCCCAAGCCTTCCAACTATCTGGACCCATCAAACTAGATTGTCCAATATGTGTTGTCAGGTTTCTCCTCTGGGTTTTGCAACTCTGTTTAATCATTGATGAAATCCACCAAGGCTTGAGACTTGATGGCTGTTCTTGGACATATTTTAGATTATGAGGCCTAAGATCAATTTCCCACTTAGCAATCCATCCCGTGGCTTCTCTATTTTGAATAATATCTCCTAAAGGAGCGGAGCTTACCACAATGGTAGGATGACCAAGAAAATAATGCTTCAGCTTGCAACTTGCCATGACCACCCCAAAGACCAACTTCTGCCAATGTGGATATCATTGCTTGGACTCAGTCAGCGCCTCACTGACATAATAAGCCAGCCGCTGGACTGGGTATTATTTGCCTTCCTCCTTGCAATCCACAACAACTGTCACACTGACTGCTTTGTTATTAGCTGCCACGTACAGGAGCAAAGGCTCTTTGTCAATTGGAGTAGCAAGAATGGGCACCTTAGCCAATAGTTTTTTTAGCGCGTCAAACACCTTATTGGTAGCATCACTCCATGTAAATTGATCTGTCTTCATCATCATCTGGTAGAGGGGAATTGCCTTCTCTCCCAGGCGGCTTACGAACCGGCTCAAAGCCGCAATACGACCAGCCAAACGCTGGATGTCATTGACACACGCCAGCTTAGAAAGCGAGGTGATAGCCTTGATCTTCTCCGGGTTAGCTTTGATGCCCCTTTCTCAGACCAGAAAACCCAGCAGTTTACCTGCAGGTACACCAAAGACGAACTTGGTCGGGTTAAGCATCATTTTATAGACCCGGAGCTTGTGAAAAGTTTCTTTCAAATCATCCAGGTGAGTTTCCTTCTTCGTAGTCTTAACCACAATATCATCCACATAATGATAACCCACAAGTGTAGGGGATCGTTTGTAGCCTTCCTCGATATATAAGAGTGTCAAACCCAAAGAGGAGCTAAAGGTAGAACAAATATTACCTCAAGTTCTATCGACCACCGATACAACTCTATGCACACTTGACGTTTGCTTTACCTAAAACAAGTATGAAACTGTTTTGCAAGAATAAAACTACGAGTACTTTGCGAGAATAAAACTATGAATAAATTGTAAGGCAATAAAAGTGGATAGCTTTTGTCAACAAGAAAGTCATTTGTCCCTAGGCAATCAATAACAAGTATAGGTAATCATTCTTGTAGTTCTATACGAGGGAGAGGCATGAGCTAAAATACTTTCTCTACTTGGATCATATGCACTTATGATTGGACCCCTAGCAAGCATCCACAACTACTAAAGATCATTAAGGTCATGAAACCCAACCATAGCATTAAGTATCAAGTCCTCTTTATCCCATATGCAACAACCCACCTACTCGAGTTTAAGCTTCTGTCATTCTTGCAACCCACCATAAGCGAATCATGAACATATTGCAACACCCTACCGCGGGGGCCTCTCACATTTGTGCGAGAACGGAGGGTACCGTAGGACAACACCATAAATCATACCAGCCAAGATCACGACTAACCCACATGACAAAACGGATAAACTCAAACATCATAGGATAGCCAAATATCATTGGAAAATAATATATGGAGTTGAGCACCATGTTTAAGTAGAGACTACAGCAGGGAGAAGAGGTGTTACACCGCTGCATAGAGGGGGAGAGAGTTGGTGTTGACGGTAGCAAGATTGTTGATGTAGATAGCTGTCACGATCCTTGCCCTGGCGGCACTCCGACGCCACTGGGAGAGATGGGGAGAGAGCCCCCGTCCTTATTCCTTGCCCCCCCTAGATGGGAGGAGAGTTCTCCCTCTGGTCCATGGCCTCCATGGAAGCGGAGGGGCGGGAGCCCCTTCAAGATTGGATATCCCTCTCTGTTCTCTTTTGTTTCGCGTTCCCCAGATCTGACGCTTCACGGTTTCTTAAATTCCTGAAGATCCGTAACTCCAATTGCGCTGAAATTTTTACATGATTTTCCCCCATAAATTATCTTTCTTTCGCCAGAAGAAGGGCTCCAACCGATGCTTGAGGAGGGCATAAGATACCAGTGCACGCCTGGGGCCTGGGGTGCGCCCTGGTGGGTTGTGGGCACGTGGGCCCCCGTTTGCGTTGATTTCACCTCCTAAAAATCACATAAATTCCAACATAATTCTCCATAAATTTTTATTGCGTTTGGACTTCATTTGATGTGGATTTTCCGTGATACAAAAACATGTAAAAAATAGGAACTGGCACTGGGAACTAGATCAATAGGTTAGTCCAGTAAATCATATACAAAGTTGCCAAAAATATGTGAAAGTTGTATAATATTGGCATGAAACAATCAAAAATCATAGATATGACGGAGACGTATCACATAAGCATGAACATTGCGTCTAATCTAATTGTGAAAACAATTCTAAACACAGTGCTGACAAGTCGCCTAGCACTCTTGAGCCAAAAAGGCATTGAAACATAGCAGAAAGATCCAAAAGGGGTGATGAAGGCCGTCTTCTCTTGGTCTTTAATTGCCATCTTAATCTGATGATAACCAGAATAAGCATCCAAGAAACGTAAACTCTCACAACCCACCGTTGCATCAATGAGCTGGTCGATGCGGGGGAGAGCAAACGAATTAGTTGGACAAGACTTACTAAGATCTTTGTAATCAACACACATACGCCATGTGCCATTTTTCTCAAGTACAAGCACAGGGTTGGCCAACCACTCAGGGTGAAAAACTTCCACGATAAACCCAACTACTAAGAGCTGGGCCACCTCTTCTCCAATCGCCTTACGTCGCTCTTCATTGAAACGGAGGAGGAATTGCTTAACTGGCTTAAACTTAAGATCCACATTAAGAGTGTGCTCAGCGAATTCTCTCGGTACACCTGGCATGTCAGAAGGTTTCCATGCAAAGATATCCCAATTGTCACGGATGAACTCGATGAGCGCACTTTCCTATTTAGGATCCATATTATCCCCCACTATAAATTGCTGAGATGAGTCACAGGGACAAAATCCACTTTCTTAGTATCAGTAGCTTTAAACTTCAATAGAGGGTCCTGCTCAGTGGTGGGCTTCTTCATAGGAGTCATATCAGCCGGGTCAACATTGTCCTTATAAAATTTAAGCTCTTCTGTAGCGTAGGCCGACTCAGCGTAAGCAACATCTCCTTCTTCACATTCCAAAGCATTTTTTCGATCACCATGGACCGTCATTGTACGTTTTCGCCCTGGCATCTTAAGTTGTAAAATAAACATAGCAAAGGGTGAGCCATGAAGTTGGCATAAGCCGGCCGCCCGAACAAAGCATGATACGGACTCTTGATTTTAACCACCTCAAACCATAGTGTCTCTGCCCTGTAGTCATAGTAATCACCAAAGGCAACCTCTAAGGGAATTTTTCCCACAGAATACGCAGACTTACCAGGCACCACACCATGGAAAACTGTGGAAGACGGCTTAAGATCATTGTCAGTTAAATTCGTCCACCGAAACATGTCATAATACAGGATGTTGGTGCACCTTAGTAAACTTATAACCACCCACTTGAGGGGCTACCACAAATGCCAGATGACCCGGATTTTTGACCCGGGGTGGGTGATCCTTCCGACTCCATGTGATCGGATATTCTGACCATCGCAAGTACTATGGCACTACCGGCTCAACAGCATTGACTGCGTGCTTATGAACCTTTTGAACATGCTTGTACATATTTGTGGTGAAAACGTGATATTGACCTCCATTGAGCTGCTTCGGGTTACTCTGACACCCTGATTGATTACTCTGCTGCTGGTTGTTCTGACCAGACTGTTGATTGTACCCACCATGGTTACCTTGACCTTGATAACCAGAATTTGAGCTGCCACCCCCAAAGCCGGACCCTTGGGAACCAGATCCTGACCCGCCAGACGGCCCATTGTTATTACCATGATTCTGATTAAAGCTATAATTTCTATATTCTCGCATTACAAAACAATCCTTTCAAGCATGAGTGGCCGACTTATTAGGTAGACTGTGTTTTGGGGAAGGTTCATTCATCATTGCCTCAATATTAAAGTCCCCCCCAAAGGACGGCTTACCATTACCGTTGTGGTCCTAGTTTTTAGACCCGGTATTGGTATTAGCTACTAGATCTGACCCGCCATCCGGGCCTCTTCGCTTACCACCATTGCCTTGGTTATTTCCATTGTCTTCTGCCACATTCTACTACTGACCCTTACCATTGCCACACTTCTTGCCTTTTTTTGATTTCTCCTCATTAGATCCAGGGTCCTTGGTGCTGTCAGAGTTGGCATATTTAATGAGAGCCACCATGAGCTCACCCATGTCATTACAATAATGCTTAAGCCGCCCAACCTTCTTCTTAAGGTGGGGTGAAATGACAGTTCTTCTCCAAGACCAGGACCGCTTGGTTCGCCGCAATACTATCTGATGGGTTAATAATTGCAGAGACCTGCCAGACTCAATGATGGGCTGACTCATCCTCACATTGCACGCAGTTATCTAGATCAATGATCTTTAGAGGTTGTTTGCATGTCCCTTGAAAATTCTTAATGAACCGCTCTTTCAACTATGCCCATGAGTAAAGTACTTGGCATACACTGTGTCATTGGCATCCAACATCTTTACCTTCGTCGAGTTCCCAATCTTCAGAGTTGCATTTAATTCTTTCCAAAAAATCCCACCGGAATTCAATAGTCTTCTTCATAAAGGAACCTGTACAAGAAGTATCGAGCATGGATCGATCATTATGAGAAAGTCGAGCATAAAAATTCCGAATAATAATTTCTCTTGAGAGCTCATGATTGGGGCATGAATATAACATTGAATTGAGCCTCCCCCAACCTAGAGTGATACTTTCTCCTTCATGAGACCAAAAATTATATATATAATTCCGATCATGATGAACTAGAAGCATAGGATATTTTTTTTGGTGAAATTCCAATTTCAATAGATTCCAATTCCAAGATCCAATATCATGGCATAGCCTATACCATGCCAATGTTTTACCTTCAAAGATAAAGGGAAAAACTTCTTCTTAGCTTCATCTCTAGGTAAACCTGCAAGCTTAAAGAATCCACAAATTTCATCCACATATATTAAGTTCATATCAGGATGTTCGGTTCCATCTCCTGTATAAGGATTAGCCAGCAGTTGTTCTATCATACCTGAAGAATTTCAGATTGAATATTTTAAGTAGGTGTAGTAGGTTGAGGGGTAACAAATTATGGTTCAGTCGAGGTGAAGATACCCCGAACAAACCCCACAAAGCATTGTTCTCCATAGTAGCAAGTGACAATAAATTTCAGCACATAGTAATAAATTTTCCTTACCGATTTCCACTTACCAAGAGCGCTTCACTCCCCGGCAACTGAGGGAGTCCTATACGAAGGGGTCCTCGGGTGTTCGGGGTATGTGATGTGGGCCGGACTGATGGGCCATGAAGATACGAGATAGAAGAACCTTCACCGTGTCCGGATGGGACTTTCCTTTGCATGGATGGCAAGCCTGGCGTTCAGATCATGTAATTCCTTCTTTTGTAACCGACTCTATACAACCCTAGATCCCTCCGGTGTCTATATAAACCGGAGGGTTTAGTCCGTAGGGCAGGAACACAATCATACTGGATAGACATCTAGGGTTTAGCCATTACGATCTCGAGGTAGATCAACTCTTGTAACCCCTATATTCATCATAGTCAATCAAGCAAGAAGAAGGGTATTACCTCCATTAAGAGGGCCCAAACCTGGGTAAACATCGTGTCCCCAGCCTCCTTGTTACCTCTGATCCTTAGATGCATAGTCCGGGAACCCCTACCCAATATCTGCCGGTTTTGACACCGACATTGGTGCTTTCATTGGGAGTTCCACTATGTCGTCACCAGAAGGCTTGATGGCTCCATCAACCATCCACGTCAACACCGCCCTGAGGGAGACTTTTCTCCCCGGCGAAATCTTCGTATTCGGCGGCTTTGCACTGCGTGGCAATTCGATTGGCCATCTCGAGCAGATCGACAGCTACGTCCCTGGTCATCACATCAGTTTCAGAAACCTAAACTACATCGCTAATGTCCGAGCAGACTTGATCTTCCAAGGGCTCACGACCTCAACCGCTGCTCCGACCTCAGATCTGGAACTCCTCACCGAGTCCAAAGACGGGAGTTTACAACCCGCCGGGCTCTTCGCAGCCATAGAGCTCAACACCAGAGATATGGAGGGAATCGCTTCACAGGCCGGCCCGCAATCACTCCTGGCTCCCTTTATCCTCACCGAGCCGGACTCACCTCCATGCACCAGCTCCGAACTCTCGAGGTCTGTGTTGCACGAGCTCGGTCGGGGAACTCTTGTCTCGCCCCACTCCACGGATTCTCGCTTCCTTGTCCATACCTCGCCCTTAAAACGAGGCTCTGGACCTAATGCGATCTCTCGCCATTACGGAAGAATCGCTGCCGAACTATGCCCAGCCCGCACTAGGGGCTGAGAGCAGGGACTTTTACGTCCCATCCACCAACCACTTCATAGCCACTGTCGAGGACTTAACTGACATGCTTGATTACGCTTTCGAGGACATCGACGACATGGACGACGATGCCGTAGAAGAACAAGGCCAGAAGCTGCCGCTTACCGGATGCTGGACGGCTACCTCTATGTATGATGTGTATATGGTGGATACACACAAAGAAGATGACGACGAAGGTGGGAAGGACCCAGTCGAGAATAATTCTCCCGAGGCACCAGCAAATCATCATTGTCAGTGGTGCCGCTCTAAACCGCGCTGAGAAAAAGACAACAATATCAGCCCTGAAGACAACAATACTCCGTATAACACCGAAGACTAAGAGGCCCCAGTAGAACCAACATCCAAACATGATGATTGGGAGGAGGGGCAAGTCAACCCCGACAATCCCATCGAGGACGAGGGTTCGGAGGATGATGATTACATACCAATCCCCAAAGAAGACGAGAGCCTCGGCAATGAAGAATTCATCATGCTAGAGGAACCCTTCGAACAAGAGCGCTTTAAGCGCCGGCTAATAGCCACTGCAAGAAGCTTGAAAAAGAAGCAGCAGCAGCTTCAAGCTGATCAGGATCTGCTCAATGACAGATGGACTGATGTCGTGGCAGCCGAGGAATACTACCTCGGATGCCCAACCAAGAGTTACCCGAAGCGCAAGTTGCAACCCCAACTCGACGACGAGGCCCCAGAGCCTATACCGCCCAAGCATAATGATATTGACGGACCTGACCAACCACCACATGGCCGAGACAGAGCGGCAACTCAAGCCGAACACCCGACTGCACCACCCCGCTATAAAGGTAAAGAGACAACAGCCGCACGATACACTTACGACCTACGACAGGAGCTGGATAATAGAGCTAGTCAGACCGGATCAATATATAGATCAAGGGGCCGAGCCCCAGTGCGAGAAGACGACCATCAAGCCTGGCGCGACAAGCATAACTTCACCCGGGCTAAAAACTGCATACAGACTCCATCCAAACCATGCCGTGACCTGGCCCGATATAGAGGCACCACGCAACCCCTATGCTTCACTGATGAGGTGATGGAACACATGTTCCCAGAAGGGTTTAAACCCGTGAACATTGAATCATACAATGGCACGACGGATCCTGTAGTGTGGATCGAAGATTTCCTTCTCCACATCCACATGGCTCGCGGTGATGATCTACATGCCATCAAATACCTCCCTCTCAAGCTTAAGGGACCAGCTCGGCACTGGTTAAATAGCCTCCTAGAAAACTCTATTGGGAGTTGGGAAGACCTAGGGGATGCCTTTAGAGACAACTTCCAGGGCACCTATATTCGGCCCCCGGACGCCGATGACCTTAGTCACATAGTCCAGCAGCCCGGAGAGTGAGCCAGAAAATTCTGGACCCGGTTCCTAGTCAAAAAGAACCAAATTGTTGACTGTCCAGACGCTGATGCTCTAGCAGCCTTCAAATATAGCATCGGTGACGATGCCTTGCCCGATACCTCGGCCAAGAAAAGCCAAAGTCTATGGCAGCCCTCACATCACTCATGACCCACTTTTGCATTGACGAAGATAGCTGGCTTGCACGTAGCAGCAATAGTACCAGTGATCCTGGCACTTCCAAAGCAAAGAGCAGAAACGGCAGGCCCCAACGCAACAAAAACAAGCGTCAAAGCAATACTGACAATACCGAAGACACGACGGTCAATGCCGGATTCAGTGGCTCCAAGCCCGGTCAACAGAAGAGGCCATTCAAAAGAAACAAGGACGAGTCATCTAGCCTGGACCGAATACTCGATGGACCTTGCCAGATTCACGGCACCCCTGACAAGCCTGCTAACCATACCAACAGAAGCTGTTGGGTCTTCAAACAGGCCGGCTAGTTAAACGTGGAACACAAGGGGAAAGGGTCGCCCTACGAGGACGACGATGAGGATCCTCGCCCACCGAACACAGGGGGACAAAAGAAATTTTCCCCCAAAGTCAAGACAGTGAACATGATATACGCTACACACCCACATCCCCAAAGGGAGTGCAAACGCGCGTTAAGGGACATTTATGCGATAGAGCCAGTCGCCCCAAAATTCAACCCGTGGTCAGCATGCCCTATCACCTTCGATCGTAGGGACAATCCAACCAGCATCTGTCATGGAGGTTCAGCCGCATTAGTCCTCGATCAAATTATCAATGGATTCCACCTCACAAGAGTCCTCATGGACGGTGGCAGCAGTCTTAATCTGCTCTATCACGACACAGCCCATAAACTGGTTATTGACTCGTCAAGAATCAAACCCACTAAAACTACCTTTAAAGGAGTCATACCAGGTGTAGAGGCCTGCTGCACGGGCTCAATCATATTGGAGGTCGTATTCGGTTCGCCGAACAACTTCCGAAGCAAAGACTTAATCTTCGATATCGTCGCTTTCTGCAGTGGCTATCACGCACTGCTCGGACGAACCGCGTTTGCCCGCTTCAATGCAGTTCTGCACTACGCTTATCTTAAACTTAAAATGCTAGGCCCACATGGTGTTATAACAGTTCATGGAAACATGGATCGTTCCCTCCGTACTAAGGAACACACCGCGGCCCTAGCAGCGGAAGTACAGGTCGGCCCTATCAAGCCGAGCTCCACATCGACATTTAAGCCACCAGACCCTGCCAAATGAGTCCGGACTACACAACAAAAGGATAGTTCATCTCATTAGGAGCTCGACTAGCAATCCGGCCTCTGTCTTTGCCCCAACCAAACAGCGGCGTATGTACCGCGTGCTCATAATTACGCACTAAAAATACCATGGGCGATGATGGAGGCATACAGAAGATGAGGTCCACAGTGCGGCTCAACCGTGTCCGGACCCCCATCTATCTTTTTCTTAACTTCATTTTCCTTTTCAGGATCGTTACAACCTACATCGCCCTTTTTATGGTGTCAAAGGGCCCCTTTTCCGGCCCCTTATGAAAACTTATTCATTAATCCTCTCAAAGGATCACACACCAAGGCGAAATGAAGCTCAGATGTACGATGGAGTACCTAAAGGATCTTTCAAGATCACCTCCCCCAATGTTCTTAAATACTTGTACATAGCTTTCCCATGCGCTCGACATGTAAAATAGCCTCGATGCTTATAGCATTATCTATACAAATACATTTTGACGTATCAATCAGACTATAATGGAAGCAGTTTTTTGCCCAAATTATTTGACTTATTCCTTCTTCCGTATTCTTTTCTATCATTTGATCATCACGCACACCTAAGCCTGGCCTAAATTGCCAGGTGCTCCATTCAGCCGCATGCATGTATTAAATTTATTATAAGTCCGAACACTTTCACAAGTGCCATTTGACATCCCGAATTTAGCATTATATGCATCAGCTGTGAATCATGTCTTGGGTCAATAGTTGGGTTGCCCGGATCCAGTGGTTACTACCTTACGTTCCGGTTGTTCGGCTAAGGAAGTAAAGGCAGAACTACTGCGATTGTGTTTCTGGTTGGCCGGACAAACACCTCAGTAGAGAAAGCCGAAAACTGACTGTCATGATGCGGCGAAATCTGGTCAGCTATTCAGTGACTCAGTATAAATCTCTTGCGATTTTTTCCATGTTATACGAAGGACTAGTTTTAACCTGGTCAGGTGTTTACAACGCCCGAGTTCGGATTGCCGACCAATACCAGGAGTTGTGCCTATAATTCTATCGTCAAACTCCTATGGCTAAGTGAGAGTGATAAAGCCATATAGTCTGATTGCCTGGTTCGCCGCACTTGCACCTCCTTCAAGGACCAAATTGTTGGGTCAAGTGTGCTTCTGTGCCATTCCAAACACCCCCGTAGTATCTATGTGAGGGGCTGAAACCGACGACTGTGCAACTCTCAGATTTAATAAACGACCGCAATGGAGGATAAATAAATTGAGAGGAAACAAGACTAACATTATACGAATGCTTTGTTTTCATTACACAGTTTGGGCATTGCAGATACATTCATTCAAACATCACATCCTTTGAACATAGGCCCTTTGTAATACGGGATCCTTCAAGGACGTCGTTGAAGTACTTCTCCGGCCTACGATGCTCCTTGCCTGCGGGCGGTCCTTCGGTTGCAAGACTAGTGGCATTCATCTTCGCCCATTGTACCTTGACACGGGCGAAGGCCATCCGGGCACCTTCAATACATACCGACCGCTTTATAGCATCTAGCCTTGTGCAAGCATCGACTAGCCACTTCACAAGGCCAAAGTAGCTATTAGGTATTGGTTCGGTTGGCCAAAGAAGGATTATGACATCCTTCATGGCCAGCTCAGCCATCCTATGCATCTCGGTCAGCAGTTTCAGCTGATCGCTGAGGGGCAAAGGCTACTCTGGCTCACGGTATTGTGACCAGAACAGTTTCTCTGTGGAGCTCCCCTCTTCGGCTCGGAAGAAATCCACAGCATCTGCAACACTTCGGGGCAAATCCGCAAATGCTCCTGGAGAACTCCAAATGCATGTCAAGAAGGTATACTTTCTCCTTACATATTTGCTCAACGTATTAAAAGTCTTACCAGTAGCGATCTTCTTGGCCTTACGGATCTCTCGATAGGCACCTTGGGCTTCAACCCGGGCCTCCTTCGCACTTTGGAGCACCGCAGTAAGATCAGATTCTTGACCCGACACCTTGCGCTCCAAAGACTCACATTTCTTTATAGCGTCTGTGAGCTCTTGTTGGACTTCATCCAACCTTGCCTCATGCTTGCTTTTGGCGGGTGATTTGTTCTTCTTCCACCTCCGTCTTGGCTGCGTCCAGCGCACTCTTGAGGGCTTCGACCTCAGACGTGTCAGCTATGAGCATAAACATAAAGCTCAGTTAGATAAAAAAAATGGGAACTCATGTTAGTTCAGATGTGCTGCTGTATAACATACCCTGTTTTGCCTCCAGCCTCCGCTTTAGTTCGGAGACTTCGGCTGCATGAGAGGCTGCTGCCAGCTTGTAGACTGCTCATCAACATAGACATATATGTTAGCTCCTGTGGTATATTATTCAATCCTCTGCTCGGCCTTTCTTCGGGAAACTCCGAAGAGAGTCTCAGGGGCTACTATCTACACACAGTTATTCCTTTTGCAAATAACCAAGAATACATTACTTCACATATCTCAAAGCCTGTTAGAAGGCTGGTGTAAGCTTGGTTCAATCCGCTTTTCGTGGACCGAACCTTGTCAACCATCGTACCATAAGGGTATAGTGTTCCTGCACAATGGAAGCACTTTGAAGCGCTTCCATCAGAGTGTCCGGCACCTCTGGATTGACAGAGGACGCCGGTGGAGTCAGCGCGCCCCCTTCTCTTGAAGAAGGCTGTTGCTCCAATTCTGGAGTTGTACGAGTCTCCGGAATAATATTTGGTTGGGGGCCGAATTGAGCGTTGCCCCCACCACCGGCCTCCGTGGGGGTGGATCCCCCTCTCTTCGGCAACAGAGGTATTACCCTCTACCGCCACCTTCACGGCCTCCTGAGATAACACCTCTGTGTTATCCTGGGCAGTGGGTGGAGAGATCTGCGGAGACGACTCGCTCTCCATCACATTCGTCCCTAGCGAGTTCCCAAATGACGATGATCGTTGGGGGAGATAGCAAGCCGGGCTATAAATGCGGACTTAAGTATTGTAAAATAATAAGGTATGAAATCGGTTATGTATATGGTATCTTCGGATACTTACAATTCAGCCGAGGGCTTCGACCTGGGGTGCCACTTTGGGGTGGCATCGGCATCCGCTTCGGAATTGTCCAAAAAGGAGGGTTTTCCCTTCTTGGCCGCCTCAGCCTCCAGATCCGCAGGAGCCCCCCTTTTATTTTCCCCCCTTGGGGGAGAGTTACTCTCTTCCTCCTCTACATCTTCGTCCTGGGAGGAGGAGGCTTCGGAGTCTTTGGACATAGCGTACGAAGTACCCTTACGACGGAGACAACCTCTGGTCTCCTTGCCCTTCTTTTTGGCCTTCTTCTCCAGTGCCTAATATGGCGCCGGAACCAGCATCCTGGCCAGCAAGGGAGTGGCCTGGTCCTCGGGCAGCGGAACCAGACATTTGATCTGCTCCGCCTTCTTTGTCCAGCCCTGTGGGAACCAGAAAAGTTCAATATACCCCTTGCATTTGCAAATAAAAGTTATCATAAAAACTTACGGGAGTGGCCGAATGTGCGATGTTATAGCCGCGATCTTCGGTTGTCTCTGGACACGACTTTTGGGTTTTGAATAGCAGTTTCCTTATGTCTTCGTGCGTCATGCCGAAGAATCGCTGCAGGGTCCGGGGACCGGCTGGGTCAAACTCCCACATGTATTGAGTCCGACGCTAACAAGGAAGAATCCGGCGAAAAAGCATCACCTGGATCATGCTGGGGAGGCTAGTCTTCTTGTTAACCACGCCCTTGATGCGGCTCTCCAGTGCTGTCACCTCGTCAGGTGATGCCCAATTTAGGCCCTTATTAAACCAGGATGTAAGCCGCATCGGTGGCCCAGATTTGAACTCGGGTGCTGCAGCCCATGTGGCATCGCGGGGTTCCATGATATAAAACCACCCCTGCTGCCATCCTTTGACGCTCTCCACAAATATTCCCATTGGCCAGGCGACGTTAGGGAGTTTGCTTACCATGGCGCCACCGCACTCTGCGCGTTAGCCGTCGACCACCTTTGGCTTCACATTGAAGACCTTGAGCCACAGGCCGAAGTGGGGAGGGATGCGGAGGAATGCCTCACACATAAGGATGAACGCCGAGAGGTTGAGGAAAGAGTTTGGGGCTAGGTCATGAAAATCTAGCCCATAGTAGAAAATGAGGCCACGGACAAAAGGATGAAGGGGAAACCCTAGTCTGCGAAGGAAATGGGGGATGAACACTACCCTTTTGTTAGGCTCCGGAGTGGGGATGATCTGCTTTTTGGCAGGAAGCCAGTGGACTATGTCCGTGGCTAGGTACCCAGCTTCTCGGAGCTCCTTGATGTTCTTCTCTATGACAGAGGAGGCCATCCACTTGCCCTGCGCTTCCGATCCGGACATTGCTAGGAGTGCTTGGTGGCGAGGGGGAGGATTGAGACTTGGGTGCTGGAGCTTGAAACGAAGGATGGGTAGAGGAGGAAGAAGGCGTGGGATAAAAAGACGGGTCCTTATCCTCTTATAAAGGCAGCGAATATCAAGCGCCCCCTCATAAGCCTTAAATCTCGCCTATTCCCAAGGGGACGTGTGAACGACACGGTTGGATAACCCAAAACCCTATTGATGAGAATCCTGCAATAAGGGAACATGATTTGTGCTTTGACAAGACGTGTCACTAGCCGTACCTCGAAATACGAAACGAGATTGTAAAACCATTCAGAATGATAATGAGGCCAGAACATAATGTCTCGCTATAAAAAGTGGCCCACAGACGTGACTTATTTCAAAATTATTGCTTTTTACAGCTTAGGGTTGTACGTGTTAAGCAAGGCCGGACACGACTTTTGTGTACGGAAAACAATGTTGGAGTATTCAGAGAAGGGAACCCGCCTTGCAATGCCGAAGACAATCTGCGCACCGGATACATGATCATTGAAGCCTGGTTCAGGGGCTACTGAGGGAGTCCTATACTAAGGGGTCCTCGGGCGTTCGGGCTATGTGATGTCGACCGAACTGATGGGCCATGAAGATACAAGAAAGAATAACCTTCACCGTGTCTGGATGGGACTCTCCTTTGCGTGGATGGCAAGCCTGGCATTCGGATCATGCATTTTCCTTCTTCTATAACCAACTCTGTACAATCCTAGATCCCTCCAGTGTCTATATAAACCGGAGGTTTAGTCCGTAGGGCAGGAACACAATCATACAGGTTAGACATCTAGGGTTTAGCCATTACGATCTCGAGGTAGATCAACTCTTGTAACCCCTGTATTCATCATAGTCAATCAAGCAGAAAGTAGGGTATTACCTCCATTAAGAGGACCCAAACCCGGGTAAACATCATGTCCCCAGCCTCCTTGTTACCTTCGATCCTTAGACGCACAACCCGGGACCCCCTACCCGAGATCTGCCAGTTTTGACACTGACAGCAATGGCGCCAGAAAAGAGCCTTGATGACCCACAAGTATAGGGGATCAATTGAGTCCTTTCAATAAGTAAGAGTGTCGAACCCAACGAGGAGCAGAAGGACGGTCTTCAGCAAGGTAATGTCAGCAAGCACTGCAATTATAAGTAACGAGTAGGTTGATAGAAAGGTAATTTGTAGCGAGAAAGTAATGGTAACGATAATAAAAGTGCAGCAAGGTATCCCAATCCTTTTGAGGCAAAGGACAGGCCAAAACGGTTTGATAAGAAAAGTGTTCTTGAGGGTACACGGGAATTTCAGCTAGTCAGTTTCATCATTTTGGTTTGATTTGTGTTCACTACTTTGATAATTTGATATGTGGGTGGATCGGTGCTTAGGTGCTATTATTACTTGAACAACCTCCTACTTATGGTTAGCCCCCTCGCAAGCATCCGCAACTACAAGAAAAGTATTAAGAATAAATTCTAACCATACCATTAAACTTTTGGATCCAAATCAGCCCCTTACGGAATAGCGCATAAACTAGGGTTTAAGCTTCTGTCACTCTAGCAACCCATCATCTAATAAATACTCGACGGTGCATTCCCTTAGGCCCAAGTATGGTGAAGTGTCCTGTAGTCGACGTTCACATGACACCACTAAGGGAATCACAACATACATATTATCAAAATAACAAACACATATAAAATTCACATGATTACTTGCAACAAGATTTCTCCCGTGACGTCAAGAACAAAAGTAACTACTCACAAATGATAATCATGCTCAAGATCAGAGGGGTATTAAATAGCATAATGGATCTGAACATTTAATCTTCCACCAAATAAACCATATAGTAATCAACTACAAGATGTAGTCAACACTACTAGTCACCCAGAAGCACCAATCTATAGTTCCGGTACAAAGATTGAACACAAGAGTTGAACTAGGGTTGGAGAGGAGATGGTGCTGTTGAAGATGTTGATGGAGATTGCCCTCCCCAAGATGGCAGAGTTGTTAGTGATGATGATGACGATGATTTCCCCCTCCGAGAAGGAAGTGCTCCTGCCCAAGTTCCGCCTTGAGATGGCGGCGCTTCATTCCGAAAGTCCTTTCCTTATTTTTCTAGGTCAAAATGACTTAAATACCATAAGAGGGGCAACGGAGGTGGTAGGCTGAGCACAACCCACCAGGGCGTGCCTGGCGGCCCTGGCGCGCCCTGGTGTCTTGTGCTCACCATGTGGCCCCCTCTGGTAGTTATTTGCTCCATTATTTCTTATTTATTCCATATAAATTCCTCATGAAGTTTCAGCTCATTTGGAGTTCTGCAGAATAGGTGGCCTGACATAGCTTTTTCAGGTCCAGATTTGCAGCTGCCGGAATTCTCCCTCTTTGTGTGAACCTTGCAAATTATGAGAGAAAATGCATTAGAATTACTCCAAAAAGCATTATTATGCATAAAAGCATCATAAATAACAGTAGGTAAACATGATGCAAAATTGATGTATCAACTCCACCAAGCTTAGACCTCGCTTGTCCACAAGCAAAAACAGAAATCGAAAAACATGTCCACATGCTTAGAGAAAGAGGTGTCGATAAAAACAAAATACGGACATAGAAGCATCAGGTGAATTATTATAACAGGAACAAACTTTAACATAAAATTTTGTCATAGACTTCTCATGAACAAGTAACAATTCATCACAGCATCAAAGAATAAAGCATAAACTCTATTGAAAACCAACAAACTATGTTCTCAGTCAACTTTGCAACTACAATTCATCTTTTCGGGAAGGGTCACATACCGGAGCCTTTTTGGCAAGTCCACATACTCAACCATCATATAATCTTCTATGATTGCTAACAATCACCGCATACACATGAGCAAAATGTTTCAACCGGACACATAGAAAGATAGGGGCGTATAGTTTTGCCTCCCAACATACTCACCTCGAGGGTGATGTCAACTGTCGGTACAACAAATCCTGGCTCTGTTGCCCTGACTGTGCACATGCATGGGATCAAGATTGAAGCACCAACCCAAGACAGAGTACAAGAAAGTAAGAGATTCGAAGAACCAACAAGTAGATTAGAGGGACCAAGACCAAGCCAAGGAGGCAAGTTATCATCAAGAGAAAGGCCTCCCTTGCCGGGCAGGCGAGCCCGGCAAGGGGCAAGGCCACCCCAAGAAGAAGATGACCAAGGCGTCCCGGCAGGGCCTGCCAAGGCTTGCGGAGGCTAAAACACCTCACCATGCACTCCACCACGACTCACCTCGTCGATCAGTGTAGTGTCAGGCCGCAGAGTGATTAAGTGGCAGCCATTCGCGACATGGTAGCCCCTTTCTACCAGAAAACCCACAGATGACACTCGTCCTATGGCGTGTCAAACGAGCAGGCGTGGATCTGGCAGGATAACCCGACAAGCCTTGCCGGGCAACCAACAACGTGAAGTTGAGTGGTGCATTAAATGCTCATTGTCATCCTGCAGAGTTAGGTATGATAGCACTATTTCCTATCTTATTAGTGTCTAATGACTGATTTGCCACTGTGGTGACCCGCTTAACCTATAAAAGTAGGCCCATGGCAATGGTAGAAGGGGTTCGAGAGGTTAGAAGCTTGGGCAACCCACAGCCCCATACGCGCGTAGTCGCTGCCGCCCTGAGGAAACCCTTGCCGGGCAAGTGTACTGTGCTCCACCACCATATTTCCACCATCAATCCACCAAAGCAGGATTAGGGGTTTATGCCTCCCGGCGGCTCGAACCTGGGTAAAACTGCCCGTGTGATCTCTACCGACCTGCCCCACATTGGTCTGCCCTTTGTGTAACGCAAGGTCCCCCTGCCGAACCAGCAAGGGGCCATCCTGGTCCCATAGGTGGCCGCGGTTTTTCCGTGACATCTTTGGTGCGCCAGGTAGGGGGAGCGCTTGCGCGAACCTGAAGACGTGAGCAGCGCGTCACCTTCATCGCCATCTACATCTTCGACGGCGTCATCGACCATGGCACCAAAGAAGAAGCCTGCTTCTTTGACTCATCCATCCACCTCGAAGGCTCCGCCGCCCGCAGCCTCCAAAGCTGCAAGGGGCGCGGAGCCACACGAGGACGTAGATGCTGTCGGGGATGTGGTCAGATCAGGCGGCACCGCCACTATTTCCCCCACGACCGACATAGGAGCAGCAGGCATCAGAGGAGAGCAATGCTAACAACACCTTGATGACCATGCCCCACTCGCCGACGGGCACAGCCGCAGTGATGGCGCTTAGGCTGGGGTGAACCACCGCTCTCCGGCTGCCCCTGTCGCAGGCGCGACCTCTATGTGTGTGCTTTCCCCCGGGTGAGTCGACCATGCCGCTGCGCCCGACGGGGCCGCTGGCTCTCGAGCGCCTTCGCCGCACCATCCTGTCACCCAGGTGGTTGCACCACCACAGCAGGGCGCGCGGTACTACCGTCACTAGCTCGATCAGGAGCCGAGCGATGGCGCGATCAACTTCATCATCATCCATGGCCTCAGAGGCCGTGGCACGGGCTCAGCTGCTGCCGAGGTTCCCGCCGGCAGCCGAGCAGATGGACGAATGGCGTGCCACCATCCAAAGTGTACTCGGTTTCACCGAAGCTGGGTGCTGACGACGAGCTGACCCGCCACGGCCTGCCCAAGCAACAACGACGGCTCGTGCTACTGCCCGTACGGAGGGAGCCATCCCCACGGTATAGTCCCCGCCATGGCAGCCAGCGCGAGCGCGACAAAATCAAGACGCCAACAATGTCTCGATGGCCTCCTCTGACCCGCGAGCACGTCCAGGCCAATGGGTGCGACGGCCCCAACTTCGACGAGCCCGCGCTCGGTCGTGGCGGGCCCCTACCTTTCGAGTTTGGCTGCCCTGCCTTTACCCATGAGCTGCGGCAAGTCTGTTGGCCGTCCATTCACATGTTCAAGCCAAATATAGCTGAGAAGTACGATGGGAGGCTGAACCTGGCAGAGTGCCTGAGCATCTACACCATTGCTGTTTAGGCTGCCAGGGGAAGAGATGCGAAGGTGTTCGCCAACTACCTCCCATTGGCCCTCAAGTCCAATGTGAGGTCTTGGCCAATGCACCTGCCGGAGAACTCTATTTCGTCATGGGTAGACTTGTGCCACGAGTTTATCGGTGCCTTCACCGGTGGCCACCAGGAGCCGGGCCGACCCAGCAACCTGCAGCTTCTCCAACAAAAGGAAGGAGAGCCCCTCCGTAAGTATTTACGGAGATTCATCAAAGTTCATAGAAATATTCCAAATATCCATCCAGCAACTGTGATAGCTGCCTTCCAATCCAATGTGCGCAACTGCCGGATTTGTTCCAAGATGAACATGCGGTTGACCAAGATGGTGAAGGAGCTTTACACTCTAGTGGATAAGTGTGCTCGGATGGAGGAGGGAAGGAAGCTGCCCGGAGAGGAAGATTACATCAATGTTAATTCAGAGGATGATGATGAATCAACTAGTCAGAAGAAGAGCAAGAAGCACAGTAAGAAGCAGAGGGATAAGGTAGTGATGACTGTTGAAGCATCAGGCACCCCAAGTACCGGCAAGATCGCCAAGGCTGAGATCCCCGACAAGGAGGCTGCGGTGTGCACTGATTGCCGGGAAGCTATGGCTGCCGAGAAGGCCAAGGAGCATCATCCTAGCCGTGCCACTGCGGTAGGGTGCCTACCATTATTAGTCTCTCCAACAATTCGCAACCTCAAGGTCATGAAGATGTTGGTGGACAGCGGGGCCGGACTGAATCTGATTTCCCCAGTAGTTATCAGCAAGCTTTAGATATCAGAGGAAGAGTTAGAGGTTACCGGCATGTTCAAGGAGTTAACCCCAACAGGAGTCATCCTAAAGGAAAGATCACGCTTCCAATAACGTTTTGGGGAGAACTAAACTACCGGACTGAAAAGATTGTGTTTGACGTGGTTGATCTCCCCTTGTCGTACAATGGGATTCTTGGACGCTTGACTCTGGCTAAATTCATGGCGGCATCCCACTATGCGTACAACACCCTGAAGGTACATGGGCCACTGGGAGTTATCACCATCCCATCAGATGAGAAGGATTCCATCATTTCTGTGGACAAGATGTACCACGATGCGGTCGCATCAGAGGCAGCAGCAGCAGCAGTTCCTGCCAAGGAAAGTAAAGGAAAGAAGAAGGATTGTAGGACCTCCGGCTAAGAGTCTGGGAAGCGTGCCCCCACCAAGTGCATGACACCCTTTGACGATGGGCCGGAGTGTTCCAACAGCAAGAGGTCCAAGGTTGCTGCTCCACAAGTGAAAAAGGTCTCTGCAGGCTGGCTGGCGTTGATGGTACTTTCACTATCAGTGCCACCCTCGATGAAAAATAGGAAATCACGCTCGTTGCCTTCCTACGGGCGAATATCGATGTGTTTATATGGCAACCATCTTCTCGGATTTTGGGTTCCGCAAACCCTTCAGAGGTTTGAACTCTGGGGTGCGTGCAAAGATCTCAACCTACCCAGCCTCCCTAATCGTGATCCTCACAACCTAGCGCGTCGAGCTCAAAGGAACAGAGAGACACAACAGTTTATCCTGGTTCGTGCCACCTTGTGGTGTAATACCCTACTTGAGCTTTGTGGTGGATTCCCTCGAGGGGCTGAGGATGAACTAGTATAGTGGATGAACAGCCTCAAGAGGTGAGGTGTTCTTGAGCTCAAGAGAGCTGGTGAAGGAGGAATGGCTTCGCTCCATTCTTCCCTCTCTTCTATGGTGGTGGCTAAGTCCTATTTATAGTGGCCTTGGTCCTCTTCCCAAATGTTGGCGGGAAGGGATCCCACAACGGCCAGATTTGAAGGGGGACAAGAAGTACATCCTATCCCGACTAAAGTGGTCTTCACCTGCAAAAGCCTCTTGTCGTGATGCTGCGGTGGCCTTGGCGATGAGCTCCGTCCTGCGGTCCTAGCGGTCTTGGTCTTGTTGCACCAGAATGGAAAGCTTTGGCTGGTTCCTCGGAACTCCGCTCCTGCTGCTTGCCTCCTTTGCACCAAAGATGAAACTGGTACTCTGCACCCGCTGGCGCCCACCTGGATCCCGTCTGGCCTTGGTCTTCATGGCTCACGTCAGCTGAGCCTCGTGAGGTGCACCTTGCATAGAAGTCTCTGCTCCTCGGGAGCCAGCCTGAGGAGGCTGATCCCCTTAGAGGTCTTGGCGTCGTCCGCCTTGCGAGGCTTGGCCCCTCGCAAGGGTCTTGTGTTGTTGATGCTGAAGCTGGGCCTTACCAGGCCGTCGATGGAGCCACGCAGTGGGCCGCAGGCAGGCAAGTCTAGGTGCCCCCATATCCAGAACCCCGACAGTAGCCCCGGGGCCCAAGGCATGCTCGGACTTGGCTTCCAAGCGAAGCCAAAGGGCAAGTGCAGAGCACCGGGGGCCCTAACCGCCTGCGGCCTTGAACAACACATGGCGATTGACGGGACGTGGGCGTCTTCGCTTTCCCACGCTGCCTCGGCAACCGTTCGACTTGATGGGTCGATGCTGCATGTAGAAGATCATCATTGCGCAAGATCGTGGAGGCCGACGGTTGGCCTCTCTCTGGCTATAAATGAGGGGAGGGGCATAGCCCCCTCGCTCATCTCTTCCTCCGTCTTCTCGCTGCTCACCCCCTTTCTGTCTCCATCTTGTGGTTGCTTCCATGGCGCCGACCAGGAGGTTTTATGTGGCCGAAAAGGGGATGGCCCCTCAAGAGGAGCCTGATCCACTCCCGCCAAAGAAGCGGTTCTGCCGTCCATGTGACACTGGCGAGAGGCAGGAGGTGAGCAGGACTTGGCAATCAAGGCCTCCGCCCGGATTCCCCTTTCCCCTATACGCCCAGGTGTAGGACAGTGACGTGCACCGTCGAGAAATCCCGGGCGGCGGTGGACGAGCCGTTGCCGTCCTGTCTGCTAAGCGTGGGACCCACACCGAGGGTACCTCGCGCGAGTTCGTGGTGTGGGTATCGATGCCACCCACCTCGTGGTTCCGGCTCCCGATGTTGTTTGTCGACGAGCTACCGTCAAGGGGGCCACTTGAGCTGTGGCTGCAGCACGCTGGGTGCTGCAGCCTTGCCACTGGGGCTGAGGTCGAGGTGGTCCCTGTTGGCGATGTCTTCATGACCTGCGGATGGGGCGAGGTCGCTCGAGCCTGCCGCACAGAGGGGGCCCTCGCGATCCACTTCGAGTACAATGGCGCCTCCAACCTGTTCTTCAAGGTCTTCGATGAGGAGGGCCGGTGGCTGGAGTGCTGCCCCGAAGGAAGCAGCCCACAGGACGCGCCCGTGGGTGCTGGACCCATCTCCTCCCCCACAAGCGTCTCCTATAGCAGTAGCGATGACTCCTGGGAATCTAGCGACTCTCCAGAGCCCAGCGAATCTCCGGAGTCCAGCGACGACAGCTACGTGCCGCCAACCTCCTGCCGCGGCTGGAGCGCGACAGCAGCTGCCGCTCGGTGTCGTCGGTGATGCGCGCTGGCTTGGTCGAAGCTTTTCTTCTTTTGTTTCCCTGTGCGGAATTAGGAATAGCCCCACAGGGGCATGTAAGGATCGAAATGCTTTAACTCCAGTGTTGTTCCTTTTGTCTTTATGATGAAATCGCGTATCCCAAGCTGGCATGGTTCCCCCTTTCCTTCCCTTAGGTAGCATATCGCTCTACACCATAGGGACCCAGTCCCCAGGCAGGCTGCGGCCGTCGCTAGTATGCTAGGTCGCGATGCTGTGGTCAAGGCTAGGAGGTGGGCGGCTTGAGGTCCGGTGAGAGCTCATGAGGCGCGATGCTCACGAGGTCCCCCCTTGGCGTGCAAGCAGCTTCCCAAGAAACGGAAAGGGGAGTGAAGCTGCCGGAGTGGGGTTGTGAGACTCGAGTGAGAGGGTTGTGAGACTCACGACGTCGTGTGAGCGACTTATCTTTTAGCAGACCCGTTGCGATTCCCCTAGATGGTGCCCATTCGTGCCTCTGCGGTGGCGTCACTAGTTTGGGCCCGTGATGCTCATTCCCTTTCCTCGCTTGCTTAGGTGCTCTACGTACTCGGGTCCCGGCCCTCGAGCAGGCTCAGCCGCCGCTGGTATGCCAGGTCGCGATGCCGTGGTCAAGGCCAGGGGTGAGGGCTGGAGAACCAGTAGGAGCTCCTGAGGAGCGATGCTCAGAAGCCCCCCTTTAACATGCAAGCGACTTGCGGGGTACGGTGATGACCGTCAGGGCCTTCCCGTAGCTAGGCCTCAGGTGAACCTGCGTGTTGGCTGGTAGAAGAGATTGCGAACTACCTATCCTTGAACCTTTCGCGGGAAGACGAAGGCACCGAGGACCTGGTGAAGTGGCGTGCGCGAGGCGGGCCGCGAGCCAGAGCTTGGTTCTTGGGTTTATCAGCGTTGCTGGGACACACCCAAGCACAAGCGCTGTGCCAGCGTGAGTAGTTTCCGTGGCAGGACATGCATAGGATGAGTTGGCAATGTAAGGGGATCGCAAGGCGGATAGGTCTCGAAGCAAGCAGGTGACAGTAATAAAACAACTCATGAGAGATGGTTAGGCAATTCTGACGAATGCAATAAGGATTCATGTCGCAGGGACGGACCCACGCGACTTGGGGATAATGTAGCCCATGGGGCGCCCCCAACTGAACGAACAAAAAGATGTCACCTGGCACCGTTGCTGAAGAGATGTCGGGGTAGGAGAAGATGCGCGTTGCTGAATTCGTTCCTCATGAGCTGCCTTGGCCCTGAGCCTTGGGAGGCTCCAGGGGCCTGGTGGGCTTCTGACGGTCCATCTCCATCTCTGCCAGGATTGCCTAGTGCCTAGCCTCCCAAGCCACTAGGACGTCCCGCATGCGGAACTGAAATGCAACAGCCACGCTTGGCAGGCCGAAGGGCATGCGAACGTAGCTGTGAGGGGGACCCTCGCATCGTCCGACATGGACGGCCAGAAAAGCTGCCGAGACGAGACCTGTTGAGCCCTGGGACATCGATGCAGACGCAAAACTCCTCACCCTCTCCAGCGCAAGGAGCCGCACCTGGTGGTGGGCGGTGATCGCCCTACAGAACCCTTGCCTCCTGAATCTCCTTGACTGCCTTGCTGATGAACTCCTGAGCACCTGGCGCTTCTCGCCCTGTGCCTTCTCCTGGGAAGCGTGCGCTGAAGCATGCCTCCACGTGGTGCCCGATCACCTCCCTCGTGACATTGGCCAAATCTTGAGGCCCTCCATAGGAGAGCCCCCGAGCCCAACCTGAGAGGGCGCCAGACACGCCTTCCTATGCGATAGGTGAAGGCGCCCCATGCACGGACGTGAGGCTCAACGCGGCACTGTCGGGCGCTGCCTCCTAACGAGATCCCTGGCCTAGCAGCGGCTTCTTTGTCTTGGGGGTGACCTCAGGAGGGAGAACATCGCCCTCATCTTCAGGGTTCTCGACCACCGCAGCTTGGTAGGCGCGCTCGAGAGAGCACACTGCGTCCTTCTCTTCGCAGGTGACCGTGATGATGCCGCTAGTCCCTAGCATCTTGAGGACGTTGTAGCCGTAGTGTGTTGCTGCCATGAACTTGGCCAGTGCTGGGTATCTGAGGATGGCGTTGTACGACAGGCGAATGTCGGCGCCGTCGAAGTCAATGAGCTCGGTGTGGTAGTTGTTGCGCTGGCCGAAGGTGACAGGGAGGTGGACTTGCCCTATCGGATGCGTGGAGCCGTCGGTCAATCCTGAAAAGGGCTTGGTAGGCTGAAGCTAGTGGTATGGCACTTGGAGGTTGTTGAACGTCTAGACCGAGAGAACATTGAGCCCCGCACCGTTGTCGATGAGGGTCTTGGTTATGAGTACGTTGCTGATGATAGGCGAGTAGAGCATCGAAAGCGCGCCAGTTGCGGCCGTTCACTTGAGCTGGTTGGAGGAGTTGAAGGTGATGGTGTACTTGGACCACCTGAGTAGGCGAGTCGCCTCGAGCTTGGGGAGTGCTGCGTTCAGCTCGCGTGCGAACTGCTTGAAGACGCGGTGACAGGCTGGGGCCTGGGAGCTGCCCAAGATGAAGGCGATGGCACGAGGCTCCTGGAAGCCCCCAGCCCCCTCGTCGTGGTGGTGATCCTCGTTCCTTCTTGGCGGTGGAGGCAGCAGAGGGAGACCAGCGTTGCCTTGAGGCCAATCCCCCGCGAGGCTGGTCCCTCCAGGCGCCCTCATGAGGCTGAACCTGCCACCGGTCCTCCCGAGGCTAGTGCGCCACTCTTGGCGATGGTCGCGGCCGTCCCAGCGTCCTCCACCTCGGCCACCTCCACGACCGTAGCCTCGATCATTACACTCGGGGTGTCGACCAAGGCGCTCGTTGCAGAGGGCCTTGAGCTCCTGGCAGTAGTTGGTGTTGTGGCTGTGCACGTTGTGGAAGACACAGAACGGACGGCTGCCCTTGGATGACTTAGGGTAATCGCAGCCGCGCTTCATCTCCGGCTAGGCTGCAAGCACAGCTGGCCCCTTGCGCTTTACGTCCTTGGCCTTGGCCTTCTTGTCTTTTGGGTCAGCATCGGGGAGCTCAAAGAGGGAGAGGCGTCCCTCCTCAGCCCTCGCGCATTTGTTCGCCATGTTGAATATCTCTAGGGCTATGCAGAGGTCTTCATGTATGGCGAGCTCCTCCTTCATTTGATGTCGTGGATGCCATCAGTAAACGCTGAGATGATGGCCTTGTCCGACACCTAGGGGATCTTGAGGCGAACATTGTTGAAGCGCTGGATATACTTCTGCAGGGTCTCTCCTGGCTGCTGCTTGATGCGTCGTAGGTCACCCGTGGCCGGCGGGCGGTCGCTAGTGCCCTGGAAGTTGGCGATGAAGCGGTCGCACATCTCATCCCAGGAGGAGACGGACCCCACGGGGATGTTCCAGAGCCAGGAGCGTGCGCCATCCTTGAGGGCCATGTGGAACCAGTACGCCTTGACCTTCTCGTCGCAGCTGGCCGCCTTGACGCTTAGTTCATAGAGCTATAGGAAGTCGGTGGGGTCGGCAGTGCCGTCGTAGCACGTGGGCAAGTCAGGCTTGAACTTGCCTGGCCAGATGATGTTGTGCAGCTCCGGGGTGAACACGCGGCACCCTGTTGTGGTTACGGAAGCCCGTCGGGGTGGTGGAGCCTGGTCATGGTGCTCGCGCACCGCCACCATCACAGGCGGCGCACGGTCTTGACATGGAGGCACCGGAAGCGCACGTGCATCTTCTTGGGGCCGCTGCGCCACTTGGCAGCTCGCTTCTTCAGGCGCCGGCGCCTGACGCTGTGGGTTGCACCGTGGTGCCGCCCACCTCGACTCGACGATGGCGCCCTGGACTGGAGGTGGTGGAGGCGCCCCGTGAGCCACATCGCCCGCAGTAGGCGGCTACTGGGGCAGTGAGCGGGCCAGCGCCGTAGAGTCTCCGGCGGCGCTGACGAGTTCGGCGATGCGCTCGAGCACTCCTTGTAGAAGTCGTCGACTGGGCGGTAGCAAAGGAGCTACCACGCCATTCGTAGACTAGCCTGCGCGTTCGCCGGGCCGTGGCGCGCGTGGGAGGACAAAGTGGTGGGAGTCAGCGACGGAGTGGCAGTGCGCCCGTCGTGGTGCACGGAGGGGTGCAGCAATGAAGCTTGGTGCTCGTGGCCAGCAGGGCCCATTGCGGCGTTGGCTGCTGGTGACGGAGGACGGCGAGGACAGCCGTCGCCCGCCGGTTCCGTCTGAGCGGCACGGGCGGCAACCGCGGCCCAGCGCTTAGCGCGAGCCCGACGTGCATCAGCCATGGAAGTGTCGGAGCAACGGTGGATCGATCGATGGAAGAGAAGATCTGACGCACCCCTACCTGGCGCTCCAAATGTCAGATTTCGGGTTCTGCAAACCCTTGAGAGGTTCGAACTCTGGGGTGCATGCGGAGATCTCAACCTACCCAGCCTGCCTACTCGCGATCCTCACAGCCTAGCGTGTCGAGCTCAAAGGAACAGAGAGACACAATAGTTTTATCCTCGTTTGGGCCACCTTGCGCTGTAATACCCTACTCCAGCTTTGTGGTGGATTGCCTCAAGGGGCTGAGGATGAACTAGTACAGTGAATGAACAGGCTCAGGAGGTGAGGTGTTCTTGAGCTCAAGAGAGCTGGTGAAGGAGGAATGGCTTCGCTCTGTTCGTCCCTCCCTTCTATGGTGGTGGCTAAGTCCTCATTATAGTGGCCTTGGTCCTCTTCGCAAATGTTGGCGGGAAGGGATCCCACAACGGCCAGATTTGAAAGGGGACAAGAAGTACATCCTATCCTGAGTAAAGTGGTCTTCGCCTGCAAAATCCTCTGGTCGTGACACTGCTGTGGGCTCGGCAATGACCTCATCCTGGCGGTCTTGGTCTTGTTGCACGAGAATGGAAACCTTTGGCTGGTTCCCTGGGACTCCACGCCTACTGCTTGCCTCCTTTGCACCAAAGAGGAAACTGGTACTCAGCGCCTGCCTGGCGCCCATTTGGCCTTGGTCGTCATGGCTCACGTCAGCTGAGCCTCGTGAGGTGCACCTTGCATAGAAGTCTCTGCTCCTCGGGAGCCAGCCTGAGCAGGCCGATCCCCTTAGAGGTATTGGCCTCATCCGCCTCGCAAGGCTTGGCCCCTCGCTAGGGTATTGTGTTGTTGATGCCGAAGCTGGGCCATACCAGGCCGTCGATGGAGCCACGCAGTGGGCCGTAGGTAGGCAAGTCTGGGTATGGTGTTCCCAGAGAGGTAATCGAGCACCACCTTGCTGTCTGCGCACATGCTAGACATATTAAACAGAAAGTCAGGAAGCAGGCCTTGGAGAGGTAACATTTTATTGCAGAAGAGATCAAGAAACTTGAGGCAGCTAGTTTGGTCAGAGGAGTGCTACGTCCCACTTGGCTAGCAAACCCAGTGGTGGTCCGGAAGGCAAACGGGAAGTGGAGGTTGTGTATTGATTTCACAGATCACAACAAGGCTTGCCCTAAGGACCCATTTCCCTTGTCACGTATTGATCAGATTGTGGATTCCACTTCAGGCTGTGATATTCTCTCATTTCTGGATGCATATTCTGGATATCACCAGATCTTCATGTCCAAAGAAGATGAAGAAAAGACCTCGTTCATCACTCCATGTGGTACATACTGCTTTGTCCGCATGCCATTCGGATTAAAGAGTGTTGGGTCTATGTTTGCAAGGGCAGTCCAGATTGGTTTTGAACCTCAGCTACACAGAAACATTGAAGCTTATATGGATGACATTGTGGTCAAAACCAAGGACGGAGCAACTCTTATCCAGGATTTGGAGGAGACATTTGCAAATATGTGCAAGATCAACTTGAAGCTCAATCAGGAGAAGTGTGTATTTGGTGTTCCCTCCGGCAAGCTGCTTGGGGTACTTTGTGTCCCATAGGGGGGATCGAAGCTAATCCCGACAAGATCGAGGCCATTGAGCAGATCCAAGCGCCAAGGACAGTTAAAGATGTGAGGCGGCTGACGGGATGTGTTAACGTGCTAAGCAGATTCATCTCCAAGTCTGCAGAGCGTGCCCTGCCGTTCTTAAAAATGTTGAAGAAGGCAGGTCCTATGAAGTGGACCCCGGAAGCAAATGCAGCTTTGCAAGAGTTGAATGCCTACCTGTCTTTTGTGCCTACCTTGGTTGCTCCCAAACCCCAGGAGCCGCTGCTGCTATACTTGGCGGCAACCAACCAAGTGGTTAGTGCAGCCTTGGAAGCACAACGAGAAGTGAATGAGGAAGAGAGTGAGTAGAGACCGGCAGAGTTAGACAAGGATCAGGACAGCAGTGATCACGACAACGAGGGCAACCCCAAGGACGTGGCGAGGAAGAAAGTGGTACAATGCCCAATGTACTTCATCAGCTCCTTGTTATAGGGGACTAGATCGAGGTACCCTAGCGTGCAAAAGTTGATTTTTGGTCTCATCATGGCCTCAAGGAAACTGCACCACTACTTCCAAGCCCATGAGATCAGGGTTGTCACTCATTTCCCGTTGCAACGAATACTCCAAAACCCTGAGGCTACCGGCAGAATAGTGCAGTGGGCTTTGGAGCTATCAGCTTTGGTTTGAAGTTTGAAAGCACATCAACTATCTAGAGCAGGGCGTTGGCAGAGTTTATTGTATAATGGACGCCAACCCCTGATGAGGAAGTGACAGAGACATCTATCCCTGGCAAGGAGTCTCCCCAAGAATGGATTATATATTTTGATGGTGCTTTTTCCCTGTAAGGTGCAGGAGCTGGCGTGCTTCTTGTCTCCCCCTCTGGGGAGCACTTGAACATCGTCCAAATGCATTTTGCCCGGGAAGAAGCAACCAACAATACAACAGAGAATGAAGGGTTCCTTGCCGGGCTTAGGATTGCAGCTGAATTGGGAATTAAGAAGCTGATCATTCGAGGAGATTCACAGCTTGTGGTGAGACAAGTCAACAAGGATTACCAAAGTCCATTGATGGAGGCATACGTCAAGGAAGTGAGAAGATTGGAGGAGCACTTTGACGGATTGCAAACAAAGCATGTACGCCATGCGGGAAATAGCATAGCTGATCATCTTTCAAAGTGTGTTGCACAAAACCTTCCTGTTGAACCACGAACTTTTGTTCTCCGTCTTACTCAACCCTCCGTATCCCCAGCAGCAATGGCCCGGAAAAGGAGAAAGTTGTACACCGGTAAGCCTCTCCCGGTAGAGCCGTCTCCTCTCGGCAGAGACCCTGTCGGAAACAACTCCTCGTAGCCTGCCAGACCACCCCCTCCAGCCGGGCCCATGGACCCAGCATACTAGACTGGTGCTCCTGCAGCAAAGGAGGTGCCATTAGTCCTCATTGCCGAGCCCCAGGCTCCAACTTGGGCAAGGCACATTGTCCGCTTCCTCTAGACCGGAGAGCTTCCCGGTGACCAAGGCGAAGCTAAAAAAGTAGCCCGGAGGGCCAGTATGTATCAGTTTGTCGATGACACTCTGTACAGAAGGAGGCCCAACAGTGTGAAGTTGAAGTGCGCCTGCCGGGAGGAAAGAAAGGAACTGCTGGCTGAGATACAAAAAGGAATGTGCGGCTCCCACATTGGATCAAGGGCATTAGTTGGGAAAGCATTCTGGCAAGAATTCTATTGTCCCACAACCCTCCAAGATGCGGTCGAGCTAGTCACTAAGTGTGAAGCCTGCCAGTTCCATTCCAAGAAAACCCACCTGCCTGCCCAAGCTCTTCACACAATCCCTCTATCATGGCCATTTTCGGTCTGGGGGCTCGATATCCTCGGCCCCATCCCCCGAGCAATCGGGGGCTTTGAATTCTTGTTCGTTGCCATCGACAAGTTTACAAAGTGGCTGGAAGTGACTGCCGTGAGAAAGGTGACTGCCTAGACAACTATCAAGTTCTTGAAAGATCTGGTTTGTCATTTTGGAGTTCCAGCAAGGATCATCACCGACAACGGCATCTAGTTCATGAGCCACGCCTTCATGCAATATGTTCATGCCCTCGGATGCAAGATCTCATTCGCCTCTATGGCACACCCTCGGAGCAATGGACAAGCTGAGAGGGCGAGTGCTGAAGTGCTACATGGACTCAAGACAAGAACCTATGATACGCTGCATAAGCACGGTAGGCGGTGGACCGAGGAGTTGCCGATTGTTCGCTGGTCCATCAGAACGACACCAAACCGAGCTATCGGGCAGACTCCCTTCTCCCTTGTCTACGGGGCATAAGCAGTTATCCACTCGGAACTCATTTACGGGTCACCTCGAGTGCTTGCCTATGATGAAGTAGTGCAAGATCAACACCAGCATGATGACGCTATGCTACTCGAGGATAACCGTCTCCGGGCTGCTACGCATGCTGCACGCTATCAGAAAGCCCTACGTCGCTATCATAGCTGCAGGGTTCGTGCCCGGTGTTTTGAGGAAGGTGACCTGTCCTTAGGCGTGTTCAGTCAGCCAAGGGTACAAACAAGCTTTCACCAAAGTGGGAAGGCCCTTACCAGGTAGTGCGAGTCACCAGACCTGGCGCAGTCGACCGGAGATTACACTCAGTTGCAGAACTCATGGAATATTGAGGATCTCCGCAAGTTCTACCCATAAGGTGCGAGGCTGTGGGCCCCTGCCCGGCAGCCACCTATTTGTACAAGCCTTGCCTCAGCTGCATGTAACCCCTTGTTCAAAGCCGGGGCGATGACCTCGTGCAAGAGAAAATAAGGAAGCATTGTAGGGGGCCCCCAATCTAGACTGCAGCATGCATGAGCATTCCAAGCTCACTGCATAAGCATTTCATGAGCATCTGCATATGCATATAGATAGGGTCGCATCCTGCATTCGTTCTCATCTGCATGAAGCTGCAGGTTCTTGCCGTGAACTTTGGTTTGACAAGGACCTGAGAAGATTGCCCAACACTGCGATCCCCGGCAAACCAAACACATAAGTTCTACCTCTTGTCCATTCATGTTCTGTAAGCTATAACTTATGCATTAGAAATCCTCGCCACACTTTTTAGACTTAGGTGTCCTATCCCTAACTCGAACGTCGGAATGCTCGCAGTGGTCTTTGGTAAAAGGAAGTTGGCGGGGGGCAGGTCCCTTTTTCTGTAACCCGGCAGATGTGGCTCTCCGGTAGACAAAAATGGCGCCGATGAGATGGCCTATCGGGGAAAACTCCTTTATTTACATTAAAGATGCATCTCACCTCTTCATGGACATATAGATGCACGGGTTCCCGACAAGGTTCATCTTGTTCATTAACATGTTGATACAAGTACAAGCATTATAGAACACAAACATGCACTCGAGAGATTACACTATTTGAATTAAAATTTGGCAAGTGCCTACAGATTTAAGATTGAAAAAAGATAAGTGCCCTATAAACTCCTCTCCCTGTTCCTTCTCCCCCAGGAAGCACAGAGAGAAGAAAAGGGGCGGGAGCAACACCCAAGCAGGAGTCCACCCCCATCTCGTCCAGGCCTATCGGATGCAAGGCCTGACAAGATTGGGAGTAGCGAGGCTGCGAAGGAGGAGGGCGACCGGAGTAGCCCATCGGCACCCTTGATCACCACCACCAGGGCCCGCCAGAAGCCCCAGCTCGAGCGACAATGGAGTCATCCACCAAAGCTCAGCTGGAAGACTGCCGAAGGAGGCGAAGGCACCAAGAGAACAGCCCCCTCCCCGACAACCAAGAGGCCGGCGATTACGATTCTGGGGAGGAGGGGAGGAACGGGAAGACGAGGCAGGAGGTCGCCAGGACAAGACGAATGCGTCTGTGCAGTCGTGCTCCGTCCCGACGACCTGCCTCCTGCCTTCTCCGTCTTCCCTAGCTTCATCTTCATCAACACCTCTCCAGGGAAGCGACCAAGACGTCCAAGGGGCTTGAGGCGCGCTGCTCCCCTCCTTGGCGGACAGGAAGGCGCACCTCTCGTTGACAACAACCCAAGTTCCAAGGAGAGGGAATATATAGGGATTTCCAACGATCCCAAGCCCTTCACCTCAGACTTGGACCAAGGTCACTCCCAAGGAGCTAGCACCATTACTCGGCATCATCAACCCAAAACTCAGACCAAGGGGCCATCCCCGGGCTCTCCCTTCCAGCATACCAAAGACGAAGCAAGGCAGAGGAGAAGAAGAATGCAGATGGATGCCTCCACTCCTCCCCGCTCTTCCTTTTATAGGCAAGTGGGGGGCTGGAGGTTGGTACCACGACGGGTGACCACCGTCCTCCTCCACCAATTCAAGGTGACCGGGCCCTCGCCATTACACTCTCTCGCACCACGCGCCTATGTTACCTACCCCACGCGATGCATGAGGCATACATGGCCAAGGATAAGGGCGTGGTGGGAAAAGTGAATTGGCAGTTTCCACCCCGTGCGTTAAAGTCTTTCACGAGCCATTACTTGAGAGGCCCTACCACTATTGGCTTTACACAACATGCAGGGAAACCAGAAACTGGCCCGAAATCAAGACTAATGAAGAATCAAAGAAGATCTCAAGAGGCCAGCCTCTTCAGCAACTCTGCATGTGCACTTATTAGGCCCTACCCCAACGACGCTCGGTAGCGTGTTCGGGACAGTCCCGGGGGCTTCTGTCAGTACAACAAACCCTGGGTCTGTTGCCCTGACTGTGCACATGCATGGGATCAAGAATGAAGCACCAACCCAAGAAACAGGCCGCCTCTTTCGAAAGAAGGAGGTGCGCCTATTCCACCGGTGACCTCTGTCCATCCAGAGGCACCGGATAGTTTGCTGGAAGCGCTGTGAGGCGCTTCCATTGTTGAGGAACACCGTATCCTTATGGGTACGGTGGTTGAGAGGATCCAGTCCGTGAAGAGCGGACTGACCGAAGCCTGCAAAAGCCTTCTAAAAGGCTTTGTGGTAAGCAACACAATTATAAAAAGAATGTCACAGTATAGATAGTAGCCCCTGATACTCTGTTCGGTGTTCAGAAAGAAAAGCCGAACAGAGGATCAAATAATTTTTGCAGGAGACTAACCTAACATGTGTATGTGAACAAGCAGGTGCCACTGCTGGCTGCGACCTCTCATACTGTTGAGGTCTCCGGACTGAAGCAGAGTCTGGAGTGGACTGAGGAGGAACTCAGCCGTGTGAAGAAGCAGCTGGAAGGTAGTCAAGGTATGCAATAACCTTGTATATATTCGGGAAGGATGAATGATTTGTGCTGACTAAAGTGCCATTTTATTTATTAGGAGCGGCGACCGAGGTGGAGACCCTCAAGAAGGCGTTGGCCGAGGCCGAGGAGAAAGCGGCGACTGAGGTGGAGACCCTCAAGAAGGCGCAGGCCGAGGCCGAGGAGAAAGCGGCCAAGGAAAAGGCCACCCGTGAAAAGCACGAGGCCAGGGTCAGTGAGGTCTAGTAGGAGCTTCAGGACGCCGTGAAGAAATGCGAGTCCTTGGAGCACAACCTTGCGGATCAAGAGTCCGAACTTGACAAGGGCCGCCAAAACGCACACAATGCCCGAGTTGAAGCCCAAGGCGCCCTCCAGGAAATCCAGGAGGCCAGAAAAATCATGGCGGGTAAGGCCTTTATTATGTAGAGAAAATATGTGAAGAAAAGGTTCCTATTACTGACCCAGATTTGGAGTTCTCCAGGGGCGTTTGCGGATCTGCCGCATAGCATTTCAGACGCTGCGGAATTCTTCCGAGCCGAAGAGGGGAGCTCTACGGAGAAGCTATTTTGGTCGCAATACCTTGCGCCAGAATATCCGGTGCCCTTTATCAGCTAAAATAGATGGTCGAACTGCATCGGGTGGTCGAACTAGCCATGAAGGATTTAATAATCCGGCTATGGCCTGCTAAAGCTATGCCTAGCAGCTACTTCAGGCTCGTGAAGCGGCTGGCCAATGCCTTCCCTCGGCTTGATGCCATCAAGCGGTCGGTCTGCATCGAAGGCGCGCGCATGGCCTTTGCCTGAGTCAAGATGCACTGGATGAAGATGGACGCCATGAAGGTTACGACCGAGGGACCGCCCGCGGGCAAGGAGCACCGCACGCCCGAGCTGTATTTTGACAGTGTCCTAGACGGGTCCCGCCTTGTGGCAGAGCAGTGTGCTAAGGATGTTAAATTTTAATGAATATATTCATGTTATCTTGTCCTGTACTATGAAACAAGATCGTTATGTAATATAATGCTTGTTATTTAAAATTTTACCTGTTGTGCGGCCGTATTGTCAAATCTGAGAGTTGGCCAGTCGTCGGCTTCCGCCCCCACATAGGTAGTACGGGGGTGTTCGGGATAAATCTAAACATTCTTTACTCCAAAGTTTGGTCCTTTAAAGGAGGTGTTTAGCGCAACGAACCAGGCAATCAGACTATATGGCTTTATCACCCTCACTAGCCATACGAGTTTGACAATAAAAATTTAGGCGCAACCCCTAGTATTCGTAAGTCCAAACTTGGGATGCTATGAACACCTGATCAGATAAAACCGATTCATCGCATAATGCGGAAAAAATCGCAAAATATTTGAAACCTCTCGAACAGTTGACCGGCTCACGCCGCATCATGACAGTCAGTTTTCGGCTTTCTCTATTGAGGTGGTCTTCTGGATGAACCATGACACAATCGTAGTAGTTCTCCCTTTACTACCCTAGCCGATATAGCGGAACGTAAGGTAGTAAGAACAGGAGCCGGACAACCCAACTATTGACCAAAGACATGATTCAGAGCCAATGCATATAATGCTATACGTTCGGGGTGCCGAACTATACTGTAAAAAAGTGTTCGGAATTTGTTGTTCTATTATGGGGGGGGGGGGGTAATGAAGCCCTGGCCAATTAAGGCGAACCAAAGTGTACGGGGGCAACTGATAACAATAAAAAAGTAAAATGAAGCAATAGGCTAATGCCGCAGAGTTTGGGCCGCAAACTATTTTCCATTATATTTTAATTATTACGTCAAAGCATATTTGTACAAGTAGTGCGATAAGCAACAGGGCTATTTAACATGCCACAACCAAGGGAGAGCTGCATGCGGGTTCTTAAAAACAGGCATAATGATTGTTTAAAGAGGCCACCTGGAAATTCCCTTATACGTCAATGCTTCTTGCGGTCTTGGTGTATCCGTCCCTTAATAGGTCCGATAATTAGGTCACCTGGAAAAGCCTGGGAAAAAAGGAAACCTGAAAAGAAAAAAGAAAAACTGAAATTATGTGGGTCCAGGATAGGTTGAGCCATATTGTGGACCACGATCTAGCTGTGCCTCCTTCTATGCCCATGGTATTTTGAGTGCGTAGTTATGTACGCGTGGTACGAATGCCGCCATTTGGTCGGGACTGGGATGGAGGCCGAATTGCTAGTAGAGCTCTTGACGAGCTGGACTGTCCTGTTGCAGAGTAGTTCGGACTCGTTTGACAGTGTCTGGGAGTTTGGCCGCCGAATTAAGGTTCTGCCTGAAAAGGCCGATCTGTGCTTCTGCTGCAAGGGCAGCGGTGCGCTCCTCGGTACGTGATACGTCTCCGTCGTATCTATAGTTTTTGATTGTTCCATGCCAATATTCTACAACTTTCATATACTATTGGCAACTTTTTATACTAATTTTGGGACTAACATATTGATCCAGTGCCAGTTCCTGTTTGTTGCATGTTTTATGTTTCGCAGAAAAATCAACACAAGACGGTGCCCGAGGGGGGCACGAGGCAGGGGGCGCGCCCCTGACCCTCATGGGCACCCCGAAAGGAGGTTGCTGCTCTTCTTTTGCCGCAAGAAAGCTATTTTTGGAGAATAATCTGGGGAAGGTTTCAATCCAATTGGAGTTACGGATCTCCGGATATATAAGAAATGGTAAAAGGGCAGAATCCAGAACGCAGAAACAGGGAGAGACAGAGAGACAGATCCAATCTCGGAAGGGCTCTCGCCCCTCCCACGCCATGGAGACCATGGACCAGAGGGGAAACCCTTCTCCCATCTAGTGAGAAGGTCAAGGAAGAAGAAGAAGAAGAAGGGGGGCTCTCTCTCCCCCTCGCTTCCGGTGGTGCTGGATGCCGCCGGGGGCCATCATCATCACCGCGATCTACACACACACCTCCGCCATATTCACCAACATAGCCATCACCTTCCCCCTTCTATTTTCCGCGGTCCACTCTCCCGCAACCCGCTGTGCCCTCTACTTGAACATGGTGCTTTATGCTTCATATTATTATCCAATGATGTGTTGCCATCCTATGATGTGTGAGTAGATTTTCGTTGTCCTATCGGTGATTGGTGAATTTCTATGATTGGTTTAATTTGCTTGTGGTTATGTTGCTGTCCTATGGTGCTCTCCGTGTCGCGCAAGCGTGAGGGATTCCCGTTGTAGGGTGTTGCAATATGTTCATGATTCACTTATAGTGGGCTGCTTGAGTGATAGAAGCATAACCCCGAGTAAGGGGGTTGTGGCGTTTGGGATAAAGGGGACTTGATGCTTTAATGCTATGGTTGGGTTTTACCTTAATGATCTTTAGTAGTTGCAGATGCTTGCTAGAGTTCCAATTATAAGTGCATATGATCCAAGAAGAGAAAGTATGTTAGCTTATGCCTCTCCCGCATAAAACTTGCAATCGGTCTAGTAGAGTAGTCAATTGCTTAGGGACTATTCCACAACTCCTACCACCACTTTTCCACACTCTCTATATTTACTTTATTGCTTCTTTATCTAAACAGCCCCTAGTTTATATTTATGTGCTCTTTATTATCTTGCAATCCTATCCAACAAACACCTACAAAGTCCTTCTAGTTTCATACTTGTTTTAGGTAAAGCGAACGTCAAGCGTGCGTAGAGTTGTATCGGTGGTCGATAGAACTTGAGGGAATATTTGTTCTACCTTTAGCTCCTCGTTGGGTTCGACACTCTTACTTATCGAAAGAGGCTACAATTCATCCCCTATACTTGTGGGTTATCAAGACCTTTTTCTGGCGCCTTGCCGAGGAGTCATAGCTTGGGGTGAATATTCTCGTGTGTGCTTGTTTGCTTTATCACTAAGTAATTTTTATTTGTTGTTCTTAGTTGTTTTCTATCTTTAGTTATGGATATGGAACACGAAATACCAAAAAAATTAGGTGTACTTTCTACTCATGGAGATGGGGAACCTCCTAAAACCCTCGATGATGGTTATGTGAAGAATATTATGTACTACTTTGATAATCCTGAGAAAACCCCACTCAATTATGTTACGGGAGACACGTTGGATCAACGTGAATACTTTAGGGATTATCGTTTGACACAAAAAGGGAAACTATTATGGGATCAAATTCATATGTTGCATTGGTATGCTCGTCAACTATGCTTGAGATATGATTATACTTGTTGCCCTAGGATGAAGGATCCACACCTTCCCTTTTCATGCAAATTCATTGATGATAAAACCTTGGCTTCTTATGCTAATGGTATATATGATTACTATGATGTGAACAAATAGAAGAATTTGTTGCTTTTATGGGTGCTTATGAAATTGAATGTTTGTTTAAAGAGTGTGAAAATCTTGATGATGCTATTTATAGACCTGAAATTTTTGCTATACTTAAATATTGTTATGATAATTATGAATACAATTCCGATATTGATGCATTTATTGAAAAAGTCTCCGCTGTCCAAGAAGAGGCTAATATTTTGCAGGAGTCTATGGAAGAAGAAATTGATGAAACTGTGAGCTCATTGGATGAAAAAGATGATGAGAAGAGTGAAGAACAAAAGGAGGAAGAGTGGATTAGATACCCGTGCCCACCTTCTAATGAGAGTAACTCTTCAACTCATACATTGTTTAATACCCCTTCGTGCTTACCGAAGGATGAGTGCTATGATGATTGTTATGATCCCGTTGATTCTCTTGAAATATCCCTTTTTGATGATGCTTGCTATGCTTGTGGACAAGATGCCAATATGAATTATGCTTATAGAGATGAACTTGATATAGATCCTTATGTTAAACATGAACTTGTTGCTATTGCACCCACACATGATAGTCCTATTATCTTTTTGAATTCTCCAAACTACACTATATCGGAGAAGTTTGGTGCTAATTAAGGATTATATTGATGGGTTGCCTTTTACCATTGCACAAGATAATTTTGATGAATAGAATATGCATGTGCTTGCTGCTCCTACTTGCAATTATTATGAGAGAGGAACTATATCTCCACCTCTCTATGCTTCCAATATGATAAAATTGCAAGAAACTGCTTATACTATGCATTGGCCTTTATTATGTGTGCATGAAAATTGTTCTTTTATGACATGCCGATGCTTAGGAAGAGAGTTAGACTTCGTTGTTGCATGATATATGTTACTTTGGGCTCACTACTAAATTACAAATCATTGTTAATTAAAATTGGCTTTGATATACCTTGGGATCCGGGTGGATCCATTACTTGAGCACTATATGCCTAGCTTAATGGTGTTAAAGAAAGCGCTGCCAGGGAGACAACCCAAAGTTTTAGAGAGTCATTTATTTATGTTGTGAGCTTTCACATAGTCTAAAAACAAAAAAATAAAGAGGGGAACCCAAAACTTTTCAAAAAGGAAAGTGAAAGTGAGAAAGACAAGCATTGTTGAAGTGGTGGAGCTCCTTGAACTTTGTTCATGCTCACGGAAATGTTGTGAATCTTAATTACAGAAACTTTTCATAAAAAATAATTATCCCCTTGTATAATTCCGTTGTATTATAAAAATAATGTGCCAAGTTTTGCCTTTAGGATGTTTACAATGCTTGTTGGTTTGTGCGGTGCAGGACAGAAACTTTGGCTGTAGTGCGCGATTTTACATTTTTTTATAGCAATGTCAAACGGTTCTGAAACTTTTTGCACTGTGTTTCTATACAAATTGTTTATTTTTCCTAATTTTGGTAGAATTTTTGGGGTACCAGAATTATGGTGAATGTTCAGATTGCTACAGACTGTTCTGTTTTTGACAGATTCTGTTTTTTATGCATAGTTTGCTTGTTTTGATGAAACTATCAATTTCTATCAGTGGATTAAGCCATGGAAAAGTTATATTACAGTAGATCCAATGAAAAAGCAAAATATGAATTGGTTTGCAACAGTACCTAGAGTAGTGATTTGCTTTATTATACTAACGGATCTTACCGAGTTTTCTGTTGAAGTTTTGTGTGGATGAAGTGTTTGATCGAGAAGGTATCGATATTAGGAAAAGGAGGAGAGGCAAGAGCTCAAGATTGGGGATGCCCCGTAAGGCATCCCCTCTTTCTTCAACAAGTATCGGTATGTTTTCGGATTCGTTTCATTCATGCGATATGTGCAAATCTTGGAGCGTCTTTTGCATTTAGTTTTCACTTTTCTTTTATGCGCCATGCTGGTATGAGATAGTCCATGGTTTATTTATAGAATGCTCTTTGCACTTCACTTAAATCTTTTGAGTAAGGCTTTATAGAATGCTTCATGTGCTTCGCTTATATCATTTGAAGTTTGGATTGCATGTTTCTCTTCACATAGAAAACCGCCATTTGTAGAATGCTCTTTTGCTTCACTTATATTTGTTAGAGCTTGGGCATATCTTTTGTAGGAAGAATTAAACTCCCTTGCTTCACTTATATCTATTTAGAGAGATGACAGGAATTGGTCATTCACATGGTTAGTCATAAAATCCTACATAAACTTGTAGATCACTGAATATGATATGTTTGATTCCTTGCAATAGTTTTGCAATATAAAGGTGGTGATATTAGAGTCATGCTAGTGGGTGACTGTGGATTAGTAGAAATACTTGTGTTGAGGTTTGTGATTGCCGAAGCATGCACGTATGGTGAACCGTTATGTGACGAAGTTGGAGCATGAGATATTTTTTGATTGCCATCCTTTGTGTGGAGGTCTGGGGCGCGCGATGGTTAACTCTTACCAACCTCCCCCTAGGAGTATGCGTGTAGTACTTTGTTTCGAGAGCTAATAAATTTTTGCAATAAGTATGTTAGTTCTTTATGACTAATGTTGAGTCCATGGATTATACGCACTCTCACCCTCCCATCATTGCTAGCCTCTTCGGTACCATGCATTGCCCTTTCTCACCTCGAGAGTTGGAGCAAACTTCGCCGGTGCATCCAAACCCCGTGATACGATACACTCTATCACACATAAGCCTCCTTATATCTTCCTCAAAACAGCCACCATACCTACCTATCATGGCATTTCCATAGCCATTCCGAGATATATTGCCATGCAAATTCCATCATCATCATATTCATGACTTGAGCATTCATTGTCATATTGTCTTGCATGATCGTAAGATAGATAGCATGATGTTTTCATGGCTTGTCCATTTTTTGATATCTTTGCTATGCTAGATCATGCACATCCTGGTACACCGCCGGAAGCATTCATATAGAGTCATATCTTTGTTCTAGACGAGTTGTAATATTGAGTTGTAAGTAAATAAAGTGTGATGATCATCATTATAGAGAATTGCCCCATGAAAAAAAGAGAGAGAGAGGCCAAAGAAGCCTAAATAAAGAAAGAAAAAGAAAAAAAGGAAAAAAAGAAGAAAAAAAGGAGCCATGTTACTATCGGTCTAGTAAAGTAGTCAAGTGCTTAGGGACAATTCCACAACTCCTACCACCACTTTTCCACACTCGCTATATTTACTTTATTGCTTCTTTATCTAAACATCCCCTACTTTTTATTTACGTGCTCTTTATTATCTTGCAAACCTATCCAACAACACCTACAAAGTAATTCTAGTTTCATACTTGTTTTAGGTAAAGCGAAGGTTAAGCGTGCGTAGAGTTGTATCGCTGGTTGATCGAACTTGAGGGAATATTTGTTCTACCTTTAGCTCCTCTTTGGGTTCGACACTCTTACTTATCGAAAGAGGCTACAATTGATCCCCTATACTTGTGGGTTATCAGTTTTCTGATTCGGTCCCACCGAGTTTGCAAAATTGTGCATAATGGTTAGATTTTGTGTGGAGGCTATATATACCCCTCCATCCTCTCCTCATTCGTGAGGAAAGCCATCAGAACATGCCTACACTTCCAGCATTCATTTTCTGAGAGAGAACCACCTACTCCTGTGTTGAGTCCAAGATATTCCAATCCTACCATATGAATCTTGATCTCTAGCCTTCCACAAGTTGCTTTCCACTCAAATCATCTTTCCACCAAATCCAATCCTATGAGAGAGAGAGAGAGAGAGAGTTGAGTGTTGAGGAGACTATCATTTGGAGCACAAGAGCAAGGAGTTCATCATCAACACACCATATATTACCTTTTGGAGAGTGGTGTCTCCTAGATTGGTTAGGTGTCACTTGGGAGCCTCCGTCAAGATTGTGGAGTTGAACCAAGAAGTCTGTACGGGCAAGGAAATCACCTACTTCGTGAAGATCTACCCTAGTGAGGCAAGTCCTTCGTGGGAGATGGCCATGGTGGCTTAGACAAGGTTGCTTCTTCGTGGTCCCTTCATGTGTGGAGCCTTCCGTGGACTCGCGCAACCATTACCCTTCGTGGGTTGAAGTCTCCATCAACGTGGATGTACGATAGCACCACATATCGGAACCATGCCAAAAATCTACATGTCTCCAATTGTGTTTGCACACTCCAATCCCATACCTTTACTTTCTTGCAAGTTGCATGCTTTATTTTCCGCTGCTCATATACTCTTTGCATGCTTGTTTGATATGTATTGTGAATGGTTAAACTTGTGCTTAAACTCCACCTCAACTTGAAGAACTTAAAAATTGCTAGTTTACTTGGTTGAGAGTCTATTCACCCCCCTCTAGACACCTCTTCACGATCCTTTCAATTGGTATCAGAGCTTTGGTCTCCATTGCTTTGGTTTAATCACCATTGGAGGAAGATGGATGAGTCTACGTTGGGGAGTCTTAGACATAGAGTGCCTATACTTGATGGAGAGTACTTTCATGAGTGGGAAAATGAGATGCTTGATATTTTAAATGAATATCATTTGAGCAAGTACATTGCCAATCCTTGTGCTCACCTTGTTGACCCTTTGCATGCCACTCCCGATGAGGATCTTGACATGATTCGCAATCTTAGAACTATAAATCTTATCATTAGAGGATTGCCTAGAAACTTGATTGCTAGCTTGCCTACTCTTGATTGTGCTTATACTATATGGAGATTTCTTGAGGAAAGATTTCCAAACTATTCCTTGCAAAATCTAGATGAGATTCTTCCCAAGTCAATTGCCTTGAATAAAATGAGTACTTTTGTTCCTAGGATTGATGATTGTCTGTTTGAGCTTCGTGACCTTATGCGTGCTAAAGGAGATGTTGGAATCATTAGCAATATTATCGCCAAAGCCATTAGATTTCATAAAGACGATTATTGTCATGATCATTTATCTAATGAATCACACTCTCTAGGAATTGATCCATCACATGAAGATGTTGAACATGGATACTATGATGAGGATGATGATAGTGACTATGATCTTGATGATGCAATGAGACACTTTGGTCTTATGGCTAATCTTCGTGGCTACATGGCAGCAGGAAAGGAATGGGTCCTTGATAGTAGATGTACCGGTCACATGACCGGAGATAAAGATATGTTTCGTGAGCTTGCTGAAAATGACAGCCCTCGAAAGTATGTCACTTTTGGTGATAACTCTAAGTGTACGGTGGTTGGCCTTGGTAAGGTGGCCATCTCACATAACAGCTCCATACAAAATGTTATGCTCGTTGAATCTCTTGGCTATAATTTACTTTTTGTATCTAGACTTGCTAATTTCGGTTTCAATGTCCTATTTACTAAAGTATATTGCCAAGTGTTTAGAAGAGATAATCATAAAATGGTCTTTACCGGCATACGCAGAGGTGATCTATACATTGTCGATTTCACTAAAAAGGCTTAACCTAGAACTTGCTTAATTGCTAAATCTTCCAAAGGCTGGTTATGGCATAGACGGTTAGGTTATGTGGGCATGCGAAACCTTGACAAGCTTATTAAAGGTGATCATATCCTTGGTGTTAAAGATGTCATATTTGATAAGGATAGACTTTACAGCGCTTGCCAAGAAGGAAAACAGGTTGGAGGAAGCCACCCCGTGAAAACATCTTGACCACGAGAAGATCACTCAAGCTGCTTCACATGGATCTCTTTGGTCCCAACGCCTACAAAAGTCTCGATGGAAACTCATTTGGTCTAGTTATAGTTGATGATTTTTCAAGATTTACGTGGGTGTTATTTCTCGATGATAAATCGCAGGTTCAAAAGATCTTCAAGAACTTCGCCAAGAAGGCCCAAAATCAATTTGAAGTGAAGATCAAGGAGGTTCGCAGCGACAACGAAACGGAGTTCAAGAACGCCAATGTGGACACCTTTCTTGACGAAGAAGGTATCTCACATGAGTTCTCGGCTACGTACATGCCTCAACGAAATAGAATTGTTGAGAGGAAAAACCGGACGCTCATCGAAATGGCGAGAATGATGCTTGATGAGTACAGGACGCCAAAACACTTTTGGGCTGAAGCAGTTGAGACAGCTTGTCATGCAACAAATCACTTGTATCTTCACAAGCTACTCGACAAGACAGCATACAAGCTCCTCACCGGTATCAAACCCCAAGTTGGATACTTTCGAGTATTCGGCTCAAAGTGCTACATTCTTGATAAGCATCGTCATTCTAAATTTGCTCCCAAATCTCATGAAGGTTTCCTACTTGGTTATGGCTCAAACTCTCACACTTACCGTGTCTACAACAATTTCACCTGAAAGGTTGAAGAGATGGTAGATGTGAAGTTTGATGAATCTAACAGCTCACAAGTCGAGCAATTGCCAATTGATGTAGGAGACAAAGACCCTTCAGAAGCAATCCAAGACTTTTTTATTGGCAAGATCCGTCCAACGGAGGTGAAGGAGAGTACCTCGTCCATCCAAGTGGAAGCTTCTACCTCACAACAAGGTGAACCAAGAGTTGATATGGAAGAATCCACAAGTGGGACGCACCAAGATGAAGAAAACGAGGAAGTACACCAAGATGAACCTCATCAACCTCCTTCTCCACCACGACAAGAGAACGACAACATCAACAATGAAGAAGTCTAAGAAGGAGAACAGGATGATGACGAAGATGTTCCACCCCGACCAAAACAAAATCTCTCACGAGTTCGAGCAAGAGTCTCCAAAGACCATCCTGTCGAGAAAATCTACAATGATATCCAAACCAGGAGAATCACTCGCTCTAAATCTCGTTTGGCTAACTATTGTGAACATTATTCATTCATCTCTAGCATTGAACCCATGAGGGTTGAAGAAGCATTGGAAGATCCGGATTGGATAAATGCCATGCACGAAGACTTACACAACTTTGAGAGAAACCAAGTGTGGACATTGGTCGAGAAGCCCGACAACAACCATAACATCATCGGTACCAAATGGGTGTTTCGCAACAAGCAAGATGAAGATGGAAAAGTAGTTCGCAACAAAGCACGTCTCGTCGCTCAAGGCTACACTCAAGTCGAAGGTATGTACTATGGTGAGACATATGCCCCCGTTGCTAGACTTGAGTCCATTCGCATCTTACTTGCCTACCAATCATCATGATATCACCTTGTACCAAATGGACATTAAAAGTGCTTTTCTAAATGGTGAAATTGAGGAGGAAGTTTATGTTAAACAACCTCCCGGCTTTGTTAAACCTAAGAAGCCCAATCATGTTTACAAACTTCACAAAGCTCTTTATGGTCTTAAGGAAGCTCCTAGAGCTTGGTATAAATGCTTGACCAAGTTCCTTACTGAAAAAGGCTTTGCGATCGGGAAAATTGATTCTACTCTTTTCACTAAAAGGGTTATTGGAGAATTATTTGTGTGCCAAATTTATGTTGATGATATTATATTTGGTTCAACCAACCCTCATTTTAGTGAGAAGTTTGGGAAGCTTATGTCGGAGAAGTTTGAGATGTCTATGATCAGTGAACTCAAGTTCTTTCTTGGTTTGCAAATCAAGCAAACTAAGGAAGGTACGTTTGTCTCTCAAACAAAGTACACCAAGGACTTGTTCAAGAAGTTCAATATGCAAGAATGCAAAGGTATGAGTACACCCATGCCTACTAGTGGACATCTTGACTTGACTAAAGATGGTGAACCCGTTGATCAAAAAGTTTACCACTCTATGATTGGTTCATTGTTATATCTATGTGCCACCCATCCCGATATCATGCTAAGTGTGTGCATGTGCGCACGATATCAAGCGGCCCCTAAAGAATGTCATCTTAAGGCTGTGAAAAGGATAGTGAGATACTTAATACATACAACAAATTTTGGCATTTGGTATCCAAAGAGGTCTTCTTTTGATATTGTTGGCTACTCCGACTCGGACTATGCCGGTGACAAGGTTGATAGAAAGTCCACTTCGGGTACTTGTCAATTTCTTGGTAGATCTCTTGTGTCTTGGTCCTCCAAGAAACAAAACTCGGTATCCTTATCCACCGCCGAAGCGGAATACATTGCCACCGGTTCATGTTGTGATCAATTACTTTGGATGACCCAAACTCTTAAAGATTATGTGATATATGTAAAACATGTTCCATTGCTTTGTGACAATGAAAGTGCTATTAAGATTGCTCACAATCCCATGCAACATTCTCGAACTAAGAATATTGAAGTTCGTCATCATTTCATTCGAGATCATGTTGCTAAGGGTGATATCAACCTTAAGCATGTTCGTACCAACAAGCAATTAGAGAATATATTCACTAAACCACTTGATGAGAAAGTGTTTTGCAGGTTGAGAGGTGAATTGAACATCATTGATGCTTCAAACTTGGGGTAGGAACTCCATTTGGATACATGCAAGACATGAGCCTATGACTAATCCTTGATATTTCTCTTATGATGATAATCATATATCTTGGATATATTTGCACCCTTGTAGGTACTTGGATGAATCTAAATCCATGAGATTGCAACTCACTCACATATTTAGCAATCTCTACATCACCAAGTCCCAACAATACGGTGGTTGAAGACAAGGAAGCATGAAACTCTTCAAACATATCCTTTGACAATTTGTATATATCAAATTTCTTTTGGTATCAAATTTCATGATTATCACTTTGGATACACAAGTGCTATTCCTTGCAAAATTAATTCATGTAGGCAGATGAACTCCAACTACAAGTGGTGCCCCCAATGAACTACATCAACCTTGAGCATCCTGCACAAGTTCATATACATGATCAAGATCAACACCACCACCCAAGGTTGGTTATTCCATCTTAGAAGCTTTACCACAAGTCATGGGTCAAAGCAACTCAACAAGATGTGAACACATCAAAATGCTTAAACGAAAAATGGCAACCCCATTTTGAGCTTAAACAATGAGTATCACCTATGATCAAGTGTCTTCACTTGACTCCTAAGTCAATATACTCTAACATAGGTGACTTTGTCGCCGACCAATTCTAGATGAAGTTCTCTAGTGTTTCTCTTTGTTCTTGCATTTATCTCATGCATATTTGTTTCCCTTTTCAAAAAAAACTTCATCTACATTTCTCTTCTTTTATTTCTGTTCTGCATTTCCTGCATCCAATTCATTGCAAATCCTTTAGTTAATTCCCTGCAAATCTTTGTGAGATCTTATTTGCTTAAGTGAGCTGAGGTGATAAGTGCTCTTTCTCTGTAATGAACTCGGACACACCGATTTGCCTCTTTCGGTCAAACCGAATTATCTCGATGCCTCTGAAGAAAACAACTCGATGTTACCGATTTCACATGCTGAGGAGACACTGTGTCATTTGCATCCTGCACATTTTGTTCCAGCTCTACTCAATGATTCTTTTCCTCTACCAGCACCCTATTTTCCCTGCTAGTTTGCTATGTGACTCAAGGACCAAACCTATTTTCAATCACACTCCAGAAGATCCCTTCTTGGAAATTGATGTCAAAGGGGGAGACAGAGCTCACATCAAAGCTTAATCATATCAAAAAGGGAAAGATAGATAACTAATCACATCAAAGAGAGACCCCAGTTGCTTGGTATTCAAATAGGAGAGAAGTCATGTCTTTAGAGGGGAAAGACATGTTCATGTTGTTTGTGTGTTTGCTTTGGTCTGATTTTCTATTCCTTATCTTCTCCCAGTATCCCATATAAGATTCAGGGGGAGCAAGACATCTAAGGGAAGAAATCTTAGAATTCATTGCATATCTTTACCTTTGGGACATGTCTACACTCAAATAGAGTACCTAGTACTCACTCTCTACATGTCATCCCAATCTTGATACTCTTGTGGTTTGCTGCTCTTGCTCTGTTTAGTAGATGTTTCTGTGTTGTCTAAGCTTGTTTACTCAGGTTCATCTCTTCCAAAGCTAGCTCAAGACCACAAGGTAAGTATATGCATCATACTCATGTGCATGAGGATCTCTTACTGATGTACATATTGTTTGCAAGAAGGACACATGAGCATGAAGGTACATTTCCTATATTCACACCATTTGCTCTGATGCATATAGCCAAGATACATGTAACTCATTGCTTGCTCTGTCATGATTATGCACTCACATGATCTTATGTTCCATATTTACATGATTGCATACATGTAGGGGGAGCCTATGCATGTTACATGTCCTTCCAAAGCTTTACCTGCCTTTCTCTATATCTTTATCTAAAGCTTTGATGTATGTTATCATCAATTATCAAAAAGGGGGAGATTTTTTTGCGGGGACAAAAAGGGGGAGATTGAAAGCACAAGTGCTCCCAGGGTGATTTTGGTAATTAATGTTAACATATCTCTTGTTGGACTAATAATTTTATCTAGTGTATTTCAGATAAGTCCAAGAGTGGAGTGGCATGGACAAGAGGATGTGGAACCCCTTCAAGATGCTAAAGACAAAGGATTAGCTCAAGCTCAAAGCTCAGGACTCTACATTTTCAATTTCAGTGATCCAAGATCACATTGAGTCCATAGGAAAGCCAATACTATTAAAAGGGGATGAGGTGTTGCTTAATGGCTTGCTTGCTCAAAGTGCTTAATGATATGCTCCAAAGCCCTCAACCACTTTCTCATATTCAGATATGCCTCAAACCAAAAGTCAAACTCGGCCCCACCGATTTGATCTATCCCGCGCCACCGAGTTCATTTGACATAGCCACTGCCACAAACCCTAATCAATTCGGTCTCACCGATGGGATCCCGGTCTCACCGAGATGGGCTTGCAAACTCTTTGTTGCCCATTGCAATAATTTCGGTCTCATCGAGAGGATGTAATCGGTCCCACTGAGTTTGCTTGACCAACTCTCTGTTTTGCTTATTACCAAAGTCGGTCCCACCGAGTTTGTGTAATCGGTCAAACCGAGATGAGGTTTTACCCTAACCCTTGCACATCGGCCCTACCGAGTTGATAATATCGGTCCCACCGAAATGCCTAACGGTCACATTATGAACTAAATCGGCCTGACCGAGTTTTTTGATTTGGTCCCACCGAGTTTGGTAAATTGTGTGTAATGGTTAGATTTTGTGTGGAGGCTATATATACCCCTCCACCCTCTCCTCATTCGTGAGGAAAGCCATCAGAACATGCCTACACTTCCAGCATTCATTTTCTGAGAGAGAACCACCTACTCATGTGTTGAGGCCAAGATATTCCAATCCTACCATATGAATCTTGATCTCTAGCCTTCCCCAAGTTGCTTTCCACTCAAATCATCTTTCCACCAAATCCAATCCTATGAGAGAGAATTGAGTGTTGGGGAGACTATCATTTGAAGCACAAGAGCAAGGAGTTCATCATCAACACACCATCTATTACCTTTTGGAGAGTAGTGTCTCCTAGATTGGTTAGGTATCACTTGGGAGCCTCCGTCAAGATTGTGGAGTTGAACCAAGAAGTTTGTACGGACAAGGAGATCGCCTACTTCGTGAAGATCTACCCTAGTGAGGCAAGTCCTTCGTGGACGATGGCCATGGTGGGAGAGACAAGGTTGCTTCTTCGTGGACCCTTCGTGGGTGGAGCCCTCCATGGACTCGCGCAACCATTACCCTTCGTGGGTTGAAGTCTCCATCAACGTGGATGTACGATAGCACAACCTATCGGAACCACGCCAAAAACCTTCGTGTCTCCAATTTTGTTTGCACACTCCAATCCAATCCCTTTACTTTATTGCAAGTTGCATGCTTTACTTTCCGCTGCTCATATACTCTTTGCATGCTTGCTTGATATGTATTGTGAATGTTTAAACTTGTGCTTAAACTCCACCTCAACTTGAAGAACTTAAATATTGCTACTTTTCTTGGTTGAGAGTCTATTCACCCCCCCTCTAGACACCTCTTCTTGATCCTTTCACCACCCAACATAATTATCCATCCTTGATCCATTGACTACGAGGTTGTTTCATATTGATCTCTGATAAGTTACTTTTCCGTTGCCACTGTTATGATTGTTACAAAACTGCTACTATTACTTTTGCCACCATTACCTTTACTTCCATACTACTTGTTGACACCAGATTTTGGCACAGTCAAGAACTTATTTAAAATGGCCTTAAATGGAGAAGTGTTCTACATGAAAAAGTTTCGTATTGTCCATACGAACATCTTTGAAGTTTGGGTCATCGCCATCTGATCTCATCTCGAAGGCCGAAGTTGTGTTTGAAATACTGAGATTTTGTATTCAGAACACTATTCGGCACATTACGCCCCCAAGACTGCCTCGTATGGAAAAATGATCTACATGGATTGTCTTTGTCTCGTCGAAACGATTGATTTTTATATAAGAATCGTTCCAATCCAAGTTCATATGCAAAGTTAGAGCCATCCGAATACAGCACTATCATGAGCCAAAAGTGGCGCCCCCCACCAGACACCATGTCTGATGGGTAGCGCGAATAACAGTCTGTGTTGCACGAGCAATTTGACCCTCAAGATGAACTCTAATCAAAAAACGTTCAACATAAAAGTTGTTCATCTCATCGAAACAGTCAAGATTGCTTTTGGTCTCGTTTCCATCCGAGGTCGTTTACCACCTCAAAAGTTACCCGCAAGGTGCAGCCAGTTTAAACCGAACATTTTTGGAAAGTTCGGACAAAACCAATCCAAATTTGACTAGGGTTTTGGACGTGAATCCAAGCCTTTTCCTTGCACGGGAAGTCCAGCCGCCTCTTATATACCTGAGGGGTGATGGCCGATTGAACAACACACAATCGATCAATTCATCTACCACTTTTACCTTACCTTTATCTTTCTCCTTAACCCTAGTTCTTCTTCTTCCTCGTTCTTCGTTTGTTCTTCTTCATTGCAGGGCGGCGAACCTCGAGGCCCTAGAGGCGATCAGGTCGACCTAGGGCAACCCATAGCCGCCACACGCCCTGACGGGGTCCCTCCCGGGCGTGTGGGGTTTTGGGTGTACAAAAGCGCCCGCCGGATTGTCTTGCGTACCGCGCTTCCGGCGGGTCTCCTTCGACATGAGCTGCGGTGCATCATCCCCGGCATCGAGGGTACACGGTGACGTGTTCGTGTGTGAACACTACTTTGCTACTAAATACTTTGCTGCAGATATTAAGTCTTTCAGGTGTGGTTGAATTAACAGCTTAGCTGCTAATACTTGAGAATATTCTTTGGCTCCTCTTGTGTCGAATCAATAAATTTGGGTTTAATACTCTACCCTCAAAAATTGTTGCGATCCCCTATACTTGTGGGTTATCATGATCCAAGATCACATTGAGTCCTTAGGAAAGCCAATACTATTAAAAGGGGATGAGGATTTCATCATGACTTAGTTGCTCATGTGCTTGAAGATATTGCATCAAACCCTCAACCATTTTCTCCAAATCCTATATGTCCAAACCCTAACTTCAAAACTCAGTCCCACCGAAACTCCAACATCCGGACCCACCAAGTTGATCCTAGACAGTGCCACAGCCAAACCATAACAAATCGGTTCCACCGAGATGACGATCCACTATTGCAGGATGGTGCTAACGCGACACTATGATCGGAGACCCTTTGACAAAACTGTGTGCGATGCATTACTCACAAACAGTGATGTAGAAAAACCGTCAAAAAAGATGCAAAACGTTTGCGGTGAAGGATACATCAAACACGGTTCCGATTTTAGGTGTGTGCACGATGTGGGGCATAAGGTTCACTTCAATGAACTGTTTGTGATGAGGCAGAACACAGCCAGATGGAGGCGTGTGCGATAAAGGGCATATAGTTCACTTGGATAAACTGTTTGTGATGAGGCGGAACAACAGAAACGGGTAGCCAAATGAAGGTGTGTGCGATATACGACATACAGTTCACTTGGATGAACTGTTTGTGATTATGCAACACAAAAGAAATGGTCAGCCAGATCAAGGTGTGTGTAATATACGTCACACGGTTCACTCAGATGAACTGTTTTTTATTAGGCAATGCAACAGAAACGGTTCAACCAGATCAAGGTATGTGCAATGGAGGGCATACACTTCATTCCGATAAACTGTTTGCGTTGAGCCAACAGAACAGAAACGTTTCACATAAACAAGATGTGTGTGATACGCGGCAAACACCCAATTATTTAGGTGGCTAGTATACACACATGACATTTCCCCACACCAAAGGAAACTATTACATGCATAATTACTAGGATAAACGATCACCTGATCATCATCTACTTCTTGTGACACTTGCCACCACTGCTCTACTAGGATAAACGGAATAGCATTCTCTACTGTGAATAGTGTGCTCTATTGGGCACACAAGTATATGGATCATAGCCTTGGGCGAGCAATGTGCCTGCACGCATCGTGCTAGCTCGATATTCCTTCTATGCTAAGTTTCCATTAATTGAGGGCGTTTTATGAACACGCCACCATTTCCCACCATTTCGTCACCGTTTCCCACCATTTCGTCACCGGCTTCCCGCCGCCACCAAGCAATATTGCGTGCGACGCACGACACTCGGAGGCAACAAGCGTAGCCTATAGCACATCCACCTTTTCCAAGCATCCAACCCACCAAAGTGCCGCCTCTGCCATCAACCTCCTCGACGAGGAAAACGAGAAGGCGCCACAGCCCGTCGAGGCTGAGGTGCTCCCCGGCAACCCGATGGACGACGTTATGATGCGCGCCATCGCCAAAGTTGAGCAGACCCTTGACGCATGGCGCTTCTGCGCCATGGATCAAGATAGGCATGTCAGCACCGAGAGGCTGCAGCTCGCCACACAACATGATCGAGGCGTGCCACAGAGCAAGCTAGGCGCTTTCGCGCCGATAGGCTGCGGCTCGCCACACAGCGAGACCGTTGGAGTGCCACAAAGCGAGAGGCACGGCATGCCGCACAGCAAGAGTGGATCCTTCGGCACATGCCTGCTGTTGACGGGGCGTCGCAGCTGGGTACACGTCCCGTCAGTATCCCATTCCTCGCCAGGAGTGAGCAGAGGCCGTCTGCGCCATACTTGCACCAAAGGCCAGTCGTGCCGTACTTGCACCAGATGCCTACCACGCTGTTCGCATGGGTCACGTCATTCGCCTTGTCCGCGGCCCGCTCGACGCCAACGCGCTGGTCGCTAGGCTCAATCGCCTCCTTGGCCCAGGTGTCCACCTGGGCGCAGTAGAGGAACATGGCCATCACATCCTCAAGCTGGTGATCTCCAATGAAATAGCCAACTTGGAGCTTGAGATAGCGCTCCACATGTACCGCGAGCATGTCAACCGCTTGGATGAACTCCTGCACGAGTTCAGTCAGAGCTAAGAGCTACCATAGGCAAGGGCTGTTGGTCATGGTCTCATGGAAGCATTTTATTTTGTTGAGTCGTTTCAACGTGGATCGGTATGTATTCACAACAATCATAATATTGCTCTGTTTATTGCTCCGTTTCAACGTGTGTACTCTGTTTTCCATTCTTATATGTTCTGTTTCAATGTGTGTGTATATGCTTTCCATTCTGTATATGTGGATGATAACAACTAGATACAAATTAGTGTACGAAAATAGATAGAAAATGGAATTCATAATATATATTAATTGTTCATTAGTTCATCACATATATGTGATGATAATTAACTACTAGGTACAATGCATAAAATTGGAAACGAACAATAGTAAAATTAATAATCCCTCCTAGGGGCAGTATTCCGGCAGCCCCTCGCCAGCAGCTCCCTGGTGCGTGCCGTCTTCCCAGCGTGGAGGCAATAATCCGCCTCCTCCACCTTGCAGCACTTGATGTATTTATCTGCCTCTTACTGGCAAACGAGCGCGAACGATCTTGCCATTTTGTTGGGCACCCACCGGAGCTCCTCGTCGGTGGCATGCTGGAGCTTATCGGCCCACGTCCACACAACGATGAGGTGCCTAGCGCCTTTGACCTTCCTCGCAAAGTACCCGTCTTCGTACACCTCCTCTACACGACGACGAGCCCGCCCCCAAAGCTCCACCGCCTCCTTTTTCCAGGCGGCATCACGGGCTTCACAAGCCGCCTAGTACCTAGCTTCCTCCTCTGCCATCTCCTTCTTGAACGCCACTTGCCTGGATTTCTCAGCCAGCGTTAGCGATTTCCACAGACAAAGATTGTACTGTCCCCAAAACCACTCCAAAGTTGGGGGGTCCGGTGCAACCTTGTCCGGCGGCACGTAGGGGTCCTCCTCGTCGCAGCTCTTCAACTGAGCGTCCTCAGGGGGCGGCACCTCCTCGTCGGCGCGTGTATAGATCGACGGGCCCGTGGCAGAGATTTGAGAGAGAGAGAGAGAGAGAGAGAGAGAAAGAGAGAGAGAGAGAGAGAGAGGGCGAGGGCGAGGGAAGGATGTAGATGAGAATGCAGGCGGGATGACGTGAGGAAGGTAGTATTTATTGGTGGCCAGAATCTAGATCGACGGGAACAGTACACGCGCCGGTCACCACAATTTACGGGTGCTGTAGTTTGAATTACACACGATTCCCGCAGCAAAAGTCGTGTGTGAACTTAATAGTTGACGGTATTCAATACAGAGCCGTGTATGAATAATAACCCGCGCCATTCACCTTCCAAACCTCGAAGCGCGAAATAGAGTGCCAATCATGTGGGGCCCGGTTGTCTTGCCAGATCTTTCCATTTTCTTTTTTGAACACCAGATATTTACATCGTCTGATCATTTTTTAATTTTTTGGAATTTAAATGCCATGGCACTCAATGCATGTGTCCAAGCCGTGACACCAATATGTTTGAAAATGCGTTCCAATTTACTACACATGGAATTAACTCGCACACAAGTACATAATTTTTTTTCAAACCATTCTGGTTAGCCGTTGCATGTAGATGTAGTTAAAATTTGGATTACGGTCATTAATAGCTAGAAAATCACTTAAACATCTTTAAAAGGTCAAATGAACCCTTAAATTTCCAAATTTTGACATGACAGATGTATTAGTGCATGTTAACTGTAGAAATTTTTTGAAGCCCATAAGAAGAAGGTATCGTTGATTCGTCATCAAACATGCATTGTTCCCTCTCCAAACCACGAGCCTTCTACCGAGTTATTCCGATTTGTGAGGGGTGTGTGTCCAAACTTTCGTCAAACAGGCCAATTTTTTTACCACGTCATCTTGGTGGCATGACATTACATCAAGCAAGGTTTCAAGTTTGTTCGATAATTTTTTAATTTTTTTGAATTTAAATGCCATGGCACTCCATGCATGTATCCAGGCATGACACCAATATGTTTGAAAATTACATCTAATTTACCACACATGGAATTAACTCGCACACAAGTACACAAATATGATTTTTGAAACCGTTATGGTTAGCCGTTGCATGTAGATGTTGTTCAAATTTGAATTACGATCATTAAATGGCTAGAAAATCACTTAAATGTCTTTAAATGTCAAATGACCCTTATAATTTTCCAAATTTTGAAATAACAGTTGTATAAGCGCACCTTAAATGTAGAAAAAAATTGAAGGCCATAAGAGGAAGCTATCTCCCGTTCGTCATCAAACATGCATTGTTCCCTCTCAGAACCACGAGCCTTCTAGTGACTTGCTCCGGTTTTTAAGGGCTGTGTGTCCAAAATTTCGTCAAACCTACAAAAAAAATTGCCGCATCATCTTGGTGCATGACATTACATAAAGCAAGGTTTCATGTTTGTCTGATCATTTTTTGATTTTTTTTGGAATTTAAATGCCATGGCACTCGATGCATGTGTCCAGGCCGTGACACCAATATGTTTGAAAATTCCTTCTAATTTACTGCACATAGAATTAACTCGCACACAAGTACACAAATATGATTTTTCAAACTGTTATGGTTAGCCGTTGCATGTAGATGTAGTTCAAATTTGAATTAAGGTCATTAAATGGCTAGAAAATCACTTAAATGTCTTTAAAAGGTTAAATGCCCCCTAGAATTTTCCAAATTTTCAAATGACAGTTGTATTCACGTTAAATGTAGAAAAAAATTGAAGGTCGTAAGAGGAAGCTATCTCCCGTTCATCAAACATACATTGTTCCCTCTCAAAACCATGAGCCTTCTAGTGAGTTGCTCCGGTTTGTGAGGGGTGTGTGTCCAAACTTTCGTCAAACATGCCTAATTTTTTTCCACATCATCTTGGTGGCATGACATTACATCAAGCAAGGTTTCATGTGTTTCTGATCTTCTTTTAATTTTTTGGAATTTAAATGACATGGCACTCCATGCATGGATCCAGGCCATGACACCAATATGTTTGAAAATTCCTTCCAATTTACTACACAAGGAATTAACTTGCACAAAAGTACACAAATATGATTTTTTCCCTCAAACTGTTATGGTTAGCCGTTACATGTAGATGTAGTTCAAATTTGAATTACGATCATTAAATGGCTAGAAAATCACTTAAATGTATTTAAAAGGTCAAATGACCCCTAGAATTTTCCAAATTTTCAAATGACAGTTGTATCAGTGCACGTTAAATGTAGAAAAAAATTGAAGGCCGTAAGAGGAAGCTATCTCCCATTCGTCATCAAACATGCATTGTTCCCATTCGGAACCACGAGCCTTCTAGTGAGTTGCTCTAGTTTGTGAGAGGTGTGTGTCCAAACTTTCGTCAAACATGCCAGAAAATTTACCACGTCATCTTGGTGGCATGGCATTACATGAAGCAAGGTTTCATGTGTTTCTGATCTTTTTTTATTTTTTTGGAATTTAAATGCCATGGCACTCCATGATTTGTGTCATTGTCGTGAGACCAATATATTTGAAAATTCTTTCCCATTTACTGCACATGGAATTAACTCGCACAAAAGTACACAAATGTGATTTTTTTAAACCGTTATGGTTAGCCGTTGCATGTAGGTGTAATTCAACTTTGAATTACGGTCATTAAATGACTAGAAAATCACTATAATGTATTTAAAAGGTCAAATGACCCCTATAATTTTCCAAATTTTCAAATGATAGTTGTATTAGTGCACGTTAAATGTAGGAAAAACTTGAAGGCCGTAAGAGGAAGTTATCTCCTGTCGTCATCAAACATGCATTTTTCCCTCTCGGAACCACGAGCCTTCTAGTGAGTTGCTCCGGTTTGGGAGGGATGTGTGTCCAAACTTTCATAAAACATGCCAAATTTTTTACCACATCATCTTGGTGGCATGACATTACATCAAGCAAGGTTTCATGTGTTTCTGATCTTTTTTTAATTTTTTGGAATTTAAATGCCATGGCACTCCATGCTTTGTGTCATAGCCGTAAGACCAAAATGTTTGAAAATACCTTCCAATTTACTGCACATGGAATTAACTCGCACAAAAGTATAAAAAAATGACTTTTCAAACCGTTATGGTTAGCAGTTGCATGTACATGCAGTTCAAATTTGAATTACGGTCATTAAATGGCTAGAAAAAGCACTTAAAGGTCTTAAAAGGTTAAATGACCCCTGAAATTTTCCAAATTTTGACATGACAGTTGTATTAGTACAACAAACTTTCTCGTACATTGAAAATACCATCGGTTGCCACTTTACTCCAAATTCGTCTTTCACAGCTAATAAAAAAATAACAACAACATCACACACATTTTTTTGTAGGAACCGTTTGCAATGATGGGTCTATTTAAGTCTTCCTCCTTAAGCTTTGCCGGCTCGTCTGCTCCAGTGCCGGCAACCCCCGAATACACGAATCCCAATCCCAATTCCCACAACCCCTTCTTGCAAAGATGACGTCCCCGAGTGCGGCCGCCTGCGCCGAGAGTGCGGCCGCCTACACCAAGAGTGCCGCTGCATCCGCATTGAGCACGGCCGCATTCGCCGAGAGGGCGTCTGCGGAAGTCGACAGGGCAGCTTTAGCAGCAGAGACGGTTGCAACAGCTGCTACAACAGCAGCTACAAACACCAAGAGCACTCGAGCTGCCGTCCGTGCAGCCGATGTCGCCTTGGCCTGGGTCGAGTCCATCCACGCCAAGATCAAGGACGCACACGCTAAGATATTCCAGGCCACCTCAAAATCCAGCATGCAACCCATGTCCGAAAAGGCGGCGGTGGCCATGGAGCACCTGCTTCCTCATGAGATCACGTAGCAGGAGCTAGAGATGCAGGAGGCGGCGGAGATCAAGGAGCACCAAGAGGAGGAGTTGTGCATGGCCAAGGTTGAGGTAGAGAAGAGTCTGTCCATCGAGGAATTACCGGTGGAGTACCAACATGAGCTCTGGTGCAGCCACTACTACAAGCATTACAACCCTGAGGGCGGTGCCGAGGACGAAGATGAAGACGCGGTCGACTTCAGTAGGGGGGGCGCGGAGTCCACCAACGGTGGCATGTCGCTAGGACAATTCATCGACATCTCATCTCACATCAGTGATGCATAGGCCGACATGGTGGTGGCTTTGTTAAAATTGTGCATACTTAGGCTTTGTTTTTAATGTTGGTCTTTTGTTAGATCAGTGTTTAGGTCAACTGGCTCCATTTAATTACTAAAATTGCTCGATTCAATAAGTGTGTTCTATGTGTTGCATGCTCTTTTGTGCGTCCAAATTAGCCAGCGATGTTAAATTATGCAATGACATGAATGAGGACAGTACCCAGGGAAATTTCCACCAAAATTTGAATTATCAAACTACTTCCCATGCGCTTAAAGTAGAAGAATCGTTTGCGATGCACACAATTGTTCAAAGTGAATGGTGTCCGGTGGCACCGCGCGCAAAGTTTCCCTCCACATTTCAAAATTTTTGGCATACCGCCGAAATATGTACCCCCCTTCCCCACCCCCTTTTCTCCCCGACCACAAGTCACATTCCCCCTGTTTCCTCCTTCCTTCTAGCTGCTTCCTCGCTTGCTTCCTCGCTCCCACCGTCTCCCATCCTACCACCGGGGTTGCAATGGTCTTGTTCAATGATCTCCTCCAGCGGTTCCTCCTCCGAAGACAAATTTTTAAGCACCCGGGTATGCCTCTCTTCTCTCTCTCTCGAGCTATGACTTGGAAAGAAGAATTTTAACCTGGTGGTCAATTTGAGTTATTTCTTCCTCTTGTAGCTCCCTAGGACCATCAATTGCAACGAATGGAGCGGGGTGGTTGAAGATCTGCCTGCTCATTGTCACCATCAATCTCCATGCATGAAGCTAGTTGTGTTTGAATCTGTGGACAGTGGGAGGAAGTTTTTGGCATGTGCAGACAAGGTTAGCCCCACTTTCGTTGTTACAAATCATTTGTTAGATGTGATTCAGATACTGTCGATGTGCTATGTTATTCTAGATGATAAGACAATGTCACAGTTTGTACCTAGTATCTAAAAATATTGCCATCTCATCAATGGTGCCATTAGAAAATTATTTGGCACCGCTTCAGCAATTTATGCAGCCGACTTTGGTCCACACATCCGAGCAGCCAAGCAGTAAAATACTAAATCTTTATGGCGCGAAGGAACTGGGCATCAGAGCAACTAGGTGCTCTGGAGTCCGGGTCCCTGATTTTTTCCCGCTGCATCAGCTCGCCAGTGTAGGGCACCGGTACCAAATCTAGCAACATTTTCTTTACATCGGTTTTGGCATACATAGTGGACGGCCTTAGTGCTATTAGTTCTACGTTACCAAATTTGTGCATGTACACACCTGTTAGTATCAATTTGATGTCATCCAAACACTATCACTATGTTGTTGAAGTTATATTTAGCTTCCTCATAAAATGTTCAATTTGTTATTTATAGTACATGACTAAGAACTTGTAGCATTGTTGTAGTTAATTATAGATTATGATGTTTCAGAATTTGGTTGTTGTCTCAGGAGCAATTCATTCATTTGCACATTAATTTTTGGAGAAGATATGTCATAATCAACCTGTTTCTTCGGCTTTTCAAAATATGTATATGGTGACTTTCTATGTTGCTAGAAACCCATTTCCCCTACAATTGTTACTAATATAGTTTTAAATATTTAGGATGAACGAGAGTGTTCTTACCTGGAGTGGGTTGATCAAGAGTGGCCACAGTCTTTAAAGATGTGCCTAGCAAAGCTCTGAGCATGTATGAGGAAGAGAACAGAGGTAGGCTTAGAGAAAGTGTTGTCAACGCTGAAGAATATTTGAAGATGCGGCATAAAAAGAGGAAGATGGAGAATGAGATCAGATTTTTTAAATTAGACTTTGCTAAGCTGGTGTTGGCGAATGAGGAGGCACTTTCCCAGTTGGCCAGTGCAAAACAGGTTCTTAGTGAACTGAAAGTAGATGTAACGCCCCGGATTCGATGCGCCAGATGTCTTCCAGTTATTTATCGTTGTTGCCATGTCATTTGCTTGTGTGTTGCATTTTATCATGTCATCATGTGCATCTCATTTTGCATTCATGTTCGTCTCATGCATCCGAGCAAATTTCCCCCTTGTCTGTTTTGCAATCCGGCACTCCTATGTCATCCGGCGTCCCCCTTTTGTTTCTCGTTGTGAGCGGGTGTTAAACATTCTTGGAATGGACCGAGGTTTGTCAAGCGGCCTTGGTATAGCACCGGTAGACCGCCTGTCAAGTTTCATGCCATTTGGAGTCCGTTTGATCTCCAATGGTTAACCGGGTAGCCGCAAAAGCCCTCTTTGTGTTGCAGCCCAACACCCCTTCAAAGTGGTCCAAAACCCATCCAAACCCCCTCCATGCTCTCAGTCGTTCGATCACGATCGCGTGGCCAAAAACCGCTCCTCATTTGGACTCTCCTAGCTCCCTCTACCTATAAATATGTGCCTCCCGTCCAAATTCGCGGATGATTTCCTCGAAACCCTAGCCTCGTTCCCTCTCCGCCACCGGACACGTCCGGATCGGACCGGACGTGTCCGCGCCGACGCCCGCAGCCAATCGGAGGCCGCCACGTGGCGCACCGCCGTCCTCCGCCGCCGCGGCCCGCGAAGCCCAGGGAGGGCCTGCGCAAGCCCGCGCCCCCGCCGCCGTCTACCTCCCTGGCCCGCACCCGAGGGCCGCCGCATCCCCGCCGCCAGCGTGCTGCGCCGCCACCAGCAGCCAT